>NC_056745.1:1355370008-1356001258 GCF_019279795.1 Protopterus annectens
GAAACATAGTGATCACATCAAAGCTCCAAGACATAAAAATGAAAAAAGTACATAGTGATCATGTAATAACAATATAAATATCATTGATAGTCATTTATAGTTAAAAACATTTTGTAAAATAGATACAATACAAGAAACAAAGAATTATTATTTTTTTTTTATTATTGGTTCCTTAGGAAGTGGGTTTATTCAGTAGGTTAGTAGAGAGAAAAAACAAAGCAGTGGGGAGGTATTCCAGCTGGGGAAGGTAGTCCGGCGAGATGAATAGTATCAGTCTGGGTTGGTGCAAGGACATAACCATTGTGATTCTAGGAAGAGTTTTAGTTGCTTCTTAAACAGTGGGGTGGATGAGAGGGATGTTAGTTCACATGGAAGCTTGTTCCAAGTGTTACCAACAGAGTTAGTGAACAGGCAATCCCCAGATTTGTTGTTGGACTTTAAGGTAGATACTAGTACCCTATTTGTAGATCTTAGGGTAGTTAGGTTTTTGTATTGGCTAATAAGGTTGCAGAGAATGGGCGTATTTGTGAGATGATGCAGAATCTTATGAGTGATTGTAAGCTGCTGTATAAGAAGCTGACTTTGTAGTTCCAGCCATCCTAATTGTTTGAGATTCTGGCAGTGATGGGTTCTAAATGGGGATCCAGTGGCAAATCTGGCTATGTTATTATAAGATGTTGCCAGTTTGCTGATATTGCTTTTGGAGAGGTTTGTATAGATTGGGGATGCATAGAGAAGGGTGGAGATTAGGTGTGTTTGGGCGATAGTAGACCTAGTTGAAGCTGTGAGAAACTGTTTGAGTCTATAAAGGAAACCAAGTTTTCTATTAACTGATCTAATAGTTAGGATGTTAAGTCATCTGAATACTGGCTTTTACATGCAGGCCAGTATCAATGAAGTTAATATAGCATACAATAAAATCAGGTCTGTTTTGGAAGACCTTTTTCTAGAAGACACAATTGATATTGATTTATATAGGTATTTGAATATTTCTGCTCCCAAGTTACCATCCCTTTTTGGCACACCCAAAATTCACAAGTCCGTTAATGGACCCCCCTTTTAGACCCATAGTTGATGGACGGGGGTCTATAACTTATGCGTGTGCCCAAGTATGTTGATAGTGTGCTTAGGCCTCTTATTGAACGGGAGCCCCAGATTTGCAAAGATTCATGGAGCTTCCTACAGGATATTAATAACTTTCCTTTTAACCAGGATTACTGTTTCCTCACGATTGATGTGAGAGATCTGTATACAGTCATACCACAAAAGTTGGGGCTGGAATGGATAAGAGAATTTTTGACAGGTTAGCGACAACATCATATATGTAGTTGAAACTTTGTTAGAAATAGTACCAACCTATAATTTTATGGTTTTTGATGTTATTATATATTTCAGGAAACTGAATCCAAGCACAATTCAAAGCGTTTATTAGACAGTGTAATTCGGAGAGAATTCAAGGTTAAGCACTTTCATCCATGTATATAGACTTCTTCAGAACATACTAATTACAATCACTCACCCTTAAATACATAAAAAGCCCGCCTTTAACCACAATCAATCAATTAACCACATTGATTGTCTAAAATAAAACTAAAATAAAACTAGTATAAAATTTCACATATACTTGTCCTTCATAATGTATATATTATTTTGCTGTAACAAGGACTTATAAAATACCATACAATGTGTAATGATGTTATTCAACAGTTATGCTCTATTCTATAAATCTAAATGTCAGACAATTAATAATCTAATATATTATCCTTATATAGCAGAACATATATATATATTTTTGTTACCATACAACCTCTTCCTAAAAACTAATAAGCTGATTACTGTATTAACTACTTTCATTAAAACAATAAAATATTTTATTACCAATATTATATGCTTTATAGAATAGTATAAGCTGTTGTATTATAAATGTTGAAAATTCTATGTGCATTAAACCAATGCTATGAAATACCAATAAAATATATGAATATATCAAGTATAGATATAGATATATCCATAATTTGCTAAAAAACTTGCTGTTATATTATACTATACCCTAACTAAGGGTTTAGTGGGAATCATTTCATTAAGTCCAGGTGGTGCAGCTGCATTTAATTGAATCTGCCATTTCACTTCTTTTTCTCCCACTATTGCCTTAATGTTTCCTCCTCTGGGATTAAATCTCCCTATTTCTAAAATGGCAAATTTAAAACCTATACATCCTTGATTACTGATCAAATGTCTAGATAAGGCATTATTGATATCATATTTTCTAATGCAATACAAGTGATCATAAATTCTATTTTTCAATTGTCGGTCTGTTTTTCCTACATAATAATTCAAACAAGTGTTGCATAGGGCTAGATAAATCAGATATTGAGTTTGACAATTACCATGACAAAATTTCACTTTACTTTTAATGTTATTATTCAAGGTGATAGATGTCTTTTCAAATATGTAGCTGCAATAATTGCAGTTTCCACATTTCTTAGTACCTACTTTATAGCCATTACTGCTCTTACGAGAATTATATTTTAACTCTATAATTCTTTTTAAGTTGTTGCCTGTTTTATACACAAATTGAGGTCTAGAGGGTACCTTGTCTTTTATTGTACCATCACTTGTTAATATATTCCAATTGGTATTGATAATCTCCTTTACCTCATTACTGTGCTTCCCATATTTTAGTATACAGGCTTTAGTGTAGTTATCATCCATCCCACCTTTATTTGTATTATCATTGTTAGTTATCTCATGGGTATTCCTAAAGCCTATACCCAATAAAGGAGGGTATTTCTGACCCCATTCATTTGATACATAAGTAATTACGTCATTAATCATGTCTATAGGGTATCCTTTTTCCTTAAATAACCCCCCAATAAAGGTAAGTTCACTCAACATTACTTCCCTTGTTGATGTCATCCTAGTAGCTCTTAATGTGGTTAATTGATTGATTGTGGTTAAAGGCGGGCTTTTTATGTATTTAAGGGTGAGTGATTGTAATTAGTATGTTCTGAAGAAGTCTATATACATGGATGAAAGCGCTTAACCTTGAATTTTCTCCGAATTACACTGTCTAATAAACGCTTTGAATTGTGCTTGGATTCAGTTTCCTGGAATTTTTGTTGCTTTGGCTCGCAAGTATTGAATATACTGTTGAAATCCAGGAATAACTTTGTTATAGTTATTATATATTTGCAAAAATCAGGGGTGGCTATGGGCTCTCCCTGCGGTGGCAGTTTTGCCAACAGTATAATGGCTTATTGGGAGAGGACCCTTTTATTCAACGACCCCTTCTTTAAAGACTATGTTGCCTGGTGCACTAGGTGCCAGGATGACATGTTTTTGGTATGGAAAGGGCCACCGCATCTTGTCCCGTCATTTATTTCTAAGATCTCTGATATGACTGAATTCTTAGATTTTACATATAATGTTCAGAAGAACAGTATTAGTTTCTTAGATATTTTGTTATCTAAGGACACAGCAAATTCTAGATATAAAAGTGTCATATATAGGAAGCCCACATATTCAAACGCTTTCCAGCATTACACCAGCTATCATCCTTACCATCAGAAGAAATGGTTTGACCATGTAATGCCTGTATTGGCGGCATTGCATTGGTTACCTGTTTTTTTCAGGTTCGTTTTAAAATGTTATTGGCCTTTAAAGCTTTAAATGGTTTAGCGCCGGTATATTTGGCAGATATGCTCCATGCTTATGTTCCCAATCGGACACTTCGGTCAGAAGATTTGTCCCTACTTGTGGTTCCCCGGGCACGACTAAAGATGAGGGGTGATGGAGCTTTTTCTGTCGCAGCTCCAAAACTTTGGAATGAGCTTCCATTATACATTCGGCAGTCTTCTTCTGTGGCAAAATCTTAACTTATTTTTATGAATTGGTCTTTAATGAGGTGAAATGATTTTTAATGTTATTTTGTTTTATGTTATTGTTATTTTTAGTTAAATTTTTATGTTATATGTTATTTATTGCTTTTGATTACTGTTTTGTAAAGCACTTTGGTGGCATTTTTTTGTCTGTAAGGTGCTATATAAATAAATTTTGACTTGACTTGACTATTTAACTTTCTATTTTTTATATCTTGTTATGGCCTTATAAATGTTATTTTTAGTGGAAATAAGATAAATATGTGAGTGAAAGTTCAATATGGTTCTTAATGCGGGTTTTAGTTAAATATGTTAATGGCACTTTGATGTTTTTAGTGCTGTTATACATTATTTACTGTTGAGGGCGTTTTAATAGAGTTTTGCTGTTGCTTTAAATGTTAGTGGCAACTATGCCAATTAAGCAATTAACCATTTGAAACGTTTATATATATATCTGGTTTTAACAAAGGCAGTTTGTCTGAAGAAGGAAAGATAATACTCTTTCCGAAAGCGCTAATAAAACTTGGTTTTGTTTGTTCTCTGTGATTGTTCCTGTTGCTTCGCCTTCGTGTTTTTACCAGTTTGCTGATATTGCTTTTGGAGAGGTTTGTATAGATTGGGGATGCATAGAGAAGGGTGGAGATTAGGTGTGTTTGGGCGATAGTAGACCTAGTTGAAGCTGTGAGAAATGGTTTGAGTCTATAAAGGAAACCAAGTTTTCTATTAACTGATCTAATAGTTAGGTTAATTTGTTTGTCAAAGTTCAGATTATTATCAATAGTCACACCTAGCAGTTTGGTGGTCAAGTCGGGAGTTATTTTAGTCCCATTGTTGGATGTGACTGTAAAGTTAATAGCAGGGGACTTTGATGTGGGAGAGAACAATAATTTGTTTTTTTGGGGGTTAAGGAGGAGACCGTGTTGATGGAACCAGTTTTCGACGAAGTTAAATACTGTTTGGGTCTTGGTTTGAAGCTCTGCAGGTGATGAGGTGCTACATATTAATGTGGAGTCGTCAGCGTATTGTATACAGGTGTCATGTGGGATGGATGTTTTGAGAATATTAATGAAAATAGTAAAGAGGAGAGGTCCCAGAATGGAGCCTTGAGGGACACCAAGGGAGATGGGGAGTTGAGTGGATAGCATTTTGTCCCAAAGTACTGCTTGGTGTCTATTTTCTAAGTAGGATTTAAACCACTGGACAGTTTGGGTGTCAAATGAGAAAGACCTTAGGATATCTGACAGTAGTTGATGATTCACCATGTCAAATGCTTTGGAGAGGTCATTGAAGAGGGCTGAGGACAGTAAGTTTTTGTTACGGTTTTTATTAATGCAGTCGGAGAAGGATAGGATTGCTGTTGTAGTACTATGGAATGGTTTAAAGCCATGCTGGCAGTCCACTAGTAGGTAGTTTTGGAGGAGATGATCAAGTAATTGATGATGAATACATCTCCATAATTTTTGCTAATGGGGAAAGTAGGGCTATGGGGCAGAAGTTAGAGAGTTCATTTGAGTTACCTCCCTTGTGGAGTAGAATAATGTGTGAGACTTTCCATAGATGGGGGATAGAGCACTCTGTTATGGTTCTGTTAATTAATATGGAAGTTGGGTAGGCAAGTACTCCAGCTGCCATTTGCAGGTATTCAGCTGGTAGGTCGTCAGCTGATGGTGTGCAGGGTTTAAGTTTGAAAAGTAGGTTGCGTATAAGGGATGTTGGGACAGGTTGGAGGTGTAATGTGAGGGGTAAGTTGGTTGGCAGGGGTGAGTCAGCAGTGGTAACAGGTGGTATGGGCGGTAGGGTATTGGCTAATGATTGGACTGTTTCAGAGAAATATTTGTTAAAAGTATCCGCAATTGGACTGGGAGAGTTCTGATTCAAATTAGTGGGGGTAGGTGTTTTGGAGTGTCCAGGGTGGAGCAATTTTATTCCTGACCAGAATTTTTGTGGGTTTTGATGTTGGGGCTGTTGGAATGTGAGCTAATAATTTTTTTTAATCAAGGAATATTAATTTTTTTGTGACATTTCTAAGCTGTGTAAAGTTTAGGTGATCAGTCGAGTTTTTAGTACGTCTCCATTTGGTCCATGCTTTATTTCTCAGTCTCATTTTTTGCCTTGATTCATTTGTGAGCCAAGAAGCTGGTTTGTTCCTAATTCTAACAGTGCGAGAGGGAGCATGGTGTTCCAGAATTTGTAAGAATTTATTGTTAAAGTATGAAACTGCTTCATCAAGAGGTAGGGATTTTAGGGATGACCAATTGCAAGCTTTAAGCTCAGCTTGAAAGTTAACTGGGTTTAGATTTTTCTTGTTACGTGTAATTCAACGGTTAATTTGGTTGGGGCTTGAGGTCTTTTGTCTGGATATGAAGGTCAGAGAGTGGTGGGAGTAAGCATGTTTTGTTTACTTTGGGATTACTGTTCACTAGTTTCCAATCTAAGGTGGTTTGTTTGTTGTTAGGTTTGTGGGTTCTGGTCATGAAACAACTCTTGCTACAACAAAGTAGATAGATATGCTGCCAAGATTACATATAGATCACATCACTTTGAGGCCCTAAAAGAACTAAATTGGCTTTAACTACTCAACTACCTACCTTGCACATCACTAATAACTGCATATAATCTTATTCATTCTTCAGAAAAAATGCCCAATGTTAAAAGGTACCCTACCGCCCTGCTCTCCTAGTAGGGTCCAACATTCAAGAAAAAGATCGTCTTATCACAAATAAGTCAAACAACTCATCTGGTGACTCTGTGTATTGTCACTATGTCTCTAATCTCTAGAACGCCATACAGTCCAATCTAAAAAGGGCTGAAAAACTCTCCAGTTTAAGATTTTGCTTAAAGCGCATCTCATCCAGTCCCAGTTATGCTCATGTACCTCACTTGGGTGAGACTTCCATCATCTTCACAGTACTGGTTATGTCCATGACCCTCACCTGGGTGAGACTTTCCTCATCTTCACAGTCCTGGTTATAATAATGTGCCTCACCTGGGCAAGGCTTTCCTCATCTTCATCTCTTACTGCTCTCACCATATATCCATGCTCTGTTTCTTAGCTGAAATACCTTCACTATTTCTTTGCAAGAGCTCTTTAGTCTAACCATACACTCATCTACCATATCTAATTTTTCTCTCATGTTCTACGTACTTCAGCATTAGTAACCAGCCTTTATCTGCATTATACCTAGATGTCATTCTCTGTAATGACTATAACTCGTATGCAAAATGTTAACTTTCTCTCCTCACTACCCTCTTTTTTCCTGTCTTGTTTACATCAGACTCAATATTACACTTCTAACCTTATCCTGTCATGATGGATACCCATCTGTATGATTGTCATATATTTTGCATAGAGATATACAGTCTGTACAGTCTGATGAACTTTACTAAAATGTACTTCCAAGTGTTGTTGCTTCTGTCTACTACCAGTTTGTACTTGTTTAACATGTAGTGAAAGTTTAAATGTAGATGTCATTTTCTGTAACTTTTCTCCCCAAGCCTCTGCTGAAAATGGGCCTTACCTAGTTGGACTTTCAAGGTTTACAAACAACACATAAATAGTATTGGCAGTTTATATAGAAGTAGTTAAATTGAAAGGTATCCACTTAGGATATTTTATTTTTATATCGGCAGAAGGTTTTGATTTAAGCAGAAACATGCATGTTTTTTGTGTTGCTTATCTGAAGTCCACAAAGATATCCTATTGCATCAGGTCTTGGTGATTTTGTGGAGCATATAGGTAAAGTAATAAATATTTTTCTTTCCTGTTATGTATTTAATTTGCATTCCTTCATTAAAGATATTTGGATTTATTAAAGAAGCTCTGTTGGATACAGAGGAGTCCAGACATAGTTGGCGAAGAATGACATTGTTAGTTTTTATACAGGTATTGAGCATAGAGTTGAACTTGAGACCACAGACTATTATTTGCGTGATATTTCTCTATAAATTTGTTATAGAACTGACTTTACTTTGTTTAAAACTTTTTTTTATTTTTGATAATGTTACTTGTCAACTAAGGGAGCAGTCGTAGATGTCCCCTTTTCCCCTCCCTATGCAGTTTTATTTATGGTGTAGTGGGAAGGCAAATGTCTCTATGAACGTATTGTTAGGATATATTGAATGTTTTATTTTCATGTGAGATGATACATTCATCTGTTTCTTAGGGAAACCCATGCCAAATACATTTCAAACTGCAGTTGAAAGTCAGGTTATCGCAGAATGATTCTGCAGTGTGCTTCAAACATCATTGAGTAATTTTGATACTTAAGGAACATGTTGACAATCTAGTCTTCTAACGGACAGATTATCTATGCTAACAAAAGTCAAGGATGAAAAGTACAAAGTGAGACATCTTGATACTTTTTGGAATGAGCTATAATGTTGTGATTTCATATTGCCTGGTAAAATTAAATAAACACGGGCACTACGTTTTATTATAGGCCAGCATGGCTAGTCAGAACTGATTTGTCTTATAATGTAAATTTTTGTAAATATATAATGGAGTAGGCTGAGGTTTTAATATTGTGAAATGTACTGTAGTTTTGCTTTGACTTTGAAATTGTGCCATCTTGTCTCCTGTAGAAGATATGTAATTAAAAGTTAAACATGAAAAATGTGTTGTACGCAATAAACTGTCAGTGTATCTGAATGCTTCAAAGTGTTATTCTTACTGATGTCCCAGAAATGTCCAACAGTCCTGTAGTATTTTTGTTTCATATTCATAAATGACTTTTTATTTCTTTGTGGGGGCTGGGGGGGCACCCAAGGTTTAGATTATTTAGTTGACCTTGAATCTAATTGCTTTGGTTTAGGCTTTATTCACACTATTAGTGAATATGAAATAAGTTATTTGGCTTAACTTGTAGGAGTATCAGTACAACAGTTATCACTCAATTACACAAAGTTTTTTTCAGGGATTACTTTTTATATCCCTCTAATTTCCATCATGAACATACAAAAAAGGAGGTCTTTAACCTGTGATGATTACTTATGAGCAGTGAAAACATGTAGTACTTGATCTTACTTTTAAAAGGCTATGGAAATAACTTAGATGTATTTAGCAAGAGGCTGTAACAGTTAAGATTTTTAAAGTGCCTGTCTGTGGAGTCCAAAATATACTAGAGAATTATTAAGTAAGCTATTTTATGTTTCTGATGGTCAGATTATCCGGTCTAATTCAGAAAGATAGGAAGAATGTATATTTTATCATCGAATATATCATGACAGATAAAGGTTTCTTTTTCTTTACAGTGTTGGAAAGTTTATATTTCAGGGTTTTAGTGGTTTACATTCTAAGCTAATTTTTCTTGTAAAAGGGGACGTGGATGAAATTTATATATTTCAGTTCATAATTTTACGAAAAGTGATGAACCGAAACACAGAAATTTAGATCATCTGCTTTTCAGTGTGATTGTGCTGTATGTGGTTTTAGTAATAATGTTTACAAGTAATAGGCAGCATAAAATCATTTTAATTGTGAAATGGAATTTATTTACATCTGTTAATGCTCCTTTGCTTTATATTTAATAAGTAACAATAAAAGGAAATTTAGAATGAGAGTGATGAAGGACATTAGGGATCTATGTAATTTTAAGAAAAAGAGCCCTGTCACGGTCTATGTTTAATTTGCAGGATATGCACGAGAGTTAAATACTTGCATCTTAGAAAACGTACAGTTTGATAAAAGACAAAAGGGGCAGTTACTGTGTACGGATGCCCTTTACATGTTAAAGTTTGGTACTTGAAACCTTATGAGATGAATCAGTAGGATAATTGCATGACTTACTGGATGACTAACTTTTTATGTAAATTTAGTTTTTATTTAAGATATCCTTTCTTGAATGGTACTTTAGATCTCTCTGAAAGCTTGTGCTAAGGTGGGCAGGACTGTGCTACATGTGAATAAAAACTCCCTGTTTTGTACTTCATGGTCATATTTTATTTTTTGGATTTTTCTTTTTTCGTGATTTTGAATGTAAACAGAAAGAAAGTAAATATTTTTGACTATTTACATCTTAAGGGGTTAATTATTAAGTCTTTCAACATGTTAATGCTAATCTTTGCAGAGTTATCACTGATTTAGCTGAATGCTGCTGGTTGAATACAGATGGCTTCATTTAGCATGCATTAATATGCAGCAAGTAGAGCTGAGGAGTATGTGTAGTACAGGCTGAATTGAGGAAGGGAACGTCAAGATTCCCAGTTTGGACACTACGGAAAAAGATTGCCCAACTAGGTGTGTGTATCACAGTTGTTGAACTTGCTAAAAGGATGGCAATTATTTTGCACAGCATGCCATAGCTATAGTTAATTTGTTACCAGAAGCATTTAATTAAAAAACAGAGGGCAGTAATAAATTAACATCCTTTCTGTTTTATCATTTGTGGTTATGATAATATAAGTCCTTTAGTATGAGTTTGATTGTTACAGATTTGCTATGTAATGACAGTGGATGACCCCGACATGCATGTAGTTAGGTAAGTTGTATGCAAGCTTATACACATTATCATAACTGGAAGCTGAACCTTAAAGTACTGAAAGGCTGAATGGGTGTTAATAAAGTTTTTTAAATGTGAAGAAATTTGTGTGAAGCAATCAGTATACACAGTAAAATGTTGTGAGTGACAGGTTATCATTACAAATGTATATTGAGTAATAGTTTCTTTAATAATAGGCGCCTCAAGTTTTGCTTATTATCCATACTTGAAACAGAAGCTTCTTCATGTGTTTTTAAGCTTGTGTGTTTTAATTCAGAGGTAGTCTGTGTTATAAAATGGTCCAGTATAAAGTAGTAGTGTATCATAATTTTTAGCACTGTTCACATTTATTGACTTTGCATTAACTGTTCCACATGATCTTAATTTTATCCCAAGGTGCTCTCCCCTTTGCCTTTAAATTGACACTCTTCCCCTTATCAGACTCAAGTCCATTAATTCCCTGGTACTAGGGAGTCCATAGATCCAGTAGGTTGAGAGATGGATGGGCTGCCATTCAAGCAGACCTTGGGGAGTTTGTGGTCTCACCAGTATCTCAGCAATAAGAGCTTTTGTGCAAGTCCTTAATCTCACCCTTGGACAGAAGGATGGTGGACTGCCAACATCACCACAGCAACTCATAATGACCTCCCCCTGTGAGTGCATGCTCCTGTTCATTTGCTAATCAGGGATCTCATCAGGCACTGTCTTGGTGAGTCAGAAGCCCAGACCCAGTTTGCCCACTACATTGCTGCCTTTCCTCTGAGGCATTGTTTCTGTGTGCATTTGCTCTGCTTCACTCATGCATTATATAAATGTATCTTCACTTGTAAAACTCTAATACCCATCTTTCACATTTCCTATTCTTTCCAAAGTCTATATTGTCTCACACTTTATACCTTAATGGTTTTAGTAACTCTCATACACTCTCATTACCATATTTTAAAGACAGTAATTCTCTAGTTTAGCTGGATTTAGGTACCCTCTTAATATTGTACTTACTAGTGATCCTTGATGGATATGTTCAGTGCTTCTTTGCAACCTTCTTGTGTAACCTCAGTCAGCTGTCAGGTAATCTATTGCCCAGCCTCTTGGCATATGACTGCTTAATTCTGTACTCCACTGCTCTCCACAAAGGTAATCGGGTCATACTGTTTATATGTACATGTATGTCTGTGTTGTTTTCCGTATACACCAGTTCCCTTTTTAAATGAAGTGGCCCTATGGAGTGTCCTGCCATTACATTATAATGAGTCATATTGCTGTAATTAATACAGATAAGACATTTCTACATACAACAGTAACAAGGCAAACTTCGTGTCAGTTGTCCTCAAGTCCCCTTCCCCAAAGTGGCACTCTCCTCATCATGGTACATAGCAATACATAGCCACACAAAGTAAACTTCACACTGTTCAAGTGTGCTGTAACCTGTGTCATGCCTCTGCTTCCTTCTGTTAAGTTGGTCTGGCCTCATCATTAGAATAACCAACTGGAGAGACAGCACACTAATCCACTACTTTCTTTCACTCATGAATAGAAGGCTAATTACATCAAGTTTTGTACACACTAACATGCACCCTTCCTTCATCCTTTAAAAGTATGCCTGTCAACCTCTTAGCACAAGAAGTCTAGACAGAGCCAAAAATAATAGGAGCAAAGCTCCAAAAATAAGGACAGATTTTAATTATTGTTCTTATAAACTTAGAAAGTTGAGAAACAGATTTTGTGTTAGAATGTAGTTTCTGGAGGGTATAAAGTCTGAAACTCGTGTCTGTCACTATTTAGTGACTTCAGTCCTCAGTGACTTACCAAAAAAAACAAATTATATGAGTAAAAGACCAAAAATATGAACAGTTGAGAGGTGTATTTAAAAGGGCGATATTGTAGTTGAGGGCTCCACCAGATGCGCAGTAGCAAGCCCCGCCCAAAACCCACCCCTCTGATATGTCATTCATGAATATGCATTCCCTCCGAATGTACAACCGAAGAAAAAGTGCACTTGACATTGTAATATGACAGTAAATATAACAGTAAACTATTTACCAACATCTGTAATTGACAGGTTTTATTGCACTAATAATGTATACTAATAATCAGCAAAGAAACAAAACCGTCAAAACACGTCAGACTTTTTACCATATAGCATTATAGTTCTCTTTGTCAAAGTCTGAATGCGATGGTTCACTGTCCCAATTACTGCCTAAACGGACTTTTTTGGTGCAGGTGTCATAGCTGACAATTCCTCAGTATCATTGGCAGGACCTTTTACTAAGAACAGCTTTCCTGGGCGATACTGTATTAACCATTTGTGTACATTTAATATTTTCATGTCATGTATGCAAGAGCAAATTAAATATGCAGACCGGGTTGTCACTCAATTTGCGACACTCCCACTTCTGCGCGAAATGAACTGGTGAGGCCCTCAACTACAATATCGCCTTTAAAAGTATAAAGGAAAAATGCATGTCTGGCTTCTAACAAAAGGTTAAATTACTTGAGTAGCATTTCTACAGTTATCGTGTCATGAAACCAAGTCACCCAATTAAAGTATCAATCTGGTATTATCATTTTCATTCATTCCTCAACTGGTGGGTGACTGATCCAACCTCATATCTGGCTTAGATGTTTTTACCAGATTCACAGATCCAACTCTTGAGCTTCTTCCTTTACCTATAATGCTCGGTCACCATAGCATACCTCAGATCTTATTTGCCTTCATATCATTCAGATGCAGATCTTATGCTCTTGAGCTTTACGGTGCAAGATGCATCCTTTTCTTGAGTTTTTCAGAATTTTCCTATACTTATGTTTATCTCCTCTCTTAACCTTTTCTTATAGTTTTTGGGTTGCATTCTGTTAGCCTGACCATTTTCTTTCAGACTTTCCTACTGTTAAGTGCCATTGTTGTAACCCCTTTTTCTTCTCCTGCCTGCCTTTCCTACCCCCATATAGGGCATTTGTTTAGTACCGTAGTTGGTACCTTCACTTCCATTCCAAAAAAAAAAAAGACTTTTTTTTTTTTTCTCAACTGTTTTTCTTTGCTGTTTGTCAAGACATCTGACAAGCCTATGGGGCTTCAAAAAGTGCACTTCCTGTGTGCATAAGATCTCCAGTTTGGATGCCCACCAGGGGTGCTTTTATTGCTGGATTCTGCTCATTTGGACACTTGGTGCCCTATTTGTGCAGGGTTTAATTCTAGGGCATTGAGTGACAGAAGGAATAAATTAATTTTGAAGGATCTATTGCCTTCTTCCTCAGTCTGCTGGGGATCAACCCCCCCCCCCAATAAAAAGTCTGATAGAAGGAAGCCTGACTCTGTTCTAAGAAGAAAGACTTCAGGAAGCAGTTCCCTGACCATTCTCCTAAATCAGAACCAAAAATTGAGCCTCCAAACAGAATTTTAAAACAGTCAGATCCAACTTCCTCGCATCCTAACTCTTCAAAGGCTAAGTCATCTTGGACCTGGTCTCCATGTTTCACTCTCCTTGACTCTATTCCCCTTTGGAGACTAAACAGACCACCTTCAGCCAGTTCCTCCCTTAGGTCCTCCCGCAGCCTATCCAAAGCAGAAGTACATAGAATGATGAGGAAGTTCCTCAGAGCTCAGATATAGATGGGGTTGATCCTGTCTCCGTTTCCCATCAGACCCATGAGCCTACCCCCCCCCCATCCAGCCTCAAATGATACCTCCTTCTCTGATTCACCCTGCAGTTTCAGAGCCCTCAGATCTAAGATCTTTGAGAGTCTTCTCAGATTTGAAGACAGGTCATTCTTCAAATCCGACTATGTTCCTGAGTCACCCCGTTCAAACCTTTAAGGGCAGGATGACTCTCCGCTCCAAAGTGTTGGCACTGGCTCTGAGGCTTTGGGGTCAACTCAGATGCTGTCAGAGCCATCTTTCCCATTGACGCCTCATTGCTTGGACAGCTTAGGTTTGACTCCCTCCTCAAGACATGGATCTGTGGGGATTCAGGGTGCAACAACACAGGCGATTTGGCTTTGGCTTCGGTGCAGCCGGTGCTGTTTGCCCGTAGACCTTCTGCCTTTGATTTAGTGGAGAGGGCCTTCTCTTTACCAAGAGGGATCCCATTTGTGTTCTGATACCTCACTAGACCATCCCACTGATGAGGTCCCTAGGAAGAGAATGTGTAAAAGTAGGCACCTAGAGTCACCCCAGAAATCTCTCACCGAGGACACAGACTTAGATGAATTGGAGGGGTCCTCCAGATCTCCACCTGACGTCTTCTTTGGAGACGCTCTGGAACTTCTCAAGCAAAAAGGTGAGTGGTCTTCTGAACCGCCTTCCCAGGAGAAGTTGGTGCTTCTGGAGGCTTTCAGATCTGGCCCAGCTATATTTTGGGTGGTCCCACCAGCCGATGAGTTGATAAACCTAGTATCACACCTTACATGGAAGGAGCAGTATACCATGGAGCCTATCCCAGGCATCCAGATAAGGTTTTAGCTCCCCTGAAGGACTGAGCCCACTGTTGCAAGGGAGTCCCTGTAGATGCCATAGTTATGGCAGCAGCCACTAAAAAAGAGGTCATGGACCAGAGCTCATCTGTCCTTCCCCCTAACAGGGAGTCTAGAGCCTTGGACAGATTTATCACGTGTGTTTATGCCTCAGCAGCCTTTGCCCCTGCTGTCGCTGAATTACGTTGTGCACTTTATCAGACTGCAAAGAGATTTGACCAAGGAGTTATCCAAGTTTGTAACTGGGTCCATGTCTGTGGAGGACCAGAAGAAAGCTTCTTCACAACTGGCCACCCTTCAGTCCATTTCCAACATGGCCATGAAGCTGTTACCTCATTCTGCTGAGGGTACTTCAAGGGCAGCAGTAGCCATTAGGAGACATGCCTGGATGTGCCTATGTAATTTTGTGGAGCCCTTCAAGTCTTTATTCATCAATGCTCCCTCTGATGGATCATCCTTATTTTGCCACAAAGTGAGGGTAACTCTCTCTCCAGAAGTAGGCAAGATGGAAAGACCTTGTCTGCCATTGGGATCCATTTCTCTGTTCCCTCAGAGATCCTTTTGTTGGTGTCAACAAGGTGGTAAAAGGTATGGTTTTGCAAGTCCCAAGGGCCTTTCCAAGACTTGCAAGGTGTAGGTTCTCCCCAAGGCAGAGGAGGAACTCTAGTGGAAGATGCCACCCTTGTGGCAAATCTGGTGTGCAAAACCAGGGTTTCATGAATACATTCTTGAATAAGTCCTACCAGCACTCCTGAGGTTGGCAGTCTGCTTGACTCTGGAGCTAGCTAGGCGGGACACTTGTTTCTTCACCCAGAAGCTTGACCGTCTGTCACGAGAGATACTTGGGTGCCGAAGATTATATCCAGAAGTTATTTTATACAATTTTCCCAAATCCCTCCCCCTATAAAAATTTAAAAAATTCCTGATGTTCCACCCAATCAGAGGAATCAGCAGCCCTGGAAGTAGAAAAGCTGCTAGAAGAAAGATCCATCCAAAAATTCCTCCAGACCAGTTAGAATCCGGAACCTACTCGATTCTTTTTAAGTACTTATTTGTCTTGGTTCACTGGGAAAGTCTGACTGGGTTAATACCCATTTTCAGCAGAGGCCCGGGGAGAATAGCTTCATTTGCTTACATTGCATTATACTAAGTTCCAGTTAAACACAGTAGTTAACATTTCTATTTACATTTATACACAAACAGTAGTTACATTTAGATATTCTAAGATTTTACAGAGGTAGAAGTTACTAAAGAGAAAGCCCACGTGCAACTTAGTGCATTGTACAGGCAGCAGTTATGAATAAAAATGTTCTCATTTCAATGAGAGGTTGAGAGTATTCTGTTTAAGGAGAGCATTTGAAGAGTATTGTACAGTGAGGACCAAGTCTTAACATGGTGATGAACATTTGCAGGACCAAGACTGGTTAAGATGTTGTTTAAGCAGTGGTTTAAAACTATTGAGTTTTTTTTTTTTAGAGAATTTTGTTTGTGTGGAGATACTGTTCCAGAGTTTAGCAAAGTATTCGAAGCAGAGCAGGTCTCCTGCAACATTATTTGACTTATTTGTGAGTAGTAAGCATTTGTTACTAGAATGGAGTTTTGTGCCAAGAAAGACAAGGGACGTGAGACCCATCCTGTATCTCAGCAAACGAAACCAGTACATGAAATATTCAAAGTTCTGGATGGTCATGATTCAGTCCATTTTGCCCCTGCTGCAAAAGGACGATTGGATGCGCTCAGTAGATCTCCAGGATGCATACTATCACATCAAAATGAACAGGAGCTCCAGAAGATATCTGCATTTCTGGCTGAGAGGCAGTCATTACCAGTTCAGAACACTGCTCTTTGAACTCACCACATCCCCCAGGGTGTTCACCAAATGCATGGCAGTGGTAGCAGTTCACCTGAGACTGTTGGTATTCCAGGTTTTTCTGTATCTGAATGACTGCCTCCTGACTGCTCTGACCAGGCATCTACTTATACAAGTGAAGGACTACTTGCTCCAGATGTCCTTCAAGAATGCAACTGCAGTCATAACATATGGGTTGTCCTGCCTCAGGCAGCCCTCGGTCAGCCGGATTCCAAAGTCTGGGTCCGACGTCGGCTGATGTCGCATTTCTCTCCGACGTCAGAGCGGCTGGAGTACATAAGCATCAGCCGACGCCATTTTCTTCAGTCTTTCTTGCCGCGTGGTGCCCGAAGCAGAAGCGGTTCGCAAGTGCCGGTCGGTCAGCTCCTGTATTCTTCGATTCCGAAGTCATCAGAAAAGCTAAGTACCCCGTTGGGGACCTTTTCTTGCCTCAGCCGATGTCAGAAATTACTAAAAAAGTTAACAATTGTCTATCTTGTGGTAAACAAATACCTCATAAGGATTTCCACTCTTACTGTCTACCTTGCCTTGGCCCAGACCACGACGTCTCGGCCTGTGTAGCCTGTGCTCGCTTCAACATGCGCACTCTCAGGCGCCGGGCGGAGTTCGCTGAAGATTTTTTCGGCAAAAAATTTGCCTATACAATGCCGTCGTTATGTCACCATCTGGGCAGTTAGTCAACTACAACAAGTCACAGCTCACTCCTACTCAGAATCTGGAATTCATAGGTGCTCGTCTAGACATGGTCAGTCAGGTAGCTTCATTTCCTCCAACAAGAGTACAAACCCCAGGTTGTGTAAGTGATCTCACATTCTTCTTCAGTATGACTAGTCTTGCAAGTCTTAGGGTCTATGGCAGCAGCAGCAATTACTCTGGTTCCATTAGCCAGATTTCATATGCGGATTCTGTAGTTGGTACAGTGGTTTATTCTTCAGCAGCCCTAGTAAGCACCAGTCAGGATTACACAAGTTTGCAAGAAGCACCTTCTTTTGTGAATCTGTTCAAAAGAAGATTCTCAGGGCCATCCATTTGTTCTTCCTCTGCTGGTAGCCACAGTGACCACTAACACCTCCCAAATGGTATTGGGGAGGCATTTTTTGGGAAGGATAGTCCAAGGTATGTGAGCCCCATAAGAGGGCAATTCGCACGTCAATGTCTTGGAAATGAGAGCAGTCCTCCTAACATTACAGGCCTTTCAAGATGCTCTCCCCTCCATGATCGTTGCAGTTCAAATGGACAATATGTTGGTAGTCTGATACATCGAGAAACGGGAGGAACCAGATCTTATCCTCTGTTGAAAGGCAATGAGAGTGTGGCAGTGGACAAACTCTTCCAGCTGTTTTCGCATGGCAACACATATATCATGGAAAGCCAGTGTGCTTGCAGACAGAGTCCATTCTGATGCCTCACTATTGGTCTCTCAATGTCCATCAGTTTCCATCGATGTGGCCAGCCACGCTGCCATCTTTTTCACTTCTCCGCACAACTTCAAGTGCAGCAATTTTTTGCTGTGATCTCACTATTAGGGGAGTCGCCAAGAGATGCTGTAGTTCACAACTGACTCCTCCGGTCTCCTCTTTTCTTATCCTCTGTTATCTCTAATTCCCAAATTTTTACAGAAAGCATTTAAATTGAAGAGCACAGAGAGACAAAGAGGAAAGATAAGTACTTAAACAAGAAAAACTGTCAAAAGCTTCAAATACAAATTTCTGTTCATTAATACTACATATCCAAGAAAAACATATAGACCGAGAAACTTTTGGCCATTTGGAAGAAGAAGCAACAGTGGAGGTGCAAAAATATAGAGAATAAAACCTAGAGATGTTTGAAAGGAATATAAAAGAAACATGGACATGGGAAAGAAAGAGAATCTGATATGGTGCTACATTTATGCAAAGGAGAAAGCCAAACTAATCAATACAAAAAAACAGCTCCAAAGATATTCAAAGAGAAATACAGGCAAAGCCACCCAAATATGGAAAATTTCATAATACAAAAAAACAAGATTACAAGGGAAGACTGTTGAACAGAAGATTAGTAAAGTAGAAGTTAAACAAATAGAAGCTGAAGTTATGGAATGCCTGCAAAATTAAGGATTTAGTGTAGAAAGACAAATACAAACTCAGATGTCATCAATTTTCATTTATTCTTCAACAAGTGGGTTAGGATCTGACCGTTGGATCCTACTTGGCTGCTTTTTACAGCTTGTGGTTACTGGAAACTCTCAAGCTCCTCCCTTACCCTTAATGGTCTCATCCCCTAACATACCTGGGATCTCGTTCGCCATCTTTATGTACAGATGTTGCTATGAGCTCTTGAGCATTAATCAGTTAAGTGAATTAAATACTTATTTTTCTTTCCTTGCTTGTGCTAATTGCTTTTTGTGTATCCTCCCTTATCCTACACTTTTTAGTTTATACAGGATGAATCCGAACCAAAATTACCACCAAAACACACCAAAAGGTCCGGTCACATGCAGCAATCAATGAAGGCAGCCACAAAGGAAACAGCATATCCAGTATAAATCCACAAGACCCAATGTAGTAA
This sequence comes from Protopterus annectens, assembly GCF_019279795.1. Lineage (NCBI taxonomy): Eukaryota > Metazoa > Chordata > Ceratodontiformes > Protopteridae > Protopterus > Protopterus annectens. Next base: position 1,355,389,250 of record NC_056745.1, read on the forward strand.
ATCGATTTATTCCAAACAACACACAGATTTAGTGCTTGCTTTTTCAAATAGGAAACCATCAGAATCTATAAACATCACATCCCTTCCTCATTTATATGTTTCACCTTTTATTGTAATTGGATAAAAACCAAAAGACATGAATACAAATAAAAAAACTTTTAACATATATGATAATAACTAAAATACATATAAACAATCCACATATCCTAATTATGCATATTTTGTAAAAATACATACATATATTATGTTTAAAAATGTTAAATATATAAAAAATGTATGATGTATATAAAAATGTATGATGTATGTAAAAATGTTAAATATGTTGGATATATAAAACAAATGTTGTTTGCATTCTATATGCAATAATTCATCATAAACATTCTAAAGATGTTGAACCATACTAGCTGTTGGCTTTAAGTTTCAATGCTGATGTCAAAGTTAAATGGTCATTTAGACCAGGAAAAACACATACCTCAACTGCCATATTAATTCCTTAAACTCAAGCCTATTCTGCCAATCACCCCCTCTTTCTGAAATATGGACCTTTTCCAATACCCAAAACTTAAAATTGGCGTTAGCACATTCTGAAGCATGTTTGTAAAGTGCATTGCTTTCTTTTTTCTTACTAGTATCATACATGTGCTCATAAATATGCTGTTTTAAACTACGTCCTGTCTTGCCTATGTAAAATCCCCAACATACTATACAGTAAGCAATATAAACCACCCCTTTGGTCCGACAATTATATAGTTCATTCACACGACATCTATATTGAGGGACACGCTCTAGAGACCTAAACCTTGTCACCACAATAAACAGGACACGCTGGAGGGATAGATTCCTGTCCCAGAGACTTCCTATACTCTTGGAACAAGCTACCCATCTATGTCAAGCAAAGATGTTCGTGTTTCACTGTTGCAGTCATTACACTTGGGTTATCCTACTGGCAGGCTACCCACAGCCGGCCTGAATTCCAAAGTCCTGATCCAGCGTCGGTTGCTGTCGCCTCTTCCCTGACGTCAGAATGCCAAGAATATAAAAGATGCAGTCAACACCATTTTCTTCAGTCTTTTTGCTTCGGGCACCGCGCGGCAAGAAGCAGTTCGCAAGTGCCGGTCGGCCGACTCCTGAGATTTTCAAAATTGAATTTCAGATCTGAAGTCTTCTATAAAGCTAAGTACTCCGTTGGGGAAACTTCTTGCTCCAGACCAATGTCAGAAAAAAGTTAGTAATTGTATTTCTTGTGGGAAGCAAATACCTCATAAGGATTTTCATTCTTACTGTATTCCTTACCTAGGCCCTGACCACGACATTGCTAGTTGTCGGTTTTGTGCTAGATTTAACAAACGCAGTATTAAGCGTCGGAACGATTTTGCTTTTCATTACTTTGGCCGAAGGTTTAACTATATAATGCAGTCAGAACAACTGACCGGAATTCATAAAAAGTGCAAGGAGAAAGGAAAGGACAGGCATCCGAGGTCCAAACCGACGACAAAGTCTCTTCTAGGCCAGTCGCCGGTGCTCAGTGAGGCGCTTTTGCAGCCCCTGACACCCGCTACCTCAGAGCCACAGGCCACCTCCGACTTCCACGTGGAGACAGCTTGGCCTCTGGATACTCAAGGTATTGGCCCTTCGGAAACTAATCCCTCAGATGGGTCCAGAGCCGCTGAGCAGACATCGGCTTCTGAGGGTGTTTTCAGACCTACACAGCTTTATATCAAGTCAACTTCAGCATCCAAGACAAAGTCTAAAACAGTTTTAAAGACAAGGAAACAAGTGCAGCATTCTCCAGGACAGCCTTCTATGCCTAAGAAACAGATGCTCAAAATGTCTGAAGACCTAATTACTTTGATCAGGGGTTCCCATCCCCCTCCTGATAAGAGGCCTAGGCAAGATACTGAATATGATTCTTCTGATCAGGTTTCCATTTCCTCTGACTCCTCTTCAGAACAGGGATACTCTATTCATCCCTATGAGGATTCTGATGCTGAAGAATCTATTCCTTCAGCTTCTCCTCCTGAGGATTACTCATTTGGGGAAACCCTGCATACCATGAGGGAGCATTTCCACTGGAAGAGCCAAGATTACTCAGATTCTAAGAAAAGGCTTAGGGACTTTTTTCTACTACCTCAGCACAGACCTCTTGCAATTCCACCTGTTCTAGACATTGTAGATGTATTTTCAGAGTCCGGCCTGTCTCCTGACTCTTTACCCTCCTGCACCTGTTAAGCCAGACAGATACTACAGGGTTCCAGATTCTCATAAATTTCTATATAAAAACCCTGCTGCTGACCCAGAAACAATTTCTCAGGGTCCCAAAGGGGGTCAAGGCTGCTACTGCTAAAAACCCTGTCCCCTCAGATAGAGATTCTAGGGCACTGGACAGAGGGGGGGAAAAAGTCTACACTTCTGCTACCTTGGCTGTAAGGACTTTAAATTGTCAGTTTCATATGCTCAAATATCAGCAATACTTACTGTCTTTGTTAAAACAGAAAATGTTGACAAATTCTGAATGTTCTGAGAACAAAGAATTGCAGGATTTATTGCATGCAGCTGAACAAGTGGGAAAACATACTTTGAAATGTGGTTATGATTCACTAGAGGCCTCTTGCAGGGCCGCTGTAACAGGTTCTGTTATTAGAAGGCATGTTTGGTTAAAGGAACAGACTCTGCCTGATCATGTTAAAGCAAAATTATTGGATGCTCCATTACAGCATGATGCTTTGTTTGGTGTTAAGGCAGAAGAGGTGTTGAAGAAAATGGAGGATAAAGCTAAATCTATGCAGACAGTGAAGGATTTCTTACAGGTACAGCCACCCAGATTTAGCAGGAACTGGCCTTCTAAGAGTTTGTCCTTTCCCGTGTCAGACAGGCCACAAAGAGGCTGATACAGACACCCTAGAGGCAGGCAACAGCCCCAGGGCTCATACAGGCACAAACAATGGGGCGCTTCTACCTCCAAAAGCAGAGAAGACAAATCACAGCCATATAGGAAACGGTCCCAATGACTTCCCTCTGCCAATGCCAAGCATCTCTCTCTTGGCAGCACCCTTAGGGGGAAAGCTAGCACTTTTTTCACAAAAGTTGGCACACGATTACACAGGACAAATGGGTCCTAAACACAGTCTTTCAGGGCTACAGGTTCCACTTTCACACCCTTACAAAGGCAAAAGGTATGCCAGACCTGCCACACAATCAATGGGCAGAGGCACAAACACAAGTAACATCTCTCATGGACATGAGGGCCATTCAGCCAGTGCCACAACAGGAGCAGGGACAAGGATTTTAATCCAGACTTGTCTTAGTACCAAGAAAGGACAAAGCACGGAGACCAATTCTGGACCTGTCTATTCTACTTTTCTGGACGTACCAAAATTCAAAATGTTGACTCTGCAACAGCTTCTGCCCATGCTGGGAAAGAAGGCTTGGCTTGTAACTTTGGACCTCAAAGAGGCATACCTGCATGTCCCAATCAGACAGTCTTGCAGAAGATACCTCAGATTCATAGCTGGCTCAATGCACTACCAATTCTCTGCACTGCCCTTCATCTTATCTACTGCGCCCAGGGTCTTCACAAAATGCCTGGCACCAGTAATTGCATTTTGCAGTCAGAGGAATTCAAATATATCCCTACTTGGGCGACTGCCTTATTCAAGCAGAGACCAAAGACATTCTACTAAAGCATCTGGCGTTTGTATAAAGATTACTAATTTGCCTAGGGTACACAGTAAACGAAAAGAAATCAAAACTAGTACCCTCTCAAGAGATAATATTCCTGTGTGCAAGCTTAAATACAGCTGCCCAGATGGCTTATCTCACGCCAGACAAACAAAGGCAACTGACTTCTTACTTCGAAAGCATGGCAACAAAGACCCAGTTATCTGCAAGAAAAATTCTGCAGGCTCTGGGCTACATTGGCCTCCTGCATTCTGCTAATTCCATATGCAAGACTGCATATGAGGAAACTACAATGGTATCTAAAAAGTGTTTGGACTCAACATTGCCACAGCCTAGAATAATTGATTTCACTCGTTCCCTGCCTACAACAGGAGTTTTGATGGTGGGCACAGGCCTGTCACCACAACAAGGGACAGCCATTCACTTTACCCACAGCCAGGCAAACACTAACAACAGAGCAAACACTAACAACAGATGTGTCAGATTATGCCTGGAGGGCACACATGGCAGGAAAATGTATTCAGGGCACATGGCCCCCAAGCCAAAGACATCTTCACATCAATCAAAAAGAGATGCTAGCTGTACAAAATGCCCTGACAGCCTTCAAGGACCTACTTCATCCAGGACAGCTGCTGATAAAGACGGACAGCACCACAGTTATGTGGTACATAAACAAGCAGGAGGGCACACATACCCCCTCTGCAGACAAGCCATGATTTTGTGGAACACAGCATTGACCTACCAAGTACACCTGCAAGCACAATTCCTGCCAGGAAAAACAAATGCTCTGGCAGACGAACTAAGCAGAAACCTCATGGATCCTCACGAGTGGAAACTAGATCCACAAATCTTCAGCATGATAACAAGGAAATGGGGATGCCCAGACATAGATCTTTTTGCCTCCCCTCACAACTGCCAACTTCAGAGATTCTACACAAGGACGTATCACAAACAAGCATGGAAAGTGGATGCCTTGTCATTCAGCTGGAACAACCTTACAGTATATGCCTTTCCTCCACTGCCTCTTCTCCCAAAGGTACTCCTAAAGGTCAGACAAGAGAAGCCATAAATGATACTAATTGCCCCAGATTGGCCACACCAACACTGGTACCCAATCCTAAGGAGCTTGTCTCAAGGCCCAGCCTGGACATTGCCTCAAATTCCTCATTTGCTCACCCAACAAAACAATCAGATCCTGCACAGCCAACTCAGAACCCTAAATCTAGCAGCATGGCAGATAAGTGTAACCATTCAGAATACACCTCTCTCTAAAGCGGTTATGGATGTTATTTTGGAGGCCAGGAGGCCCAGCACCAGGAAATCTTATGCAGAAAAATGGAAGAGATTCTGTGCTTGGAACCAGGTGCAAGGAATTGACACGCTTGTACCAGATATTCCTCAGATTTTACAATATCTGACTGAAATGCTGGACAAAGGCCTATCCTTCTCATCAATTAAGATCCATGCCTCTGCCATTTCAGCTCATTACAATACAGAACCACCATTTTTTTCACATCCATTGCTTAGGCAGTTCCTCAGGGGGGGCAAAAACATAAGACCTCCAAGGAGAGCACCAATACCTGCATGGGACCTCAGTTTTGTCTTGGAAAAACTCACACTGCCTCTTTTTGAGCCAGCCAATACAGCTGAGATAAAATTCTTATCATGGAAAACAGCTCTGCTCATAGCAATAACTTCAGCAAGAAGAGTCTCAGAGTTACAGGCATTAATGGCTGTGGAACCTTTTATTATCTTCCATCCGGACAGGGTTTCTCTAAGGACAAACCCAACATTTATACCTAAGGTAGTGTCCAGCGTGGCTCTTAACCAAACCATTCATTTGCCTACTTTTTATCCAAACCCACAGAATAAAGGGGAGAGACTTCTGCATTCTTTGGACATACACAGACAGCTATGCCTCTACTTAGACAAAACTAAAGTTTTCAGAAAGACTGAGCAGCTTTTAGTGGCATATGCTGCAGGATCACAAGGAAAGGCCATCTCCAAGCAGACTATTTCAAAATGGATAGGACACTGCATTCGTTTTTGCTATTCACAGCATGGCAAATCAGTGCCTAAGGCCATTAGACCACATTCTACCAGGGCAGCAGCCACCTCAGCAGCCTTTCTCAGAGGAGTACCAACCAAGGATATTTTGTAGGCTGCAACTTGGACTTCAGTGCACACTTTTACCAAGCACTACCACTTGCCTCTTTACTCTAAATCCACAGCAGGCTTTGCCACTGCAGTTCTGCAGGGCCTTATAGCCACTCCTAATGCTGTTTAGACCCAGCCACCCTACCTCAGCTTTGGGATTCAACCCAAGTGTAATGACTGCAACAGTGAAACACGAACATAGTACAGTTGTGTACCTACCATAAATGTAAATGTTCGAGTGTATTCAATGTTGCAGTCCAGGTTACCCACCCACCATACCCCCTTCTTTGCTGGGATTTCTCTGTACTTCTCTATCCTATACAACCTATGTGGTGTATTTGCTTGTAGATGAAATATTGTGTATTTTAGTGCATGCTTTTATTAGCAATGTTTTTATAGCCTACCCTTTTGGGAGCACCTGACATCTGGGGCAAGAAAAGCTGAAGAAAATGGCGTCTGCTGCATCTTTTATACCCCTGGCGCTCTGACGTCAGGGAATAGGCTACAGCAACTGACGCCGGACCAGGACTTTGGAATTCAGGCAGACTGTGGGTAGCCTGCCAGCAGGATATAACCCAAGTGTAATGACTGCAACAGTGAATACACTTGAACATCTACATTTATGGTAGGTACACAACTGTACTTCCTTCATTAGCACTCAAGAAAAATCTTGATGAGTGGATGGGAAGTAGGAAATACACCCCGGGGATCACTTCTGTGACTCTGCAGGACAGTGGCATAGGAAAATAACTTTCTTGGGTGGCGTAAGCTATGGAACCTTGCTGGCTAGGCTTACCTAGGCCCTTGTGCCGATAGCCAAGTACCTACCTATGAACAGGTACAACCAATTCTTCTTTGTCAGCTATAAAAATACATTGACTACACTGACCACATCTAAAGGTACTTGTCTTGCTTGTATTTTCAACCTGAACCTTTTTCTCAAATAATTCTTTTAAGTTGTCATTTTTCTTATAACCAAATTTAAAGGACTGGTTAAAAACTTCTAAACTATTAGGTATTTTTCTAAAAAGTCCCAGTATTTCATCAGTACATCACGTATCTTTTTTGTGTCTTCATTAAATGTTAATACCATGTAAAGTATGATCTGATATTGTTAATCCTCGTTCATTCCTTATGCATGGGTATCGGTTCTGAACTCGGAATCAAGCCGGCCATTTTCCAAGCTCGCATCAGCTACAAACTCTTGAGCTAAACTCTTACCCATAATCCCCCTGTCACCTCAGATTTCGTTTGCCGCGTCTTCTCTTGAGCTAAGTATAGTTATTTGTTGTCAGAGTAGTCATCTTTATAACTTTTTCTGTCAGAAAAGTTTCTGTTTCATTGTCTCTTACCCCATCGCATCTAGGGACCTTATTTTCTTGAGTTTTTCTTCTCTTTTCTCTACACCTTTTACCGGAAGGTATTTCTCCCATACCATCGTTGGTAATCTTCCTTTTTTCATACCTTCGGGTTTTCTTTTGTACCATTGCTGGTACCCATTCTACTATCCCCTTTTCTATCATGGCAGATAAGAAAGGTAGTCTGGGTTTTAAAAGGTGTTCTGATTTCGGACACAAATTACCTACATCTGATGCGCACTCTGTGTGTTTATTGTTTGGGGGCGTCCATTTATCTGTTGACCCGTCCTGTACTATCTGTGAAAAATTTTCTTACAGAACCTTTTTAGAAAGGAAAAACAAGTTGTTGCTGAAGGGACATCTTAAATCTCCCTTTTCAGAGGCTATTTCTGGTTTGGAGGTCTCAACCCCTCCTAGAGCCCATAAGAAAATTTTGGATGTTCCTACTAAGGCCAAGTCTTTGCCTTCATCCCCGGCTGGGGACTCCTGCCAACCAAAACCTAAAAAGGCTAAAGTTTCCATTCCGGAGCATACTCAGTCAGCACCAGTGCTTTTGGTGCCTAAACGTTCGGCGCCGAGGCCTTCAGCTCCATTAGTGATCTCGGCTCCGTCTTCTCCTGCAGCCTTCACTATATCAGCACCATGGGGCTCCTCGGTTCAGACTATTACTACTACTGTATCGGAAACAACCGCTCAGTCGGTGCAGACCTTGACTACGTCGGCTCCAACATCTTACTCAGAACCAACGCCTCGATTGTTGGCTCTAATTTTGTCAGTTCCAGCTTCGGCACCGATCCTTGTGTCAGTGCAGACCGTGACCTCGGCAACAATGACTTCCTCGGTGCAGACACCCATAGTCCAGTCTCTCTCGGCACCGTTGTTCTCTGTGTGGACTGGTGAGGTGGGCACAGAGTTTGTCTCTTTTGTGGACAGGCCTGTTTTTCCCTCAGTCTCCGTGAGGTCCACTAGAAGCCTTTCCGAACACTGTGTTGCATCTTGTGGATCAAGTGCTTTTGGCCAGAGGTATCCCCCCCCCCCCAGGACTTATCCTTCCTTGGGAGGTGATCACCTATCTCCAAAGACCCCTTCTTATTCTCCTCCTTCATTGCCTTTGAAGTTTCTCCCTCTGAGGAAGTCCACCGGAAAAGTTTGAGGAAGCACATGGACTCCACAGAGGAGTCCCTCACTGAAGGCAGACTTTGATGAGGGGGAAGGATCCCCTCGGTCACCCTCTAAGGTATCCTTCAGCGATATCCTTGAAATCCTTAAACAGAGAGGTGACTGGCAGCCCTCTAATCCGACCTCTGAGGAGTCTCTGTTCCTGCAGGCTTTTCACGCCCTGCCCCCTACCTCCTGGGTTACTCCACCTGCTGATGAACTTGTCCGTCTCATCGTGCAGCATGCGTGGAAGGCTCCTGACACCGTTGAGATTATTCCCCAGAGGCCAGATAAGATTTTGTCCCCCCCCTGCTACGGATCCCCATTGGTCAAAAGGTCTTCCTGTGGATGCTCTGGTGGTGGCAGCCGCAACAAAAAAGGATCTGGCAGAAGAAGAAAGCCAGACTGTCCATCCGCCTAACAAAGAGTCCTGGGCCCTGGACAGGATAGGGAAGCGCACCTTGGCATCAGCTACCTTTTCTGTCAGGTCCCTGAATTATATGGCACACTTTACCAGGCTTCAAAGGGATCTTATTTCTGAGCTCTCTGAAACCTTGGCTGGTGCCGTGTCTAATGAGGTCAGTGCCAAAGTGGCCTCTCAGCTGGCCATCATTGAGTCAGTATCTAACTCCTCTGTGCGACTAATATCTCATGCATCAGAAGGAGCAGCTAGAGTGGTGGGTTCAGCTGCGGTCTCAAGACCTGGATGCGCTTGTGCAATTTTGCGAAACCCTTTAAGGCTTCCTTTCTTAACACTCCCATTGAGGCCTCTTCGTTGTTAGGACCCAAAGTTAAAAGCACACTGGCCAGATATGAACAGGACGGTAAGACCTTTTCTGCCATAGGTGTCCATTATTCTTCCCCTCAACGGCCTTTCTCCCTAAACCAAAAGAGTGGGAAGATATGGTTCGAGAAATCTCAGGGTCCTTTCCGTGACACACAGGCCGAGTTCTCCCCTAGAGGCAGAGGAGGAAACTGACAGGGCAGATGCTCCTTTCGGGGCAGAGGGGGTCCGCATAACCAGGGTTCCAGGGACTCTTTCCCTGGCCAATCCTACTAGAGCTCCTGAAGAGCGTCCCAACTCCTTTCCTCTGGAGGTGGCTGGGGGTCGTTTCTCTTTGTACCCTTCTGCCTGGCTAACCATCACCACCGATTCTTGGGTACAAAGGATTATAACCAGAGGATATCATATCCCCTTCGATATTTGCCCTGTCCCTTCAAAAAACCTTCCCGACATTCCACCCTGTCAAAGGGAAGAAGCAGCACTAGAACTAGAAAAGCTGCTAAGAAAGAGAGTCATCCAAATAGTCCCTCCAGATCAGATAGGATCCGGATTCTACTCAAGACTATTTTTGGTGCCAAAGAAAACCGGTGACGGGAGACCAATTTTGGATCTCAGTGTATTGAACAAGTTTGTGAAGGTACAAAAATCCTGGGTGGTCACAATACAGTCTATCCTGCCGCTTTTGGAAAAAGATGATTGGATGTGCTCGATAGATCTTCAAGATGCGTACTACCACATAAAAGTGGACAGGCCATCAAGAAGATTTCTGTGCTTCCATGCGGGAGCCAGTCACTACCAGTTCATAGTACTGCCCTTTGGACTCCCTACAGCCCCCAGAGTGTTCACAAAGTGCAAAAGTGCATGACAGTTGTCAGAGCTCACTTGCGACTTCAAGGATTCCAGGTGCTTCCATACCTAAATGACTGGCTCATTTCCCCCCCCACCAGACATCTACTGGAAGAAGCCCTGGCATACTCTCTCCTCGCTGCACAAAAGCTAGGCATAACCATAAACTGGCAAAAATCCAATCTCACCCCTTCTCAGTCGACAGAATTTATAGGGGTTATCTTGGATACAAAGAACTGCAGAGCTGCCATTCCAAAGCACAGAATTTTAAGGATAAAGCAACAACTGATTCCAATCCTTTGAAGGGAGGAATCCACAGCTCACTCTGTTCTACAGCTGTTGAGTTCCATGGCAGCCTCCATCACCATTGTCCCCCTGGCCAGGTTTTATATGAGGCTTCTACAATGGCTACTGTTCACCCAATGGTATCCTTTTCAGAATCGTCTTTCAGCCAAGATTCAAGTAACCGGCAGGTGCAAACAGGATTTAAATTGGTGGATGACACACAATCTGTCACAATGGTCTCGCCCCTTCTCCCCCCAACAACCCAAGGCCACAGTGACCACGGATGCCTCCCTGATGGGGGGGGGCTATGTCAGGGACAGACAGTCCAAGGCACTTGGTCCGAACTGGAGGCCCATCTGCATATAAATGTTATAGAGCTGAGGGCGGTGCTTTGGGTGTTGCAAGCATTCCATCCCCTGCTGCCGTCTGGGATAATTGCGATTCAGTCGGACAACATGGTGGTGGTCTGGTACATCAGCAACCAAGGTGAAACCAAATCTTACCCCCTTTGTCGAGAGGCCATGAGGATATGACAATGGGCGATAGCTACCAACCGTTTTCTTCTAGCAACGCACATTCCCGGGAGTTCCAATGTGATAGCAGACACTCAGCAGGTGCATTCTACAACCTCACGAGTGGTCCCTGAATCCCTTGATAGCGGCGAAGATCTTCCACCGCTGGGGCCGTCCTTGCCCGAGACCTCTCTGCATCCCCGACCAACTACTTCGCCCTGATTCCCCCTCCGGGACAATCACCCAGGGGCACTCTAGTCCACGATTGGCCCTCGCTGCTTCTTTATGCATTCCCACCTTTTCTCCTCATTCCTCTGTTTCTGAAGAAAGCCCGTCGGATGAAGAGCAAGGTGATCCTCATAGCACCATATTGACCTCGGCAGATTTGGTTCCCCTTCCTTTGGCCTCACCAACTAGATCGACCATGGATTCTCCATCCAACCACGGAGTTGATCTCACATCCACAGAACCTGATTCATCCCAGCTTGAACAGCCTGAAGCTCACAGCTTGGCTACTCCAATTCCCTTGATTGCCAGGCAGAATGATCTTTCTTTACCAGTACGTGACATTCTCATTACATCTCATAAGTCTTCCACTAGAATTACTTATCTAAGCAAGTGGAAAAGATTTACTTGTTGGCTGAAAGGTAAACAAGTAGATCCCTTCTCGGCACCAGTGTCGATAATACTAGACTATCTGGCTGACCTTTTCCAGTCGGGTCTATCGGCCTCTACCATTAGAGTTCATTTGGCTGCAATCCCTAATTTCCATGAGGGTATCCAAGGTTCCTCTTATGTCTCACAAACTGTGCAAGACATTCATAAAAGGTGTGAATCATCTGAAGCCACATTTTAGAGAACCTATTCAACCATGGGATCTATCGTTAGTTCTACAAGCTCTGACAGTGCCACCCTTCGAACCAGCTTCTTCTTGTGACCTCATGCATTTGTCATGGAAAACCTTGTTTTTGGTCGCCATTACTTCTGCCAGATGCATCTCTGAGCTTCAAGCTTTATGTATCGAGTCCATACTTAATTTTTGATAGTGTCTTTGAGAACTAATCCTTCATTTCTGCCAAAAGTGATGTCTGAAATGTCTGTTAATCAAACCATTGAATTGCCAGTTTCTTTCCCAATCATTCAAACAGAGGAGAGTATTGCCTACATACCCTAGATATCCACAGGCAAATCCGTTTTTACTTGAACAGGACTAGGTCCTTTCATAAATCTGACCAGTTATTTTTGGCCTATTCTGAACCTAGATTAGGATCTGCTGTTGCTAAAGTCACATTAGCTAGATGGTTGAAGGACTGTGTGACCTTTATTTATACACAACGTAATGTCTCGTTGCCTACTACCATGAAAGCTCACTCAACAAGGTCTTACAACTTCTGCTGCCTTGCATGCCACAGCTTCTTTACATGACATCTGTGCAGCTGCAACTTGGGCTAGGCCTCATACCTTCATCAGTTATTACAAATTGGATTTGGCCTCCAGGGGAAGAGCATCTTTTGGTTCTATGGTGCTCAGGAATGTCCTTCCATGAGAGCCTCCCAGGAATAGAGGTAGCTGGGGACTCTGTCCCATGCGTAAGGAATGAACGAGGATTAACAATATCAGATAAAGAAGTTATGTCTTACCATAACATTACATCTGTATTGTTGATCCTCGTTCAGTCATTATGACCCTCCCTCCTTCCCCCTCCTGTGGCTTTTAGTGGGTCTCACCATCCGGTTCTCTTAGGTCATTTGACCAGAGATAGCCTCTACCTTCTTTTGACTTGCAAACTCAATCTGAGGTAACAGGGAGAAGGGGGATTATGGGTAAGAGTTTAGCTCAAAAGTTTGTAGCTGACGCGAGCTTGGAAAATGGCCAGCTCGGTTCCGAGGTCGGAACTGATACCCATGCGTAATGACTGAATGAGGATCAACAATACAGATGGAACGTTATTATAAAACATAACTTCTTTTTCTCATCTCTCTTTACTAAGGTGGTGGTATTCAAACTATCATCTCCATTGTAAAAAAGGGGTTTAAATTGTGTCCCCCATCCTAAATAAACTATTCTTAATAATATTAATCATCTCTACTGGATAAACCCCTATTATAGAACAACCCGCCAGTATATTCCAATTCCTTCTCCAAATCTAGTCTAACAGAGGTCATACGGGCAGCTTTCACCATCTGCCCTTTTAAAAGGTTTTTCTTCTGAATATTGGGATGGCTGCTCTTGTAATGTAAATAACTATTGGAAAAACAGTTCTTCATATAAATACAAGATGTATGTCTTTTGTTAGGCAAATCTTTTTTTAATATTGACATCCAAATGTACCTCCTGGTCCCCTACCTTGTGTGTGAAAGAAAATCGGTAGAAGAATTAATATAATTCATAAATTCCGAAATAGTCTCTGTCAGACCCTGCCACACAACAAAAATATCACCCAGGTATCTGTAATACTTATTGATATGTGTCATAAAATTACTGTTGAAAACAAAATGTGTTTCCTAATACAACATTACGAGGTTGCAAATATGGGGGCACAAGCTGTCCCTATTGCCACACCATCCACCTGGTGTGATAATAGTCTCCTTGGTGATACATATAATTATTAGTAAGCACCAATTCCATATTTTCCAAAACGATTTGGAAATCATTGGCATTCAACAGATTAAATTCCACTAACATTTCCTCAAACCAAGATAAACCCAATATTTGAGGAATCACAGAAAACAGGTCCTTGGCATCTATTGTCACATATTTATATTCATTATTAAAATCCAACATACTCATCTTGGTTAAGAAGTGTCAGGAGTCTATAAAAATATGTAAATATTGAGCATAAAAATATTTAATTTTTTTATCGACAAAGATACCAAGGGGTTGTGTCTTAGAAACCAGTAGAACTAACAACTGGTCTCAGGGGGATTATCCACATCCTTATGAATTTTTGGTGTCCTGAACATACCAGCTATGTAGGGTTTGTCAACTTTGAAAAAATTGTATAGTCGTTCATTAATTCTACCCTGCAGTAGATTCTCTTCCAAAATTAGATCTATCCTATGGAATGCAATTTGAACTTCTTCATGGGATACTTGTGTATATCTTTCTCCTGTATTCAAAATTTCATTAATTTTAGCAGCATAATCCCACTGATACATTAATACTAACCTACCCCCTGTATCGGGTTTCATCACTCTCAATGAAAAAGCTCCTCTCATTTGATCAAAAATATTTTGCTCGGCTATTAAATTTTTACAGAAAAAATACTTTGTTCTATAAACTTCCCTTATCTCATTTGTAACCATAGTTTCATAATTAACTAACTTGGGATGGAGGGGAGGGTTGTAAATACTTCTTTTTTTGAATGTATTTACCCCTGTATGAACATTGCCACTAAATTCTACCTGTAAATTTAATTTTCTCATAAAAAGCTCCATTTCCAACATGGTCTTACCTATGTTGCCCCTTTTATTGGGTATAAATGTGAAGCCTTTCCGAATTAAATCAAAGTGTTATTGCTGTAACTCTCCCAGTATAGTTGTATATATGGAACTCATTTAATGTATAAACAACACCATTTTTTCCAATATTTACCCTTTCAATGGAAATGTCCATTTGTTCTCCATTTCATTATTAAATATTTCATTATTTGTTAATGTAACATCTTGGGAGCATGCTGTACCCCCTATGTTCCAAACATCTGCCTGCCTAATGCTTGTGCATAGGTGGGAACTCCCCTGTTCTTGATTTGCTCTGACTTCCTCGGTCCTTCCGTCCGTATAAGGGATATTGACATTATTTTGCCTACCTTCCTCTCTATCCATACCACTTCCATTCTCCCAATATTTACCAGAATAATACCTTTCTTCCTGTCTATTCCTCACTCTGTTAAATCTGTTTGTGTTCCTATTTTTATTAAATTGTGATCCTACAGAATAGGCTTTCTTTTCTTGATAATCCATGTCATCCCTCTCAAGCTTGTTAACCTTCCTTTTATAATTTTTATGTGAAGCGTTGTCAACGTCTTTAAAAACAACCAAATATTTATGTTTACTTTCTGTAACTGTAAATAATAAATCTTGTTTAATTTTATCATTCAAAACATCGTTTTCATCCTTCAACACATTTAACATAACTTCATTATGTTTGATTATAATTGCTAACCCACATTCATTAAAAATGTTAACTAAATCATTGAACATATCAGTCCTCTCTATGGTATTATTAGGGAACTTGTTGATTCTTAACCCTTTAGGAACATGCTTCCGTTTAATACTTTCTGTTAAGAACCAATTGTCCAAAGACAAATTTTTGTATTTTAACATTTTTTCTTTAAGAAGATTACACATACCTCCATACGAGGCAATGACTGGTCTATTATTGTCCTTAATTCTATTGTTGTCCTGTATCCTTTTGAACAACCAATCCATAATATTAAAATATTCATATCTGTTGAGGTCTTCATTCCGAATATTAACTTGTTAATTTGTTGGCGTCTGTGTTGAAGCTGTTACCGGTGGTACCAAATTGGTGGTGTCGCCTCTGCCATTAACGTTTCCATCACCTGAAATCATACGCCCTCACCCTGGTGTATTGCGTTCTTGTTGCAGTTGATATCAAGGAATGGATGCATCTAAACTGTCTTCCTGTTCATTGGGCGAAAAAGCCTGCATGAGTCTGGTAAGCTTGCCAAACAAGGTCCTTTCACCCTCCAGTTCCAGATATGGCCCCTCAGTTGCCTTGTGTAGCCATCCCAAAATAAACAAAACCAGTAAACACAGGATGAATCAGAACCAAAATTACCACCAAAACACACCAAAAGGCCTGGTCACATGCAGTGATCAATGAAGGCAGCCACAAAAGAAACCGTATATCCAGTATAAATCCACAAGACCCAATGTAGTAAATAATCAATTTATTCCAAACAACAAACAGATTTAGCACTTTCTTTTCCAAACAGGAAACTTCATCAGAATCTATAAACATCACATCCCTTCCTCATTTAAATGGTTCACCTATTATTGTGATTGGATAAAAAGCAATTGACACGAATACAAATAAAAAAACTTTTTAACATATGATAATAACTAAAATACATATAAACAATCCATATATCCTACCTATGCATATTTTGTAAAAATACATACATATATTAATATGTTTAAAAATGTTAAATATATAAAATGTATGATACATGTAAAAATGTATGATGTATATAAAAAATGTATGATATGTATAAAAAATGTTAAATATGTTGGGTACATAAAAAATGTTAAATGTAATAAAAAATGTATGCATATTTTTCTTTCCTTGCTTGTGCTAATTGCTTTCTGTTTATCCTCCCTTATCCTACACGTTTTAGTTTATATTTAAACTGCCATTCTTGGTATTTACCATTCCCCTTCCAATTACCGTAGTTGGCAATTTCTTCCCTCTTTTTTATTTCTTTCGGTCCTTTAAAAAAAGACTTTTTTTTTTCCTCTCTCTAGTATATATCTCGTTAGGATGGCAAAAAAGCCTTCAGGCTGTAAACAGTGTGGGCACAAGATTCCTCTTTCTGATGTGCGCAATTCACATGTCTGTTGTTTGGGTCCTGCTCATTTAAAACTTGATTGTGAGCTCTGCAGGGGGCTTAATCCCCCTGCTTTCGTAGATCATAAAAATAAACTTATTTTGAAAGTTCTTCTCCCTACAATCTTCTTGGAATCACTGTCTGGGGTTCAGCCCTCTAAGCCTTGCAAAAAAGAGCACTTAAAAAGAACGTCTGATTCATCTGGATACTCCACTCCTTCCTTGGATCCGACCACGGAGTCTGCTTCAAAAAGTTTAAAAAAAGTCAGATTCAAAGACTTAATCTTCGAACCTGTTGATGTCTGATCTACTTCATCGGATCTAATAGCCTCGGATCATTTACCTCCAACTAGGTATGTGTCCGCTTTGGATCCGGTCCCTTCCCAAGTGCCACCCCCTTTTTTGGAGAGACGTCAATATTCCAAGTTCCCTTAAGTGGCCTCATCCTCTCGTTCTTCCAGGAACCTGACAGAAGCTGACATGGATAGGATTATAAAGAAATTTCTCTCAGATTCAGATGGGGAGCTCTTCCCACTCCTTCCCCTTTGGGTCTGGAGACCTTTACTAGTACTGCACCGCCCACCTTGGCTCCTTCTCAGATCTGACCCATGGTTTTGGTGCCCTTGGATCCAAGTCTTCTGGGACTGTCTTTGTTGGATACAAGGATTGTTGTATCTTCAGCTCCAATACATTCTATGAGTGCACAGGGTCCAAGCATGTCTGAGCTGGACGACTCTCTGAGCTGAAGTGTCATCGGATCTGAGGTGTTCGTGTCAACTCTGAAGTGTTAAACTCAACTCTGAAGTTTTCGAGGCCATGAGCCTTGGCATTGGACAGCGCTGCCCTGACTTCTGCCTTGCAAAGACAGCCTTCAGGTCAGAGGGACCCGATGGTCCGGAAGCATGTCTTTTCGTCTCCATTGGCCTTCCACTCACTGGAGTGCTTTGCCTTTGAGTTGACAGAGTGAGTGTTCTCTGCTTCTGGAGGACTGATAGTCTCACTCCCCTCTGATTATCCGTCTGGATCCCATATGTCTTTGTGCTGTGATAGTCATCAATCTGCTTCACAGGAACAGCTAGTCCAAAGTCTCCAGGTTATCCAGCAGAGTGTACTTATTTCTTCCGATACTTCTCTGGAACATCCCACCGAAGAAGTCCCTAGGAAGAAAAAGTGCAAGAAGAGGCCCTTAGAATCTCCTCAAGACTCCATCACTGAAGATACAGATTTTGATGAGGGGGAAGGGTCCCCAAGATCACCACCTGATGATGTCTCCTTTTTCGAGATCTTGGAAATCCTCAAGTTAAAAGGGTGGTTGGTCTACCATTAACCCTTCCCAAGAGGAATCTGTATTCCTGGAAGCATTTTGGGTCTGGCCCATCTACCCCTGGGTGACTCTGCCCACTGACGAGCCCATTGATTTGATCTCTAGGTCTGTGTGGAAGAAACCAGACTCTGTAGAGCCGATCCCCAAGCGACAATACAGGATCCTGGCACCACTAAAAGGAAGAAAGTTTTCAAGGAAGGGAGTACCAGTAGATGTAATGATCATAGCGACAGCCATGATGAAGGAACTTGTGGAACAGAGTTAATCTGTCCAACCCCATAACAGGAAGTCCAGGGTGGTGGAGCAATTTGGGAAGCATGTATATTCTTCAGCAACCATTGCAGTCAGGTCACTGAATTATTTGTCACACTTTACTCGATTGCAGATGGATTTTATTATAAAAAACTCCCCAAATCCCTCTCTGGGACTAGTACTTCCAAGGCACAAAGCCCTATTGCCTCACAGTTGGCTACCCTGAGATTGATCACAAATTCATCCATGAGGATCATTTCACATGCGGCTGAATGTACCCTCAAGGGCAGCGAGTTCAGGTATTTCCATTAGGAGGTATTCCTGGATGCTCTTGTGTGATTTTGCGGAGCCCTTCAAATCCTCCTTCATCAATGCACCCTTTGACGGAAGTTCTTTGGCTCTAAGGTAAAGGACACGCACTCCAGTTGTGAACAAGATGGTATGACCCTGTCTGCAGTGAGCATACATTTTTCGACCACTCAAAGATCCTTCTCTAGGAATCAGAGAGGAGGTTGAAAAATTTGGTTCAGAAAGTGCCAGGGTCCTTTCCAAGATCCACGTGGAGATAGTTCCCCCAGGGGCAGAGGGGAGAACTTAACGGAAGATGCTGGCAGAACCAAGGGTGTAGAGATTCTTTCTCTGACGGACCCTATCAGTGCTCCTCAAAGGTGGCCCTGATTACCCACCTATGGAGGCAGTTGGGGGTTGTGTATCCCTGTACCAGAGAGCCTGGCTAAACATTACAAAAGATACATGGATGCAGTGGATTATTTCCAGAGGTTGTACATTTCACTTTTCCCAACTCCCTCCTCCAACATTAAACAAAATTCCCAATGTTTCACCCATTCGGAGGAAAGCTGCTAGAAAGAGAGTCATCCTAGAGGTGCCCACAGACCAAATAGAATATTGATCTCAGTCTTCATTCTTTTTAGTGCCAAAGAAAATAAGGGACTGGAGACCAATTTTGGATCGCAGCAACCTGAAAAAATCAGTTCAGTATACGAAGTTCCGGATTGTCATGGTTCAGTCCATTTAGCATTTCTTGCGCAGCAACGACTGGATATGCTCAATAGAGCTTCAGGATGCTTACTGTCACATAAAAATGAACAGACCATCCAGAAGATACCTGTGCTTCTGGCTGGCAGCCAGTTATTACCAATTCAGAACACTGCCCTTTGACCTCACCACAGCCCTCAGGGTGTTCACCAAATGTACCTCAGTAGTAGCAGCTCATTTGAGACTGCAGGGATTTTGAGTTTCTATACTTGCCCGAATGGCTCATAACTGCTCTGACCAGGCATCTTCTGTTAAAAGCTTGAGACTGTGTACTCCAGATTTGTTCTCATTTAGGAATTACCATCAACCGCAACAAATTTCATTTCGAATCATCTCAAACATTAGAGTTCATAGAGACCCTGTTCAACACAGTATCAGTGACAGCCTCCCTTCCCTTAGAGGGTACAGACTATTCAATTTCAAGTCAAAAAGATAATTCAGAATTCTTTTTTTCTTTGATTGATTCTACAGGCCTTGGGGTCAATGTCTGCCACCATAGTTCTAGTTTTGCTAACAAGATACCATATGAAAATTATTCAGTGGACCTTAGCAACTGAGCGGTCCATTCTATATCAACCTGTGCCCACCCAGATCAGGATTACTCAGGCATGCAAAAAGTACCTCTCATGGTGGATCTGATCAGATCAGGTATTGCAAGGCTGTGTCCCTTCATTCTCCCTCAGCCCAAAGGTGTAGTGACCACGGATGCTTCCCAAGTTGGGGTGGGGAGACACTTCTTGGGAAAGAGAGTTCAAGGCACATGATCCCCGGAAGAGGCCACCATGCATATGTGTGTCCTGGAAATTACAGTAGTACTCCTAACATTGCAGGCCTTTAAGACTCTCTCCATTACGGGGCTATTGTGATTCAAACCAACAGTATGTCTGTGGTATGGTACATTAACAAACAAGGAGGGACCAGTTCCTACCCTTTGAGTCAAAAAGCTGTGAGTGTGGCAGTGGGCAATCTCAGCCAATTAATTTTTGATAGCAACGCACATTCCAGGGAAATCCAGCATGATAGTACACCAGTCGAGCAGGTCAATTTTGTTAGCTTATGAATGGTCTTTCAACATGAAAGCTGTGGAAAAAAATATTCTGCCAATGGGGCCAACCTTGTTGCGACCTCCTTGCATCTCCCCTCAACTACAAGTACAGCAGGTTCTTTGCTTTAACCCCCCTACTGGGGAAATCACTGAGAGACCTGTCCTTCACGATTGGTCCCCCAGTCTTCTCTATACATATTCCCCAACCCCTTTGATCCCAAAATTTTCCAGAGAGCATCTTGATTGAAGAACAAAGTCATTATTGTCCTTATCAGATTTGGTTCTCCTTTCTTTAGCCTCATGTAGTTTAGCCTTCATGGATTCTGGATCCATTTCCAGACCTCTTGTCACACCCAACAGACATGATTCACCCAGACATTTCAGGTCTAAAGCTGACCGCATGCTTTCTCCACTTCCAACTTTAGACTCTCCTCCCTTGTCCATCATTTACTTTTATTTTCCGATAAAGCTTCCACTAGGAAGATTTACAGAAGTAAATGAAAAAGATTTGTTTTTTGGGCACAGCAAAAAGACATTGACCCTTTTTCATCACCACTAGAAAAATTCTTGGGTTTCTGGCCACAATCTTTAATGAAGGGGCTAGTTCCTGAACCGTTAAAGTACATCTAGCTGCCATTTCTAATTTTCATATTATAGGAGTTAACAATTCCACCTTAGTTTCCTCAAAGCTTTGTAAGGCCTTTATAAGGGGTACCCTTCTTCTGAGACCACCTTTTAAAGATCCAACTCCATCGTGGGATTTAAATTTAGTATTACAAGCTTTGACTCCATCTCCCTTTGAACCAGCAGCAAAATGTGAATTTAAGTTTTTAACGTGGAAAACTATATTCTTGATAACTATAACCACTGCTTGAAGACTTTCTGAACTTCAAGCCTCATCTTGAAAATGGAAGACAAGGCTAAGTCTATGCAGACTGTTAAAGATTTTTTGCAAGTTCAGCCTCCGAAATTTAGTAGGAATTGGCCTGCTAAGGGGTGGACGTATCCTTCTTATGATTCTCAGTCTAGGGGTAGATCTAGACGTGGTAGGGGCAGAGCTCAGAGTTCTTTCAGGCCTAGAACAGGGAGTTCCCCTGCACAATCTTCGGGTGAGGGCAGGGGCCAGTCCTTTCGTAAACAGGCCCAATGACCTACTTTTTCAGCTGCCAGATCCTTCTTGCCTGGCAGCACCTTTGGGAGGAAGGTTAGCACTCTTCAAGGAAAATTGGATGTTGGTTACCCAAGACAAATGGGTATTGGATATCATACACCAGGGTTACAAGTTTTATTTCCATACCTTGCCTCCTTTCAAAGGCATGCCGGACGTTCCTCCTCAGCAAAGACTAGAGGCTCAAAACAAATTTCTCTACTACTTCAAATAGGGGCCATACAACCGGTTCCTCTGCCAGAAGTGGGCCTAGGATTTTACTCGCCTGTTTCTAGTACCAAAGAAAGGAAACACGTGGAGACCAATTTTGGATTTATCCATCCTCAACACATATCTGGACATTCCCAAGTTCAAAATGTTAACGTTACAACAGCTTTTACCTCTGCTGGGCAAAGATCACTGGATGGTGACCCTGGATCTCAAGGAGGCTTACCTTCATGTTCCTATCAGGCCCAGTTGCAGGAAGTATCTGCTTCGGGCTGGGACTTCACATTATCAGTTCTCTGCATTGCCCTTTGGCTTATCTACTGCGCCCAGAGTGTTCACGAAGGTTCTGGCTCCAGTGGTAGCTTTTTCAGGCTAAGAGGAATACAGATCTATCCTTATTTGGACGATTGCCTGATACTGGCCCAAGGAAAGGACGAACTTCTTCATCATTTACAGTATGTGATGGCAGTGTTAAGATGCCTGGGGTATTCTGTGAACGAAATAAAGTCCAGTCTAGTACCCTCTCAGGACATGTGCTTTCTGGGTGTGAGACTGAATACAGCATCCCAGATGGCCTTTTTGACCCCGGACAAACAAAAGAATCTTTCTCTTTACTTCCATCAGTTGTCTCATCAGTCCAGGCTGACTGCAAGGACAGTCCTTCAAGCCTTGGGGTTCATGGCATCTTGTATTCTGGTACTTCCCAATGCCAAACTGCATATGAGGAAGCTACAATGGTATCTCAAGAATGTATGGACACAGCACTGCCAAGATTTGGACACTGTCATTCAAATAATACCTTGCATTCAAAAGGAATTTTTGTGGTGGGCTCAGGAATGTCACCTAAACAAGGGAATCTCTGTGACCCGGCCAGAGGCAAGTCAGATTTTAACGACAGATGCCTCAGACAAAGCTTGGGGAGCTCATCTAAATGGAAAATGGATACAAGACACGTGGCCTGCCAGACTTCAACATCTACATATCAACTTGAAGGAGATGTTAGCAGTCCAATTTGCATTGATAGCTTTCAAGGAGTTACTTCTTCCAGGGCAGGTGTTGATTCAAACAGACAACACAACTGTCATGTGGTACATCAACAAGCAAGGGGGAACGCATTCTTATCCTCTATGCAGACAAGCAATGATTTTGTGGGAGACTGCTCTCAGTTTACAGCTAAATCTTCAGGCAAGGTTTCTGCCAGGAGCACAGAACTCCTTAGCAGATGTGTTGAGCAGACAAATTATGGATCCCCACGAGTGGAAATTGGATCCTCATGTATTTCAGAGACTGACAGTGTTATGGGGAACTCCAGACATAGATCTGTTCGCTTCTCCACTAAATTACCAGTTGCCAAAGTTTTGCACAAAAAGGTTTCATCCCTCGGCTTGGAAAGTGGATGCTCTCTCATTCAATTGGAGCAATCTTCGCGTATGCCTTTCCACCTCTGCCTCTCCTCCCAAAGGTACTGCTGAAGGTCAGACAGGACAAGCCAAACATGATTTTAATAGCTCCAGATTGGCCTCGACAGCACTGGTACCCATTACTGAGAAGTCTGGTACAGGAGCCTCCATGGCCTTTGCCTTCGATTCCTCACCTGCTGTCTCAGGAGAACAGTCATTTACTCAATGTCAAACTTCATTCTCTACATCTGACAGCCTGGCATATTCTGTTTTAAACCCTGGAGGGTCTCAGCTTCCACAACAGGTTTTGAATGTTATTTTGGAGGCCAGAAGGCCTAGTACAAGGAAAGTTTACGCAGATAAATGGAGGAGATTTTTATTTTGGAGTACTGCAAAGGATTTTGATGTTTCTAAACCTAATTTAAGTGTTGCTTCAATACCTTACTGAGTTATTGGACAAAGGTTTGTCCTTCTCCTCTATAAAGGTTCATGCTGCAGCAATTTCTGCTCACTATGACGGTGACCCACCATTATTTTCTCAGCCTTTGTTTAAGCAATTCCTTAGAGGGGCAAAAAATATAAGACGCCCACGTAGAGCTCCTACTCCTGCTTGGGATCTCAATTTTGTGTTGGAGAAACTCACTCTACAACCTTTTGAGCCTGCAGCATCGGCAGAGTTGAAATATTTATCTTGGAAGACTGCTTTTTTGTTGGCCATTACCTCTGCGAGAAGGGTTTCTGAATTACAGGCCCTTATGGCAGTTGAGCCTTTCTTAATTTTCCACAAGGACAGGGTGTCTCTGCGTACTAACCCTTCTTTTATGCCTAAAGTGGTTTCTAGTGTGGCTTTAAACCAAACTATTCATTTACCTACTTTTTATGCAAACCCCCAAAATAAAGGGGAAAGGATTTTGCACACTTTGGATATACACAGACAGTTGCGATATTATTTGAGCAGAACTGAAGGGTTCAGGCAGTCTCAGCAGTTGTTTGTTTCTTTTGCTTTGGGTTCTCAGGGCAAACCTGTTTCAAAACAAACTATTTCTAAGTGGATTGGGTTTTGTATTGCTTTCTGTTATTTCCATCATGGTAAGGAGATTCCAGCTGGGATTAGGCCTCATTCCACTAGGGCTACTGCCACTTCTACAGCCTTTTAAGGGGTGGCTACTAAAGATATTTTGGAAGCAGCTACTTGGAGTTCAGTGCATACTTTCTCTAAGCATTACCACCTTCCACTTTACTCTAAATCTAGGGCTGGATTTGCAACTGCAATTTTGCAAGGCATGTTGGCAGCTCCTAATTCCTTATAGTTTTGCCATCCTCCCTTACCTCTGCTTTGGGATTCTACCCATATGTAAGGACTGCAGCAATGTGAGATGAAGAACATAGTACAGTTTTGTACCTACCATAAATGTAGATGTTCGAAGATCCACATTGCTGCAGTCCAATACCTCCCTCCTTCCCCTCTGTTGTTGAAGGTGGTGGTGTGGTTTCTGTTGTACATAGTGTAAATATGGTTAGTGCACGGGTGGTTGGTTAGGTTTTGCTAGTTTTTGGCTTTGGCCTTTCTTGTTAGGGCCTTCTGACATCTGGGGCAAGAAAAGACTGAGGAAATGACGTCGGTCATGCGCTTTTGTACCCTGACGTCCTGATGTCAGTTTTAAGCGCCTTGACCGACGTCAGCCTAATACTTTGGTATTCGGGCCGACCGAGGACAGCGGACTACCCATATGTAAGGACTGCAGCAATGTGGATCTTTGAACATCTACATTTATGGTAGGTACAAAACTGTACTTTCTTCGTGTTTCACTGTTGCAGTCATTACATTTGGGTAATCTGCTGGCAGGTTGCCCTCAGTCGGCCTGAATTCCAAAGTCTTGGGTCTTGCGTCGGTTGCTGTCTTCTCTTCCATGACGTCAGGTCGTCAGGGGTATAAAACATGCAGCTGACTCCATTTTCTGTAGTCTTTCTTGCCGCGCGGTGCCCGAAGCAGAAGCATTTCGCAAGTGCTTGTCGGCCGACTACTGAAGTATTCGAGTTTGAGTTTCAGAACTGAAGTCTTCACTAAAGCTAAGTACCCCATTGGGGAAACTTTTTTCTTGCTTTTTACCGATGTCAGAAAAAGTTAATAATTGTATTACTTGTGGATAAGGATTTCCATTTATACTGTATTCCTTGCCTAGGCCCTGATCACAACATGCCTGGCTGTCAGTTTTGTGCTAAATTTAACCAACACACTATTAACCGTCAGTATATTTTTGCATCTTAAGTATTTTGGAAACCGATTTAAATACCCAGAAATGTTGTCTGATAGCAATCCGACTACCAGAGTGCATAAAAAACGCAAAGAAAAGGACAGAGAAAGGCAGTCGAGATCCAAAACCGATGACGAAGCTTCTCCTAAGCCAGTCTCCGGTTCGCCAGTACTCAGTGAGGTGCTTTCACAGCCCCTGATACCTGCTATCTTCGAGTCGCAGGCCTCTACCGACACCCAAGTGGAGTCCGGCATGCCGCAAGATACTCAAGGTATTGGACCGACGGATATATCTCCCTCTGATGGGTTCGGAGCTGCTGAGCAGGCGCTGGCTTCTGAGGGTGTATTCAGACCTCAACATTTTGGTCTCAACATTTTTATATCAAACCGACGAAAGCTGCAAAACCAAAGGCAAAGACACCTTATAAAACTAAAAAACTACGCCTGAGCCACGTGCACAGGCCTCTATGCCTAAAAAACAGATGATCAAAATGGCTGAAGACCTTATTACCTTGATCAGGGGTACCCATCCCCCTCCAGATAAGAGGCCTAGGCAAGACACTGACTATGAATCTTCAGATCAGGTTTCTATTTCTTCTGATCAGGAATTATCTTTACCTCCCTATGAGGATTCTGATGCTGAGGAGTCTATTCCATCTGCATGTCCTCCTGAGGATTATTAATTTGGAGAAACCTTGCATTCTTTGAGGGAGCATTTTCACTGGGAGAGTCAAGACTTCTCAGAATCAAAAAAGAGGCTCAGGGATTTCCTTCTTTTCCCTCAGCACAAATCTTTAGCCATTCCCCGTTTTAGACATTGTGGATGATGTGTTTTCGGAGTCAAGCCTGACCCCTGACTCCTTACCTCCGGCTCCCAGTAAGCCTGACAGGTATTACAGGGTCCCTGACTTTCATAAATTTTTATTTAGAAACCCTGCTGCTGATCCTGAAACTATTTCACAGGGTCCAAAGGGAGTTAAGGCCTCAACAGCAAAAAACCCTACCCCCTCCGACAGAGATTCAAGGGCACTGGACAGATGGGGAAAAAAGTTTATACATCTGCAACCTAGGCAATCAGGGCCTTAAACTGTCAATTTCATATGCTTAAGTACCAACATGTTATGGGATTGCTGAAAAAGAAAATGATGTTGATTTCAGAATGTGCAGAAAATAAGGAATTGCAGGAATTATTGCATGTAGCTGAACAAGTTGGAAAGCATACTTTGCAATGTGGTTTTGACTCTTTAGAGGCCTCTTGCAGGGCCACAGTTACTGGATCTGTGATTAGGAGGCATGCCTGGTTAAAGGAACAAAATTTGCCTGTTCATGCTAAAGCTAAATTGCTAGATGCACCTTTACAGCATGATTCTCTGTTTGGTATTAAGGCAGAAGAGGTTTTAAAGAAAATGGGAAGACAAAGCTAAGTCTATGCAAACTGTTAAAGATTTCTTACAAGTGCAGCCACCTAGATTCAGTAGACACCGGCCTACAAAAAATTGGTCCTTTCCTGTGTCAGAGCTCAAAAGGGGCAAATCCAGACACCCTAAGGGTTCCAGGTACCAGGCTCAAGACTCTGGTCAAAGCAGTGGGGTGCATCCACCTCCAAATCTGGAGGAGATGAAGCGCAAACCTACAGAAAGCAATCCCAGTGACTTCTCTCTGCCTACACCAAGCACTTATGTTTTGGCAGCACCCATAGGGGAAAAATTAGCACTTTTTGATCAAAATTGGCAGTTAATAACCCAGGACAAGTGGGTACTAAACATCGTATCACAGGGATACAAATTCCATTTCCACACACTGCCAATGACAAATGGTTGGCCAGATCTGCCAAAAAAACAATGGGCAGAGGCCCAGAAACAGGTTACGTCCCTCATGGATATGGGGGCCATTCAGACAGTACCAGAGCAGGAAAAAAGGACAAGGTTTTTACTCAAGACTGTTCTTGGTACCCAGAAAGGACAAGGCCTGGCAGCCAATACTGGATTTATCGATTTTGAACACATACCTGGACATTCCAAAATTCAAAATGCTCACTTTGCAACAGCTTCAGCCCATGCTGGGCAAGAATGCTTGGCTGGTGACTTTAGGTGTAAAAGAGGCATACCTGCATGTCCCAGTAAGACAGTCGTGCAGAAGATACCTCAGATTCAAGGCTGGCTTAATGCATTACCAATTCACTGCCCTTTGGCTTATCTACTGCACCCAGGGTCTTTACAAAGTGTCTGGCACCAGTAATTGCATTTTGCAGACAAAGAAGTATTCAAATATATCCTTACTTGGACGACTGTCTCATTCAAGCAGAGAACAAGGACACTCTTCTACGACACCTGGAGTTTGTGAAAAGGCTTCTAACATGCCTAGGGTACACAATAAATGAAAAGAAATCACAACTGGTACCATCTCAAAAGATAACATTCCTGGGTGCAAGCTTGAATACAACTGCCCAGATGGCTTACCTCACGCCAGCCAAACAAAGGCAACTGACTACTTACTTCAAACTGATGGCAACACAAACCCAGTCTTCTGCAAGACAAATTCTACAGGCTCTGGGCTTCATGGCATCCTGCATCCTACTAATTCCATATGCAAGACTGCATATGAGGATACTTCAGTGGTACCTAAAAAGTTTATGGAGTGAACATTCACACAGTCTAGAAACAATGATTCCTCTCATCCCCTGCCTGCAACAGGAGTTTCTATGGTGGGCAAAGGCCTGTCACCAAAACATGGGACGGCCCTTCACTCTACCCCCTGCCAGCCAAACCTTAACAGACGCATCAGATTATGCCTGGGGGGCCCACATGGCAGGAAGATGCATTCAGGGCATATGGGCACCAAACCAAATACATCTACATATC
The DNA here is from genome assembly GCF_019279795.1 of Protopterus annectens. NCBI lineage: Eukaryota > Metazoa > Chordata > Ceratodontiformes > Protopteridae > Protopterus > Protopterus annectens. The sequence continues at coordinate 1,355,417,166 of NC_056745.1, forward strand.
AACCAGAAAGAGATGCTAGCTGTTCAAAATGCCCTAACAGCCTTCAAGGACTTACGTCATCCAGGACAACTGCTGATAAAGACAGACAACACCACAGTCATGTGGTATATAAACAAGCAAGGGGTCACACCCTCATACCCCCTTTGCAGATTAGCCATGGCACTGTGGGATGCAGCTTTGACCTACCAAATAAATCTTCAAGCTCAATTCCTGCCAGGAAAACAAAACACTCTGGCAGAAGATTTAAGCAGAAACCTTATGGATGCTCACAAGTGGAAACTAAATCCACAAGTCTTCAACATGATAGCAGAAAAATGGGGGAGCCCAGACATAGACCTATTTGCCTCTCCTCAAAATTATCAGCTGAAAAGATTCTGCACAAGGACTTATCACAGACAGGCATGGAAAGTGGACGCCATGTCCTTCAGTTGGAAAAACCTATCAGTTTGCGCCTTTCCTCCTCTGCCTCTTCTACCCATGGTCCTCCTAAAAGTCATACAAGAGAAGCCAAAGATGATAGTGATTGCCCCGGACTGGCCCCGCCAATACTGGTACCCAATCCTAAGGAACTTGTCTCAATACCCAGCTTGGACCTTACCTCGAAAACCACAACTTCTGTCCCAGCAAAACAATCAGATCCTGTACAATCAACTTCAGACTCTGAACCTGGCAGCATGGCTAATCCTGTAATCATACAGACGACACCTCTCAGTAAAGCTGTGATGGATTTCATTTTGGAAGCCAGAAGGCCTAGTACTAGAAAATCTTATGCTGACAAATGGAAGAGATTCTGTGCTTGGAATCAAGCACAAGGAACTGATACAGCAGAACCACATATTCCTCAGATATTACAATACTTAACTGAGATGCTTGACAAAGGCCTATCTTTCTCATCAATCAAAATCCATGCCTCTGCCATTTCGGCTCATTACAATACAGAGCATCAATCTTTTCTCATCCTTTACTAGAGCAGTATCTTAGAGGAGCAAAAAATTTAAGGCCTCCTAGAAGATCACCATTAACTGCATGGGACCTCAATTATGTGTTGGAAAAGCTCACCCTGCCTCCATTTGAACCAGCTGCTACCTCTGAAATAAAGTTCTTATCATGGAAGGACAGCTCTGCTACTAGCAGTTACTTCAGCAAGAAGATTATCAGAGTTACAGGCCCTCATGGCTGTAGAGCCTTTTATCATATTTTACCCAGACAGGGTGTCTCTGAGGATAAATCCTACTTTTATGCCTAAAGTAGTTTCCAGTGTGGCTCTTAACCAAATAATTCATCTGCCAACTTTTTATCCAAATCTGCAGAACAAAGGGGAGAGAATTCTGCATTCCTTGGACGTACACAGACAGCTAAGATTCTACTTGAGCAGGACTAAAGCTCTAAGAAAAACTGAGCAATTACTAGTGTCATATGCTGCAGGATCAGAAGGAAAGGCTATTTCAAAACAGACAATTTCAAAGTGGATAAGCCATTGCATCCGTTTCTGCTACTTACACCATGGCAACCCTGTGCCCAAGGGCATTAGGTCTCACTCCACCAGGGCTGCAGCTACTTCAGCAGCCTTTCTCAGAGGAGTACCCACCAAGGACATTCTAGAGGCTGCTACTTGGAGTTACGTTCACACCTTTACACAGCATTACCATTTGCCTCTTTACTCTAAATCCAGGGCAGGCTTTGCCACTGCAGTACTGCAGGGCCTTATAGCCTCACCTAATGCTGTTTAGCTCCAGCCTCCCAACCATAGCTTTGGGATTCTACCCAAATGTAATGACTGCAACAGTGAAACATGAAGAACATAGTACAGTTGTGTACACTTACCATAAATGTAGATGTTAGAGTGTATTCACTGTTGCAGTCCAGGTTACCGTCCCGCCATCCCCCTGTCATTCTACAGTTTATCTTTCCTTCACTATCTTCTACAGCCTATGTGGTGTATTTGCTTGTAGATGAAGGTAAAGTTTATATTGATGTGTGTGTGTGTGTGTGTGTGTGTGTGTGTGTGTGTGTGTGTGTGTGTGTGTGTGTGTGTGTGTGTGTGTGTGTATATATCTATATATATATATATATATATATATTTAGAATATTGCTACCTTTTTGGGGGCACCTGACATCGGAGGCAAGAAAAACGAAAGAAAATGGCATCGGCTGCATGTTTTATACCCCTGACGACCTGATGTCATGGAAGAGAAGACAGCAACCGACGCAGGACCCAAGACTTTGGAATTCAAGCCGAGTGAGGGCAACCTGCCAGCAGATTACCCAAATGTAATGACTGCAACAGTGAATACACTCGAACATCTACATTTATGGTAAGTGTAGACAACTGTGCTTTCTTTTTCTGTTTGCGTAGAACAAAGAATTTCAGAAAAACAGATCAATTGTTTGTTTCTTTTGTGGACTTGAAATTAGGCAAGACAGTGTTGTGGAGTGATAGGCCAGTGAGCTCCAATATGAAAGAGCAATGGATGATCAGGATGCAGCTGAAGATAATGCTGCAGGTAGATGTTCTGGAACTTTCTGGAGAGTGCTCGCAGGAGACGGAACAAAGAATATGCCTTCAGCTTAGAAGAAAATGAGCAAAGGGAAGAGTTGCTTGATTTAATAAAGATGGATAAACATATTAAGATTACTGAAAGAAACAAATTACAGAACACCAATAAGACTCCGTATTTTAGATGTCTGATAAAACAAATGAGAACAGTTATCGGGACTTAACAGAAATTTATGTGATGCAACAGAAGTAAATAGGATGTATTACTGTGCAGTTAAATTAATAACAGATCAAAATCTTAGCACAAAAACACAGAGCAATAAGGAAGGGAAAAAATCAAATGTTATCATGGAAGCATCGAGAAGAGAAAACTGTAAAGCAATTAAGACAAGATGTGTCACTGTTAGAAGAAGGAACAGATCGACAAAAATAATTAGGAAGATGGACGTGATAAAAGCAACAGACATTATCAGAACAGACCAAGATCTATCGTACACTATTGCAAATAAGCTAAAGATAGAAAACTTAGGCAGAAAAATTAGAACATACACAGATAAATCAAAAGGAAAACTACCAAATAAGCAATTCATTGATGATCCAAAAATGTTTTATATTGAATTTGGAAACAAAGCCAAAGGAATAGAAACACCACAAAAAAAAAAATAAAATAAATAAATAAATAAATAAATAATTAGGCACATTTTGGAGAAAAATCTAAGACCACCCTTTGGAACATAAATTTGCTGAATGGATAGAAGAAAAACAGTAAGACTTTCAAATGTATAGGGTATAAAATGTGATGAAGTAACGGCCAGAGAAACTGAAACAAAATTAAGAAAAATAGATGCTGTACCTAACTTCTGGCTAAAAGTATTAACATCTTTACATAAAGACTTAGCCCTGAGTAAGAACTACTTGTATGCGTTTCCTGAACAGACACCAGCCTTGTTAACAACAGGAAAAACTATACTCCCCCTTAAGAGTGAACCTGCAAGCTGTGCTAAAACTGTGTACACTAATTAACTTTCCTTCCAGTAATGTATAAACCTTATACTAGAATTGATGCCAACAGAGTTTATAGTTATTTAGAAGAAAAGTCAATCGTACTAGAACAAAAGAATAACAGAAGAAAGGATCATTTGTTGTTAAATAACATAATAATGGAGATTTGTAAAAATGGGGAAAAAATCTAAGTATGGCATGGATAGATTACAGAAAGCATTTTCAGTATCCTATTTTCATGGATAAAGGTTGTGCTTGTAGGTAAGATGCATCCTGTATTGATCAGTTACATTACAGTGACCATGAAACCAGTGGCAAACCACTTTGCAGGTAAGTCATGATAGAGGGCAAATTATCCCAGGGATAAAAATGCAAAGGGGGATATTCCATGGCAAATCTGTCACAGCTGTTCTTTTGTCTTGCCCTTAGCCCAGTAAGCTGCCTATTTAGCAGATTTAGGTCATGGTTACAATTTCGCTCCTAAAAAACAAAATGTATAGAATTCTCATCATCATCTTTTTTATGGACAATTTAAAACTGTATAGTTTATCAGATGAGCAGAAAGCACAACTGCAAGTGGTCAAAACTTTCTCAGATGTTGCAAGAATGTCATTTGGTCTTGTTAAATGTGCAAAAGCAGCATTTAAAGCAGGAAAGCTGCAGCAGCAGCAAGAAAGTTTGTCTGACACAAATATGTGATGGAGTCTGAGCCAGTGGGAGTGTACACATATTTGGGAAGTGATAAAGGATCAACAGTAAAACATGAACAAATGCAAACAAAGCTCAGTAAGGAATATTTAAAAGACTAAAAATAGTACTCAAAACAGCCTTGACATCTAGGAACAAAGTCCAAGCTATAAACCAATTTGATTTCCCTGTTCTGACTTAACATTTCTGGAGTGATTGATTGGCCTCAAAAGGTATTGGTTCAGTTGGACAGGAATACAAAAAAATGCTTCATGCTTGTCAGATGATGTATAAAAATCAGTGTATACCAAAATTATATATTCCTCATTCTGAAGGAGGTACGAGCCTCCTTGAAATTGATTACATGTATAAATCTGTAATCATAGGACTGCATACATGTTTGTTGACTTCACCAGATCCAAGCATAGTTTGAAACATGAAGAGAACAAATCTAAGATGACTTTCCCGTTTAGTTTAGCAGAAGCATATTGGTGTCAAGCAAGAATTGAAATCAAACCTGACGTAGACAAAAATCAGGCAGCAAAAAACAAAAGAAAGAATACAAGGAGAAGGATCAAATAAGAAGGCCAGGAATATGGAAAATGCATAAGTATATCCGCAAGTACAGAAAACTCCTGGAACAACCTCATATTGATCAGAATCTGATGCAGGAATGTTTAAGGAGTGATGAATTTAAACCAAAAGATGAAGAGTTAATATTGGCGACCAGGATAGTGGACTATGCACACATTGGTTTATGATGTCCATTGAAACATGTAGGAGAAACAACCAAATGGAGGTTCTGTACAGCAGAACTGGAAACAATCACACGTCTTGTTGCTTTGTGGCTCATGTTTCCAGTGCTCCTCAGCTACTTCAGTTATTGTAATGTTTGCACAGTCTGCTATGCATCAGTCTTGCCAAATTATTATGCCTGTTAGTGTTGGCATCATAACATCTTATTGCTGTTGTAAAAACTCAGAATTGACAGCTTTGTAGACCTCCACTCTTGTAACATACCCAACAACAACCTTGATAAACACTTTAAATTATGTAGTCTCTTCTAGTGCAATTCCTACATGTTTCACATGGTTATTTAATGACTTAATGAAATGTTTAGATCTGTTCACCATCTCTCAATCAGCCTATTTCCATTTTTCTTCAAAAATCAACTTTCTTCCTTTATTTTCTTTTCAGTTCCTCTGGCATTGTAAAATGCAGGATACTGTGCCCCACGAGTGCCATCAGATTTACTTTGAATAAACAGCTTAAAAAAAAAAAAAGGCAGTTTAATCTTGCAAGATGACGTGACATGAGTAGACCGCCAGCAGTTCATAGTAATGGTCTCCGTCTTCTTCTGCATATAAATTTACCTGTATAAGGCATATGTGTTGTCCTAACATAATTATAATTACAGGAGGTTGTCCTCTTTTTTGTCATTACTGTAGTATAGCTTCCTTTGTTCAGTATTGTATTTACAAAATTATACTTGTGTACACAGGTACGTACCCTCAAGTAATATTTAAATGCACTAATGTATTTCCTTTTTGTTTTCTGCTAGAAATTGTGTATTTGTTTGGAGGATGGGATGGTACTCAGGATTTGGCTGACTTCTGGGCATATAGTGTGAAAGAGAACCAGTGGACTTGCATCTCAAGGGACACAGAAGCTGAGGTATCTTTCTTATTGGTTTAAATACATGTCCAATCCTAACTATGATGTGTTAGAACAGTGCAGTTTTATTTTTGTTTGTGACCGGATTGTACTGTTTAACTAGGCCCATTAACAGTAGATGCCTGTAGAGAAAATATCCAAGCAGGTAAACTAATAGTGGGCACAGAGGGTCTATATTACATGAGTGAAGCTTTAGTTGAGTAAAGCTTAATCACTAAATGTTGAAAACACAAAACCGCGAACGGCAGTTTCCATGCAGGGAAACTATTTGTTTAGTTGTTACGCAAATTTTGCCCTTCCTACAATGTAGAGCGATCTCAGACTTTGTATATTTAGTTATGGGTGGTGTGGGGGGCACAGCCCCCCCACATCGGGGGTTGTGGGAGGGGTGAAGCCCCCCCCACTTAATTTGTGTTTAATGTTTTTGGTTTTTTTTTTTTTGTTGGGACTACGTCATTGTTTCCCTGCGTGGAAACTGCCGTTCGCAGTTTTGCTTTTTCGATTTTACGTGATCGAGCTTTAGTTACTCGACTAAGTAAAGCTTTGATCAAGTAATATAGATGCGACACAGAAGAAAAATGAAAAAAAATCAGTAATGTAACAATGTTTTAACAAATGTAATCATAAAATAAAAGATGTAAAGTGAAGACATTTCATTGTAGAAAATTCAGGGAAATTCTTGTTTTTTCTGCATACACACATTTTTATATGTATGCTTTCTTATACTTGTATGAAGAATAGGTATCCTTCTCATAGTCGCATGTGTTTGTGTACGTCCTGCTTTCTGTACATCTGTTCATTAATTAGGTTGTCGATCACCCTTGCCATGTTTTGTTTTTCTTGTTAGCTTATCTCTCTGAGTTCAGCTTTTTTTTCCTACAGATGAAATGAAAGTTTATAGATGAAAATGTGACTGTTACTTGATACCTTAAAAGTGTAAGCTGTCATGCTGTTACCCTAAAATCTGCCTCATCTATGAATAAAAGCCTGCATGTTTGAGACATTAGATTACTATTAATGTTCATTCTGACCTTGCTAGTGTTGCAGTTTTGGCACAGTAATAGTTTTTCAAGAATCCTCCTCCTTGTCAATTCTCACATCTTGACTTGTGCCAGAGGAGCTTTGAGGATGTCATTATTGACAGAGTCACAAACTAGTACAGAGAAATGTCACTCATAAAAAATCCAATTTTATTGTCAAATTCAGTTAGTTAAGCACTTCTTTTCCATTTGTAAAGAACTTCCTCAGAACTATTAAATGTCTTAAATCTCACTTTATTAATACACATTGAAAAAGTCACATGCATAACAGTAGCAAATAGAATATCAAACTTAAACCATAAATTAACACATCTAAAACCTGGTTAAAACCGCTTAAGCATTGCAGTGCTTCAGTTTTAATACAGAGTTAATGGAAACCGAATCATTCAGTCCTGGGTGACATATAGCATTACTTTTAATTTGCTGCACCAATTCACTCTTGGTTAAATGACCTTCCATAATATAACCTCTTGGGTCACTGCTAACTTGTTCCAACACGACAAAACTAAATTTATGTTCATTAAACAGTTGCACGTCTGAATAAAGCATTAGTTGCCTTCCCGTTTCTAATATCAGAAACGTTTGTAAATTCTATTCTCAGCTTTCTGCTAGTCTTCCCTGTGTATAATGCAGGGCATGACTTGGAGCTAGTTGGGTACGCCACCTGCTTTGAATTACCATTGTAATGATTACTAATGTGATATTATTTGTCCCTGATTTTGAATCCATCTGTTTTTTGACATATGGGCACTGTCCACAGCATCCACTCTTAAACAGCCCAGTTTTTTTGCTAGGATTACTTGACTGGATGGTATTCATTTTTCCCTGTCCTTGCCAATTATTAAAGGAGCTATCCTCTCTAAATACAAGGGATGTTTTTTTCACCCATTTTACTAAAAAAGGCAGCTGTCCATCTTGAAAATGTTCCAGTTACGTATCAAGCACTCCCGTATTGCTTTGCTGTCCACTGTATAAATGTTAATAAACAATTTATTCACATTGATATTGAAATTATTATTTATACCCTTTTCCAATCATCTATTCTGTTGTCCAGACTTAAAATTGGACAAAAAAACTTTCTTCTTTTATTATAAACTTTGTTTTTGATATCTGTCACGAAGTTAAATGGATAGCCCCTCCTCAAAAACATGTTTACCAAAAGTTCCATTTAAGTAGTGAAGGTTTCAAAATTTGAAACCATACAGATGATTCAGACCATTTGTCCTTTATGCAACAGCTTTTTTTCTGACTAAACAGATGCTGTCATAGTGTAGGTACATGTTGGTAAATGTATTTTTCCTTTGTGTGTTAGAAGTAAAATGACCTGGAAATATCCTTTGTTAATTCAGTGTCCAAGTAACAGATTCTGTCTGCATCAAAATTCCAACTAAACTTTGAAAAATATATGTAGAAGCACTGGACTCAAGGACAAAAACTGGTATGCACAGGATAAACAAAATTAATTCTAGACAAGTATATGCATACCAGACCACGGAGTAGGGCCAAAAAACACTTTAATAGAGATAAGCGCTTTCACAACATACAAAATATTGCTTCATCAGATGCTCCAAAATATTAAAACAAACTTAAGAAAGCCTGGAAAATCTATTACTTATTTATATAGTCTGTGAGACTTAAGGGCAGGTTTAAGGGGTACATGTTCATTAAGCCCTAGCCCCTTAAGATTGTTTTAATATTTTGCATATTTTATTAATATGTTCTATTGTTCTTGAATATTATCTTTATTTATGTCTCAGTATATTATGTTAGTTACATTATTTTAATGGGTGTAGTTACATTGTACCTGATTGGTTCTTTTGACTATTTAAGGGAGTGGTTTTACCTTTTGCTTTGATCTGATGAAGCAATATTTTGTATGTTGTGAAAGCACTGATCTCTATTAAAGTGTTTTTTGGCTCTACTCCATGGTCTGGTCTGTATATACTTGGCTGTAAACTTTAAAAAAGTCTACTGTATTATTTATATAACCAAAAAATTCATCCAGTCTTTCTAAATATTCTTTCCATAAAATAAATGTGTGATCTAAAAAGCACGTGAAAATAATCCACAAATCTTTAAATTACTATTAATTAAATACATATTTTCCCATTGTGTCATCACTAGATTGGCAAAAGTGGTAGCACAAGCTGCCCCCTTTGCCACACCCATTGCTTGTTTATAGTAATGATTGTTAAACTAAATAAAAGTATTTTTTAGTATCACTTCCATTAAAGCAACTGTTACATACATTTTATTGGTGTCAAATTCATTCAAATAAAATAACTGTTCTTCAAACCACATTAAACCCTGTTCTTAGGGTATTACCAAGTACAAATTATTCACATCAGTAATGACAAAAATACATTTAGCAGAAAACTCTACCTCATTTATTTTGCTTAAAAAGTCCCACGAATCTTTAAAGATAAGTGAAATTTTCTTGTAAACTGTGTTTTAATAGATGGTCTCAATACTTAGCAATGTAAACAATTTTTGACCAGGTAGTGCCCACTATAGGTCTTGGGGGGAGGGAGGTGGTTTCTAAACTTTTGTATATTTTAGGGATTCCAAATATCCTCTCTATAACGGGTTTGTCTTTTTCCATGTATTCAGATTCAGTCTTTTGTATTTGTCATTGATACAGCATGTCAGTCGTCAAACCATCAATTTTAGTATAGGCAGTGAAAGCTTCTCCACATGATATTTTTCTGTACTCGTCTCCTGTTAGTAACACATTCATTCCTTCTTTGTAGCAATTTTCTTCCATTATGGTAAGCCTCTCCCCCCTTATCAGGCTTAATGACCCTTAATTTTTTGTCTGTACAAATTCTTTTTAGAACATTAATTTCTTTGCTGATTGTTAAAAAATATATTTTTATACAAGGTTGTGGTTAAATCTTTCTGATTTCAAATTCACAAACTTTTTCATACATTTGCACGTAATTATTTAAAGGTGGGTTAAAATAACTCTTGTCTTAACCCACTTGAATTGGCAGTTGCATTTATATTTTGAAACCACAGTGACAGATTGTTTACGTGTAAACATTTTTAAATTGATCAAAGAATTGACTGTTTGACCTCCTGGCAGTGACAAATATTATGGAAAGAACATCAGCATGACACACTTGAATATTTTTAGTGGAAAATGTATAAAGTTTCAAGTCTTTCAGAGTATTATTTACCAGCTTTAACTGTCTTAGCTGCCATTAATTCTCTTGCACTATCATCAGTCATTATTTCCTGAATTTGTTCATCCTTGGATAAGTCTTCTTCGGTTTGGCTCCCTCTTGGTTGTAATAGTCTTCGTTGAATTGTTCCCCATCCGTTATGGATTGTTGGCATCTGTTCCGCACTCTCTCTGATGTCCTCATCTCCTCAGTTCTAAAGGGCTGTTGCTATGTGGGTAATTGTTCACTTGATTGGATTGCGGGACATTCTTCTGATTTGTTATTGACCAGTCAGTGGGGTGTGTTGTTATTGACCAGTCAGTGGGGTGTGTATCCTCTATTACGATAGCTGTTGGGTGGTTTCAGATAACCTTCCCCTTTCTGATAGCTCTCAGTATCTCTCTTGAATTTTGAGAGCTTCCTTTTTAAAATTTCATTACATATTTTTTCTAGCGAATGAAATACAGTCTGGTAATTACTATCTATATATTCAAACAGTAAATCTTTTGTGATGGAATTATTAAGAATGTCAATGTCTTTGGAAAGTTGATCATTCAAAATATTATGCTTAATTATAACTTGTAATAGCTTGCTACCTGCTTTGTCAAACACCTCTATTAAATCTCGATGATAATCCGTTCCCACTTGTACACCATTTGCGAACCTCCAAAAGCAGAAACCTTTGGGTACTAAGTTGTTATCCAAGTTCTTTTGCAGGTAGCTGTTTTCAAGCTGTATCTTTTTAAACAATAATGATTTCTTCTCAAACTCACACAGTTGTTCAGGAAGAAAACCCTGCAACCCGTTGCCAATAAAGGAATGTGTAGATTGAGACATAATTCAAAAAGTTCAAATTCAAAGCTCTGGTTTTGACTCCGATTTTTACTCACTCCAGTCTGGTGGTTACTCCATTGGGGTAGCTTGTGTTAATGGAGGACCAAGATTTTCACTAGTGGATGGCACACTCTCTCTGTCCATTGAATGCAAGTTTTATTAGGTGCTCTGACGCAAACAAGAAGGATAGTTCTTCCATAATTTTATACAGTCGTGGCTGTTTAACTCACTGTTGTTCACCGCTGTATCCCAAAGACAGAGACATATCCACTACACAGACTGGTAGCACCACAGGAAAATCACGAACTGACTATACGACCTGTAGTACAGAAAAACGACACTAGTGAAAATTCCAAAGTTTTATTTTCAAATTCAGTTAAGTGCCTTCATTCTATTTGTAAGGGACTTCCTCACAACTATTAAAACTCTTAAATCTCACTTTAGAAATACACATTGAAAAAGTCACATGCTTAACAGTAGCATATAAAATAGCAAATTTAAAACCTAAATTAACACATCTAGAACCCTTGGATAACATGTAGCTTTACCTTTAATTTGCCATACCAGTTCACTCTTGGTTAAATGATGTTCCGTAATATAACCTCTTGGGTCACTACTGATGTGTTCCAACACTGCAAAACTAAATTTATGTTCATTAAACAGTTGCAGATGTCTGAATACAGCATTAGTTGCCTTCCCATTTCTAATATCAGAAAAGTTTGTAAATTGTATTCCTCAGCTGTTTGCTTGTCTTCCCTATGTAGAATGCAGGGCACTACTTGCTTCTAGCTAAGTACACCATTTGCTTTGAATTATAATTGTAATGATTACTAATGTGATAGTCTTTGTCCCTGATTTTGAAATTGTCTGTTCTTTTGACATATGGGTACTGTTCACAGAGTGCAGACTTAAACATGTTTTTTTGCTAGTATTACTTGACCCGGATGGTAATCATTTTTTCCTGTTCCAGACGATCTTCAAAGGAGCTATCCTTCTTGAATACGAGGGATGGTTTTCACCCATTTTACTAAACAGGCAGCTGTACATCCTGAAAATGTTCCAATTGCGTATCAAACACTCCATATTGCTTTATTGTCCACCACTTTTTTACTAACATCAAACTGTTTGTGTACGTCTTCCTGAGCTGGTGATCAGTTTTGCAGCTGTTCATTTGAATTCAGATTTTGTATTTTACAGGGGTGTCTACTGTGAGTGTTGATGATGGAACAAACTTTATTCCTCCTTTTACCCAGTTCCATTCTGATATAATTTTTTACTTAGAATAAGTAAGAGATATACCACTGCTTCAAGATTGTTTATCCTAAAATTAACATTCTCACAATGTTCAGCCTATTTACACTGCATTTACAAAATTACACAATCTTTACAAGCATCAAAAGTGTACAGTAGTAAGGCAGGAAGTCTTATTTACCTTGTATAAAAATTTTATCTGTGGTAAACAAAAATAGTTTAAAATTGTTTGAAGGTGCCAGGGTACAAAGATAATTAGTCAAATATCAAAAAAAAAATCTGTACAAGGTGGCAAAGAATTGGGCAGGGAGTGGCCTGGGCCATTTCAAGCTTTGAACTCAGTGTCTTACTCTACTTTGATTCAGCGTTGTACATATAAGCAAGAATAAATATAAGCTCAGTATTAATTTGTCATTTTTTTGTTGATTAACAAAGTATTGCTCCCTGCAGGTGCATAGTCTTCATGATAACAGGGATGTTCATCGTGTTTCACTGTTGCAGTCATTACACGTAGGTTATCCTGCTGGCAGGCTACCCGCAGTCGGCCTTAATCCCAAAGTCCTGGTCCGGCGTCGGTTGCGGTCGCCTCTTCCCTGACGTCAGTGCGCCAGGGGTATAAAAGATGCAGCCGACGCCATTTTCTTCAGTCTTTCTTGCCGCACGGTGCCCGAAGCAAAAGCAGTTCGCAAGTGCCGGTCGGCTGACTCCTGAGATTTTCAAAATTGAATTTCAGATCCGAAGTCTTCAATAAAGCTAAGTACCCCGTTGGGGAAACTTTTTTCTTGCTCCAGACCGATGTCAGAAAAAGTTAATTATATTTCTTGTGGGAAGCAAATACCTCATAAGGATTTTCATTCTTACTGTATTCCTTGCCTAGGCCCTGACCACGACGTTGCTATTTGTCGGTTTTGTGCTAGATTTAACCAACGCAAGCGTCGGTATGATTTTGCATTTCATTACTTTGGTCGTAGTTTTAACTATATAATGCCGTCGGAACAGCCGACCGGAGTTCATAAAAAGCGCAAGGAAAAAGAAAAGGACAGGCATCCAAGGTCCAAAACCCACGAAGCCTCTTCTAGGCCAGTCGCCGGTGCTCAGTGAGGCACTTTTGCAGCCCCTGACACCCACTACCTCAGAGCCACAGGCTGCCTCCGACTCCCACGTGGAGACAACTAGGCCTCTGGATACTCAAGGTATTGGGCCTTCGGAAACTAATCCTGCAGATGGGTCCAGAGCCACTGAGCAGGCATCGGCTTCTGAGGGTGTTTTCAGACCTACCCAGCTTTATATCAAGCCAACTTCAGCATCCAAGACAAAGACTAAAACAGCAAGACAAGGAAACATGTACAGCATTCTCCAGGACAGACTTCTATGCCTAAGAAACAGATGCTCAAAATGGCCAAAGACCTAATTACTTTGATCAGGGGTTCCCATCCCCCTCCTGATAAGAGGCCTAGGCAAGACACTGAATATGATTCCTCTGATCAGGTTTCCATTTCCTCTGACTCGTCTTCAGAATAGGGATATTCTATTCCTCTCTATGAGGATTCTGATGCTGAAGAATCTATTCCTTCAGCTTCTCCTCCTGAGGATTATTCCTTTGGGGAAACCCTGCATACCATGAGGGAGCATTTCCAGTGGGAGAGCCAAGATTACTCAGAATCTAAGAAAAGGCTCAGAGACTTTCTTCTACTACCTCAGCACAGACCTCTTGCTATTCGACCTGTTCTAGACATTGTAGATGTATTTTCAGAGTCCGGACTGCCTCCCGACTCTTTACCTCCTGCACCTGTTAAGTCAGACAGATACTACAGGGTTCCAGATTCTTATAAATTTCTATACAAAAACCCTGCTGCTGACCCAGAAACTATATCTCAGGGTCCCAAAGGGGTCAAGGCCTCTACTGCAAAAAAAACCCTGTCCCCCCAGATAGGGATTCAAGGGAACTGGACAGATGGGGGAAAAAAAGTTTACACTTCTGCTACCTTGGCTGTAAGGGCTTTAAATTGTCAGTTTCATATGCTTAAATATCAGCGATACTTAATGTCACTGTTAAAACAAAATGTTGGCAAATTCTGAATGTTCTGAGAACAAGGAAATGCAGGATTTATTGCATGCAGCTGAACAAGTGGGAAAGCATACTTTGCAATGTGGTTTTGATTCACTGGAGGTCTTTTGCAGGGCCGCAGTTACAGGTTCTGTCATTAGAAGGCATGCTTGGTTAAAGGAACAGAATCTGCCTGATCATCTTAAAGCAAAATTATTGGATGCTCCATTACAGCATGATACTTTGTTTGGTGTTAAGGCAGAAGAGGTGTTGAAGAAAATGGAGGATAAAGCTAAATCTATGCAGACAGTAAATGACTTCTTACAGGTACAGCCACCCAGATTTAGCAGGAACTAGCCTAAGAATTGGTCCTTTCCAGTGTCAGGCCACAAAGAGGCAATACAGACACCCTAGAGGCAGACAGCAGCCCTAGGGCTCATACAGGCCCAAACAGTGGGGTCCTTCTACTTCCAAAAGCGGAGAAGACAAATCACAGCCTAATAGGAAACAGTCCCAATGACTTCCCTCTGCCAGTGCCAAGCACTTATCTTTTGGCAGCACCCTTAGGGGGAAAGCTAGCACTTTTTTCACAAAATTTGGCACATGATCACCCAGGGCAAATGGGTCTTAAGTATAGTCTCTCAGGGCTACAGGTTCCACTTTCACACCCTTCCAAATGCAAAAGGTATGCCAGTCCTGCCACACAATCAATGGACAGAGGCACAAAAGCAAGTTTCATCTCTCATGGACATGAGGGCTACTCAGCCAGTGCCACAACAAGAGCAGGGACAAGGATTTTACTCAAGACTTTTCTTAGTACCAATAAAAGGACAAAGCCTGGCGACCAATTATTGACCTGTCTATTCTAAATACTTTTCTGGACATTCCAAAATTCAAAATGTTGACTGTGCAGCAGCTTCTGCCCATGCTGGACAAGAAGGCTTGGCTTGTAACTTTGGACCTCAAAGAGGCATACCTGCATGTCCCAATTGGACAATCTTGCAGAAGATACCTCAGACTCATAGCTGGCTCAATGTACTACCAATTCTCTGCACTGCCCTTTGGCTTATCTACTGCGCCCAGGGTCTTCACAAAATGCCTGGCACCAGTAATTGCATTTTGCAGACAAAGAGGAATTCAAATATATCCCTGCTAGGACAACTGCCTTATTCAAGCAGAGACCAAAGACATTCTACTAAAGTATCTGGCGTTTGTAAAAAGATTACTAATTTGCCTAGGGTGCACAGTAAACGAAAAGAAATCAAAACTAGTACCCTCTCAAGAGAATAATATTCCTGGGTGCAAGCTTAAATACAACTGCCCAGATGGCTTATCTCATGCCAGACAAACAAAGGCAACTGACTTCTTACTTTGAAAGCATGGCAACAAAGACCCAGTTATCTGCAAGAATAATTCTGCAGGCTCTGGGCTACATGGCCTCCTGCATTCTGCTAATTCCATATCAAGACTGCATATTAAGAAACTACAATGGTATCTGAAAAGTATTTGGACTCAACATTGCCACAGCCTGGAATCAATAATTTCACTCATTCCCTGCCTGCAACAGGAGTTTCGATGGTGGGCACAGGCCTGTCACCACAACAAGGGACAGCCATTCACTTTGCCCACAGCCAGGCAGACACTAACAACAGATGCATCAGATTATGCCTGGGGGGCACACATGGCAGGAAAATGTATTCAGGGCACATGGCCCACAAGCCAAATGCATCTTCATATCAATCAAAAAGAGATGCTAACTGTACAGAATGCCCTGACAGCCTTCAAGGGCCTACTTCATCCAGGACAACTGCTGATAAAGACGGACAATACTACAGTCATGTGGTACATAAACATGCAAGGAGGCACACATTCCTAACCCCTCTGCAGACAAGCCATGACTTTGTGGAACACAGCATTGACTTATCAAGTACACCTGCAAGCACAATTCCTGCCAGGAAAGACAAATACTTTGGCAGACGAACTAAGCAGAAACCTCATGGAGCCTCACGAGTGGAAACTAGATCCACAAATCTTCAGCATGATAACAGGGAAATGGGGATGCCCAGACATAGATCTTTTTGCCTCCCCTCACAACTGCCAGCTACAGAGATTCTGCACTCAGACTTATCACAAGCAAGCATGGAAAGTGGACGCCCTTTCATTCAGCTGGAAAGCCCTTAGAGTATATGCCTTCCCTCCTCTGCCTCTCCTCCCCAAGGTACTCCTAAAGGTCAGACAAGAGAAGCCAAAAATGATCCTGATTGCCCCAGACTGGTCACGCCAGCACTGGTACCCAATCCTAAAGAGCTTGTCTCCAGGCCCAGCCTGGACATTACCTCAAATTCCTCATTTGCTGACCCAACAAAACAATCAGATCCTGCACACCCAACTCAGAACCCTAAATCTGGCTGCATGGCAGATAATGTAACCATTCAGAACACACCTCTCTCTAAAGCAGTTATGGATGTTAATTTGGAGGCCAGGAGGCCCAGCACCAGAAAATCATATGCAGAAAAATGGAAGAGATTCTGTGCTTGGAACCAGGCACAAGGAATTGACACGCTTGTACCAAATATTCCTCAGATTTTACAATACCTAACTGAGATGCTGGACAAAGGCCTATCCTTCTCATCAATTAAGATCCATGCCTCTGCCATTTCAGCTTATTACAATACGGACCCACCTATTTTTTCTCATCCACTGCTAAGGCAGTATCTCAGAGGTGGCAAAAACATAAGACCTCCAAGGAGAGCTCCTATACCTGCATGGGACCTCAATTTTGTCTTGGAAAAACTCACACTGCCTCCTTTTGAGCCAGCCAATACAGCTGAGATAAAATACTTATCATGGAAAACAGCTCTTCTCCTAGCAATAACTTCAGCAAGAAGAGTCTCAGAGTTACAGGCACTAATGGCTGTGGAACCTTTTATTATTTTCCATCCGGAGAGGGTTTCTCTAAGGACAAACCCAACATTTATGACTAAGGTAGTGTCCAGTGTGGCTCTTAACCAAACCATACATTTGCCTACCTTTTATCCAAACCCGCAGAATAAGGGGGAGAGACTTCTACATTCTTTGGACATACACAGACAGTTGCACTTTTACTTGGACAAAACTAAAGCTTTCAGATAGACTGAGCAACTCTTAGTGGCATATGTTGCAGGATCGCAAGGAAAAGCTATTTCAAAGCAGACTATTTCAAAATGGATAGGCCACTGCATTCATTTCTGCTATTCACAACATGGCAAATCAGTGCCTAAGGGCATTAGGCCACATTCTACCAGAGCAGCAGCCACTTCAGCAGCCTTCCTCAGAGGAGTACCAACCAAGGACATTTTGGAGGCTGCAACCTGGACTTTAGTGCACACTTTTACAAAGCACTACCACTTACCTCTTTACTCTAAATCCAGAGCAGGCTTTGCCACTGCAGTTCTGCAGAGCCTCATAGCCACTCCTAATTCTGTTTAGGCCCAGCCACCCAACCTCAGCTTTGGGATTCAACCCAAGTGTAATGACTGCAACAGTGAAACACGATGAACATAGTACAGTTGTGTACCTACCATAAATGTAGATGGTCAAGTGTATTCACTGTTGCAGTCCAGGTTACCCTCCCACCATCCCCCTTTCATTGCTGGGACTTATCTGTACTTTTCTATTCTATACAACCTATGTAGTGTATTTGCTTGTAGATGAAGGTTATGTGCATGCTTTTTTATGATCAGAATTTTTTAGCCTACCCTTTTGGGGGCACTTGACATCTGGGGCAAGAAAAACTGAAGAAAATGTCGTCAGATGCATCTTGATACCCCTGGCGCACTGACGTCAGGGAAGAGGTGACAGCAACCTATGCCGGACCAGGACTTTGGAATTCAGGCCGACTGCGGATAGCCTGTCAGTAGGATAACCCAAGTGTAATGACTGCAACAGTGAATACACTCGAACATCTACATTTATGGTAGGTACACAACTGTACTTTCCTGTGTATCCTTATCTATACAGGAAAAGTCCCTGTGCAGCTGAAATGTATATACTCATCATTGTTTTCAAAGTCTGAATTCTGGAAGTCCTGGTATAGATACATACCTATAACTAAAATCGCAGGGTGGTACCTGCAAGGTGATATTTGCTAAGCATGCGTAGCGTAATTGTCAGTGCCGGTCGGCCGACTCCTGAGATTTTCAAAGTCGAATTTCAGATCCGAAGTCTTCAATAAAGCTAAGTACCCCATTGGGGAAACTTTTTTCTTGCCTCAGACCGATGTCAGAAAAAGTTAGTAATTGTATTTCCTGTGGGAAGCAAATACCTCATAAGGACTTCCACTCTTACTGTATTCCATGCCTAGGTCCTGATCACGACGTCACTAGTTGGCGGTTTTGTGCTAGATTTAACAAACGCACTATAAAAAGACGTTTTGATTTTGCTTTGCACTACTTTGGTCGAAGTTTCAATTATACGATGGCATTGGATCAGCCGACGACCTCAATACTGAAAAAACGCAAAGACAAGGATAAAGACAGGCATCCGAGGTCCAAAACCGATGACGAAACCTCTTCTAGGCCAGTCGCTGGTTCGCCGGTTCTCAGTGATGCGCTTTTGCAGCCCCTGACACCCGCTACCTCAGATCCACAGGCCGCTGCCGACTCCCACGTGGAGACATCTAGGCCTCTGGAAACTCAAGTTATTGGGCCTACGGAAACTAATCCCTCAGATGGGTCCGGAGCCGCTGAGCAGGCATCGGCTTCTGATGGTGTTTTCAGACCTTCACAACTTACCATTAAAACAACAGCCAAGACAAAGGTGCCATTAAAGACAAAGAAACAAGTACAGCATTCTCCTGGACAGTCCAACATGCCTAAGAAACAGATGCTTAAAATGGCTGAAGACCTCGTTACTCTAATCAGGGGTTCCCATCCCCCTCCTGAGAAAAGGCCTAGGCAGGATAACAGACTGTGACTCCTCTGATCAGGTTTCCATTTCCTCTGATTCCTCTTCAGACCAGGGATATCCCCCCCCCCCACACCCTATGAGGACTCTGATGCTGAAGAATCTATCCCTTCAGCCTCTCCTCCTGAGGATTATTCTTTTGGGTAAACTTTACATACCATGAGGGAGCATTTCCATTGGGAAAGCCAGGATTATTCAGAATCCAAGAAAAGGCTCAGGGATTTCCTTTTATTGCCTCAACACAGGCCCCTGGCTATTCTGCCTATGCTAGATATTGTGGATGATGTGTTCTCTGATTCCAATTTATCTCCTGACTCTTTGCCCCTTGCTCCAGCCAAGCCAGATAGGTATTATAGAGTCCCTGACTCTCATAAGTTTCTTTACAAAAACTCTTCTGCTGATCCAGAAACTATTTCCCAGGGTCCAAAAGGGGTTAAGGCTTCCATTGAAAAAAATCCAGTACACTCTGACAGAGATTCCAGAGCTTTGGATAGATGGGGAAGAAAGTATACACTTCTGCAACTTTAGCAGTAAGAGCTTTAAATTGCTAGTTTCACATGCTTAAGTACCAACAATATTTAATGGCTCAGTTAAAACAGAAAATGCTTGCAAGCTCAGAAGCTCCTGATTGTAAAGAAATGCAGGATTTATTGCATGCAGTTGAGCAGGTGGGAAAACATACTCTGCAGTATGGTTTTGATTCTTTAGAGGCCTCTTGTAGAGCCGCAGTTACAGGTTCTGTGATTCGAAGACATGCTTGATTAAAAGAACAAAGTTTACCTGATCATGTTAAGGCAAAATTATTGGATGCTCCTTTACAGCATGATACTTTGTTTGGTGTTAAGGCAGAAGAGATGTTAAAGAAAATGGAGGATAAAGCTAAATCTATGCAAACAGTCAAGGATTTCTTACAGGTACAGCCACCTCGGTTTAGCAGAAATTGGCCAACAAAGAATTTGTCCTTTCCAGTGTCAGACAGGCCACAGAGAGGCAGATACAGACGCCCAAGAGGCAGATCTCAACTCCAAGGCTCAAACAGACGACAGTGGGGCACCTCAACCCCAAAAGGTGGTGAGGACAAGTCTCAACCTTACAGGAAACAGTCACAATGACTTCCCCTTCGTACGCCAAGCACATCCCTTCTGGAAGCCCCCTTAGGGGGGAAAACTAGCACTTTTTTCTCAAAGCTGGCAAACAATCACCCAAGACAAATGGGTCCTGAATATTGTGTCTCAAGGTTACAGATTCCACTTTCATACTTTACCAAGGTTAAAAGGAATGCCAGACCTGCCACAAAAGCAATGGGCAGAGGCACAAAAACAAATTCCAGCCCTCATTGACATGAGAGCTATTCAAAAAGTACCACAACAGGAACAAGGACAAGGATTTTACTCAAGACTCTTCCTGGTCCCCAGAAAGGACAAGGCCTGGAGGCCCATACTAGAGCTTTCAATTCTGAATACTTACCTGGATATTCCGAAATTCAAAATGTTGACATTACAGCAGCTTCTACCCATGCTGGGCAAGAAGGCTTGGCTTGTTACTCTGGACCTCAAAGAGGCATACCTGCATGTCCCTATCAGACAAAATTGCAGAAAATACCTCAGATTCAAAGCTGGTACAATGCACTACCAATTCTCTACACTGCCCTTTGGCTTATCTACTGCACCCAGGGTCTTCACAAAGTGCCTGGCACCAGGTAATTGCATTTTGCAGACAAAAAGGAATTCAAATATATCCATACCTGGAGGACTGCCTCATTCAAGCAGAGACAAAGGACATTCTACTACAGCATCTGGCGTTTGTAAAAAGGTTGCTAATTTCTCTAGGGTATACAGTAAATGAAAAGAAGTCAAAACTAGTACCCTCGCAACAGATTATATTCCTGGGTGCCGGCTTAAATACAACGGCCCAGATGGCTTACCTCACACCAGACAAACAAGTTCAGCTAACTCAATATTTTCAATTGATGGCAACAAAGTCCCATCTCCCTGCAAGACAAATTCTGCAGGCCCTGAGATTCATGGCATCCTGCATACTACTAATACCATATGCCAGACTGCATATGAGGAAATTACAATGGTACCTGCAAAGTGTTTGGACTCAACACTCTCACAGTTTAGAAGCAGTAATACCAATGATTCCCTGCCTACAACAGGAGTTTCGATGGTGGGCACAGGCATGTCACCTAAACAAGGGTCAGCCTTTTACCCAACCCACAGCCAGGCAAACTCTAACAGATGCTTCGGATTACGCCTGGGGAGCACACATGGCAGGAAAATGCATTCAGGGCAAGTGGACCACAGACCAGATGCATCTTCACATCAATCAAAAAGAGATGTTGGCTGTTCAAAATGCCTTAACAGCTTTCAAGGACCTTCTACATCCAGGACAATTGCTACTAAAGACAGACAACACCACAGGAATGTGGTACATAAACAAGCAAGGGGGCACTCATTCTTATCTCCTATGCAGGCAAGCCATGACCTTGTGGAACACAGCTCTAACATATCAAGTTCACCTGCAAGCACAATTCCTGCCAGGAAAGAAAAATACTCTGGCAGACGATCTAGGCAGAAATATCATGGACCCTCACGAATGGAAATTGAATCCACAAATCTTCAGCATGATAACGCAAAAGTGGGGATGCCCAGACATAGATCTTTTTGCCTCCCCACTGAATTGCCAACTACAAAAATTCTGCACAAGGGCTTATCACAAACAAACACGGAAAGTGGATGCTCTTCTGTTCAGCTGGAAAAACCTAAAAGTTTATGCCTTCCCGCCACTGCCTCTCCTTTCAAAGGTACTCCTAAAAGCCAGACAAGAAAAACCACAGATGATCCTGATTGCTCCAGACTGGCCACGCCAGCACTGGTATCCTATCTTAAGGAACTAGGCTCAAGGCCCACCATGGATTTTGCCTCAAATTCCACACCTTCTGACTCAGCAAAACAATCAGATCCTGCACGGTCAGCTCAAAACACTAAACCTGGCTTCAAGGCAGATACATTAGTCAAACAGGCAACACCTTTCTCTAAAGCTGTTATGGATGTCATTTTGGAGGCCAGGATTCCTAGCACCAGGAAAGCTTACTCAGAAAAATGGAAGAGATTCTGCGCCTGGAAGCATGTTCAAAGCCTTGACCCTCTTGTTACAAACATTCCTCAGATTTTACAATACTTAACTGAGATGCTGGACAGAGGCTTATCCTTCTCATCAATTAAGATCCACGTCTCTGCCATTTCAGCACATTACAACATGGATCCTCCTTTATTCTCTCATCCCTTGCTAAAGCAGTACCTCAGAAGGGCTAAAAACATAAGACCGCCCCAGAGAGCACCAACACCAGCTTTGGGAAAAACTGACCCTACCACCTTTTGAGCCAGCCAATACAGCAGATCTAAAATTTTTATCATGGAAAACAGCTCTGCTCCTGGCAGTAACTTCAGCATGAAGAGCAGTGGAACCTTTTATAATGTTTCATCAGGACAGGGTATCTTTAAGGACAAACCCTACCTTTATGCCAAAGGTGGTATCTAGTGTGGCTCTTAACCAAACCATCCATTTGCCAACTTTTTATCCAAACCCCCAGAATAAAGGGGAGAAGCTTCTGCATTCTTTGGACATACACAGGCAGCTACGCTTCTACTTGGACAAAACAAAGGGTTTCAGGTAAACTGAGCAACTGTTTGTAGCATATGCTGCAGGATCACAGGGCAAGGCTATCTCCAAGCAGACTATATCCAAATGGATAGGACACTGTATTCGGTACTGCTACACACAGCATGGAAAATCAGTCCCAAATAACATTAGGCCACATTCCACCAGGGCAACAGCCACTTCAACAGCCTTTCTCAGAGGAGTACCTACCAAGGAAATTCTGGAGGCTGCAACTTGAAGTTCAGTGCACACCTTTACCAAGCATTACCACCTACCTCTTTACTCTAAATCCAGAGCAGGATTTGCCACTGCAGTTCTGCAGGGCCTCATAGCCAATCCTACCAGCCACCCAACCTCAGCTTTGGGATTCTACCCAAGTGTAATGACTGCAGCAGTGTAACACGATGAACATAGTACAGTTTTTTACCTACCATAAATGTAGATGTTCGAGTGTTCACACTGCTGCAGTCCAGGTTACCCTCCCTCCATCCCCTCTGAACTAGCTGGACTTATAGATACCTTTCTATACTATACAACCTTTGGGGTGTATTTGCTGGTAACTGAAGGTATTGTTTTTACTGTATATTTTTGATTAGCAATATGTATTGCCTACCTACTTGGGGCCACCTGACATCTGGGGCAAGAAAAACTGAAGAAAATGGCGTTGGATGCATCTTGATACCCCTGGCGCACTGACGTCAGGGAAGAGGCGACAGCAACCGATGCCGGACCAAGACTTTGGAACTCAGGCCGACTGCGGGACCGCCTGACGGCAGGATAACCCAAGTGTAATGACTGCAGCAGTGTGAACACTCGAACATCTACATTTATGGTAGGTACAAAACTGTACTTTCCCTTCCACTCTTACTTTTTTGACAGAAACTGAACCTTTTTCTGTGAAAGTATACATTTTAAGGTAGGAGAATGTGTTTTTATTGACTTTCATGTGACTTTTAGTAACTTTAAAACAGGAGAGTTTTTTTTATTTTTTTATAGGTTCATAGGTTCATACTAGGCTATCTGCCCAAGGGCATTTATAAGCCTAGCCCATAGTTATGTGGCTTTCGCCACCCCTTTAGTTTGAATAAAAACTATGCCTATCATTTTGCTGTGCCTCTGTCAAGCAGTGACACTGAAGTAATCCCTGGGGTATATCTGCAATCTCCCATCCATTGGTCAAGATTCCTCTTGAACAAGGCCAGAGAGGTGCTCTGCCTCACATGTACCGGGATTTTGTTCCACAGCATAGGGAGTCTCTGGGTGATGAATCTGTCCCTCCAGCACGTTCTATTTATAACCGTGTCAAGGTTTAAGTCTCCCGCCTTGTGGTTCTGAGGGATCTAGATTTTTGAGGTGAAGCATATTCATCAAATCTGGGTTTGACATGGCCTTATATGTCAGGCACAGGTCACCTCTGAGCAAGCGGTATGAGACTGAATAGAGCTGGAGTTCTTTCAGTCGGGCAGCATAAGACATATTTTTGAGACCCTTTATCCTTTTGGTGAGGAACTTTTGGGGCCTTTCAAGCTGCAGCAGGTGTCTGGTCAGATACATTCGAATGGGGCATTGTACTCAATCATAGGTCTAATGAGTGATGAGTACAGGGGGACGATGACCTCCCTTGATCTAGATGTGAATCCCTTCATGATCAGGTGGGCGATATAGAAGGTTTTCCTAACTACTTTAGCAACATGAGCGTCAAACGAAAGGCTACTGTCAACCTGGGTCCCCAGATCCCTGATGACTTTCCTGTGCTCAGTGGATTGCCACCTATATGGTAGCTAGGGGTAACCTTGTTTTTCCCGAAGGGTATGACTATGCATTTTTGGCGTTTAACTTCAGGCCATGGCTCTGGCACCAGTTATCAGTTTCTGTGAGGCCCTTCTGGAGGATATCTGTGTCAGATGTGTTTTCGACTATGGCGCCCAGTTTGCAGTCATCTGCAAACTTTGTCAGCCATAACCCTCCTGTGTTTGCTTGTACTTCAGAAAAGTAGATGCCGAACAAGAGTGGACCCAGGACTGAGCCCTGTGGGACACCACTTGTGACAGGCTTTGAGTCTGACATGGCTCCAGCAACTCTGACCCTGTGGGTTCTGTCACTTAGCCAGTTTGCAACCCATCTTGTGATGTATGGGTTTACATTCAAGCTGATGAGTTTTTCGATGATACCTGAGTGGGGTATTGTGTCGAAGGCCTTTGCCAGGTCGAGGTAGGCTGTATGGACTGCCTTTCCCTCATCAATGGCCTTGGTGACAGTCTCAAAAAGTCAACCAAGTTTAAGAGGCAGGATCTGCCTTTGACAAAGCCAAACTGGGTTGGATCCAAAGTCTGCAAGTTCCCTATGTCTTTATTTATGAGTTCCATTATGATCCTCTCCATGGCTTTGCAGATAAGGCTTGTCAAGCTAATGGGCGGTAATTTCCAGGGTCTGTGGAGGCACCGCCTTTATGAAGTGGGACCACAGTCACCGTGCGCCACTCCTTGGGTATGTATCCTGAGGTGAGGCTAAGATTAAACAGCTGTCCTAACTGTGGGTTTAATTCCTCGTTGAGTTCGTGAAGCACACAGCCGGGGACACCATCCGGTCCCATGGATGCTGTGTTTTTGCCTTAGTGAGGGCAGTTCTCACCTGGGCGTTGGAGATGTTTGGGGGCTACAATCCTCTGGAATAGATATCTCTCCTTTGGGGGGGGAGAAGTTTGCACTGAACCTGTCAGCCAGTATGTTGGCAATGTGTGTAGGTTCAGTAATTTTCACATCATTTTGAACTAATTCTGAGCATATCTGGGAGTTTCCTCCTAGGTTTCTAACATAGCTAAAGAAGGCCTTATGATTCTCTTTAGAGTCCTTGGCGATTTTTCTCTCAAAATTTGCCTTGGATGATTTTATGAGAGCTCTTAGTTTTTACTTATAATGATCAAAGGTGTCTTACCTTTCAAGGATTTTGCTCTATCTTGTAGTAGCTTCCTCCTTTTGTTGTAGAGCTTGTTTATGGCTGGGGTCCACCAGACTGGACGCTTGCCTTTGGTACAGAGAGTCTTAGTTTTGTTTGGGATTGCCTGATCCATGCAGTCCTGTAGGTGCTGGTAGAAGGCATTTGTAAGTGATTCAGCGGTTTGAGTAATGTTTACCACTGGCTCAGGGGCCTTAAAGGAGACCACACTAGTTTTTAGAAGTGTGAAATCGGCTTTTGAGAAGTTTTTCACTGTGGTCTTTTTTGTTTCAGGTGGGGGCGGGATGAGGACCTCCAGCGAGATTAGTTTATGATCTGATCTCACCAGTGAGGGGTATACTTCTGGTGTTGAACATTTTGATCCCATGTTCGTGATGATGAGATCAAGTATGTTTTCTCCTCTTGTGGGGATGGTGACTAGTTGTTCCATGGCATTATGCAACAAAAGTTGTCAAAACTAATTTCAAAACTACTTTCACTGAAGTAAATGTTCTGTTGTTTTACATTTGGGGGCTGGGCTGATTGTTTCTATTGCTTTTTATTGTGTTTGTTGGTGGAAAAGTGACTTTTTTGCTACTAACCTTTTGTACTCAACTGCCAAGCTTCTGTGGGAATCGGGCAATATTTTCAGCTTTAATATGGAGCATCTTATTGATTCCTCAGTTCTTCCTCCTACCAGCCACAAAAAGAAGAAAATTATAAACACCTTCTCCTTTGCCACCACAGCTGGCTGCTAAATTGCCTTAGAAGCAGCAAAACGGTATAATTATAGAAACTCAAAAAGCCACAGAACAGAGGTCCAAATCCACGAATGGTAGCAAAATATTTTATTCACAAATAGGATAAGCGCTTTCGTCTTGTCTACAAGACTTCATCAGATGCCTCCATACTACATTTCTTAACCATTATACCTTATTCAATTAAGTCTAATTAAAATTTAAAGACACAATGCCTTTTTAATAAAGGTCATATATCCACTTATATAGTTGATATAATATACTTTGAATCTTTAAAAATACTTTAAAATAACCTTTCATAACTGTATAGTGATAAAAAAATAATACATACAACATACTTTTAGAAATTAATTAAACTTGTGTAGCTTTAGCTATTAACACTGGTTTAATAGTAATATATTCATTTAAGCCTGGGAAAATGTTAGATTTTAGCCTTAACTGCCACTTTAACTCTTTATTCAACAATAACTTTTTAACATCTCCCCCTCTAGGATTCATTCTAACCATGTCTATAATACCAAATTTAAAACCATTAAAGCCAGA
Organism: Protopterus annectens; assembly: GCF_019279795.1. Classification (NCBI taxonomy): domain Eukaryota; kingdom Metazoa; phylum Chordata; order Ceratodontiformes; family Protopteridae; genus Protopterus; species Protopterus annectens. Next base: position 1,355,444,204 of record NC_056745.1, read on the forward strand.
ACAGTAAATGGAATGCTTATATAGTGCACTAGCCTCTATTTTGATCTTAATATCATGAGCATGTTCATACATTCTGTCCTTGAGAGCCCTCTCAGTTTTTCCTATATAGAATGCAGAACATTTTACACACAAAGCTAGATATACTATCATTTTCGTATTGCAATGTTCTTTACAAAACCACACTCTACTATTCATACCATTTTGTAGACATATGCTGTCCTCCTTAATAATGCAAGAACACTGCTTGCAATTACCACATGCAGTGGTTGCCTTTTTCATTAAAAATTTTGGTGCTTGCACTTGTTCAAATGTTCTTTTGAAATTCACACCAGTCCTATATGAGAAGACGGGTCCATATCCCACCACTTCATACAACTCTTTATTTGTTTTAAGCATACTCCAATTGGCTTTTATAATATCTGTGAATGTCCCTGTGAACCCATTAAATTCGGTTACACATGCTTTTTGGAATTTTCTATCCTCCTTGGCCTTAACTGTCTCATCCAAAGGATTTCCCAAAGAGGTTTATATCCAATACCCCAATCTCTATGTACTTCATTCAAAACCCCTTGCACTATCTCTCTAGGGTAACCCCTCTCCATGAACATGTCACCCAGGCATTCAGTTCCTTGTCCAATTCCTCCCTTTCTGAGGTCATCCTTGCAATACGAACTGCTTGCCCCCTTTACAAGACTTTTTTTCTGGAACATAGGATGGTTACTAGTATAATGCAAAAAACTGTTATACCAGGTATTCTTTCTATATATTCTAGACTTGAATCCTTGTTGGGTTAGAAAAATAGTGGTATCAAGATAGTTTATACTAGATTTATCCCATACATAGGTGAATTTGAAATAGGTAGTGCATTAATTTAAATATTGCATAAAGAAGTCTGCTATTTCTTTACTCCCATCCCATAGAACAAATATATCGTCTAAGAATATCATGTATAGGAATATATTGTTACTATAGGAACTACTAAATATGTAACGACGCTCCCATTCCAACATTACCAGGTTGGCGTAAATGGGGGGTGCAAGCCGCCCCCATAGCCACACCACTAATTTGTTGGTAGTATTCACCTTGAAAACGAATGTAATTATAATCGAGTAGCACTTCCATCATTTCAAGAACTAATTGAGTTTGATCTACAGGCATTGTGGAATACTTGTATATACTTTCACAAAAGAATTGATGTCCCTCCTGTCTAGGAAAACTGGTGAACAAATCCTTCACATCTATAGTAAGGAAACTCAAATTTTTCTTCCAAACTTCTTGTGTTAGTTTACTTAGAAAATCCCATGAATCTTTAGTTAAATGATCCATTTTATATGGGATCTCCTTTGTCCAAAAATCAACAAAAACTGCCAATGGGTGTGTTTTGGAATTTCTGGCAGAGACCATAGGTCTAAAGGGAGGATTGCTAACACACTTGTGTACCTTAGGTACCCCAAAAATATTCAGGATAATAGAATTGGGTTGCTTTAAAGATAATAGGTTCTACCATCAATTCTGTTTTCTAGCAGGTATTCTTCTAACAGTGAATCAATTCTTCCATAAGCTATCATAATTTTGTTTTTAGAAACTGGGGAATAGGTGTTTGTATCAAGTAGAATGTTGGTTATAGCATTGTTATACTCCTCCGTACCATAAATAACAATTCCACCCCTTTATCTGTCTTCATAACACGTATGCCAGTTTGACCTTTTAAATCTTTTAACAATGATTTTTCCATCTTATTTAAATTAGAAGACTCCATATTGTTTCTATTATTGTTGTATGCTTCATATATTTCTTCCGTAACACATTTCTCAAACGTCATAAGGACTGGATGGAGGGGTGGATTAATTGTACTTTTTCTATGTAACCCTTTCAGGTATGTTTCTTCTGTATTAGAATTTTTATACAACATTTCTAAATTCAATTTCCTAAGGTAAAGTTTGAAATCAACAGGTGTGTTGGCTATATCACCATAATTAGTTGCTACAGATTTAAATCCTTTAGAAAATAGGTTAAAATGTTCTGTTTTGAGGATAAGTGGAGTATAATTAAATATTTTAAATCCCTTGTATTCACATACTATACCATCAAAATCAGAAACATGTATTTCACTTTCTTCACCACTTCTTTTCCAAGAAGCCCCTCACTGACTCTGTTCAAGAGAAATCTTGACGAGTGGATGGGAGATTGTAGGTTTACCCCGGGAATCATCTCTGTATCACTGCTGGACAGAGGCACAGCACACTAATGGGTATAGTATTCTCATCCTAAGGGGTGGTGAAAGCCACACACACTCTGGCTAGGCTTATAAATGCCTTAGGGCAGATAGCCTAGTATGAACCTATGAACCTAAGACTGATTTTCCCCCTTGTGTATATAATGGTATCCCGAGTCTGAGTTGTATGTGGTTTTGCTGGCCAATCTCGCTGACCTTCTCACAGCTAAAAAAATGTTCATTATGTTCAGGAAAATAATCCAATTCATCCAATCCCCTGGGTGGTGTGTGGCCCAATCGTTCATCCCTTACTTGTTCATGAACCCCGTCATCTAAAAATATGCCCCCACTGCCACTTTTGTTGTTCTTATTGGTGTTGTAATTAAAATTTTTGTAGGGCCCTGGATATGCTTTAAATTCAGCATACCGCTGTTTATCTCTGGCAAACTTTTTTTGTTTTCTTAAAAATATGGCATCCACTCTCTTGTTCACTCTGTATAGGACTTTCTTATATAATTGCTCATATTCACCAAATAAAATATCTTTCATAATATCATCATTCAACTTTTCCACTTGATTGTTCAAAACTGTTGATGCCATGTCATTTTGTTTAATTAGTTTACTCATAAGCCCCAACCCACATTAATTGAAAAAAAAATTAAATTCCTTAATTTCTTCATTATACATAATCCAGAAAAAGGGTATTTAAACCTCCTGCGGAACCACTTTGAGGTTAAGGCAACACTGCAAATACCTATTGTCCAATTGCAGACATTTAATTTTAAACAGATTCTTTTCAAGCATAAAAATCATGTCCTTCAGCATAGGCACATTGTCATCAACATCAAATATATACACATTTGCATTACCACTTCTATCTAAAGCAGAGTCGAATTCAAAATTTTTAGTAATGACATCATTAAAAGACAGTGGTTCGAAATTTTTGAGTCTGGAACCGCCACTGTATGCAATTTTATCACCATTGTTGTTTACATGTTTAACAGTATTGTCACTCTTAATGTTACCATGATTTACAGTACCTTTCCGGCTTCTGCCACACTGACATGTGGTATGCTCGCAACAGTTTGTCATTGCACCATGTCCTGGAGCCAACAACTCGTTGGTTGAATGTCTTTGTCTTTTATCCGGCTTCCCTGCTCGTTGTTCATTAGCAGCAACAGTCATACCCCCACCATTACTCACAGAAGATAAAGAGCGTGGGGACGACGTAGCCGGCACTTCCACAGAACGCTTGCTTCCAGGTGAAGCCAAACTTGAACGTGAAACTCCGCCCGTTGGTTCCTTTTGACTGAACAGTTCTAAAAGCCTCTTAAGGTCACCTTTCATAGCTGAAACTTCATCTCTGACCTTACGTATCTCGTTTTGAGTAGATGTAACATTGTCCATTCCAAACAATAGTTGAATCTTCAGATTTGTTCTCTGTACCAGTCAGTAGTGAAAAAGGTGAAACACATATACCAACAGCACCACGCAAAGACAGGACCCCAAACAGAAAACTTGGAAGCAGCAAAACGGTATAATTATAGAAACTTAAAAAGCCACAGAACAGAGGTCCAAATCCACGAATGGTAGCAAAATATTTTATTCACAAATAGGATAAGTGCTTTCGTCTTGTGTACAAGACTTCATCAGATGCCTCCATACTACATTTCTTAGCCATTTATACCTTATTCAGTTAAGTCACCATTATTCCTAGATAGGCGGGACATCATTTGTGAGAGTATATATAAGTATTCCACTATGCCTGTAGATCAAATTCAGTTAGTTCTTGAACTGATGGAAGTGGTACTCTATTATAATTACATTAGTTTTCAAGGTGAATACTACCAGCAAATTAGTGGTGTGGCTATGGGGGCGGCTTGCGCCCCCATTTATGCCAACCTGGTAATGTTGGAATGGGAGCGTCGCTACATATTTAGTAGTTCCTATAGTAACAATATACGCCTATACATGAGATTCTTGGACGATATATTTGTTCTATGGGACGGGAGTAAAGAAATAGCAGACTCCTTTATGCAATATTTAAATGAATGCACTACCTATTTCAAATTCACCTATGTATGGGATAAATCTAGTATAAACTGTCTTGATACCACTATTTTTCTAACCCAACAAGGATTCAAGTCTAGAATATATAGAAAGAATACCTGGTGTAACAGTTTTTTGCATTATACTAGTAACCATCCTATGTTCCAGAAAAAAAGTCTTGTAAAGGGGGCAAGCAGTTTGTATTGCAAGGATGACCTCAGAAAGAGAGGAATTGGACAAGGAACTGAATTGCCTGGGTGATATGTTCATGGAGAGCGGTTACCCTAGAGAGATGGTGCATGGAGTTTTGAATGAAGTACATAGAGGGTGGAGTATTAGATATAAACCTCTTTTGGGACATCCTTTGGATGAGACAGTTAAGGCCAAGGAGGATAGAAAATTCCAAAAAGCATGTGTAACGAATTTAATGGGGTCACAGGGACATTCACAGATATTATAAAAGCCAATTGGAGTATGCTTAAAACAAATAGAGTTGTATGACGTGGTGGGATATGGACCTGTCTTCTCATATAGGACTGGTGTGAATTTCAAAAGAGCATTTGAACAAATGCAAGCACCAAAATTTTTAATGAAAAAGGCAACCACTGGATGTGGTAATTGTAAGCAGTGTTCTTGCATTATTGAGGAGGACAGCATATGTTTACAAAATGGTATGAATAGCAGAGTGTGGTTTTGTAAAGGGAATTGCAATACGAAAACGATAGTATATCTAGCTTTGTGTAAAATGTTCTGCATTCTATATAGGAAAAACTGAGAGGGCTCTCAAGGATGGAATGTATGAACATGCTCATGATATTAAGATCAAAAAAGAGGCTAGTGCACTATATAAGCATTCCATTTATTGTTCTGGCTTTAATGGTTTTACATTTGGTATTATAGACATGGTTAGAATGAATCCTAGAGGGGGAGATGTTAACTTATTGCTGAATAAAGAGTTAAAGTGGCAGTTAAGGCTAAAATCTAACATTTTCCCAGGCTTAATATATTACTATTAAACCAGTGTTATTAGCTAAAGTACACAAGTTTAATTAATTTCTAAAAGTATGTTGTATGTACTATTTTTTATCACTATACAGTTATGAAAGGTTATTTCAAAGTATTTTTAAGGATTCAAAGTATATTATATCAACTATATAAGTGGATATATGAATTTTATTAAAAAGGTATTGTGTGTCTTTAAATTTTAATTAGTCTTAATTGAATAAGGTATAAATGGTTAAGAAATGTAGTATGGAGGCATCTGATGAAGTCTTGTACACCAGACGAAAGCGCTTATCCTATTTGTGAATAAAATATTTTGCTACCATTCGTGGATTTGGACCTCTGTTCTGTTGCTTGCTAAATTGCCTTAGCCATAGGTGGGTGACATAGCTATGGCCATTTCTTGTTCCTCATACCATTTATTTTTTTCATTGGCAACCTCTGATGTCCCTACAGCCTCCTTGGACTGGGGGTTAAAAACATTCTTTGTAGCTATTAGAGTGCCCTTGGTGGGCAAGGGAAAACTGCTTTTGTTGGTTCTAGAAGAAGCAGTGAATTCATCTTTGCTTGGCCAAAATGGATCACTTGTCCCTAGGGAGCTTTTGTGTACCAGAAAAGTGTTTGCTTCTTTAGAAATTCCTATCAAAATCAAGCAAAAGCTCAGGCATATATTCTCCTGTTTCATTTACTTTGGACAGGAATGATTTATTGGCCTTGGCTCAGGGCTTAATCCAGTCTCTTGACCCTTACAGGTTAGCTGTTTCTAATGAGTGAAAAATTAATTCTTCATTTATTGAAGAAGTTAAAGATTTTGTAGCACAAAGTTATGTTTAAAGGTCAAATTCTGTTTTGTCTCCAGGTTTCTGATTCGATTCTGCAGTGTGTGACCTCTGCCAGTCCCTTTGAATATGTTTCTTTTTCTGAAACCGTTTCCAGAATGAATCAATTGTTTCATTGGGAACATAATGACATTCCACTGTCCCTGAAGAAGTATAATGATTTATTGCTACTGGATTTTCCAGAATCTACTCAAATTCCTCTTGTTATTTTAGCATTGGAGGATGTTCTGTCACAGCCTCTGAGTTGCCTGACATCTAGCCTGCTGCCCCCAAGAAAGTAGATGGATTGGACACAGTTCCTCAGTCATCATCAGTCCCTTTTTTCCCATTTTCTACATGGGGTTGGTGTGTTCTGTTAAGTGTCATCACTCTTGATTCAGTGCCACACTCCTTTCTTCGACACTCATGCCTGACTATTGCAGACCTTCTCTCAAACAATCCATCCACCTCTTTGCTGGCACCCTCTTTTCCTCTTGCTTTTTTCTTGTCTGTCCCAAATCTTCTGTACCAGATTGTCTTCTGCTTTTCTGCACATGTGCCTAAACCACAGTAATCTGTTCTGTTTGATCTTTTCTGCAGCTGGAGCTGGCTTCTGTTCTTATGTCTCATTTCTTCATCTGTCCCACAGTGTGCATCATACCCCCCCATCTCAGGCACTTATTTCCATCACCTCTAGCTTCCTCAACTGCTGTCCCTTTACTGTCCAGGTTTCTGTACCTTACAGTTGTACCGATCCCACCACTGTTTTGTGCACCTCACTTTTCAGCTTCTTTGGCATTCTTCTGTCATACACTAGCTGTGACACTATGCCAGTTGGCTGCAGCCCATCTTTTTCTAGTTATAACCTCTTCATTCAGGCTTCCCTTGTCCTCAACCACCCCTTCCAGATACTTGAAGCTGATAACCTGTTCCATTGTCTTCCCCTCTATCTCAGTGGTCAGCTTTTTCAGACCTCACAATTTGTTGCCATTACAACTACCTTATCTGTACTCAGTTTCATCACATGTGCCTTCAGTTTTGCATTCCATACCCCTATCCTTTGTTGAAGATGTTCTTCGTCTTCCATTGCTGCAGTCCTTACTATTGGGTATAGTCCGCATCCAGTCGGCCCGAATACCAGAGTATAAGGCTGACGTCGGTCAGGGCGCATTAGACTGACATATCCTCAGTCTTTTGCCGCGAGATCCGATGCAGAAGCAGTTAGTGCAGGTTGGCGTTCTGAAATATTTCAAACCGGAGTTTCAGACCGAATCAGAGTTGGCTAAGTACCAACATTTTGGTTTTCTTGCCTCAGTATTTAACCGGATGTCAGAAAAAGTGAATAACTGTATTTCTTGTGGGAAACAAATTCCTCATAGGGATTACCATACATTGTGTATACCTTGTTTAGGGCCTGACGTTGTTGGTTGCCGCTCTTGTGCTAAGTTTAACAAACGCACTATTAAGAGGAGGTTAGACTGTGCCAGATTAGTGTTTGGGAATTATAAAATGCCGTCGGATGCTCCGCGCAAGGACAAAACAGCGAAGCCTAGGGTTGATGAACCGGCAGTCCCGGACGCCGGTTCTTTAGATGGCTCAGTGGAGCCAGAGGTTTAGTTTCTATAGAGTCTCAGGCAGAAACTTTACTGTTACAGGATGTCCCTCTCAGGAGGCAGGCCAGGCTGAGGGGCTTCTCAGGTAACTATTCTTCCCTCTCTTCCCAAAGTAGTTAGAGCCTCTCCTTCTGTTGCCAAAACTTCTTTAGAGGTAGGCCAACTTCAGCTTCAGTAGGGGCTTCTCCTAGCCTTCGGGTTCTGTACCTAAGAAACATATGCTTAAAATGGCAGAAGATTTGATTACTATGATTAGAGGTTCTATGGGCCCTCCTGATAAGAGGCCTAGAGTGGAACCAGAGTTTGACAGTTTTGAACAGGGTTCAGGGGCTTCTGAATCTTCTGCGGAAGATTTGCAGGAGTATCCTCATTATTCTGATTCTGATGTGGATGATGCCACTCCTTGCTTCTCCTCCTGAGGATTTTTCATTTTCAGAGACTCTGCATTCCATGAGCACTTTAAATGGGAAGGCCAGGATTACTCTGATTCCAGGAAGAGGCTTAGGGAATTCTTGTTTTACCCCAGCATAGGCCCTTAGCTATACCTCCTGTGTTGAATGTGGTGGAAGATGTTTTTGCAGAGGCTTCCCTGAACCCTGATTCTTTGCCTCCTGCTCCTGTTAAACCTGATAGGTACTATAGGGTGCCGAAGCTCATAAGTATTTGTTTAAGAGTCCTAGGGCGGACCCAGAAACTGTTTCTCAAGGGCCTAAAGGTGTTAAGGCCTCTGTGGTTAAAAATCCTGTTCCCACTGACAAAGAGGCAAGGGCGTTAGATAGGTGGGGTAAGAAAGTGTATACTTCTTCCACTCTAGCCATGAGGCGTTGAATTGTCAGTTTCACATGCTGAAATATCAAAATTATCTCCTTTCACAATTGAAATCTAAGGTGGATGCTTTGGCGGAAGGTATTGATTGTAAAGACTTGCTGGATTTAGTTTGTGTCTGAACAAGTGGGCAAGCATTCTTTGCAATGTGGTTTTGATGCTGTGCAGGCCTCCTCGAGGGTGGCTGCCACTAGTTCTGTTCTTCGCAGGCATGCCTGGTTGAGGGATCAAACTTTGGCTGAGCATGTTAAGACAAGGATTTTGGATGCTCCTTTACAGTCTGATGTGTTGTTTGGTTCACCTGTGGAAGCAGTTTTAAAGAAAATGGAGGACAAAGCTAAGTCTATGCAAACTGTTAAAGATTTTTTGCAGGTACAGCCAGTTTAGTAGAAATTGGCCTGCTAAGGGGTGGACATATCCTGCTTATGATTCCCAGTCTAGGGGTAGGTCTAGACGTGGTAGGGGCAGGGCTCAAGGTTCTTTTAGGCCTAGAACAGGAGTTCACCTGCTCAGACTTCTGGTGAGGGCAGGGGTCAGTCCTTAACAGACCCAATGACTTTTCAACTGCCAGTAGATTCTCGTCTGGCAGCTCCTTTGGAAGGACAACTGTCTCTTTTCAAAGAAAATTGGGATTTAATTACTCAAGACAGATGGGTGTTGGACATCATTCAACCAGTCCCTGCATCAGAAAGGGGCCTAGGATTTTATTCTCGCATGTTCCTAGTACCAGAGAAGGGGAACACGTGGAGACTGCTTTTGGATTTATCTCTCCTCAACACTTATCTGGACATTCCCAAGTTCAAGATGTTGACGTTACAACAGCTTTTACCCCTGCTGGGCAAAGATCACTGGATGGTAACTTTAGATCTCAAGGAAGCTTACCTTCATGTGCATATCAGGCTAAGTTACAGGAAGTATCTGCGGTTTCAAGCTGGAGATTCTCATTATCAGTTCTCTGCATTGCCCTTTGGCTTATCTACTGCCCAGAGTATTCACAAAGGTTCTGGCTCCAGTGATAGCTTACTTCAGGCTACAAGGATTTCAAATCTATCCTTATTTGACGACTGCCTGATTCTGGCTCAAGAAAAGGAAGACCTTCTACAGCATCTGGAATATCTTATAGCAGTGCTAAGATGCCTGGGGTATTCTGTGAACGAAATAAAGTCCAGTCTAGTACCCTCTCAAGACATGTGCTTTCTGGGTGTGAGACTGAATACAGCAGCCCAGATGGCCTTTTTAACCCCGGACAAACAAAAGAGTCTGTCACTTTACTTCCATCAACTATCTCATCAGTCCGTGCTGACTGCAGAGACAGTCCTTCAAGCATTAGGGTTCATGGCATCTTGTATTCTGGTGCTTCCCAATGCCAAACTGCATATGAGGAAGTTACAATGGTATCTCAAAATGTATGGACACAGCACTGCCAGGATTTAGACACTGTCATTCAAATAATACCTTGCCTTCAAAGAGAATTTTTGTGGTGGGCTCAGGAATGTCATCTAAACAAGGGACTCTCTGTGACCCGGCCAGAGGCGAGTCAGATTTTACCGACGGATGCCTCAGACATTGCTTGGGGAGCTCATCTAAATGGAAAGTGGATACAAGACAAGTGGCCTGCCAGACTACAGCATCTACATATCAACATGAAGGAGATGTTAGCAGTCCGTTCGCATTGCTGGCTTTCAAGGAATTACTTCTTCCAGGGCAGGTGTTGATTCTAACAGACAACACAACTGCCATGTGGTACTTCAACAAACAAGGGGGAACACATTCTTATCCTCTATGCAGGCATGCAATGATTTTATGGGAGACTGCTTCACGCTTGCACCTAACTCTTCAGGCAAGGTTTCTGCCAGGAGCACAGAACTCCTTAGCAGATGTGTTAAGCAGACAAATCATGGATCCCCACAAGTGGAAACTGGATCTTCATGTATTTCAGACATTGACAGTGTCATGGGGAACTCCAGACATAGATCTGTTCGCTTCTCCACTAAACCACCAGCTGCCACAGTTTTGCACAAAGGGGTTTCATCACACAGCTTGGAAAGTGGATGCTCTGTCTTTCAGTTGGACAAACCTTCCTCTGTATGCCTTTCCACCTCTGCCTCTTCTTCCAAGGGTACTGTTAAAGGTCAGACAGGACAGGCCAAGGATGATTTTGATAGCTCCAGATTGGCCTCGGCAACACTGGTACCCTCTACTACGGAGTCTGGTAAAGAAGCCTCCATGGCCTTAACCTTTGATTCCTCATCTGTTATCCCAGCAGGACGGTCATCTGCTCAATGTCAAGCTTCACTCTCTTCATCTGACAGCCTGGCATATTCTGTGTTGAAACACAGCAGGTCTCAACTTCCTCAACAAGTTTTAAATGTGATTATGGAAGCTAGAAGACCTAGTACAAGGAAAGTGTACGCAGCAAAATGGAAGAGATTTTTATTTTGGAGTAAAGCAAAGAATTTGGAGATTTCTGAGCCTAATTTGAGTATGGCTCTTCAATATCTTACTGAGTTACTGGACAAGGGTCTGTCCTTCTCTTCCATCAAGATTCATGCTGCAGCAATCTCAGCTCACTATGATTGTGACCCACCATTGTTTTTGCATCCTTTGTTCAAGCAGTTTCTTAGAGGGGCTAAGAATATAAGACCCCGAGAGCTCCTACTCCTGCTTGGGATCTCAATTTTGTGTTGGAAAAACTTACTCTACAACCTTTTGAGCCTGCGGCTACTGCTGAATTGAAATATTTGTCATGGAAGACTGCTTTTTTGTTGGCTATTACTTCTGCAAGAAGGGTGTCTGAGTTGCAGGCCCTTATGGCAGTCGAGCCCTTTTTGATTTTCCATAAGGATAGGGTATCATTACGTACTAATCCTTCCTTTATGCCTAAAGTGGTTTCTAGTGTGGCTTTAAACCAAACTATTCATTTGCCTACCTTTTATGCAGACCCCCAAAATAAAGGGGAAAAGATTTTGCATACTTTAGATGTACACAGGCTATTGCGTTATTACTTAAGCAGGACTAAGGATTTTAGGCAGTCTCAGCAGTTGTTTGTTTCTTTTGCTTTGAGTTAGGGCAAGCCTGTGTCAAAACAAACTATTTCTAGGTGGATTGGCTTTTGCATTGCATTTTGTTATTCCCATCATGGCAAGGAGGTTCCAGCTGGGATTAGGCCTCATTCCACTAGGGCTACTGCCACTTCAACAGCATTCCTACGGGGGGTGGCAACTAAGGATATTTTGGAAGCAGCTACTTGGAGTTCAGTGCATACTTTCTCTAAGCATTATCACCTTCCTATCTATTCTAAGTCTAGGGCTGGTTTTGCCACAGCTGTTTTGCAAGGCATGTTGTCAGCTCCTGCTTCTTTATGATTTGCCAGCCTCCCTTACCTCTGCTTTGGGATTCTACGGACTGCAGCAATGGAAGGCGAAGAACATAGTACAGTTTTGTACCTACCATAAATGTAGATGTTCGAGGATTCCATTGCTGCAGTCCTCCCTCCTTCCCTCTGTGTTTAGGGGTGGTTGTGTAGGTGATTTACCTGCTTATATTTTTGTATATATTGGTCATGTTTTGGTGCAGGTATTTTGGGCCTTGTCTTTTTAGGGTCTTCTGACATCTGGGGCAAGAAAAGACTGAGGATATGTCATGCGCATTAGTACCCTCTGGTATTCGGGCCGACTGGATGCGGACTATACCCAATAGTAAGGACTGCAGCAATGGAATCCTCGAACATCTACATTTATGGTAGGTACAAAACTGTACTTTCGTGCTCAGAATCCACCTGTAATGCCATATCGTCTGCATATGGCAACTTTGTCGATATGTCCCCTTCAACCTGTTTGATAATGTAGTCCATCAGTCTGAACAGCAGTGGGCTCAGGGCTGACCCCTGATGCACACCCACTCCCACTGGGAACTGCTCTGAGCATGAACACTGTTCATACGCGAGTCATTGGGTCCATATGCATAGCTTGCACAAATTCTACCAATGTTTCCGGGACTTCAGACCCACCATGTAACTGTCCCAGTCAGCTTTTTGGGGACCTTGTCATATGCTTTTTCCAAGTCTGGGAGTGTTCTTTCCTCATCTTCAGCTTCTTCTCAACTATCTTTCTCGCAAACATCGGGTTGGTTGTGCTGCATCTTGATCTGAATCTGAACTGCTGATCTCCATCTTAATTTCTACTACTCTGCATATCCATTTATACATCACCCTCTCCAGAACTTTCATGCACTGTGACAGGAGTTTGATACCTCTGTACTGCCCACAGTTGTGGTTGTCCCCTTTGATCGTGTACACTGGCGTGAGTATACTTATTCTCTAATCATCTGGGGCACATCTCTCTCCATACTGCTATGAGTACCCCCAGGAGCCATTTATCCCCTATCTTAGCATCTTTGCCATATCTGCTGTGATTTGAGCCTGCTACATTCCCTGAATTCATTTTCTGTGGTGCTGTTACTTTTCTATGGTAGGCACCTCTTCTCTCATTGTAGGCTGTGTCTGGGTCAGTACAGCTTCTGTAGGATTTTCTTCATTTAGAAGCTGCTGGAAGTACTCCATCCATTTGCCTTTGATGTCCTGTAGACAGCTGAGCAGGTTGTTGCTGGCATCCCTTATGAAGGGTGTCTGACTGTCTTCTTTACCTTTCTGTTTTTGCCTTGCAACCTGATATAGTTTATTTTTGCCAGCTACTGAATCACTTTCCAGAAGCTGGTAGAGTACCTCTGATGCCCTGTTCTTTGCTATTGCAACTCTTCTCTTAGTCTCTTTTTTAGCCAACCAGTATTTCTTCCTAGCCTGGTCTTTCCTGGCTATCTCCCACCTTTTCCTCCACTGCTTCTTTCTTTTGGTGACTCCTGGACTTCTTCATGTCACCACCAGCTTTCCTTATGTACCTTAATTCTATACCTCAGTTGGTTACATATGTGTTCTGTAGTCCTCAGATGCTGTTTGGAAGTGCTGAAATTTTTCTTCAACTCAACCTATTTCATCCACTTCTCGGGGTGCTAGAGCACAGAGTAATTCCTTGAACTGTTGTGCTTTCTCTGCGGTCAACTTCCATGTCTTCAGCATGGTCTCTGTTGATTAGAGCTGTCTCTGACCACTGTTGACAGCTGATTTTGGCAACAAGTGTTTTATGCTGTGGGATGACTATTTCAATGAGAATGACTTTGCAGCCACTGATTCTACAACAATGCCTTTTCCTTACTAAGAGGAAGTCCACCTGAGCTGCATGTTGGCCACTTTTGTATGTGATCTTGTGATTGTCTCTATTTCTGAACTGTGTTTGCTACTATCAAGCCATTTGCGAGACAGAAGTGTAGAATTGCACCTCCTGTAAGTCGCCTGTTATCGACACCGATTCATGTTGTCCTGGTTTATCTAGTAGGTCTTGCAGCTGCTGTCTGATGCACTCTTCTCTTCACTATCACAACCTTACTTTGGGACATAGGCTGCAGTTACGAATACTGTTCTATCATTAGAGTGGAGTCTGATTGCCATAAGTCTGTCACTAATACTAAAATTCAGAAGTTCCTCAGTCTTATTTAGAAGTTTATCTGAAGTAGTTTACTTTATTTGCTCTTCAACCTGTGGGTCTTCGAGTCTAACACGGCCGCATTTTCCAGCTATGGCTCTGATCTCCAAGCACCTCTCCTTACCCATAATGCCTCCCTGTCTCCCTTAAAGTCTCATTTGCCACCTTACAGTATGCAGCTTGGTCCAAGCTCCAGTGTTTCTTCAGCATTTGTCAGGTTGTATTTTCCTCTGTTTGTTAGCTCTTTTCTTGTCTTTCTATCTTAAACCTATCACCTCCCTGGGGTTCTTCATAGAAAGAAAAAGTAGTAGGCTTTCTGTTTCCTCTCTTTCTTTGTGTGTGTGTGTGCCAATTTGATGGCTGAGGCCCCAAAGCTTTGGTTAAAAAATGCACAGAGTGTGGGCTACAAGCTTTCACCGGTGGATGGCCACACTCTGTGCGTAGTTTGCCTGGGGGTTGCTCACCTCCAGTCCCCCTGTCCTATTTGCGCTGGGTTTAACCACAGAGCAGTTAAGGACAGGCGGGACAAATTGATCCTCTAGGGCTTGTTCCCTTCCTGCTGAGACTGCGGTCCCTTCTTCCCCGGTAGGGAAAGCGGCTGCTGCTTCTTCCTCCCTCGCATCTGAGACTCTCACTCCTGCCAAGAGGCCAAGGGAGGGGGATACACCTAAGAAGTACCGGCCTCACAAGTGCTCCCCCGACTGCTTGTCACAGGCCAGTCCACCGCTGAAGGGTAAAGCCTGTTTCCAGGCCTGTTTTCCCTCAGCTCAGGTCCCTGAGGTTTTCACCTGAGCCTGAAGTTAGAGTAAGCTAGTCGCTGTCTAGGTCTCCTTCACACCACCGGCATTCCCGCCCAGCTTTGGCGGCGTCCTCCCACTCCACCCGGAGCCTTTCAGAAGCAGAGATGGACAAGATGATGCTGAGGTTCATCCGCACTCAAATTCAGATGGGAGCCTGCCGGGGCCGTGTCCCTCCGGAGCAAGGCCCTTTCAGCCCATATTCCATCCTATTACTCTTCCTCTGATCCGACCTTCAGTTTCGGAGTCATTGGATCTGAGGACGCTCTGAGTCGAGGGGTCGGTGCCAATGGTACCCTGTACCTTGACACCGGCAGTTGCCTTAAGTGTGTCAGATCCGACCAGTTCAGATCTGAGCTCTCGGAGCCAGAGCCTTGGGGTCAGATCTGAGAGGGTGTTCTCTGTTCTAAGTCTGTCAGAGAGGAGCATACCTCTCAGCGTCTCGGCGTCTCTGCTCCAGCAGGCATTGGCTTCGACTCCCCTGTTGGGTCAAGGGGGAGCAGCTTCTGCTTTTACTGTCTAGGAGGCCCATTCCCCCTCTGCATTCGATGTGGTGGAGAGGGTTCTTACAGGGTTGAGCCCTCAGACTATCTCATCCTCAGAATCCATCCAGACCCCCCCTGGCTTTGTGTGGTTCTGACCATCTTCCCTCGTGCAAGAGGAGCCACTTGGACTCTTCCCCCAGAGTCCCTCACCGAGGACACGGACCTGGATGAAGGGGAAGGTTTTCCAAGGTCACCCCCCCCCCAACGATGTCTCCTTTGGAGACATTATGGAGATCCTTCTCCAAAGAGGGGTGTGGTCCGCCCCAAAACCGACCCCCGACGTGTCCATATTTCTGGAGGCATTCAGCTCGCCCATCTACCTCTTGGGTGCCCCCTTCTGCCGATCCACTTGTGGACTTAACATCTAGGGCTTGGAAGGAGCCAGACACCATAGAGCCAATACCAAACATCCAGACAAGGTTGTAAGTCCCCCGCAGACAAGTGTATTGGCACAAGGGGCCCCCTGTAGATGCTATGATCGTGGCGGCAACCACCAAAAAGGAGCTCGCACAGGAGAGCTCCATGGTCCATCCTGTTGACCGAGAGTCAAGGACGTTGGATCATTTTGGGAAGCGAGCTTGTGCTTCAGCGACCTTCTCCATGAGGGTGCTGAACTATTTGGCGCATGTTATCTGACTCCAGAGAGATCTAGTCAGAGAAATCACGGAGTCTACCCCAGGGTCCATGTTGGCAGACGACAGGAAGACTTTTGATGCACAAATGGCCACCCTTAAAGCTGTAGTGAACACGACCATGCGTTTGCTCTCTCACGCCAAGGAGGGAGCCGACACGGGCTGCGAGGTCGGGTGTTGCCATCAGGCGTCACGCCTGGCTCCGCTTATGTCAATTCTCTGAGCCCTTCAAGGCATCTTTTACCAACACCACTTATGATGGTTCTTCTCTTTTTGGGAAGACAATAAGAGAGACCTTGGTCCAGAGCGAGAAAGTTGGGAAGCCAGTCTGCTGTCAGGATCTGCTTCTCCCCACCTCAAAGGTCCTGTTCCAGGAACCAGTGAGGCCAGAAGAAGATCTGGTTGCACAGGTTTCAGGCATTTTCCCGGGATGCTCAGGACTCGCTGTCCTCCAGAGGCAGAAGGGGATTTGACAAATGCTGCCCTAGAAGCAGAGGGGGTTCCTGAGAACTTCGGGTCCCAAGAATCTTTCTCGGACAAACCCGGGCAGCAGCCCTGAGGGGTTGCCCGACTATCCATCTCTGGAGGCAGTCGGGGGCTGTTTGTTGCTACTCCCACTAGCTTGGGAGTCCATCATAACAGATCAATGAGTGTTGTGAATCATATCCAGAGGATATTTCGTTCCGTTCAAAGACCTTCCCCCATCCAACAAAGCCCCCCTGTGGACGTTCCACCCACACAGTGGGAGGAGACAGCAGTGCAAATAGAATCACTGCTATAAAAGCAAGTCATCCAACCGGTCCCCCCAGACCAATCCGGATCTGGGGTTTATTCCAGGTTCTTTTTAGTACCAAAGAAGACTGGGAACCTCAGACCAATTTTGGATCTGTCCCAACTGAACTTGTCTATAACCAAGACAAAATTCCAGATGGTCACGATTCAGTCTATCCTGCCCTATATGCAGACCAGAGACTGGACCTGCTCTATTCATCTCCAGAACCCATACTACCACATTAAGACGGACAGGCGCTCCCAGAGGTTCCTTAGCTTCCAGCTGGGAGCTAATCATTACTGATTTTGAGTCCTTCCCTTTGGTCTCACCACAGCCCCCCAGGTGTTCACCAAAGTAAATGGCAGTAGTAGCGGCTCACTTGAGGCTTCAGGGCATTCAGGTCTTTCTGCACCTGGATGATTGGCTCTTTACTGCCCCTTCAGAGCATCTGCTTTGTCAAGCCAAGGACTCCTTTCTTCGGCTACCCAACAAGTTGGACATCAAAGTCAATATGAACAAGTCTGCTTTACTCCAGGTTCAGGTGTTGAACTTCATCGGGTAATGGCTGGACAATACAAATGAGGGTGTTCCTCATGTCAGACAGGTTACGCAGTCTGAGGTTACACGTCCTACACATTCTTCAGACTCTATCTCCGTCAGCCGAAGCAGTGTTGAGGGCATTAGGTTCTGTGGCGGCCACAATCACTCTTCTTCCTGTGACACATCTCCATGTGAGAGTACTGCAGTGAACACTGCCAGTTCAGTGGTCTCTATTAGACCTTCCTTTGTCATTTCCAGTGAGAATCTCGAAAGCATGCAGGGATTCCCTTTGGTGGTGGATTCAGTCTTCGGATCTCCTCAAGGGATGCCTGTTTCAACCTGCCTTGCCCAATTCCACGGTGACCACGGACACCTCCTTACTGGGTGGGGGGCACTGTTCGGGAAGGACAGTCCAAGGCACGTGGTCCCCTTCCGAGACCTATCTCTATCTGCATATCAATGTTCTTGCGTTGCAGATCCTTCATGCTCATCTCTCTCTAGGAATAATTGCAATTCAGACGGACAATATGTTAGTGGTCTGGTACATCAACAAACAGTGTGAACCAGATCTTATCCCCTGTGTCGAGAAGCTATGAGAGTGTGGGAATGGGTGATCTCCACTGGCCGTTTTCTGGTGGCAACGTACATTCCAGGACGGTCCAACATTCTAGCAGACAGGCTGAGCAGATTTATCCTGATGCCTTACAAGTGGTCTCTGAATCTTTCAGTAGCGGAAAAGTTCTTCCAATGCGAAGTGCAGCAAGTTTTTCGCTTTGAACCCCCCCCCCTCCCGCTTGGGGAAACCCCCAGAGATGCTCTGATTCATGCTTGGCCTCCCGGTCTTCTTTATGCATATCCTCCTCTTACCCTCATGTCGAAGTTTCTGCAGAAAGCTCGAAGGTTGGGGAATGCCATGATCCTCATCGCCCCATTCTGGCCTTGACAGGTTTGGTTTCCCTTACTCGGGTGTCATCTAGTTGTTCCACCATGGAATCTGGATCCAGTTCCGGATCTCATCTTGCACCTTTCAGGGATTCTACACCCAGACCTGGACAGTCTGAAGCTCATGTCTTGGCTGCTTCATTTCCCATGATTATTAGGACTCACGGTTTGTCATCCTCTGTTAAGTCCATCCTGGTAGCGGCTCACAAATCTTCTACCAGGAAAGTCTATCATAGTAAATGGAAATGTTTTTCTATATGGGCCACTCAGTGGTTCTTGGATCCTTTTACAGCACATCTATTGACAGTTCTAGGTTTTCTGGCTAGCATTTTTCAACAGAGCGCTATTTCTTCTACGGTTAGGGTTCAGCTGATAGCCATATGTAATGGTCACATGGGGATTAATATGTCTTGGCTTTCTCTAAACTGTACAAGACCTTTCTTAAAGGTGCTTTTGTTCTTAGACTCCCCCTGTAAAGGATCCTATCCCTCCGTGGGACCTTACCTTGTTGTTGCAGTCATTAGTTTCTCCCCCTTTTGAGCCTGTGGTTTCAGTAGATTTGCAATTTTTGACATGGAAAACTGGTTTCTTGGTCGCCATTACCTCTGCCAAAAGAGTGTCGGAGCTTCAGGCTCTTTCAATCAAAGTGCCCCACATGATTTTTCATAAAGACAGGGTGTCGCTTTGCACTAACCCTCCTTCCTTCCCAAGGTAGCTTCAGAAGCCAATATTAACCAGGCTATAAACTTGCCAGTCTTTTTTCCTAACTACCAAAACAAGGGGGAGTATAAAATGCATTTACTGGATATACATAGACAATTGAGGTTGTACCTTCACAGGACCAAACCTTTCTGCAAGTCTGACCAAATTTTTGTGTCTTATGTCAAGCTCTTCTTTGGTAAACCAGTCTCAAAAGTGACAGTTGCTCGTTGGATTTCACAATGCATTGGCTGAGCTTACTCAGAGAGGGGTCTGCCTCTACCAGGAAAAGTGAAGGCTCATTCAACCCGATATATGGCCACATCAGCAGCCTTTTGATCTAGAGTATCTTTGGATGACATTTGTTCAGCTGCCACTTGGGCCTCATATCATACCTTTATATCACATTACAAATTAGACATTGTCTCTTGGAGTTGAGCATCCTTCAGCTCTGCAGTGCTCTGGAACATCCTTCCATGAGGGCCACCCAAGAATTAGGTCGCTGGGGACTCTGTCCCACAGGTTGAAGACCAAATGAAGTAAAATACTTCAGATAAAGAAGTTATGTACTCACCATAACGTTCCATCTGAGTAGTTCTACTTCATTTGTCTTTAGCCGTCCCCCCCTCCTCCCCCCTGACCTTATCTTCAGGATATGATATGTCCTCAGATTGTTACTGTTGGGATCCTTGGCTTGGCCTAGGCTAAGGTTGTGTCTGTTGGTTATTTTGTTGGATAAGGTGTTATTGAGTCCGGGTGTTTGTTCTTGTTAAGCAGCAAACTCGATCTGAAGGGAGACAGGGAGGGATTATGGGTAAGGGGAGGTCCTTGGAGCTCGGAGCCATAGCTTGAAAATGCGGCCGTGTCTGATCTTAAGTGGATCCAAAGACAAATGGAAGTAGAACTACTCAGATGGAACATTATGGTGAGTACATAACTTCTTTTTATATACTAATCCCAGATCAGAACCAGAAGCTATTGCTCTAGTGAACCTAGATGCTGCTAAACATCTGGTTAATACTAATTCCGCACCTTTTGACAAGGATAAGGGTAGCCTTTGATAGAGTAGGAATGAAAAAAAAAGTGTTGTTCTACCACACTTACTTTTAGAATTCTCAGCAGTCAAGCTCATATGTTAAAGTTTATGCTTTCCTCTTTTTGAGATTAAGAATATTATGGCATCTATTTCCTTTATTTTTGTAAACTTATTACATTTGTGTGTTAGATGGCTACCCACTTTGAAATGTGCTTATGACTCTGGTGTACTACTTCCAGGACTTCTACCAGTAGAACTGTCTTGAAGAGGTTTGCTTGGTTTCATACTGAAAATGTCCAGAGGATGTCAAAGCTGAAATTTTGAGTTCTCCCTTAGATAGTTTTTGGTCCTTGTGCTGCAGAGGTGCAAAAAAAGTGCTTGGAGAGGTAAGCTGGTTCAAGGAATCTCTCGGATTTTGCAGCCTTCCTTCTCCATGTTTGATAAGGGGTTTATGCTACCCCTGCAATCTTTCTCAAAAAGCAAAATAAGCACAACAAACTGATGGTAAGCAGATGTTTAAAAAGCAGGAACCCACCAGTGCAAAGGGCAGTCTGTAACTACCTACAAGACTCCCCTCCCCCTTCCACCCTGGCAAACCCGTGGTCCTTCCAGTTGTGGATCTTTCCCTTCTTAAACTGGTTTGTGACATTCCCCATGTTTAAAATGTTATCACTTCAAAATTTGTTACCCTTCATTCTCTATTTGATTTTTCTGATTACCATAGATTTAAAAGATGCTTATATTCCTTTATATCCATATTTCAAATATTTTGTTAAGGTCTTCTTTGTCTAGATTTCATTATTATTTCTTTGCATTACCCTTTGGTCTGTCCTGTTCTCCAAAGGGGTTCACAAAGTGTTTAGTTCCTGTGATAGCCTTTTGCAGACTACAAGTTATTCCCATTTTTTCCTAATTTACGTAATTGTTTATATATACATATATATATATATATATATATATATATATATATATATATATATATATATATATAAATATTAAATCAGGAACCTCTCACTGGTGAGGGGTCTCAGAGAGCATACAAGTCTTGTTTAACTCCTCCTCCTAGCAGGATTGTTTTCCTGAGGTGTCTCCTAGATACAGCTATTTGAACTGAGGTGTCTAGGAGACGGATGCTTTTTCTTTTACTTAGACCGTTATGCTTCTGTACATTTTTCTACTGTTTCCGCTAATATCAAATAGGACTCCAAATAACACTGTGGTGAGTCACTTCTGGCCCAGGCAATAATAGATGTTCTTTGTGTTTCACTGTTGCAGTCATCACCTGTGGGTTCTCCCTGCTGTGGTAGCCCTCGGCTGGCCCGAATACCAGAGTCAATGTTTTTCTGCATCGACTGCTGTCACCTGTAGTCCATCAGGTCGTCAGTGATATAAAGCAAGGCAGCCGATGCCATTACATCAGTCTTTCTTGCCGTGGAGCCTGTAGCAGAAGCAGTTCGCAAGTGTGCCAGTCGGTCGCTACCAGAGTTTGAATTTTAGCTGAAAACGTCTAAAGCTAAGTACCCTGTTGGGGATCCTTTTTTCTTGCACTAACCAATATCTGAAAAAGTTAACAATTGTCTCGCCTGTGGAAAGCAGATCCCACACCGAGACTTCCATTCAGGGTGCGTCACTTGTTTAGGTCCAGACCACGACGTCCCCCGTTGCCAGTTCTGTGCCCTCTTTAAAGCGAGAACCATTCGCCGTAGAGCTCTTATTGTAGACAGGTATTTTCGTCTTCTGTCTTTGCATTCCAAAATGGGGTCCATCGGCCAACAATCCGTGGACATTCTGAAAAAATGCAGAGATAAAGGTAGAGACAGACTACACACGGCTAAGCCTTCCGACGACTCCACCGCTAAGCAGATAGTCAGTTCTCCGGAATTCAGTGAGGTGCTTTCACAGCCCCTGATGTCCAATTCGATATCTACGCAGGCCTCTACTAAGATCCTTTCAGAGTCTGGTATGCCGCAGAAATCTTCGTCTTCCGAGCCTTTGTCTCTGCTTCAGTTGGGTCCGGAGCCTCGACGCAGGCACTGGTTTCCGAGGAGGCCTCTCACACTACCGAATCTAGACAAAAAATGACGTCTTCTCATCTAACATTTCTCTCAGACCAACGGATACTCTTAGGCCTACAAGCCAGGCCACTCCTAGAAAATCTCCCTCTAGCCACCATCTTGCCCCTGCTCCACCACCCCAAGCACAAATGCTTAAAATGGTGGAAGATCTCATTTCCCTTATCAGGGGTAGTCAGGCCACAACTTCTAAAAGGAAAAGACACCGTTCCCCAGAAGTTATGACAAGTCAGGATTCTGAGGAATCTGACTATTCAGATTTTGAAGAGGAACAACTACCTCGGACTCCTTATGAGGATTCAGATGCAGAGGAATCCATTCCTTCTGCCTCCCACCAGAAGACCTTTCCTTTGGGGAAACCCTTCACACCCTCAGGGAACATTTCCAATGGAAATCTCAGGATTTCCCCCAGTCTAAGAAAAGACTTAGAGAGTTTCTGGACCTGCCCCAGCACAGACCCCCTGGCCATCCCTCCTATTTTAGAAGTGGTGGATGATGTTTTCCTTGAATCCAGCTTAGCCCCTGACGCCCTCCCACCTGCTCCCAGTAAACCTGACAATTATTATAGAGTACCGGATTCTCACAAATAACTGTACAGAAATCCTGTTGCAGACCCAGAGTTCATTACACAGGGGCCTAAAGGATCTAAGACTAGTTCTGCCAAGAATCTTGTTCCTTCTGACAAGGATTCCAGAGCTCTGGACAGATGGGCTAAAAAAGCGTACACCTCTGCAACCTTAGCTATCAGAGCTCTCAACTGTCAGTTCCATGTGTTAAAATATCAACAGCACACTTTGAAACTATTAAAACAAAAGATTTCAACCTTTCCTGACTGTGCCAGTTCAAAAGAGTTAGCAGATTTACTGCACTCTGCTTGTCAAGTGGCCAAACACTCATTACACTGCGGATATGACGCCCTAGAAGCCTCAAGTAGGGCAACACTGTCAGGATCTGTCGTTAGGAGACATGCATGGTTGAAGGAACAACCTCTCCTTGATCATGTCAAGTCTAAACTAATTGATGCATTCCTAGGTAAGGACCGCTTGTTTGGAGCAAAAGCAGAAGAGGTGCGTGAAAAGATGGAAGACAAAGCAAAATCTATGCAAACAGTAAAAGATTTCTTTTCAGGTTCAACCTCCCAGGTTCAGCAGGAACTTTCCCCTCTAAGCACTGGTCCTTCCCTGCACCTAGCAGACAGGGCCAAGGTAAGCCCCACAGGGACAAGACCACCCAGGCCCCTATCCCAGCGGTGACAGAGAAGGCTGGGAGTTCTAATCCACCCTTCTATGGCAAAAACTGTCAGTGACTCCCTCTCCTCCCTCTGCCCGCCTTTCACTCACTGAAAGCTAGGAAGAAGGCTCTCCCTCTGCAAAGAAAATTGGCTTTCTGTAACAAAGGACCAGTGGGTCCTAAAGATCATTTTTCAGGGATACAGACTGTCTTTCAGTGAACTCCCAATTCCAAGAGGGTACCCAGACTTACCTCCAAATCAGTGGGCAGAGGCATTGAAACGGGTACAGACTCTCATATCCCAGGAGGCAGTAAAACCTGTTCCCTCAGATCAAACAGGCAAAGGCTTTTATCCCAGAGTATTCCTTGTTCCCAGAAAAGAGGGCACTTGGTGCCCCATCCTGGATCTATCCATTCTGAACACCTCCCTGGTGGTCCCCAAATTCAAAATGGTAACTTTGCAGCAGCTGCTGCCTATGCTGACAAAAAATGCCTGGCTAGTGACCCTAGACCTAAAAGATGCCTACCTCCACATCCCCATAAGGGAATCCTGCAAGAAATTCCTGCGCTTCAGAGCAGGCTCAGAACACTTTCAGTTCTCTGCGCTACCCTTTGGCTTATCTACTGCACCTAGAGTATTCACCAAATGCTTATCCCTGGCCATATTATTTTGCAGACAGAGAAATATACAAATTTACCCTTATCTGAACGACTGCCTCATTCAGGCAGAGTGCAAAGAAAAGCTGCTCCAGGACCCTCTTAACTTCCCTAGGGTTCACCATCAACAAGAAGAAATCAAGGCAAACACCCTCCAAGAAGATCATTTTCTTGGGAGCACTGCTGGACACAGCATCCCTGATGGCCTTTCTATCCCCAGAAAAGCAGAGCTTCCTGCCTCTCTACTTTACCCAGCTGGCTTCCAGAAGTCACCTCACTGCGAGGAAGTTCCTGCAAGCCTTGGGTTACATGGCATCTTGCATCCTTCTAATTCCTCTGGCCAGGCTTCACATGAGGAAACTTCAGTGGTATCTAAAGAACCTTTGGTGTCAGCACTGTCAGCCTCTAGAGACCTCTCTCCCTCTGATCCCCTGTACAACGGCCGAGTTTCCCTTTTGGGCAGGGGCTTGTGCCAAGAACAAGGGTCTTCCCTTCATCCTCCGCCCTACCGGCCAGACCATTACCACTTACACTTCAGACATTGCTTGGGGCACTCACCTAGCAGGCAGGTGCACCCAAGGTCTTCGGGATGCCCAGCACCTTCCCTTACACATCAATCAGAAGGAAATGATGGTAGTACAAAAGGCTCTGACATCCTTCAAACCCCATCTCAGGCCAGGGGTTCTCCTTATCAAAACAGACAACACCACAGTAATGTGGTATATCAGCAAACAGGGAGGCACCCAATCTTACACTCTTTGCAGGCTAGCCATGAATCTCTGACTGACAGCCGCCTCCATGGGTTTACACCTAATTGCCCAATACCTACCAGGGGTCAACAACACCCTGGCAGACCACCTAAGCAGAAACTTACTGGACCCCCACAAATGGCAGCTCCACAGAAAAATCTTTTTGCAAGTCATTCAGGAGTGGGGAACTCTGGAGGTGGATCTCTTTGCTTCGCACCTCAACCACCAGCTGAAATAATTCTGTACCAGGGAGTATCACCATGTAGCATGGAAGATGGATGCCTTGACCTTCCCCTGGAACTCCCTCTTTGTGTATGCATTCCCTCCTCTGCCTCTTATTCCCATGGTACTGATCAGGATAAGGGAGGAGAGACCAAAGGCCATCCTCATTGCTCCAGATTGGCCCAGACAGCATTGGTACCCCTTACTGCGCAGCCTGACATTACAGCCTCCCAGGCAGCTTCCCCTGATCTCAGACCTCTCCTGACCCAGGTGGGGGGGTGCTGCACTTAGATTTGCAGACTCTCAAACTGTCAGCATGGCTAATACTTTAAAAGTAAAAAAGGGGTCCGTGTTAAGCAAACGGGTCCTAGACAAGATCACAGAGGCCAAAAGGCCCAGCACCAGAAAATCTTACGCAGGGAAATGGAAAAAGATTCTGCTCCTGGAGCCAGTCCAGAGGAGGCAGTACCTCACAACCTTCCATCCCTCTTATCTTGGACTACCTAGCCGAGTTAGTCAATAATGGCCTCTCCTTCTCTTCTATTAAAATCCATGCCTCAGCCATTTCAGCTCATTTCGATTCAGACCAGCCCCTCTTCTCACATCCTGTGATTAAACAGTTCATCAGAGTAGCTTCTAATATCAGACCTCCCAGAAGGCCACCCACGCCAGCCTGGGACCAGAATTATGTTTTAGAAAAACTGACCTTGCCTCCATTCGAACCTGCTGCTTCAGCAGAATTGAGATACCTCTCCTGGAAGACTGCTTTCCTACTAGCTATCACCTCAGCCAGAAGGGTTTCAGAAATTCAAGTACTCATGGCCATTGAGCTCTACATCCTCTTCCATGCAGACAGGGTCTTCCTGAGGACTAACCCCTCCTTTATGCCCAAGGTGGTATCTGATGTGACCCTCAACCAGGCCATACATCTACCCACCTTCTTTCTTAACCCTCAAAACAAGGGGGAAAGAATTCTGCACTCACTAGATGTGCACAGACAACTCTGATACTACCTGGGCCGTACTAAACCCTTTAGAAAAACAGACCAACTTCTTATCAGCTTTGCCCTAGGGGCAGAGGGGAAGCCCATTTCCAAGCAAACCATTTCCAAATGGATATCACACTGTATCCATTTTTTTACAGACTACATGGGAAATCACCCCTTAAGTGTATTCATACCCATTCCAATAGGGCAACCTACACTTCCACAGCATTCCTCAGCAGAGATGTCCTTCAAGGATGCATCTGCAGTCCTAACAAATGGGTTGTCCTGGCCTCAGGCAGCCCTTCGGTCGGCCGGATTCCAAAGTCTGGGTCTGGCCTCGGCTGGTGTCGCACTTCACCCGACGTCATAGCTGCAGTTCTTCGGGTATAAAGGCATCAGCCAACGCCATTTTCCTCAGTCTTTCTTGCCGCGTGGCACCCGAAGCAGAAGCTGTTCGCAAGTGCCGGTCAGTCAGATCCAGAGATTACTACTACCGAAGACTTCTAAAAAGCTAAGTACCCCGTTGGGGACTCTTTCTTGCCTCAGCCGATGTCAGAAAAAGTGAATAACTGTTTAACTTGTGGAAAACAAATACCTCATAAAGACTTCCACTCTTACTGCCTACCTTGTTTAGGCCCAGACCACGACGTAGCAGCTTGTTTAGCCTGTGCTTCCTTCAACCGACGGACGCTTAGACGTCGGTCGGAGTTTGCAGAGGAGTTTTTCGCCCGCTTTTGCTTATATCATGCCGTCGGAGACTCCGACTTCACATTTAGCTAAAAAGCGTAAGGAAAAGGACCGACACACGCGGTCCACGGATTCGGCCGAAACCGCGGTTAAGCCAACCGCGAGTGTCTCTGTTTCGGCTGAAACCGAGTCTGCGGTTCTTCCTTCGGCCGAAAGCATGCCTCCTACTACCGAGGCCTCTTCCAGCATGGCTGAATCTGCTACTGAAATTCCACCTGCTCTTACAGTTTCTCAGGATTTATCAGATACTATTCCCCTAGATATATCTACTCCTGCACGTGGAGCTGCTAGGCCCCCTGCATCCATGTCAATTAAGGCCTTTGCCAGGGCTAAAGCAGCTAAATCTTCCAAGGCCATGCCTACTAAAGCCCCCTCTCACAGGCCTAGCTCTAGTACTCAAATGCTTAGTCTAGCAGAGGATCTCATTTCTTTGATCAGGGGATCCCAGTCTCACCCTGATAGGGCCTCTCAACTCCCTCCAGAGAAGAGGCCTAGAGCAGAACCCCCTGAGCCAGTTTCTACTGATTACTCCTCAGATGAATCAGAAAATACAAACCCTCCTGAGGGCCCTTATTCTCCATATGAGGACTCTGATGCAGAAGACTCCATCCCTTCTGCCTCTCCTCCTGAGGAATTTTCTTTTGGGGAAACCTTGCATGCTATGAGGGAACAATTTCAATGGCAGGGTCAGGATTTCTTAGACTCTAGGAAAAGGCTTAGGACTTTTTTGCATTTGCCACAGCATAGGCCTTTAGCCATTCCTCCAGTACTTACAGTTGTGGATGATGCATTTAATGATGCTTGTACTGCTCCTGATTCTCTCCCTCCAGCCCCTGCTAAGCCCGACAGATACTACAGGGTTCCGGACACACATAATCACTTGTATAAGGCTCCTTTTGCAGATCCTGAAACTATTTCACAGGGCCCCAAGGCTGTAGCAGCTACCTCTGCCAAAAACCCACTCCCCTCTGAAAGGGAATCTAGGGCCTTGGAGAGATGGGGTAAAAAAGTTTATACTTCTGCTACTCTTTCGGCTAGGGCCTTAAACTGTCAATTCCACATGATTCAGTATCAGGAATTTGTTAGATCAGTTATCTAAAAAGTTGTCCTCACCTGAACCTTTAGATAGAAAGTCTCTTCAGGAAATGGTACATAACATACAGCAGGTCAGTAACCATTCCTTAAAATGTGGCTATGATGCACTGGAGGCTTCCTTTAGATCAGCTATGACTGGTACAGTGATCAGAAGGCATGCATGGTTAAAAGAGCAGTCCTTACCAGACCATGTAAAATCAAAGCTCCTAGATGCTCCCATGGATAAACACAATTTGTTTGGCTCTCCTGCACAGCAAGTGCTGAAGAAGGTGGAAGAGAAAGCAAAATCTGTCCAGACAGTCAAGGATTTCTTACAGGTCCAGCCTCCAAGGTTTAGTAGGAACTGGCCTTCCAAGAATTGATCCTTTCCAGACACCAACAGAGCACAGAGAGGCAGGAATAGGCGCACAAGAGGCAGAGGTCAATCCAGAGGTGCCTACAGGGGACGTCAGTGGCAGCCTAACAACCAGCGAGTACTGCTGCAGACCCAGCCACTACCACTTCCACAGGACAATCACAGTGACTTGGCTCTGAAGCCGCCTACCAGGGAACAACTAGAAGCACCCTTAGGCGGAAAGCTAGCCTTATTTTCAGTAAACTGGCATTGCATTACAGGAGACAAATGGATTTTACAGACAATAGACAAAGGTTACAGGTTTCACTTCCATACTGTACCAAGGAAGAGAGGAATGCCAAACCTACCTCCAAATCAAATGGCAAACGCTCTAGAACAAATAGACAACTTAAAAAGGATGAGAGCTATAGAAAAGGTACCATCTATGGAACAAGTGCAAGGATTTTACTCCAGACTTTTCCTGGTGCCAAGGAAGGAAAATCAATGGAGACCTATTTTAGACCTGTCCGCACTGAACACATACCTCATTGTCCCAAAATTCAAAATGCTGATTCTACAGCAGCTTCTTCCCATGCTGGGCAAGGAGTCTTGGCTGGTAACTCTAGATCTCAAGGAGGCATACCTGCACGTCCCCATACGACCAAATTGCAGAAGATACCTCAGATTTCTTGCAGGATCAGAGCTTTATCAATTCTCAGCATTGCCTTTTGGCTTATCTACTGCGCCCAGAGTATTCACGAAATGCCTGGCATCAGTAATTGCTCATTGCAGGCTTCAGGGAATTCAAATTTACCCTTACCTGGACGACTGCCTGCTACAAGCGGACAACAAAAACAAATTAACAAAAGACTTGAAAAGAGTCATTCATCTACTGCAAGCCTTGGGATACACAGTCAATATAAAATAAGTCAGGGCTGTTGCCATCCCAAAGGATAACCTTCTTGGGTGCAGAACTGGACACATCAAATCAAATGGCATCCCTCACAGCAGAAAAACAAAAGCAACTTCCACTCTACTTCATGGCATTAACAACGCAGAACCAGCTTACAGCAAGGAAAGTCCTGCAAGCCCTGGGTTACATGGCATCCTGCATAATATTGATCCCACATGC
This sequence comes from Protopterus annectens, assembly GCF_019279795.1. Taxonomy (NCBI): domain Eukaryota; kingdom Metazoa; phylum Chordata; order Ceratodontiformes; family Protopteridae; genus Protopterus; species Protopterus annectens. The sequence goes on from NC_056745.1 coordinate 1,355,473,449, forward strand.
CAGACTGCATATGAGGAAGTTGCAATGGTACCTCAGGAATTTATGGTCTCAGCACAAGCACAGCCTAGAAACCCAAATTCCAATAATTCCATGCCTGAAGCAAGAATTCCGATGGTGGTCTCAGGCCTGTCAATTGAACAAAGGACTGCCCTTCCACAGCCCTCAACCAAGCCAGACTATCACCACAGACGCCTCAGACCTCGGTTGGGGGGCACACATGCTGGACAAGTGCATACAAGGTTTATGGACTCAAGACCAGCTAAACCTACACATAAACCAAAAAGAGATGCTGGCAGTAAAACTGGCAATTCAGGCATTCAGACCGTTTCTCCAACAGGGACAATTGCTGATAAGGACGGACAACACCACAATTATGTGGTATATCAACAAACAGGGAGGCACACATTCATATCCTCTATGCCGGATGGCAATGGATCTCTGGAATGTGGCCCTAAGCCTCAACATACAGCTCAAGGCAATATTTGTGCCAGGAAAAGAAAACATACTAGCAGACATCTTAAGCAGGACTACCACGGATGCCCACGAATGGATGCTGCATCCAGACATCTTCAAATCCATCACAAGGAAATGGGGACTACCAGAAATAGACTTATTCGCATCTCCACACAATCACCAATTGAAAAAATTCTGCACAAGGGCATACCACCCACTTGCTTGGAAGGTGGACTCCCTATCTTTCAGTTGGGAAAACCTGACAGCATATGCATTCCCACCTCTTCCTTTGATGCACAAGGTGCTATTGAAGATCAAAGAAGAACACCCAAGGATCATCCTGATAGCTCCAGACTGGCCGAGGCAGCACTGGTACCCACTACTGAGGAGTATGTCTCGGGAACTCGCATGGCCTCTACCCCTGGTTCCCTTACTGCTAACACAGAACAACTTCAAAACCCTGCATCCGAACCTGAAAACACTGCAGCTAGCTGCTTGGAGCATTGCACAAGACAAAATAACCCAGATTTATCTCAAAGGGTTAAAGACGTTATCTTGGAAGCTCGCAGACCCTCAACAAGAAAAACTTACTCAGCGAAATGGAAAAGATATCTCTTTTGGAGTGCAGCAAAAGGGCAAAATGTAGCTCTGGTAAACATAGCTAACATCCTGGAATACTTAGCAGAACTTTTCCACAATGGCCTGTCTTACTCTTCCATTAAGATTCATGCGTCAGCTATTTCAGCAGAATACAACATGGATCCTAAAGTCTTCTCTCATCCTCTACTCAGGCAGTTTCTGAGAGGAATCAAAAATGTAAAGCCACCAAGGAAGCCACCATTGCCTACATGGGACTTGAACTTTGTGCTAGAAAAGTTGACACTTCCCCCTTTTGAACCAGCAGCAACAGCAGAATTACAGTACTTATCATGGAAAACTGCTTTCCTGCTTGCAATCACTTCAACAAGAAGGGTTTCTGAATTACAGGCATTAATGGCAGTGCAACCCTTCCTTACCTTCCATCAGGATAGAGTGTCCATGAGAACCAGTCCTACCTTTATGTCAAAGGTGTTCTCCAGGGTATCTTTAAACCAAGCAATCCACCTACCTACATTCTTCCCCAACCCACAGAACAGGGGAGAAAGACTGCTGCATACCTTGGATGTGCATAGGCAGTTGCGCTACTACCTGGACAGAACCAAGAACAATAGAAAAACTGACCAGCTTCTGGTAGCATATGCCACAGGAATGGAAGGAAAAGCAATTTCAAAACAGACAATCTCAAAATGGATAGGAAATTGCATTAGATTTTGTTATTCTTATCATGGAAAGGCAACTCCAGAAAATATCAGACCTCACTCCACAAGGGCTACAGCCACTACTACAGCTTTTTTACGAGGAGTGGCTACAAAAGACATTTTAGAGGCTGCTACTTGGACCTCCATGCATACATTTGCCAAGCATTATAATCTTCCCTTATACTCCAGATCACGAGCAGGTTTTGCCACTGCTGTTTTGCAAGGGATCTTAACTACACCATAATCTAGTTAGGGCCTCCCCCCCTAGTTTGGCTATGGTATTCTACCCATTTGTTAGGACTGCAGATGCATCCTTGAAGGACATAGTACAGTTTTGTACCTACCATAAATGTAGATGTCCAAGAGGTATGCATCTGCAGTCAGGATTACCCACCCTCCTTCCCCTCTGTGGTACTCCTAGGGTATTTGCCCATCTTGTAGCTAGCTGGGGGAATCTATTATGGTGTATTTGTTTGTATATATGTATATACTTGTTTATTTCTATTTGCTCTCTGTTGTTTGGAAACATTTGCATTTATCCAAATTTAGCCTTCCTAGAGGGCATCTGGCATCTGGGGCAAGAAACACTGAGGAAAATGGCGTCGGCTGATGCCTTTATACCCGAAGAACTGCAGCTATGATGTCGGGTGAAGTGCGACACCAGCCGAGGCCAGACCCAGACTTTGGAATCCGGCCGACCGAAGGGCTGCCTGAGGCCAGGACAACCCATTTGTTAGAACTGCAGATGCATACCTCTCGGACATCTACATTTATGGTAGGTACAAAACTGTACTTTCCCTCCAGGGAAATCTTGGAAGCTGCCACTTGGACCTCTATCCATACCTTTACAAAGCATTACCACCTACCTCTTTTCTCTAAGTCTAGGGCAGGGTTTGCCTCTGCAGTTCTGCTGGGCTTGCTGACCCATGCCTAGGGCTCTAACCCTTCCACCCATCTCCTCAGCTTTGGGAATCCTCCCACAGGTGATGACTGCAGCAGTGAAACATGGACAACAAAATACAGTTGTGTGCACTTACCATAAATGTAGATGTTCGAGTGTATTCACTGTTGCAGCCCTGGTCTCTCTCCTTCCTTCCCCCTATATCCTCTTTCCCTAGGGGGACATAAGCTTCCCACGGTGGCTTTTAGCCACCAGGACCACTTTACCATATTTGCTTTTGCTTTTGACAGATTAGGGCAAGAAAAACTGATGTAATGGCATTGGTTCCCTTGCTTTATAGCACTGATGACCTGATGTCAGACTACAGGCGACAGCAGCCGACGCAGAAAAACATTGACTCTGCTATTTGGGCCGGCCGAGGGCTGTCACAGCAGGGATAACCCACAGATGATGACTGCAACAGTGAATACACTCTAACATCTACTTTTATGGTAAGTGTACACAACGGTACTTTCTCCCTTCTTTTGAAAATGGCCAGGGGCAATTACAGCATGCTTCTTCACAGACTGGACCTGTTTACAGACAGCATGGAGTATTTGATGCATCCTGACCTCAAACTACAGTTAAGTGCCAGGATGATATAATCTTACTACCTTTTAGGCAACTAATTTCTGAAGACATGCAGCAGGTATTAAAAGAAGCAAGTCAAAACTGGTAGTAGGAGATTGTATATTAGTAAATGGAAAAGATTTTCTAGTTGGAGCCAACTTGGGAACTAGCACCCTTTCAGAGCTATTGTTTCTCTGTTTATACATTGTGTGAGTTGCTATCTTCTGGCCTGTCTTACTACTTCATAAAAGTTCATCTGTCAGCCATTTCAGCACGTCTGCCCATAGAGCTCCATCTTTCAATGCAATCTCATGTAAAAATGTTTTTGAAAGATGTACTACATACCAAGTCTCCTAGAAAGGATGTCCGTGCTCTTTGGGATCTTAATTTTGTGTTGGAAAAACTAACTCGTCCTCCATTTGAACCAACTGGACATACTTACCTGAGGTCTTTAGTGTATGGAAAACAATGTTACTGATTGCTGTGACCTCTGCAAGAAGAGTATCTTATAGGATCATAGGTAAATACTAGGCTATCTGCCCAAGGGCATATGTAAGCCTAGCCAGAATGTGTTGGCTTTCGCCGCCCCCTTAGATTAGTTCCCTGTGCCTCTGTCCAGTAGAGCCATTAGTTCCCTGTGCCTCTGTCCAGCAGAGCCACTGCAAGTGATCCCCAGGGTAAATTTTCTGTTTCCCATCCACTCGTCCAGATTTCTCTTGAAGAGTGTTAGTGAGGGGCTCTGCCTAATGTAGATTGGAATCCTGTTCCAAAGCATGGGGAGTCTCTGGGACAGGAATCTATTCCTCCAGCAAGTCCTGTTTATTGTTATGGTGAGGTTTAGATCCCTAGAGCGTGTGGCTCTCAGGGATTTGTTTTTTTTTAGGTGGAGCATGTCCATCATTGTACTCTGATGGATCTGATGAGTGATCAGTAGAGGGGCACAATAACCTCTTTTGTTCTAGATGTGAACCCTTTTGTGATTAGGTGGACCACATAGAAGGATTTTCTAACCACCTTGGCAATATGATTATCAAAGGAGAGATTACGATCTACTTGGGTTCCCAGATCCCTTATTTCATTTTCTGTATTTAGGGGACCACCACGTATGTGGTAGTTCGTGGGTACTTTGTTTTTTCCAAAGGGGATGACTATGCACTTTTTGGCATTTTGCTTGAGGCCATGATTTTGACACCAGGTATCCGTCTCAGTGAGACCCTTCTGGAGGATGTCTATATCAGCCAGAGAGTCAGTTATGGCCCCCAGTTTGCAGTCGTCTGCGGACTTGGTCAGCCATAGTCCTCCTGTGCTTGCCTGTACCTTTGAGAAGTAAATACCGAACAGGAGGGGTCCCAGGACTTAGCCCTGGGGGACGCCACTTGTAACCAGTTTAGAATCTGATCTAGAGCTTGCAACTCTCACCATGTGGGTTTTATCCATGAGCCAATTGGCAACCTATCTCATGATGTAGGGGTTTATGTTCAGGCTGGTGAGCTTGTCTATAATACCAGAATGGGGAATGGTTTCAAAAGCCTTTGTGAGGTCTAGGTAGGCTGTGTGGACCTCCTTTCCCTCATCTAAAGCCTTGGTAACTATCTCAAAGAAGTCCACCAGGTTTAGGAGGCATGATATACCCTTAACAAAGCCAAACAGGGTAGGGCCCAATGTTTGGAGGTTCCCAATGTGTCTGTTAATGAGTTCCATGATGATGTGCTCCATAGCCTTGCAGACCAGGCTAGTCAGGCTTATCAGGTGATAGTTCCCAGGGTCCATTGTGGCTCCACCTTTGCGGAGTGGAATAACTGTTGCTGTGTACCACTCTATGGATACGTAGCCTGTAGAGTGGCTGAGTTTGAACAGTGTGTTTAGGTGAGGTGTTAGTCCATTTTGGAGTTTGTGTAAGACACAGCCTGGGACACCATCCGGTCCCATTGAAACTGTGTTTTTGGCTTTGGATATGGCTGTTTTAACCTGTGTCAGTGATTGCTGGGGCTCTACATTCTTCTGGTATGGTTATGGGCCCTTTAGGGGGGGAGAGGGAGGTGAAGTTTGCACTAAACCTGTCTGCCAGAATGTTGGCAATGTCAGTCGGTTCAGTGTATTTTGTGCCATTCCGCACTAACTCAGAGCAGATCTGAGAGTTTCCACTTAGGTTCTGGACATAGCTAAAGAACGCATTGTGGTTATCTTTGGAGTCCTAGGCAATTTTTCTTTCGAAGCTAGCCTTGGATGATTTTATAAGGGATTGTAGTTTCTTGCTGATACTGATCAGGAATGTCTTTCCTTCTTGGGATTTTACTCTCTTCTGTACTAGTCTCCTCCTTCTATTGTGTAACTTGTTTATGGCAGGGGTCCACCAGACTGGTTTCCTTTTCTTGGAGGAGTGAGTCTTGGTTTTGCTTGGGATAGCATGATCCATGCATTCTTGCAGGTGCTCATAGAGTGCCTTTGTAAGGGATTCAGCAGCTTGGACAGCATTGTCCTTTAGCATGGGGGCAGTAAACCTTTTCGCCTCTGTCTTAAGTAATGTGAAGTTTGCTTTTGAAACATTTTTCAAGGTGGTTTCCTTGACTGGGGGTGGGGGCGGAATGTGGATATCCAGACTGATTAGTCTATGGTCTGATCTAACCAGTGAGGGGTTGACCTCTGATGTAGAACACCGGTCGCCCATGTTAGTGATGACCTGGTCCAGTATGTTGTCACCTCTGGTGGGGGTGTTGACCAGTTGATCCAAGGCGTTCCAGTTTATAAATTCTAGGCAAGGAGTTAGTACTTGAATAGTTCTCCCAGTTAATGTTTGGGTAATTGAAATCACTCAATATTAGGGCGTTTGGTAGGACCTTCATACTTTCCAGTGTCTCCAGAAATATGGAATGGGGGTCCTGGGTCATGGTGGATGATCTGTAGCAAGCTACAATTTGAATTGCAGCTTTGCCCGTTGTTAGTTGCACATGGATGATCTCTGAGACATTGTGCTGCGCCACTAACCTGGAGGTGTGGGTATCCTTGATGTTTATGGATACCCCCCCGCCTTTTGTGTTTCGGTCCAGGTTCTGTGGCCTAAAAGTATGGTATGAATTATAGCCTGGTAGTGCTGGGCTGCTCTCTGGAGCCTTAAACCAGGTTTCTGTTACTGCAGAGATATCAATGTTCTCCATACTGAGGAGTGCCTCGAGTGCATGCATTTTGAGGTTTAGACTTCTGGCGTTGAGTAGCATTACCCTTAGTTTTTGGTTACTTGTGCTATTTTCGGTGGTGGGTTTGTCTTTTGAGCCTTGCCTAAAAAAGCAGTATGGGGGTGGCAAAAGCCTTGGCCAGTATTCGGAAGCCTAAGGGTGACAGGTGCAAGTCATCTCTTGTGAAGCAATGTGGCTTGTCGAACATATCATCCCAGGCAGACAGATACTGGATCCCCTTTGAATGACACCAGAAACTTAGCCAATTGTTGAAATTGATAATTTTTTCTTTATACTGTGGCATCATTCTTGGTGAGGGCAGGATGCTACTCAGGGTCAGGGTCATACCGGCTTGGGCTACGTGATCAGAGAGCTCTTCCATGTCTCTCTTCATGTAGTTTAGGGAGGTATGTCTCAGATCATTCACACCAACATGGACAATGACAGAGTCATATTTGTACTTGTTCTGGAGCAACCCAAGTGCTTGTGTTATGTGGCGGATCTTGGCGCCTGACAGGCAGCTAACTGTAACCTTCTCCTTGTCCAGCCTAGTTAGTGGAACATCAGTGTGCCTGACTATAGAGTCTGCTATTACTAGTGTGTTGGGTATGTTATTTTGCCTTAAGGGCTGTGATTGCATGGCACACTGATTATGTGAAGTATGTGTTTCATGGTTTGTGATGGGGTGTGGAGGTTGCTTGGATGTCTGCTTTGGCTCTGTTGCTTTTGCAGATTTTTATTTAGAGTCTCCGTGTATGTATTTGTGTGTTATTTGCCTGTGTTGTTTAGTAGATCTATGTGAGATTGGTGGTGTGTTGCAAGTATTTTCCTTCTCTTCTTGACTGTCAGTTCCAGTCTTGGGTTGTGAGAGCTTTGCCTCCAGTTTGGCTGTATAATTGCATCTCTCGCATTTATTAGTGTTTGGTGGGAGGAGGATAGGGTTGTCTGTGTACATGAGGCAGTTGTAACATTGCCTCAAAATACCCAGATTCACCAGTTGGACTGGAGAGTACACCTGAAACTGCCCTTTGGACATGCCTGAATAGGTAAAGTGAGCTGTTGTACTGATTGGCTGGTAGGGACGAATAGAGAGCCTTGTCCTTCTGGACAGTATCGGAGGGGGGTCTAGTGTTACGGTTAATTAGTGCTTGCTATGAGTTTTGAGCAAGTGCTGGGCTGTGAAATGAATGATTTAAGTGCTTAAGTTGAAAGTTTGTCTAGTTCCAAAGGAAAAAATTGAAGAGTAGACTTCGTGGAGCCGGGAATAGTTTAACCTTGGCTAACCGGCGTGCAAAACCACGCAAGTGTGGTTTTTATAGCAGGGAAATTAAAGAGATAGAAATTAGCCCAAAATGGCCAATAAACTACTAACTTCTGGGCTGAAACCACTCCTCCAGGGACAAGATAGGCTGCTCATAGCTCCCCTCTCTTACAGGTGAACAGAGAAACTTCCTTCTATCCAAGTAAGGTATTGGGCAACACAGAAACTTGCAACACAGCCCTGAATTCAGCAATAACGTGAAAACTGGACTATACTAGTTCAGAAAGGTGGGAAACAAGTATATTTTTTGTTTTTGTTTTTTTTTTTTCAGAAAATAAAGCAGATGCAATAAAAAAACCCACTTTAAAATGCACAGAATGCACAGAAATGGCTATCGCACTTTAGTGTGTAGCCTACAACAGTTAAACAGATTATTTAAACAGAAAAATGACTTGGTTCAAGTGCAGGCAGCAAATAAGTACAATATGTAGTAGAAACAATCTTTTTAAATCACAGAAACGCTAGCAAATTGGCGTTTTAGGTGGTATTAGTTAAAGACAGCAAGAAAATGCAGAAAAAATGATACTTAATCACTCCAATTTGTCTTTTTTGTCTTTCTGCTGCTGTAGAATTCTGCAGGACACCTGTCAGGCACTCGCTGAGCTGAATACAAGCACAAAAAAAATGCTCAAATGCAGGGAAATGAAAGATGAAAAATTAGCCCAAAATGGCCAATAAAGTACTAACTTCTGGGCTACAGCAAACAAGGCACACAAATTTCAGAAAGAAACAGTTCAAATAAGCAGGTACAATAAGTCTTTAACCAGTAATTCCCAGCTCAGAAGGGCAGGATCTAGCCTCTCCTCCCACAAGAGTGCAGACCACAAACCTCCTTAATGTAAAATAACTGGCCTGAAGCCCAAGTGCTTAAACCAGAACTAATGCGCTTTTAGAATAACTGACACCAGGTTTAATCAGCAATTCCCAACTTAGAAGGATATAAGCTACCTGCCCTGCCACAACAATGCAGTCCACAAATCTTAATGTAAAACAACTGGTCTGAAGCCAAGTGCTTAAACCAAAAGGCTTAGAATAACAGTTACAATTGAATCAGGGTACCACCAAGCAGTAATAACTGCAACAGAATAATACAAATGAGTACTTTTAAGAAGCACAAGCAAAACAAGGTAATAAAGTGGGAGGAAACACAATTAAAATAAAAGCAGATGAATAAAGTACAATTTTTAACAGTAAAAAACGAGCAAACTGATTTAAACAAATTACCCAATTAATCAGTAAAAAAGCTCAAAACTGAGCCCTGTTTCAGCAGTCTTCAATCAGACAAGTTCTAACCGCACACTCCTGCCACTAGGGCGCAGGGGAACCTTCTCCAAAAAAAGATGGCCTGTATTAGTGCTCAAGTTATACAAAGAAAGCTAGATTCATCAGGCCTGAATCTAGTCTATGCTACAGCAGACAGGGTGCACCAATATCAGCAAAACAGTTAAAATAGGCAGGCACAGTAAGCCTTTGGCCAGAAATTCCCAGCTCAGAAGGGCAGAAACTAGCCTCTCCTCCCACAAGAGTGCAGACCACAAACCTTCTTAATGTAAAATAACTGGTCTGGAGCCCAAGTGCTTAACCAGAACTAATACACTTTTAGAATAACAGACACTGAGCCTTCAATCAGCAGTTCCCAACTTAGGAGGTGGTAAGCTACCTGTCCTGCCACAACAGTGCAGACCACAAACCTTCCTAGTGTAAAACAACTGGTCTGAAGCCCAGGTGCTTTAACCAAAAGAATTAGAATAACAGTTATAATTTACTCGGGCTACTACCAAGCAGTAATAAATGTAACAGAATAAACACAATTGAGTACTTTTAAGAAGAGACAAAAGCAAAATAAGGTAATAAAGTAGAAAGAAACACAAATACAGTAAAAGCAGGTAAAGTGCATTTTTTTTAATATAACAATGGAAAACAAGCAAACTGATTTAAACAAATTACCCCAATTAACCATAAAAAACCTCAGAACTGAGCCCTGTTTCAGCAGTCATCAATCAGACAAGTTCAGGGCCTAAGTGGGTATGCCTACTCAGATGTTCTCTCTCTATTAGGCAGGATGAGCTAATGAGACTAGACTAGGATAGAGCTGTGACAAGGCTGAACAGATGGGAATGGCAGGAGTGTCTGAAATCGAAGTATGAACTCACTGTACTCGGTTGAGTGAGCAAATGAGATGGGCCCAGGAGGAGTGTTCAAACACAAATTTACAGGAGGGGCAGTCAATTCCAAAGCCACCAAGATTAGTACCAAAACAAGAACAGGGAAGGTGGGTGAGGAAAACTAACTGCAGGCAGAGAGAGATCACAATTTTCAGTGAATAAATAAATAAGCAGGTAAGTGCAGTACTATTTTTAACACAGTATTCAATGAAACAATGTTGTTGTGTCTTTCGGCTTTTCCTGCTTAGGGGTCGCCACAGCGGAACTCCGGTCCGCTAATGATTGGCAGTAGATTTTTATGTGCCGAGTTGCTAGCCCTGACACACAACCTTCAACGAAGGTACGCCCATTCACGCATGTCTCCACACAGAAGACGCTCTAGCTGAGAATCGAACAGGACAACGTCTTACTGTGAGGCGACAATGCTACCGCGGCACCACCACCGATTCAATGAAACAATAAAACAGAAAAAAAAATGCAGTACTATCTTATAGCACTGCAAGTTTGTACTTATCTCAGCTTGTAATAATGTTGTTGCAGCTCATGTAAGCAACTATTCAGCAGGAATAATTTCAGAGATAAGGCACAGAGAAGCCCTCTAGGCTAAGACTTCTACACTGACTATCAATGAAGTGAGAAGAATAAACCAACTAACTGCAGACGCAGAGGGAACTCGCAATTTTCACTTAATAAATAAATAAGCAGATAAATGCAGTACTATTTTTAACACAATATTCAATGAAACAATAAAACAGAAAAAAATGCAGTACTATCTTATAACACTGCAAGTTTATACTTCTCAGCTTGTAATAAAGTTGTTGCAGCTCAAGTATGCAACTATTCAGCAGAAATATTTTCAGCAGTAAGGTTGTGTTACAAGCGCTTATGGTAGATCAACTTTATTTTCCACAAAGATGGGGTCTACTTGAGAACAAATCCTTCATTTATGCTGAAAGTGGTATCCAAGTTTACTTGAGCCAAGCTGTCCATCTCGTCTTTTTTCCAAAACATAAAAACAATGGAGAAAGAGTACTACGTACCTTGGATGCCTACTGACAACTCTGATATTATCTTGATGAAACAAAATATCTTGGGAACTCTGATCAGTTTTTCATTACTTGTGACTGTTACTTTGTTTTGGCATAGGTTGTCCTTTTTTCTGTTTCTCAAGTGGTTGTCTTATGCTGTTACCTTTTGCTGTATTCACCACAGCAGGGCAATTCGAGACAGGTTCAAGACTCATTCTCCCAGGGCCGTAACTACATCTATGGTTCTTGGGAAAGGGAAGGATACCAGAAGTATTTTAAGTGGAGTAACTTGGTCCTGTTAAAAAGCACTGTAATTTAGATTCCTTATCCATGTCTAGGGCAGGCTTTTCTAGCACCATTCTCCAGGGGATCCTGGACCCGCATCCTTCCTTCCTCCCTCCCTCCAGTCAGTCTAAGCTGTAGTAATCTTCAAATATAGCTAAGGCCATTGCAAGAGTTAGGATCAGTGATGATGAACATAGTGTACTTAGATGTTTGACAGATTACTTCTAGAGTAGCCACTCCCACCATTCCCCTTATTTTTGTTTTGTTGCCAGAGTCAGGACCTTTGTGTTTATTTATGTAACCATTGACCTTTTCACTGCTTTAGCCTCCCTTTGTGTTTTGGCATGAAAGTTCTGAAGGGCTTGGCACCCAAATCACTTTTTTTCTTCACCAGAGCCCGAGCTGAATAACATTTTAGGTGGATGAAAGCTGCTCTTAACCTTTGGAAGCTGGCCCACTGTTATATCCTTAGCACTATATTATCCCGTAAGGAAATAGCAGCATATAGCTAAGGCTGTATGCTGTTATATTGTTAGTAGGATATAATCCCATATAGCTAAAGTTACTGCAGAAGTGATTATTTGTGCATCTACTTTTCTTTATGGGTGCTTCATTTTCTAATTGGACTAGTGGTATATTCCCTTGTACCTGTTTTAGCTCTTGCTCAGGCTGATAGTTATGTGGAGAAACTCTTTTACCAGAAGGGCAGGGAGTTTATTTTTGTCCACGTTTTCTTTTTCCGTGTGATATTAAAAGTTCAGATACTCTTTGTTTTGATTCTCGGCTGGGGTACCTTTTGTGTGGAGCCTGCATGTCCTCCATGTGGTTGTGTGGTTTTCCTCCAGTTTCTTCCCACATTCCAAAGATATGCAGTAGGTGGATTGGACACTCTAAATTTGGTCGTAGGTGTGTGTGTGTGTGTGTGTGTGTGTGTGTGTGTGTGTGTGTGTGTGTGTGTGTGTGTGTGTGTGTGTGTGTGTGTGTTTGTGTGTGTGTGTGTGTGTGTGTGTGTGTGTGTGTGTGTGTGTGTGTGTGTGTGTGTGTGTGTGTGTGTGTGTGTGTTTGTGTGTGTGTGTTTGTGTGTGTGTGTGTGTGTGTGTGTGTGTGTGTGTGTGTGTGTGTGTGTGTGTGTGTGTGTGTGTGTGTGTGTGTGTGTGTGTGTGTGTGTGTGTGTGTGTGTGTGTGCACACGCAAGTGAGTGATATGGATGAACTACTGTAACAGGGCTAGCCATGTCTCAGGATTACTGTCATTGTTGTGACACCCCAACACCATGTGTACAATGGGAAAAAGGGGTTGAGGATGGTTGGATGGATGGCGGTAGTTTAATTTAGTGAATTGTTATGGTCTGAGATGTCAAGGCTCTTGGTAGTTTTCTCAAGATTTTGTCTGTGTTGTATAATCCAATTATTGAGGTAGTGGGGTTCGGTATATGGAACTGAATTTTGATTTGTATGTGGGTGTAGTTGGATCTGAAGATCATTGCCATTTGTGTGTAAGATAATAGGTAGGCAATGAAGGTTACAAAGAGCTTATTGGTGGACATTAAGAGCAGTAAGGGTGTTAGAATGGAACCCATGGGACTCCTTTGCTGCATTAGAGATGGAGGACCCCATTTTAATTAAAAAAAACAAATCTGTTGGTGAAAACGTTTTTTAACCAAAGAAAGGAGGCATTACAAATGGGAATTTCTGCACATTTTCAAGTAGGATTGAGAGGTTCTTGAGGTCAAAGGCTGTAGTAATGTCTGTAATGACTGCATTAGTAAGGTTGCCTTTGTGCATGTTGTTCATTTTTTTGACAGTCAAGGTCCAAAGACCTGACATTTTTCTATCTCCCCACCATCAAACACAAAACCCTTGGTGATTAATGTGAAAGGGTACAATTGTTGAGTATAGGCTGTTAATTATATGCATGATCTTTTGGATTTTGTTGTTCAGGAGAGGTTTAATTAGAGGTATTTTTACATATCTGGCATAAGTATGAGTGAGGGGAGGTTGTAAGGAAGATGTTCACCGTGCATACAGCTGCAGTAATCACAGATGGGTTTTCTGCCATCAGGCGGGTCCTCGGTCGGCCGAATTCCAAAGTCTAGGTCCGGCGTCGGTTGCTGTCGCTTTCTTTCCTGACGTCAGTGAGGCAGGGGTATATAAGACACAGCCGACGCCATTTTCTTCAGTCTTTTTTGCCGCGCGGTGCCCGAAGCAGAAGCAGTTCGCAAGTACCGGTCGGCCAGCTCCTGAATTCTGAAAAATTTGGAAGCGAAGTCTTCATTAAAGCTAAGTACCACGTTGGGGAAACTTTTCTTGCCTCAGACCGATATCAGAAAAAGTTAACAATTGTATTTCTTGTGGGAAGCAAATACCGCATAAGGATTTCCATTCCCTCTGCATACCTTGTTTAGGCCCAGACCACGACGTCTCGGGCTGTCGCTTTTGCGCTACTTTCAATAAATCCACTATTAAGCGTCGGGCGGAGTTCGCCCAACACTTTTTTGGTAAAGCCTTTGATTATAAAATGTCATCGGAGACTCCGACTACCGTTTTGTCCAAAAAATGCAAGGACAAGGACTGACACGCGAGGTCCGCGGTCCCCACCGATACCACGCCAAAACCGGCTACACATGGTCCGGTTCTCAGCGAGATGCCTATGCAGTCCCTGACTACCGACGACACTTCTTTGGCAGTGTCTTCTGTAACCGAGACCGCAGGTACCTCGGCCCATACCCAGACTACAACCACCGAAGCCACTGTGAGCGTTGAGCCTCCTAATGTGGACAGGTCCACTTCCACCCATGGTGTCTTTAGACCCTCATCTTCCTTTTCCATTAAAGCCTTTACTAAGTCCAAATCAGCCAGGCATCCCAAGAGGCCTGTTGCACAGGGCCCATCCCCAGGCCCCATGCCTAAAAAGCAGATGCTTAAAATGGCTGAGGATTTAATTACTCTTATCAGGGGTTCCCAACCCCCTCCAGACAAGAGACCCAGAGTGGAGGAAGATTCTGCCTCTTCTGATCAAGGCTCCATTTTTTCAGAACATTCTGATGTAGAGGAACACTCTTACTCCCCTTTTGAAGATTCTGATGCAGAGCAGTCCATTCCGTCTGTATCTCCTCCTGAGGATTTTTCTTTTGGGGAAACCTTGCACACCTTGAGGGAACACTTCCATTGGGAAGGCCAAGACTTTTCTGATTCCAAGAAAAGACTTAGGGAATTTCTTTTGTTACCTCAACACAGACCTCTGGCAATACCTCCTGTCTTGGACGTACTTGATGTTTATTCGGAGGCTTGCCTTAATCCGGATTCCCTGCCTCCTGCCCCAGTCAAGCCTGATAGGTACTACAGAGTTCCTAACTCTCACCAATTTCTTTACAAAAGCCATAATGCTGACCCTGAAACCATTTCTCAAGGCCCCAAGGGAATGAAGGCCTCTACTGCTAAGAATCCACTACCTTCCGAAAGAGAGTCAAGATCCTTAGAAAGGTGGGGAAAAAGGTATATACCTCGGCCACCCTAGCCATGAGGGCCTTAAATTGTCAGTTTCATATGCTTAAATATCAGCAGTTTCTGTTATCACAATTCAACCTGAACAACCAGATTTGAAGGAGTTGCAGGATATGATGCATAGTGCAGAACAAGTGGGTAAACACACCTTACAATGTGGCTATGATGCCCTAGAGGCCTCAAGTAGAGCTGCTGTTACAGGATCAGTCATTCGTAGACATGCATGGCTTAGGGAACAAATCTTGCCTGATCATGTGAAAGGTAAACTACTAGATGCTCCTTTACAAAAGGATGTGCTATTTGGTACTAATGCTGAGGAGATACTACGGAAAATGGAAGAAAAAGCCAAATCTATGCAAACTGTCAAAGCTTTTCTACAGGTTCAACCATCACATTTTAGCAGAAATTGGCCTTCTAAAAACTGGTCCTTTCCAGCCACGGACAAGCCTCAAAGAGGTAGATACAGGCGCACAAGGGGCAGAGGGCAATCACAAGGATCATATAGAGGCAGGCAATGGCAAACTCCAGCACCAAGAGGTGGCGAAGACAGTGCACAACAATACAGGAAACAAACCCAATGACTTCCTCCTTTCCATGCCAAGCAAGTCTCAGCTGGCAGCACCCTTGGGAGGAAAGCTGGCATTATTTACAAGAAATTGGCATATTGTCACAACAGACAAATGGATCCTGGACGTTATAAACAGAGGCTACAGATTTCATTTTCACACTCTCCCAAAAATGAGAGGCATGCCAAACCTGCCACACAATCAAAGGGCAGAGGCACAACTACAAATTTCAAAGCTCATAGACATGAAAGCTATTCAAGAGATACCTACTCACGAACAAGGTCAAGGTTTTTATTCCAGGCTATTCCTGGTACCAAGGAAAGGAACCGACTGGAGACCCATTTTGGACTTATCCATCCTAAACACATTCTTACTCGTACCAAAATTCAAGATGCTCACATTACAGCAGCTTCTTCCAATGCTGGGCAAGGAGTTTGGCTGGTAACATTGGACCTCAAGGAGGCATACCTGCATGTCCCAGTCAGACAAAGCTGCAGAAGATACCTCAGATTTCTTGCAGGTTCAATCCACTATCAATTCTCTGCATTGCCCTTTGGCTTATCTACTGTGCCCAGAGTATTCACGAAATGCCTGGCATCAGTAATTGCCTACTGCAGACTTCAAGGGATACAAATTTACCCTTATTTGGACGACTGCCTGATCCAAGCGGACAGCAAGCACATACTTCTGGAACATCTGGCTTATGCAACACGGTTACTGAATTCTCTGGGATACACAATCAACAAAGAGAAATCCAGGCTAACACCATCTCAGAAAATAACTTTCCTGGGTGACAACTTGGACACAAACACCCAGATGGCCTATCTTATGCCAGAAAAACAGGGGCAACTAACTCAGTACTTCAAAACACTAGCAAATTGTACCAGGCTTACTGCAAGGAAAATCCTGCAGGCTCTGGGCTTCATGGCATCTTGCATTCTTTTAATCCCATGTGCAAAGTTGCATATGAGGAAACTTCAATGGTACCTAAAAAACCTATGGTCTCAACACAGCCACAGTTTGGAAACAGTAATACCAATAATTCCATGTTTGCAAAAGGAATTTCTATGGTGGGCCCAAGCATGTCAAACAAACACAGGTCTCCCATTCTGCAAGCCTCAAGCAAATCAAGTCATCACAACAGACGCCTCAGATTACGCCTGGGGGGGCGCACATGACAGACAGGTGCATTCAGGGCAAATGGTCCCAAAAGGAAAAGCACCTTCACATCAATCAAAAAGAAATGCTAGCAGTGATAAATGCAATTACAGCTTTCAAGGACCTCCTGCATCCAGGACAATTATTGATGAGAACAGACAACACCACAGTAATGTGGTACATAAACAAACAAGGAGGAACACATTCATACCCCCTGTGCAGACTAGCCATGACACTTTGGAACTTGGCTCTGGAATGGCAAATCAAACTTCAAGCACAGTACTTGACAGGCTTGGAAAACACGCTGGCAGACAATCTAAGCAGAAATATGACAGATCCACACGAATGGAAGTTGCATCCTCAAGTGTTTACAAAGATAATCCAAGCGTGGGGGAGGCCAGACATAGATCTCTTCGCCTCCCACAGGAATCATCAATTGGAAAAGTTTTGTTCAAGGACCTTTCATCCAAAGGCCTGGAGAGTGGACGCCCTTTCATTCAGTTGGACAGCATGGACAGTTTACGCTTTCCCACCTCTGCCTCTTCTGCCCAAGGTGCTCTTGAAAGCAAGAGCAGACAGACCGAAGATGATACTGATTGCTCCAGACTGGCCAAGACATCACTGGTACCCACTCCTGAGGAGCCTAACACATACTCCTCCCTGGCCCCTACCTCTAATGCCTCTTCTGCTGACTCAGCACAACTACAAAACTCTTCACAGTCAGTTGAAAACACTCAATCTCGCTGCATGGAAAATTCCTTAACACTACAACAGACCCTACTCCCCAAAGAGGTGCAGGATGTCATTTTGGAGGCCAGCAGGCCATCTACTAGAAAGGCTTACTCCGCAAAATGGAAACGGTTTTGCTCTTGGAATGAGAAAAAAGGCCAGGACCCTAGAAAACTGAATTTGCCTCAGGTGTTACAGTATCTAGCTGAGCTGCTGAACAGTGGACTTTCATTTTCCTCCATAAAAATCCATGCCTCAGCCATTTCTGCAGAATTCAAGACGTATCCACCCGTATTCTCTCACCCACTCTTAAGACAGTTCCTCAGAGGGGCTAAGAATATAAGACCACCAAGGAAACAACCAGTGCCAGCCTGGGATCTTAATTACATTCTAGAAAAATTAACATTGCCTCCCTTTGAACCAGCTGCCTCAACAGATTTACAATATTTGTCCTGGAAAACAGCTTTCCTTCTGGCCATTACCTCAGCTCTTAGGGTTTCGGAACTACAAGCCCTCATGGCTGTGCAGCCCTTTCTCATCTTCCATCAGGGCAGGGTTTCCCTTCGAACCAACTCGTCATTTATGCCTAAAGTGGTATCCAGGGTAGCTTTAAATCAAGCCATACACTTAACCTACCTTTTATCCCAATCCTCAAAACAAAGGGGAAAGGCTGCTACACTCCTTAGACATCCATAGACAGCTATGTTATTATTTGGACAGAACAAAGCCTTATTCTTCACTAGATTGTTTTCTGCTTTTCAGCACATGTGCCCAGCACACTGCAGTCTGTCCTCTTTGACCTTCACTGCAATTGGAGTTACTTTGGCTTCTGATATGATACCTTCATTTCTTCTTTTGTCTCAGTGTGCATCCTACCACCTGTCACAGGCACTTCATGTCCATCACCTCTAGTTTGATCAACTTCTCTACTGCCCAGATTTCTGCATCATGCAGTAGTCCTGGTCACACCACTGTTTTCTACACCTTACTTTTCAGCTTCTTTGGCATTCTTTTGTCATACACAACTGTGACACTCTGTGGAAGCTGGCTGCAGCCCCTCTGATTCTAACTTTCACCTCGTCATTCAGTATTCCCTTCTCAACCACCTTTCCCAGATACTTGAAGCTGTCAACCTGTTCAAGTGTTTTCCCTTGCATCTTAATTTGTAGCTTCTTCTGATTCGCCTGTTTGCTACCATTACAACTGTCTTATCTGTACTTAGTTTCATCCCATGTTCCTTATGTTTTGCATTCCATTTCTCTGTCATTTGCTGACGTTCTTCTTCAGAGTCTGCCTGTAATGATGCATTGTAGGTGTACAACAACTTTGTTGTTCTGCCCCCCTCCCCCTGTTTGCTGATGTAGTCCATCACCAGTATGAACAGCAGTGGGTTTAGAGCTGAAACCTGATACACACCCACTGCTACTGGGAACCCCTCTCTGAGACCAATCACTATTCGTACTTGAATTATTGGGCCCTTGTACATAGCATGCACTAATTCTTCCAATGTTTCTGGGACTTAAAACCACCACAGGACTGCCCAAATCAGCTTTCTTGGGAACTTGTCATATGGTTTCTCCAAGTCTAGGAATGCCCAGTTTGACTTTTTCCTCATCTTTAGCATCTTCCCAACTATCTTTGTCATTGCAAACATCAAGCCTGGTATTTTGCATCTTGATCTGAATCCAAACTACTCATCTCCAATCTTACGTAATACTCCTCTGGGTATTTATCAGTCACCCTCTCCAAAACTTAAAACATTATGGCAGAGATGTTCTTCATGTTTCACTGTTGCAGTCATTACATTTGGGGTAATCTGCTTGCAGGTTGCCCTCAGTCGACCTGATTAGAAAAGTCTTGGGT
Organism: Protopterus annectens; assembly: GCF_019279795.1. NCBI lineage: Eukaryota > Metazoa > Chordata > Ceratodontiformes > Protopteridae > Protopterus > Protopterus annectens. Next base: position 1,355,492,501 of record NC_056745.1, read on the forward strand.
CCTGCGTCGGTTGCTGTCCCTTCTTCCATGACGTCAGGGGTATAAAACATGCAGCCAACGCCATTATATCAGTCTTTCTTGCCGTGAGGTGCCCGAAGCAGAAGCAGTTCGCAAGTGCCGGTCGGCCGACTGCTGAAATTTTTGTTTTCGAGTTTCAGGACCGAAGTCTTCAACTAAAAGCCAAGTACCCCGTTGGGGAAACTTTTTCTTGCTCCTTACCAATGTCAGTAAAAGTTAATAATTGCATTACTTATGGAAAGCAAATACCTCACAAAGATTTTAATTCGTACTGCATTCCTTGCCTACGCCTTGACCACGACGTGCCTTGCTGTCGGTTTTGTGCTTTATTTAATCAGTGCACTATCTGTCATCGGTATATTTTTGCCTCTAAATATTTGCGATTCTCTGTTTAATTATCCAGAAATGTCGTCGGTTAGCCGTCCGACTACCGGGATTCTGAAAAAATGCAAAGATAGAGACAGGCTGCCGAGGTCCAAAACTGCTGACGACGCTTCTCATAAGCCAGTCGCCAGTTCGCCAGTACTCAGTGAGGTGCTTTCACAGCCCCTGATGCCCGCTACTTCTGATTCGCAGGCCTCTACTGAGACCCATGCGGAGTCCGATATGCCGCAAGATACTTTAGCTATGGAACCAGTGGATGTCTCTACCTTGGATGGGTCCGGAGCCACTGTGCAGGCACCGGCTTCTGAGGGTGTATTCAGGCCTACGGACTTGCATATTAAATCGACACCTCCTTCATTACTAAGGCCTAAATCTCGATCCATGTCTAAGAAACCGATGCCCAGCCCACATGCTCAGGTCCCTATGCCTAAAAAACAATTGATAAAAATGGCTGAAGATCTAATAACTCTAATCAGGGGTAACCAATCCCCCCCCCCCCCCCCGTAAGAGACCTAGGGCTGAGCTTTGACCATGAATCTTCTGATCAGGATTCTGTTTTTTCTGACTCTTCTGATGACCTGGATTTGTCCTTACCTACTTATGAGGATTCTGATGCAGAGGACTCTATTCCCACTGCTTCCACTCCTGAGGATTTTTCATTTGGGGAAACCTTACATACTCTAAGGAAGCATTTTCACTGGGAAAGCCAGGACTGATTCAAAAAAGAGGCTTAGGAATTTCCTTCTCCTACCTCAGCATAGGCCTTTGGCTATTCCTCCTGTACTAGACATTGTTGATGATGCTTTCTCGGAATCCAGTTTGGCCCCTGATTCCCTGCCTCCTGCTCCCAGTAAACCTGACAGATACTACAGGGTCCCTGAGTCCCACAAGTTCCTTTTCAAAAATCCTATTGCAGATCCAGAGAATATTTCACAGGTGCCCAAGGGCATTAATGCTTCTACTGCTAAAAATCCTACCCCTTCTGACAGAGACTCCAGGGCGCTGGATAGATGAGGTAAAAAGGTTTACACTTCAGAACTTTAAACTGCCAATTTCATATGTTAACATATCAGCAACATGTTATTGGACTGCTTAAACAGAAAATGATGTTGATTCCTGACTGTGTGGAAAATAAAGACTTACAGGATTTAATGCATTCTGCTGAACAAGTTGGAAAACATACTTTGCAATGTGGTTTTTATTCTTTAGAGGCCTCTTGCAGGGCTGCTGTTACTAGGTCTGTGCTTAGAAGGCATGCTTGGCTTAAGGAACAATCTTTGCCTGACCATGTTAAAGCTAAATTGTTGGATGCTCCTTTAAATCAGGACCGCCTGTTTGGCAACAAGGCTGAAGAAGTTCTTAAAAAGAAGATAAAGCTAAATGTTAAGTTGTCATTCCCACCTTCATTCTTGCTGGATGGGTTTGGAGCCGATCCTCGGCTCCGACTCTGCCTATACTGTAGCTCGAGAGCTATTTTTACCGGCTCGAGGCAGCCCTATATCCCACAATACCATGCGCTAACTCCCCAGATCTCGTTTGCCGCTTCGCTGCGAGGTTGCCTTTTTTACCGGCTCAGGTCAGTAAAGGATTTTTTCAACAAGTTTCTAATTTTTTGAGGTAGTTTATTAGGTTTTTTTCCCTACTTTTGTTCCCTATCGATATACTTAATAGTGTTTGTTTCGTAAGCCCTACCCACCCCTATAGTTAACTTTTATAATCAGGCTTACAGGCTTTAGTTTTTCTATTTACTCACCTCTGTGTGTGTGTGTTGTTTTTTTTTTAGTCAGCCCCCTCATCTCCCCCTTGTGTGTAAGTGAGTGAGTGTGTGTGCTGATTGAGTGACTGTCTTAGGGCAATGTCCAAAGATGTTAAGGTCTCGGGATTCAAGAAGTGTGACTCGTGCTGTCAGAAAATGTCTCTGACGGACAGTCACACTTCTTGTGTCTATTGCTTGGGGCCTTTACACCTGCAGGACTCTTGTTCCGTTTGTCACGGATTTAGTTCAAGAGTCCTGCAGGAAAGGCGTAACAAGCTTATTCTAAGTGGCTTGTTAAAGCCTGATGACTCCCCGTCCAAGTCTGGCTCGGGGAAGTCATCAAAAACCGCCAAACCCTCAGCTCCAGCTTCTGAGCAGAGGGCTGGTGTTGTCGAGACAGCTCCGACCTCGGTTCCGGCTGACTCCGAAGCGAGCAAAGTGGGTTCTGCTTCGAAACCATCATCGGAGCCGACCCCAGCGGGCAAGCGCTCTAGGTCCCCTTCTTTAGAGTCCGTTAGATCAGCTCTGAGGTCCCCCCTCCTATCGGAGCGGAGTCATAGGACTCATTCATCGAGGTCTTCCAGGCTGTCTGATCATGACATCGAGAGGGTGGTCAGTAGACTCATAAAATCTCAGGCGCTGGCCCAAATGCTTCAGAGCCCATCTCACCAGACTGTGGCTCCTTCGATACAGTTATCCATTCCTCCTCCGACTCATTTCTTGAGTTGGGAGCCGGAGTTCGTCGGAACAGTGACCTTGCCCACGTCTGAGCCGATACCCCCTCCTTCGACTCCGGTGTCGTCGGCTCCGACCTGTTTATTGGTTCCGTCCATGAAGAGGTCCGGGCGCTGGGACTCCATTGTCGGCTCCGAGGGGGCGAGTGGCATCGGACCCTTGTCCGACCCCGCTCTCTCTCTCTGAGCTTTGGCTCTGGTTAGTTCAGCCCCGACATCATTCTCGGAGCCTTCTCTGTCGGTTCTGGGGGCGGTTCCGGCCTCTTTGGAGCCGGGGCTACCTTTGGTGTCTGATGGGAAGCCTTCGAGGTGATGAGGAGTGTGCTGGACCCAGTGTCCACTCCAAGGTTAAGTTCTGCGGCTCCTCCCTCCGTAGTGCCTGTTACTGTCTCTGGCCACCCTCCTATACCCGACAGCAGAGATCCAAAGCGTAAGGTACCCACTTTGGGTGTCTCCTCCTCTTCCGAGGGTTCCCCTGAAGTTTCAGGGGAACCCCCTAGGAAAAGAAAGTGCAAGAGGAAGCACATAGACTCCCCCGAGTCTGTCACGTCGGACACCGACTTGGATGAGTCGGAGGGTTCCCCAGATCCCCCTCTGAGGATGTCTCATTTTCAGACATCCTGGAGATCCTAAGACAGAGGGGAAATTGGTCCACTCTCAAACCTTCCGAGGATGAGTCGGTTTACCTTGACGCCTTTGGATCTCGCCCTTCCACCTCCTGGGTGTCTCCCCCTTTCGACCCACTAATGGAGGTAGTGGCTAGAAAGGCGTGGGCAGCTCCTGATTCAATGGAACCTATCCCTAGGAGGCCTTCTAAATTTATTTCTGCACCAGATGACAAATCCTTTCTCACCAAAGGTGTTTCAGTTGATGCTATGGTGGTAGCAGCAGCCACTAAGAAGGAATTAGCTGATCCTTCTGTACCTGTTCATCCTCCTAACAAAGAGTCGAGGACCATGGACAGGTACGGCAAGTGGACCTTTGCTTCAGCCACATTTTCTATGCGATCGCTGAACTATTTATATCATTTCACCCGCCTTCAAAGAGACTTGCTCACAGAGCTGGGTGAAACGGTACAGGATCCTTCTGCTGCAGGGTTTAGGGACAAAATAAACTCTCAGCTGGCTACCCTGAACTCCATTGTTAACTCCTCCATGTGGCTAATCTCTTATGCAGCTGATGGAGCGAGTAGGGCCACTGGCACAGGCGTTGCGACGCCACGCTTGGATGCGACTCTAACTTTGCCGACCCCTTCAAGGCGTCCTTCACCAACACCCCCTTTGACGGTTCAGAATTGTTTGGACCACAGGTGAAGAATACCCTCACCAGATGCGAGCAAGATGGTAAGACTCTCTGCCGTGGGAGTCCATTTTTCCACGCCTTCTAGACCTTATCCTAAAGGACAGAGGGGTGGAAAGATGTGGTTCCGCAAACCACAGGGAGTCGCGCCTGCCGCACGGGGTGATTTTCCCCCTAGAGGCAGAGGGGGAATAATAACAGACGCCGCCCCAGGGGCAGAGGGGGTCCACAAAACCAGGGTTCCAGGGAATCTTTCCCTGACCAACCCTTTCAGCATCCCTGAGAAGCTGCCCGACTGTCCGCCTTTGGAGGCAGTCGGGGGAACATTATCTCTGTACCCGGAAGCCTGGCAATCCATCACTCAAGACACATGGGTACAGAAGATCATATCAGAGGGTTACAAAATTCCTTTCACTTTCCCTCCGGTACATCCGCCAAAACCCCTACCAGACGTACCACCCGCACAAAGGGGTCAGGCTCAGCTAGAAATAAAAAAGCTGTTAAGAGTCATCCAGGCAGTCCCAGCAGATCAGCTAGGATCCGGAATCTACTCCAGATTCTTTTTGATACCAAAAAAGACAGGAGATTGGAGACCCATTTTGGACCTCAGCAGGTTAAACAACTATGTATTAAAGACAAAATTTCGGATGGTAACACTGCAGTCCATTCTACCCTTTTTGGGCAGAGACAACTGGATGTGCTCGTTAGACCTCCAGGACGTGTACTACCACATAAAAATACACAGGCGCTCCAGGAGGTTTCTCCGCTTCCGGCTGGGAGTCAGTCATTTTCAATTCAGGGCCCTGCCCTTTGGTCTCACCACAGCCCCCCGGGTGTTCACCAAATGTTTGGCAGTGGTCAAGGCTCACCTGAGACAAAAAGGATTCCAGGTGTTTCCATACTTAGACGATTGGCTCATTTCTGCTACCACCAAACAGGATCTCATAATGGCCAGGGATTATACTATCCATCTTTGCAACAGCCTGGGTATTTCTATAAATTTTGCAAAGTCCTCCTTGTTGCCTTGTCAATGTATAAACTTTATAGGCCAGATTAAACACCACAGAAATGTCTGCAACATTACCACCTCAGAGAGTGACAGACATAAGGCGGAATGTTCAGCTTCTGTTTCAGCCCAGCAGAGTCCAAGTCATGCTAGTATTGAAAGTGTTGGACCTCATGGCGGCGGCGATTCTTCTACTTCCATTAGCCCACTTCCACATGAGACTCCTTCAGTGGATGCTGTTTTCTCAGTGGTCCTTTCAGCAGCTGCCAATGACCCCACAACATTTTGATAACACCATCTTGCAAGAAACATCTCTCCTGGTGGATGGTTTCCCCTCAGCTTTTTCTGGGCAGACCCTTTGTTCTCCCCCCTCCAGTTGCCACTGTCACAACAGATGCCTCCCTGATCAGGTGTGGGAGGGGGGGGCATTATCAGGGCAGGACGGTCCAGGGCACTTGGCAACAGTCAGAATGCCACCTGCACATAAATGTCCTGGAGATGAGGGCGGTGCTTTTGACGTTGCAGGCCCTTCAGAGCTCTCTTCCCACAAGGACTATAGCAATTCAAATGGACAATATGTCTGTGGTGTGGTACATAAACAAACAGGGCGGAACAAGGTCCTACCCCCTCTGTCGAGAAGCACTCAGACTTTGGCTATGGGCGATTTCATCTCAACGGTTTCTGATAGCAACGCACATCCCCGGGAAGTCCAATGTCATAGCAGACAGATTGAGCAGAGCTATCCTCATGCCTCACAAGTGGTCTCTAAATCAAGCGGTAGTAGACGGAATTTTTCGGAAGTGGGGCCAGCCTTGCTGCGACCTTTTCGCAACTCCTCAAAACAGCAAGTGCCTCGACTTCTTCACACTTTTTCCTCTACCAGGCCAGCCCCTCAGAGACGCTCTTGTTCACGTTTGGCCCCGGGGTCTTCCTTATGCCTTTCCCCCCTTTCCATTGATCCCGCAACTAATTCAGAAAGCAACCGCATTGAGATCCAAAATGATCCTCATTGCCCCGTTTTGGCCTCGACAAGTTTGGTTCCCGTTCCTGCACAAATACCTACTGGAACAGCCTTGGCATCTGGAACCCCTTCCGGATCTGTTGACCCACCTCACGGGCAAGCTGCATCAGTCTCTACATTCCATCAACCTCACAGCTTGGTTGCTCCACTTCCAGTCATAGCCAGGCTTCCCCTTATTTCTCCTCCTGTTCGTGATATCATTCTGGCTTTCCATAAGTCCAATACTGGGAAGACTTATGCGAGTAAATGGAAGCGTTTTTCACACCGGGCACAAACTAGATCCTTAGATCCTTTCCATGCACCCATTCATGAGGTTCTAGACTTTCTGGCGGAACTTTTTCATTTGGGGTCATCGTCAGACACTGTCAGAGTACAATTAGCGGCCATTGCTAATTTTCATGTGGGGCTCTCAGAAGCAAATATTATGTCCCACAAACTCTGTAAAGCCTTCCTCAAGGGCATCTTCTTGCTTAGACCTCCCGTTAAGGATCCGCCTCCACAATGGGATTTAAATTTGGTTCTAACGTCATTGATTCTGCCTCCCTTTGAACCCGCAGCCTCTTGCTCCTCAAGCTTCTTTCTTGGAAAACTCTATGTTTAGTAGCCATAACATCTGCCAGAAGGGTATCGGAACTCCAAGCCGTGTCTGTCCGTCCCCCTTATTTGGTCTTTCATAAAGACAGGGTAACTCTCAGAACAAACCCTTCCTTCCTACCGAAAGTTTCCTCTGAAGCAAATCTAAACCACTCTATTGACTTGCCTGTCTTCTTCCCAGACTACTCAAACAGGGCTGAACAGAAATTACATTCATTGGATGTTCATCGCCAACTACGGTATTACCTAGACAGGACAAAACAGTTCAGAAAGTCAGACCAGCTCTTCCTCTCTTATGCTGCAGGCAAGAAAGGGCTTCCAGTATCGAAAGTTACTCTTTCCAGATGGCTGGCATCTATTATTACCTTGATCTATGAGTTGAGACACAGGCAACTACCCTCTAGGCCTAAAGCTCATTCAACCAGGGCACTATCAACTTCAACGGCCTTTCAAGCAAGGTTACCACTAGATGCCATTTGTGCAGCAGCTACATGGGCGTCCAAACATACCTTTATTGCCCATTACAAGCTTGATCTAGCCTCCAGAAATAGAGCTGATTTTGGTTCCACTGTACTCAAGAGTCAGTTCCATTGAGCCACCCAGGACTAAGATGCTGGGGACGCTGTCCCATCCAGCAAGAATGAAGGCGAGAATGACAACTTAACATTAAGAAGTTATATCTTACCATAAAGTTCCATGTTAGTTGTCTTCTTCTCGCCTTCTTTTTGCGTCCCTCCCTCCTGCCCCCTAGCCTGGATAGACTCGAGGTTCTGAGTCCTTCCATTTCTGGAGATACAATATGTTGCGTCTTTCATGGTATCCTTAGTGTTACTAGCAGGTAACCTGTACTCGTAAAAGAGGATTATAATATTATTATTATAATATTACTTTTTATACTATGTCTTAGCTTCCAAACGAGATCTGGGGAGTTAGCGCATGGTATTGTGGGATATAGGGCTGCCTCAAGCCGGTAAAAATAGCTCTCGAGCTATAGTATAGGCCGAGTCGGAGCCGAGGATCGGCTCCGAACCCATCCAGCAAGAAAGAAGGCGAGAAGAAGACAACTAACATGGAACGTTATGGTAAGACATAACTTCTATGCAAACTGTTAAAGATTTTTTACAAGTTCAGCCTCCTGGATTTAGTAGGCACTGGCCCACTAAGAATTGGTCCTTTCCAGCCCCTTCCAGGTATTCTCAAGCCAAATGCAGACACAGCAAAAACCCCAGGTTTCAGTCGCAGGGGACTCACAGAACTAAGCAGTGGGGTGCCTCCACTTCCAAGTCTGGGAATAACAAGACCCCCCCCCCCCAATGGTAAACTGCCTCAATGACTTCCTTTTAAAATTTCCAAGCACTTATTTTCTGACTGCCCCTTTGGGGGGAAAGATTGCTCTTCATGCAGAGAACTGGGAACTCATTACCCAGGACAAATGGGTTTTAAATATAGTGTCCCAGGGATACAGATTTCACTTCCACACATTGCCAATGCCAAATAGGTGGCCGGACCTACCCCCAAATCAGTGGGCAGAGGCTCAAAAACAAGTACTTTCTCTCTTAAGCATGGGGGCTATTCAACTGGTACCAGAAGAGGAAGAGGGACAAGGTTTCTTCTCAAGACTTTTCCTGCTACACAGAAAAGACAAATCATGGCATCCTATCTTGGACCTGTCTACTCTAAACACCTTTCGGAGATTCCAAAATTCAAGATGCTGACCTTCACTAGTTACTTCCTATGCTAGGCAAAGACGCCTGGTTATCAACACTAGATTTAAAAGAAGCATTCCTGCACATCGAAATTGGGGAATCTTGCAGAAGATACCAATGCTTCAAAGCAGGCTACATGCACTATCAGTTCTCTGCACTGCCCTTTGGTTTATCTACTGCGCCCAGGGTATTCACAAAGTGCCTAGCTCCAGTTATTGCATTTTGCAGGCAAAGACGTATTCAAATATACCCATACCTGGATGATTGTCTAATTCAGGCAGAAAGCCAGGACATACTTTTAAATCATCTGGCCTTTGTAAAAAGTGTTCCAACTTGCATGGGGTACACCATAAATGAAAAGAAATCACAGCTGGGTACCCTGTCAGCAAAATACATTCCTGGAAGCAAGCTTGAATACAACTTCCCAGATGGCTTACCTCACGCCAGAAAAGCAAATTCATGACAACCTACTTCAAACAAGTGGCCACAAAAACCCAGATATCTGCAAGACAAATACTGCAAGCCTTGGGGTTCATGGCCTCTTGCATTCTTCTAATTCCATATGCAAGACTGCATATGAGGAAACTACAGTGGAATCTAAAAAGCCTATGAAGTCAACATTCTCACAGCCTAGAAACAATGATTCCTATCATACATTGCCTAGACCTAGAGTTCCTTTGGTGGGCAGAGGCCTGCCACCAAAACAAGGAACTACCTTTCACACCACCCCCTGCCACCCAAACCCTAACAGATGCATCAGACTATGCATGGGGGCTCACCTGGCAGGGAGGTGCATTCAGGGCAAATGGAACCCAAGTCAAATGCACCTGCATATCAATCAAGAAGAAATTTTAGCTGTACAGAATGCTCTGACAGCCTTCAAGGACTACATTCTTCCAGGACAACTAATGGTAAAGACGGACAATGCCACAGTTATGTGGTACATAAACATGCAGGGGGGTACACATTCTTACCCCCTCTGCAGACTAGCCATGGCATTGTGGAACACAGCCTTGAGCTACCAAGTGCACCTACAAGCTCAATTCCTGCCAGGAAAATTAAATGCACTGGCAGACGGACTAAGCAGAAGCCTCATGGACCCACACAAGTGGAAACTGGAACCAAGGATTTTCAGCATGTTGTCAAGCGAATGGGGAAGCCCAGATATAGACCTGTTTGCTTCCCCCCAGAACTACCAGCTGGACAAGTTTTGCACAAGGACTCCCACAAACAAGCCTGGAAAGTGGATGCTCTATCCTTTAGCTGGAAAAACCTTTCAGTCTATGCCTTTCCCCCGCTGCCTCTGCTCTCCAAAGTACTACTAAAAGTCAAACAGGACAAACCAAGGATGATTTTGATTGCTCCAGACTGGCCGCGCCAACACTGGTACCCCTTCCTGCGCAGTGTGTCACGGTTATCTCCATGGCACTTGCCTCAGACTCCTTCCCTGCTGTCTCAGCAGGAGAACCAAATTCTGCACCCTCAGCTTCCATCACTGAACCTTGCAGCCTGGCTTATTACTTAAACTCTCCCTTACCATCCCTCAGCAAACCTGTGATGGATGTCATCTTAGAGGCAAGGAGGCCTAGTACTAGAAAATCTTATGCTGAAAAATGGAAAAGATTCTGTGCCAGGAATCATTCTCAAGGAATGAGCACAGCAGTGCCCAATTTACCTCAGATTTTACAATACTTAACTGAGATGCTTCACAAGGGCCTGTCTTTTTCCTCCATTAAAATCCACGCCTCAGCCATTTCAGCTCATTATCATACAGAACATCCCCTCCCCTCTTCTCTCATCCACTGCTCAAGCAGTTCCTCAGAGGGGCCAAAAATTTGAGACCACCCAGGAGAGCTCCAACCCCAGCCTGGGATCTTAACTTTGTATTGGAGAAATTCACTGTACCTCCTTTCGAGCCAGCTGCTACTGCAGACTTAAAATTTCTTTCTTGGAAAACAGCTTTCCTTTTAGCAATCACTTCAGCTAGAAGGGTATCTGAATTACAGGCCCTTATGGCAGTGGAGCCTTTCTTCATATTTCATGCGGACAGGGTGTCACTCAGAACCAATCCATCCTTCATGCCCAAGGTGGTATCTAGTGTGGCTCTCAATCAGTCCATTCATTTGTAATCCACAGAACAAAGGGGAAATGGATACTGCATTCCTTGGATGTGCACAGACGACTTAGATTCTACTTGGACAGGACTAAAACCTCAAAGAAAATCTGAACAACTGCTGGTAGCATTTGCTGCAGGGGCAGAGGGGAAGGCTATTTCAAAGCAAACCATTTCTAAATGAATAAGCCATTGTATTCATTTTTGCTATAAGCACCATGGAAAACCTATCCACCAGGGGATCAGACCTCACTCCACCAGGGCTGCATCTACTTCTACAGCCTTTCTCAGAGGCAAACCTACCAGGGACATCCTAGATGCTGCTACCTGGAGTTTCACCAAGCATTATCATTTGCCAATTTACTCTAAATCCAGAGCTGGCTTTGCCACTGCAGTCTTGCAGGGGCCTTATAGCTGCCCCCAATGCTATTTAAACTCCTCCTCTCAACCATAGCTTTGGGAATCTACCCAAGTGTAATGACTGCAACAGTGAAACACAAAGAGCATAGTACAGTTATGCACACTTACCATAAATGTAGATATTCCAGTGTATCCACTGTTGCAGTCTTGGTTACCCTCCCTCCTGCCCCCTAATGTCTTTTGGCTATACCTCTACTTTCCTGTACTATGCTTAAAAGCCTTTTTGTTGTATTTGCTTTTTTGTTTTAGGTATACCTTTTTGTTTTTATATTTAATTGCTTCCCATTAGGGGGCACCTGACATCTTGGGCAAGAAAAACTGATGTAATGGTGTCGGCTGCATGTTTTATACCCCTGACAACTTGACGTCATGGAAGAAGGGGCAGCAACTGACGCAGGACCCAAGACTTAGTTAATCAGGCAGACTGAGGGCAACCTGCAAGCAGATTACACCAAATGTAATGACTGCAACAGTGAATACACTCGAACATCTACATTTATGGTAAGTGTACACAACTGTACTTTTGATATCTCTGTACTGCCCACAGTCATGAAATGTCCCCTTTGTTCTTGAACACTGTCATTAGTATGTTTATTCTCCTGTAATCTGGGATACATCTTTCTCTCCATACTGCTCTGAGTACCTTCAGGAGCCATTTCTTACCTATCTCACCAAACATCTTTATTGTATACTGTGACCTCAACTGAGCCTACTGCTTTCCTTGTCTTCATTTTCCTTAATGCTGTCCTTACTTCTTCTAGGGTGGGCTCCTCCTCCTCTTGCATCGTAAGCTGTGTCTGGAGCAGTACAGCTTCTGTGGGGTTTCTTCATTCAGAAGCTGCTGGAAGTACTCCTTCCATCTACCTTTGATATCCTGTGAACAGGTTGTTGCTGGCATCTCTTATGAAGGGTGTCTGATGAATATCTTCTTTAGCTTTCTATCTTTCCCTTGCAGAATGATGGTTTATTTGTGCCATCTATCAAGTCACTTTCCAGAAGCTTGTAGAGTTCCTTTGATACCTTTTGCTTTGCTATTGCAACTCCTCTCTTAACCTGTTTGTTGAACAAGTATTTCTTCTTATCCTTGTCCATCTTTTCCATCTCCCACTTTTCCCTGCACTTATACTTACTTATGATGACTTCCTGGACTTCTGCATTCCACCACCAGCTTTCCTTATGCCCCTTATTTCCATACCTGGCTTAGCCTTGTACCTGCTTTGTAGTTTTCACCCATGCTGTTTTGAGGAGCTGTCATTCTTCAACTCTACATTTTTCTTCCTCTTCCTTAGGTGCTAGAGCCCTAAGTAATTCTTACTCTTGTGTTTTTTTAGTCAACTTCCAGGTCTTCAGCCTAATCTTTGTTAACCTTATAATCTTCTCTGACCGCTGTTTGTAGCTGATTGCGACAACCAGTGGTTTATGCTGTTGGCTGTTTCACTTGGGATGACTTTGCAATGGGTGATTCTACCCCAGTGCTTTTTACTTACTAGGAGGACATCTACCTAACTTTCATGTTTGCCACTCTTGTATATGATCTTGTGACTCTCTCTAGCTGAAACATGTTTTGACACCTATCAAGCCATTTGTCGGACAGAAGTTTAGAATGGCCTCTCCTTTATTTCTGTTGCCCCACCCATGTTGACCAAGGCAGTCTTCCTGTCCTCTTGTGTCTGTTTGTCACTGTATGTGCATTCAGGTCACTCATCAACACTAATTCATGTTGTCCTGCTTTATCTAGTAAGTCCTGCAACTGCACTCTTTCTCACTTTCACAACTTGGCTGTGGGGCATAGGCTGATGTGAATTGTGTCCTATCCTTGCATTGGATTCTGATTGCCATCATTCTCTCACTAATTCTGATGACATCACTCTCTATCTTCTGAAGCTTCTGCCTCACCACAATTTTCACACCATTTCTAATTTTTCTCCTGTGTAGTAGACTCTGGATCCCAAACTAAGGGGATTTGCTGCACTGCCCTTACATCTTGTCTCCTGGCTGTCATGTAATCCACTTCCAAGCTGCATCCTGTCAGTGAACCTATGCTGAGTGTAGAAAGTCTTAGTTAATGTTTAGCAGGCTGATTAATTTTACATCCAGCTTTCTTTCAACAGACCTGTACCAGGTAATCCAAGCTGGGCAGCTGCCTGCCAGTTACTTATTGACCCAGTGCTGATGGACTTTATGGCAGACATACTGTGGCCAGTAGAGGCACATACACCCCTCCCACCATTAGCACAGGTCCCTGGCGCAAGCTGTAGTAGGCTGGGGACCCTCAACCCACTTATCACTGGCAAATACCCATGCCAATTTCACATTAGTCAAAATGTCCAGATCAGCTTGAAACTGTTTTTACACCATCGAGTGGCTAGCCCTGACACAGTGTACAGTCTGTCATCAGTCTTCTCCTATCTTGACAATACTGTGCACCATAGTTAATGCCCAAAGCAGTTGGTCAGTACAGTGTTTCCTTCTGTAGGGCACTATCTAGAGGCAGTGCTGCTACCGATAGTTCCATTCTTGGATGAGTTTGAGCATGTTTTTGAGAGGTGGGAGGAACCCCTCAGAGACCCTGGGAGTACATGCCAACTCTGTACAGACAATGGCCGGGGATCAGGACTAACCCTTGTATTTTGTGCATGGAAGGAGAAGACATTAACTGTTACACTAACTGGGATTCAGCTCAACTTGAGTCTGTCATTCCATAAAGATTTTTTAGTGTATGCTATTTGGGAGGAGACTCCCACTTGTAATTGTTGTAGTACAGTATTGTACGTAATCTGTGACGTTTAATCAAGGACACAAAGGTTTTATGGTCACCTAGATCGAGCTGTGCACCCTTCACTATCAAAAGAGACATTTTTGGCCCCTCTCCCACCAAATAAAGTTCATATGGAGCCACAAAATCTATTTGACCCCTAAAATGAACATAACACAGCATGTAAAGTTTTATATATAGTTATTATACTGTATATAAAACAACTATAGTTTGTTGCATTTATGAAATTATAGAACTACAAAAAAAAAACTATTGACATTTTATTGCTGTTTTTACCTGTTATAACAAAGGAAAACAAACTCTTATGAAGAGAAGGGAAAAAAAAACACTGGCATGTATATGCTTACTTTGAAATAAAACAAAGAAGTATGAAGACCTATTTGTTTGAGTCCTTCCCTTATTTGTGGAAAATTAATAAAATAAAAGGTAGCCCACTTTGAAATGAATAAAACATATAACTGCAGCCTAATAGCTTTAAAAGGAGTAAATATAAAACTACAGATAGGCCTGTTTTTATTTAATTATGAAGCAAGTCCATTTCAGTGAGCCGTCATTCTCTTCTGTACAGCAATCAACTGTCGAGCTTGACCATAAAACACAACTACATCAGCTCAGGGCAGGCCAGGGTCCAAAATAAATATTTTTTTGCAAAATAATAGCCTATTTAATTATAGTGTTCTCACCTGTTTAATGTTTTTTCTGTTTCTGAACATCACTGCAGAGCTTCTGTGTGTCAGGGCTATAAGACATGACTTGATCTTTACACAGGACTGCAATATGTTATCCGTTTGCATTTTATGTAGTTCATGCTTGAGAAACCCTGCTCACATAAGTATGTGGATCCAAAGATGGACAGGACTCCAAATGCATACTACTTCATGTTCATACAAGTGTCAGGAATGGCATTCCATGTTCCAAACACAAGTTTGTCGGGTTTGAGGTTTTCAGTATCGCTCCATTTGAGCTTCTGAGTGGGAATGGCCTTCTGGCATGTAATATCTTCAAAATCAGCTGTCAGACTTTTGAACTTAGATGCCCATAAGTCTTTATCAGCTATGTCAGCCAGTTCTGTTTCAAGATCGGGTTGACTTACTCCTGTAAATGTAGACATGTTCAGCAGGGATGGGTCAATGTCCAGGGGTGTGACAGGGAAGGATAATGTTTTCTTCTTTCTTTCTTTCTGAACTCAAACTTTCCCCAAATGCATTTTGCATTACGATGATTGCATGTTGTAAATACTCACAATTGATGTGATTGTGTGCTTCTTTGAACTTCAGGGAGGGGAAGTGAGAGAGCATACCTCACTGTATATCTCTGGCAAACACTGTCATCTTGCACGCAAACGCCAAACATCCTCCAGCATCTGCAAGGCAGTGTTTCCTTTTCCCTGAAGACTTTTGTTCAGCGAGTTGAGGACATTTCCTCCATGAAGTGCAACTTTTCCAGCCAGTCTGGATGTTCCAGTTCAGGATAGGGTGAGTCCCTTGCTTTCCAGGAAAGTTTTCACGTTCCAGGTACACAATAAACCATTTCAGCACCTCTCCCCTGGACAGCCATCAGACTTCATTATGCAGTAGGAGATCTGAATATTCACTGTCTACTTCATCTAACAGTGAACAGAATTGTCTGTGGTTTAATCCTTTTGTCGTTATTTTGTTCACTATTTGAATGACAAGGTTCATCACACCTCTATGCATTCTGCAGGAATGTTTGAGCACACAGTGCTTTTTGGTGCAGAATGCAGTGAAATGTCAGCAGCTTTTGATCCAGCGACGTCTGAAGTAAAGTCACAAATCCCTTCTGTGCTCCTCTCATACTAGATGCCCCATCAGTACCCACTGACACCTTGTGGGCGGTGTTTATTTCTTTGGCTTTTAAACAATTCACCACAGCCTCACAAAATGCCCCGTCCCCCCGTGGTTTGCCTTTTAGCAGTATCAACTCACTGATTTCTTCCTGCAGCCCATCAGAGTTCACATATGTGCATAACTGCGCTTATCTGCTTATTGAGTATGCTTGAACTGAACTAATGTCCTCAGTTTGTTGACTGGTGATGTTAGCTGCCATCTTAATGGTCTTATCCTTGACTGTCTTTGCAGAGAGAGGCATATCTCTAATTTCTGAACAATTTCATGTTTGTTTCTGAAGTCCAAGAATAAATACTCTGATATTTTAATGAATGATTCTTTCATGTATTCTCCATCTGTGAATGGCTTTCTGCCCCTTACAGTCTCCTGAGCTGCCACAAAACTAGCAGCAGTAGTTGAGTTTACAGACTTGATCCACTTCTTGAAACTATATTTGCTCTGATCAGCTTTCTGCAGCAGTTCCAAAATTGCTCTTTTTCATTCTTCTCCATCTTGGTACTTTTCAGCAAATGCTGTGCATTTGTTCTGGAAATGTCGTTAAAGATTAAATTTTTTGTTGTTTGTTAATTTCTTGCCACAGCATTGTTCGCAGTGAAAGTAAACTAATCTGCCTACCTCTAATTTCTAAGGTAGACCCTCCCACTTTTAATTTGTCACAAGTTAATATATATTTACAATAATTACATCGCCCTCTACTCCGCATCCCACAAATTCTTTTTAAACCATAGTTTAAAGGTCTTTCTAGAATCATTTTAAGACTAATACCTTTCTTATAAACTATGCAGGGAAGATCATCAATTTTTGTCCTGACGTCAGCATTTTTCTTCAAATTGGCCAAGTTTGTGGTCATAATTTGTTTAATATTTTTACTTTCTATGCTAAATGTTGCTATACAGGCACATTTAAACCTACTATCCACTATTTTCTCCCTAGTATTTAGTCCTAAGTCTACCCGTTCTTGATTTAAGATTGGTTTAAGTAACCCAGCATATTGTTAGCCAAAGACCTTCTGTGTTAGCCTGCACTTCAGAGAAGTAGATTCCAAACATGAGAGGACCTAGGGACTGAACCCTGTGGTATCAACAAGACACATTGGTTTAAATTTGTAATTCTGGAACAGGTGTCAAGTAATGTAAGAGGAGGTCCATGGGCAATTCTTTTAGAGAATTCTGAACTTTATTAGATGCGACCAATTACCTGGTGCTGAACAAGCAGGTCTCAGTTGCTAGCATTTTAAAGTTCAAAGGCTTACAAAGGTGAGGATTTTAGATTCTTATTTATGAGTCTTGTTTTATTTTGGAATGAAAAAAAAACCTCAAGATTCAATTTAATTTTTACGTGGATGTTTATACTCTCGATAGTTATGGGGTGTGTTCCTAATGAAGAGTTCCTGTTGGTGATGTATGGGACTACATAGTCTATGAGTGGGTATTTTAGGCAAGTTGGTAATAAATTAAGCTATCTGATGAAGTCTTGATTTTATCAAGATGAAAGCGCTTATCGTGTTTTACAAGATTGTTTTTTATTTGTAACTTTGCACAATAAAAGGGATTATGATTGTCTGGTGACTGTGTGCTGATATTTGTTTTTCTTTTGGTATTTCTTCTCTCTTTTAATGCAGCTTTAACCTTGTTGTTTATGGAAATGGATTGAAATAATCAGCCAAGAGCATACTTATGTGGTCTAAAAGAGCCCTTTAGGTAGCCTCCTTTTACCAAGCTTTTCTCTTCAGTTAAGAACCTTCCATCTTCTGGCTTGTAATATAATGCCCTTCTTATTAGCTTACTTCCATTCTTGATTAATATAGCATATTTATCTGAAAGACTGGAAACGTTTCTTTGTATTTAGCTGATTTTAGATACAGCAGTGACGTGATAATGAGCATACTTTGTCATTTGAGACTCAAAAGCTTAGACATTTCATTGCTCCATTTTTGGAACTTGTCACTTAGTGCTGGCATGGTACTTCAGCTCTAGAAGAAGACTGAAAGTGCTGCTGTGCTCAGTAGTAGTGATCTTCTATTGCTGTCTTTCTGTCACCATGCTTTCCCACCTTACAAGTGGATTTGAATGCATTGCCACTACTCAGAGTAATAAAATTAGTTGTTTCCTTACCTTCACAGTAATCACATCACTTCTCTTCTTTATTATGGTAAATCATTGACATCCTGTCTTTCCTAGGCAGGGGTCCCTCAATAGAATACAGTTTTGTTGAACTTGTATAGGCTTTTAATGGGGCCACCTGCATTAATGTTCTTGATTGAATAACTCCAACGTAGCACTTTGGCATGGTTTCTTCTCTTATCCTGATTTTCAGTCACATGTAACATTAAGTAACAGATAAATAAGAAATAAAGCACAAAAAACTAATAAATCCAAGTCAAGGCAAAGGCACCTGCAAATAACTCCACAACTCAAAGAAAATACTATTTAATTATAGACTTCCTCAGAATGACACATACAGAGCAATCAAGACTTAAATAGACAAAAAATCACCATGGAAATTAATTAAAAACAATTAATGATGTCATTAAAAAATGAATAATACAACATAAAAAGAAAAAATTGAACATTTTTAAATGATATGTAAACATACTAAATCTTCACTTTTATTAACTTTTAATTTCCTATGTTTAAGAAAGCACTTGACATTTATAGTCTCATTAAGACCAGGGGGGCGGTCAGACTTCAATTTAATCTGCCAATGTGTCTCCCTTTGTAATAAAAAGTTTTTAAAGTCCCCCTCCCTCATATCTTTTTGACAAATTTCCAAGATTGAAAACAAAAATTTTTTGAAAGATTGACAAACTAAACTGTGTTTAAAAAGAGCATTTTTGTCATCTTTAATTTTAATACTATATAAGTGTTCCCTTATTCTGGTTTTGAGTTGCCTGGTCGTCATGCCAACGTAAAAGGCAGTGCATGATGAACACAAAGCAATATAAACCACACCAGAGGAACGACAATTAACAAAACCAGGAACAGAAAAGGTTCTATCAATGGAAGCCACCGAAATGTATGGTCCAGTGAGAATGTACCTACATGCGTTACAATCGTGACAACAATTCATGCCTTTTTTACTACTAGATGGAACACTAAGAGAAGTGTTGTTACCTCTTTCTAAAATCTTTTTCAAATTAAGGTCATTCCTATGTACAAAAAAAGGTTTATCTCCTAACGTGTCATACATTTCGGCATTTCCCCTAATGATACGCCAATTTTTCAATATAATATTCTGTATATGCTGATTGTCAGAATTCATCTCAAGGGAACACACAATCCTAGAATTAAAGGTGTTACTATTGTTTGTGGTCACAGAAAACAAGTTGTTCAAACCTGAACTTAATATCGGAGGGTAGTGACTCATTCGCTTATTATAAATGTCAGTTGCCATACTAAGCAAATCTGATTTGGGGTAACCCCGGTTAAAAAACAAAAAAATAATAAAACAAAACTCCTGAAAAGCATCACTGTCCTTTGAAGTCATACGACTTGCCCTGATAAACTGGCCTTTTGGAATGTTAGAAATAACATGTTTTGGGTGTCCACTTTTATAGTGGAGATACCCGTTATTAAATGTTTTCTTTCTATAAATACAACTGTGTAACTTATTTTCTTCATAATCCCATTTCAAGTTCACATCCAAAAAGTTGATATTGATACCATGACCACCTATAACAAACTTCAAATATGCAGAACAACAGTTAATATCATTTAAAAAAGAATCAACAGACAACTCTATATAATCAAAAATAAAAAACAAATCATCAATAAAACGACAATGAAACAGAATATGATATTTGTCAATTAAAGATGGAAGAAATTGACGCTCCCACAGAGCCATGACAAGATTAGCATAAGCTGGGGCAGCTGAAGACCCCATTGCTACACCTCTTTTTTGTCTGTAGTATACTTGATCGAACACAAAAAAATTATTCTCTAAAATAATTTCTAGAAATCCACAAATCAAAGAAATAGTGTTACTTGAAAAACCAGAATAAAAATTAGTTAAAAAGTTCCTCACAGCTTCAATACCCTCAACTTGAGGAATACAGGTATAAAGGGACACTACATCAACCGTTAACATGATATGCCTACTGGGGTCAAAGCCATTGACGGTAACAAACTCATTAATTTTAGTTAAGAAATGCCATGAGTCACGTAAAAAAGAAGTTTCATTACTGATCACCGGACCCAATAAAGCGTCAATGACCAAAGACAACCCTTCAGTAACACTATGCGGTGATGAAACTATAGGCCTAAAGGGTGGGTTCACAAGGGATTTATGGGTTTTTGGAATCCCAAAAATAACCCCAATGCGTGGCTGGTCAATGACGCAAAAGTCATAAAGCTCGGGGCTGATATCACCCTCCATCAATGCTTCATATAAATATGAATGTATGGAGCTTTGGCGCTTATGGATGTCATAAAGAGAAATGATCTCATATTCATCAGTGTTATTTAAAAGCTTCAAAATACCTTCAGTGTAATCCTTTTTATTCATGACAACAATGTTGTTGCCCTTATCACTCTTCATGAATCTAACGTTGCTACACATGAACTGTAAATTATTTAGAGCTTTGCTTTCAGCATGAGTTAAATTTTGTTCATGCTTAGAACTATGAGCTAATAACTGATCAACATCCTGCAAACAGTTCTCTTCAAAAACCCTCATTGTGTGATTTAAATTAGGACAAAAAATAGAAGGTTTAATAAAAACCTGATCAGAATGAGCAACATCATGCAATAAATAATGCAAGTTCAGTTTCCTAACGTACTGTTTTATATCAATGACGGTCTTGACATAATTGGCTCTAGACCGTGGAACAAAATTAAGCCCCAATTTTAAAATGTTCATTTCATCAGAAGAAAAAATGTAGTCAGTCAAGTTGATTACACTGAAAAAACTGCTTCCCAGTTCTAGGTTTAACTCAGAAAAGTTCAGTCTTGGTAGAAGCTTGATGCTTCTTGTTGGTAAAAGAAGAAGGCGCCGCAACATTGGCAGAGGCTGAACCTAAGTTGGAAATTTGTTTGGATTTAACAACAGTATTGTTGTCAATGGCATTCAAAAAATTACTTTCTGATGGTGGTGGAATAACTTTTGAATCTGAAACAGGAGTGGTGCACTCAACACCGTTATGAGGCGCAATGTTATTATTGTTACCACCTGAAGAAACGGAATCGAGTACAGGTTCTGCTGTAGTACCCGTGTTGTGCTCAGCGGCGTTCGCTGTCTGCTGACGGTCAATGTTTGAAACAAACTTTCTGTCCCAGTTGCTAAAAGGCTTAAAGGAAGTTTGTTTCAAGGTATTAAAACCTTTATTAGACTTATTAGAAGGAACATAAATCAAATAAGCTGAATTGTTTTCATAGGCACTAATGTCCCTTAACAATTTACCGTGTTTCCGGTTAACATTGTCTACTGAAGAGTGCTTTAATTCTTGAATAATAGAGTCAAAAAACTCCTCAAAACCTTTTTCATCCAAAGATTCCTTAAAAAACAACTCAGATTTAATAATTTCCTTTTTTAAAGCCAGTAGTTTCACCGCATTGTTGTCAACTAAGAGCTTAAGAAACTGTAAACCGGCCTCATTAAAAAAGCCGGTCAAGGTCTCAAAGAACGGATCACTAGACAAAACTCCGTTAGGGCATTTAAAAAAACGTAGCCCTTTCGGAACGATGTGTAGTTCCAGACACCTTAAAAAATAACAATTTTCCAAATGAATGGCATTGTACCTTTTAAGTAGTTTGAATAACTGTTCCCGCTTGTCCTGGAAGTCTTGATGCCGTGGTGGTTTCTTAAATCCATTGACTCAAAGTCGTCCGACCAATAGTGCGCGGTGCGGTAGAACCCAAATCTTTTCCTACCGGAGGTTGGTTGTCCAAACAAATAACGGTGTCCAATTCATGAAAAGACCCGACAGGACTAGATGTTTTGGTAGTCGATTCAGCCGCATTAGCCTTAGAAACAAGGTATTGAAGTGAACTCTTGATGTCCGCTAAAGTACCAATCAGCAAGGCACTAAAGTTAATATTCTCGGTGGAAGGTGTAGGATGAATACTCAAATTTAGGAGTGGGTCTTCAGCCGCCTCAGCCATAATGCTCACAAACCAATAAGAAATAAAGCACAAAAAACTAATAAATCCAAGTCAAGGCAAAGGCACCTGCAAATAACTCCACAACTCAAAGAAATAGCGTATACTATTAAATTATGTTAGATCCGTAGACTTCCTCAGAATGACACATACAGAGCAATCAAGACTTAAATAGACAAAAAATCACCATGGAAATTAATTAAAAACAATTAATGATGTCATTAAAAAATGAATAATACAACATAAAAAGAAAAAATTGAACATTTTTAAATGATATGTAAACATACTAAATCTTCACTTTTATTAACTTTTAATTTCCTATGTTTAAGAAAGCACTTGACATTTATAGTCTCATTAAGACCTCAGACTTCAATTTAATCTGCCAATGTGTCTCCCTTTGTAATAAAAAGTTTTTAAAGTCCCCCTCCCTCATATCTTTTTGACAAATTTCCAAGATTGAAAACAAAAATTTTTTGAAAGATTGACAAACTAAACTGTGTTTAAAAAGAGCATTTTTGTCATCTTTAATTTTAATACTATATAAGTGTTCCCTTATTCTGGTTTTGAGTTGCCTGGTCGTCATGCCAACGTAAAAGGCAGTGCATGATGAACACAAAGCAATATAAACCACACCAGAGGAACGACAATTAACAAAACCAGGAACAGAAAAGGTTCTATCAATGGAAGCCACCGAAATGTATGGTCCAGTGAGAATGTACCTACATGCGTTACAATCGTGACAACAATTCATGCCTAATAAGTTACACAGTTGTATTTATAGAAAGAAAACATTTAACAACGGGTATCTCCACTATAAAAGTGGACACCCAAAACATGTTATTTCTAACATTCCAAAAGGCCAGTTTATCAGGGCAAGTCGTATGACTTCAAAGGACAGTGATGCTTTTCAGGACTTTTGTTTTATTATTTTTTTGTTTTTTAACCGGGGTTACCCCAAATCAGATTTGCTTAGTATGGCAACTGACATTTATAATAAGCGAATGAGTCACTACCCTCCGATATTAAGTTCAGGTTTGAACAACTTGTTTTCTGTGACCACAAACAATAGTAACACCTTTAATTCTAGGATTGTGTGTTCCCTTGAGATGAATTCTGACAATCAGCATATACAGAATATTATATTGAAAAATTGGCGTATCATTAGGGGAAATGCCGAAATGTATGACACGTTAGGAGATAAACCTTTTTTTGTACATAGGAATGACCTTAATTTGAAAAAGATTTTAGAAAGAGGTAACAACACTTCTCTTAGTGTTCCATCTAGTAGTAAAAAAGGCATGAATTGTTGTCACGATTGTAACGCATGTAGGTACATTCTCACTGGACCATACATTTCGGTGGCTTCCATTGATAGAACCTTTTCTGTTCCTGGTTTTGTTAATTGTCGTTCCTCTGGTGTGGTTTATATTGCTTTGTGTTCATCATGCACTGCCTTTTCAGGCAACTCAAAACCAGAATAAGGGAACACTTATATAGTATTAAAATTAAAGATGACAAAAATGCTCTTTTTAAACACAGTTTAGTTTGTCAATCTTTCAAAAAATTTTTGTTTTCAATCTTGGAAATTTGTCAAAAAGATATGAGGCTTTTTATTACAAAGGGAGACACATTGGCAGATTAAACTGAAGTCTGACCGCCCCCCTGGTCTTAATGAGACTATAAATATCAAGTGCTTTCTTAAACATAGGAAATTAAAAGTTAATAAAAGTGAAGATTTAGTATGTTTACATATCATTTAAAAATGTTCAATTTTTTCTTTTTATGTTGTATTATTCATTTTTTAATGACATCATTAATTGTTTTTAATTAATTTCCATGGTGATTTTTTGTCTATTTAAGTCTTGATTGCTCTGTATGTGTCATTCTGAGGAAGTAAAGCGGATAATTAAATAGTATACGCTATTTCTTTGAGTTGTGGAGTTATTTGCAGGTGCCTTTGCCTTGACTTGGATTAAGTAACAGATAGTCAACTGTTGCACAGTCCTTTCCTGTTTTAGGTAGATATGTGAAGGAATGTGTATTGTTTTCTGATACTTGAGACTTATATTTCTTAGGCTTCCAGGCTTTCTGTCCCATGCCGTTCTGTGCTTTTACACATACAGTACAGTGCAGCAGATGTTCTTCATGTTTCACTGTTGCAGTCATCACACTTGGATTATCTGCCTGCATGGTAGCCCTCAGTCGGCCTGAATACCAGAGACTTAGTATTTCTGTGTCGGTTGCTGTCACTTCAGTACTGACGTCAGGTTGTCAGGGGTATAAAAACAGGCAGCCGACGCCATTACATCAGTCTTTCTTGCCGAGGAACCCAAAGCAGAAGCAGTTTGCACGTGTGCTGGTCGGCCGCTACCTGAGTTTTCGTTTCTGAATTAAATCATCCTGAAGTCTTCTAAAGCTAAGTACCCTATTGGGGATCCTTTTTTCATGCTCTATCCAATGTCAGAAAAAGTTAACAATTGTCTCACCTGTGGAAAGCAAATACTACACCAATATTTCCATTCTTACTGCATCACCTGTTTAGGCCCAGACCACGATGTACCTCGCTGTTGGTTTTTGTGCCTTTTTCAACACCCAAAGTATTCGTCATCGGGCCCTTATTGTCACTAAATACTTTCACTGTCAATCTCTGTATTCCGAAATGGCTTCGATAAGCCATCCGACTACCGATCTTCTGAAAAAAATAAGGATAAAGACAGAGACAGACTGCACCAATTCAAAACTGCCGACGACACTTCTGTTAAGCCAGTCGACAGTCCCTGATGCTGCTTCTATGGATTCGCAGGCCACTACTGAGACTGGTTCGGAGTCCAGTATGCAGCGAGACTCTTCTTTGACTACGGAACCTGCAGATATCTCTACCTTGGATGTGTTCTGAGCCGCTGTGCAGGCACCGGCTTCTGAGGAAGTTCTTCGCATTATCGATATTCGAAACAAACTGACGACTTCTTTCCAGTCTTCAGTTCTGTCTAAAACTACAGAGTTTCTAAGGCCAAGAGTACGAGCTATGCCTAAAAACTCAAGCACCTGCTTCCTTGCCTCATCATCAAATGCTTAAAATGTCAGAAGACCTGATTATGCTGATTAGGGGAAGCCAGTCTTCCCCTGCTAAGAGAAAAAAAGATCTGTCCCCAGTAGCTTTAACTGACCAAGAGTCCGTCGACTCTGAGGTTTCTGATTATGAAGACTTGCCTTTATCTGCTTATGAGGATTCAGATGCAGAGGAATCCATTCAAAGTGGATGCCGTATCTTTCCTGTGGGTAAACTCTCAATCTATGCATTTCCCCCTCTGCCTCTTCTCACAAGAATATTACTCAAGATAAGACAGGACAGACCAAGGACAATCCTGATTTCCCCGGGCTGGCCACGCCAGCATTGGTACCCACTGCTGCGCAGCCTGTCACCGGTGCCACCCTGGCACCTACCCCAGATCCAAACCCTCCTCAGCCAGCAGGAGGGACATATCCTGCATCCACAACTGCAAACCCTGAATCCTGCAGCCTGGCTTATTCCTTGAATTCTCCCCCAGTGACCAGCCTAAGCAAGCAGGTGCTGGACGTCCTTCTTGAAGCCAGAAGACCCAGTGCAAGGAAATCCTGTGCTGATAGGTGGAAAAGGTTTTGTTCATGGATTCAATCTAAAGAAGAGGACACAGCACTGCCCTCCTTACCTCTAATCCTGGATTACGTAGCAGATCTACCCCACAGAGGTGTATCCTTCTCTGTTAAGATCCATGCCTCTGCCATCTTGGCTCATTACAACACTGAGCCTCTTCTCTCACCCTCTCATCAAGCAGTTCCTGAGAGGGGCAAACAACCTAAGGCCATCAAGGAGAGCACCCACCCCTGCTTGGGACCTTAACTTTGTACTGGAAAAGCTCGCGCTACCTCCCTTTGAGCCTGCAGTGTCAGCAGAGTTAAAATTCCTTGCTTGGCAAACAGCTTTGCTTCTGGCCATCAATTCAGCTAGAAGAGTGTCTGAGCTACAAGCACTGGCTGTGGAACCCTTCAATGTTAAGTTGTCATTCTCGCTTTCATTCTTGCTGGATGGGTTCGGAGCTGATCCTCTGCTCCGACTCGGCCTATACTTTTTATTTGGACATTGTATTACTCTTTTGAGTACTCCAACAGCAACTTTGTGGATCTTTATCAGCCTACTGGTACTAGCGAGCAACCGTTGTATGTTTTCTTAGTTCCATTTGATTTAGTTTGTTTTCTCGGCCTATACTATAGCTAGAGAGCTATTTTTACTGGCTCGAGGCAGCCCTATATCCCACAGTACCATGCGCTAACTCCCCAGATCTCGTTTGCCGCTTCGCTGCGAGGTTGCCTTTTTTTACCGGCTCAGGTTAGTAAAAGAGATTTTTTTCAATAGAGCTATTTTTTCAGATAGTTTTTCAGATAGTTTTCCTACCTTAGGTCCCTATCAATAGTTTTATTTATTACAGCCCTTTTGTTAGACCTTCTTCACTTCCTTTTAGTTCATTTTTATAATCGGGCCTACGGGCTTTAGCTTAGTTTCCCCCACCCCTTAGAGTGTCTGTGTGTGGGTGTTTTAGTCAGTCCCCTTAACTCCTTTCTGGGTATAAGTTGAGTGAGTGTGTGGGCTGACTGTGTTTTCTGTATTTAGGACTATGTCCAAAGACGCTAAGGTCTCGGGATTCAAGAAGTGTGACTCGTGCTGTCAGAAAATGTCTCTGACAGACGGTCACACTTCTTGCGTCTACTGCTTGGAGCCTTTTCACCTGCAGGACTCTTGTTCAGTCTGTCACGGATTTAGTTCAAGAGTCCTGCATGAGCATCGTAATAAGCTCATCTTGAGGGGCTTATTGAAGCCTGATGACTCCCCGTCCAAGTCTGGCTCGGGGAAGTCTTCTAAAACTGCCAAACTCTCGGCTCCAGCTTCTGAGTCGAGGACTGGTGTAACTCAGATGGCTCCGACATCGGTTCCAATCGGATCCGAAGCGAGCAAGGTCGTATCCGCTCCGAAATCTGCATCGGGGCCGACTCCAGCGCACAAGCGCTCTAGATCCCCCTCGCTAGAATCCGTCCGATCGGCTACGAGATCACCACTCCTATCGGAGCGGAGTCATAGGACTCATTCATCCAGGCTTTCCGACCACGATATTGAGAGGGTGGTCAGTAGACTCATAAAATCTCAGGCACTAGCCCAAATGCTCCAAAGCCCGTCTCACCAAACTGTGGCTCCCTCGGTACCGCCATCGATTCCTCCCCGACTCACCTTTCGAGTTCGGAGCCGGAGTTTGTCGGAACCGTAACCTTGCCCACGTCGGAGCAGATACTTCCACCTTCGTCTCCAGTGTCGTTGGCTCCGACTTCTTCATTGGTTCTGTCCGTGGAGAGGTCTGGGCACCTGGACTCCATTGTCGGCTCCGAGGGGGCGAGTGGCATCGGACCCTTGTCCGACCCCGCTGTCCCTCTCGGAGCTTCGGCTCTGGTTAGTTCGGCCCCGACATCATTCTCGGAGCCTTCTCTGTCGGTGCCGGGAGCGGTTCGGGTCTCTTCGGAGCAGGGACTGCCTTTGGTGCCTGATAGGGGAGCCTTCGAAGTGATGAGGAGCGTGCTTGACCCAGTGTCCACTCCAAGGTTAAGTTCTGCAGCTCCTCCCTCTACAGTGCCTGTTAGGGTCTATGGCCATCCTCCTGCATCTGACAGCAGAGATCCAAAGCGTAGGGTACCCACTTTGGGTGTCTCCTCCTCTTCCGAGGCCTCCCCTGAAGCTTCAGGGGAACCCCCTAGGAAAAGGAAGTGCAAGAGGAAGCACATAGACTCCCCCAGGTCTGTCACGTCGGACACCGACTTGGATGAGTCTGAGGGTTCCCCGAGAGATCCCCCTCTGAGGATGTCTCCTTTTCAGACATCCTAGAGATCCTGAAACAGAGAGGAAATTGGTCCACTCTCAAACCCTCCGAGGACGGAGTCGGTTTACCTTGACGCTTTTGGATCTCGCCCTTCCACCTCCTGGATGTCTCCCCCTTTCGACCCACTAATGGAAGTAGTGGCCAGAAAGGCGTGGGCCGCTCCTGACTCAATGGAACCTACCCCTAGGAGGCCCTCTAAATTTATTTCTGCTCCGGAGGACAAATCCTTTCTGACCAAAGATGTTTCAGTTGATGCTATGGTGGTAGCAGTAGCCACTAAGAAGGAATTAGATGATCCTTCTGTACCTGTTCATCCTCCTAACAAAGAGTCCAGGACCATGGACAGGTACGGTAAGCGGACATTTGCTTCAGCAACCTTTGCTATGCGATCGCTAAACTATTTGTCATTTCACCCGCCTTCAGAGAGACTTGCTCAAAGAACTGGGTGAAACTGTACAGGATCCTTCTGCTGCGGGGTATCAGGACAAGATGAACTCCCAGCTGGCTACCCTGAATTCCATTGTCAACTCCTCCATGCGGCTTATCTCCTATGCAGCCGATGGAGCGAGTAGGGCCGCAGGCACAGGTGTTGCGTTGAGACGTCACGCTTGGATGCGAGACTGTAACTTTGCCGATCCCTTCAAGGCGTCCTTCACCAGCACCCCCTTTGATGGTTCAGAATTGTTTGGACCACAGGTGAAGAATACCCTCACCAGATGCGAGCAAGATGGTAAGACTCTCTCTGCCGTGGGAGTCCACTTTTCCACACCTTCTAGACCTTACCCTAAGGGCCAGAAGGGTGGAAAGATGTGGTTCCGCAAACCACAGGGAGTCGCACCTGCCGCACGTGGTGAATTTCCCCCCAGAGGCAGAGGGGGGAACAATAACAGACGCCGCCCCAGGGGCAGAGGGGGTCCACAGGACCAGGGTTCCAGGGAATCCTTCCCTGACCAACCCTTTCAGCATCCCTGAGAAGCTGCCCGACTGTCCGCCTTCGGAGGCAGTCGGGGGAAGATTATCTTTGTACCCAGAAGCCTGGCAATCCCTCTCCCAAGACAAATGGGTACAGTTGATCATATCCGAGGGTTACAAAATTTCCTTAATTTCCCCTCCGGTACAACCGCCAAGACCCCTACCAGACGTACCACCCGGACAAAGGGGTCAGGCACAGCTAGAAATAAAAAAGCTGTTAGAAAAGAGAGTCATCCAGGCAGTCCCAGCAGATCAGCTAGGATCCGGAATCTACTCCAGATTCTTTTTGGTACCAAAAAAGACAGGAGACTGGAGACCCATTTTGGACCTCAGCAGATTGAACAACTCTGTACAAAAGACAAAATTTCAGATGGTAACACTGCAGTCCATTCTACCCTTTTTGGGCAGAGACGACTGGATGTGCTAGTTAGACCTCCAGGATGCGTACTATCATATAAAGATACACAGGCGCTCCAGGAGGTTTCTCCGCTTCCAGCCGGGAGCCAGTCATTATCAATTCAGAACCCTGCCCTTTGGTCTCACCACAACCCCCCGGGTGTTCACCAAATACTTGGCAGTGGTCATGGCTCACCTGAGACAAAACGGATTCCAGGTGTTTCCATATTTAAACAACTGGCTCATTTCCGCTACCACCAAGCAGCATCTTATAATGGCCAGGGATTACACTGTTCAACTTTGCAACAATCTAGGTATTTCTATAAATTTTTACATAATCATCCTTGTCGCCTTGTCAATGTATAAACTTTATAGGCGCCGTGTTAAACACCACAGAAATGTCTGCAACATTACCACCTCAGAGAGTGACAGACATACGGCGGAATGTTCAGTTCCTGTTTCAGTCCAACAGAGTTCAAGTCAAGTTAGTACTGAAAGCGTTAGGCCTCATGGCAGCGGCGATCCTTCTCCTCCCATTAGCCCGCTTCCACATGAGGATCCTTCAGTGGATGCTGTTTTCTCAGTGGTCCTTTCAACAGCTCCCAATGACTCACAACATCTTGATAACCCCATCATGCAAGAATCACCTCTCCTGGTGGATGGTTTCCCCTCCGCTCTTTCAGGGCAGACCCTTTGTTCTCCCCCCCCAGTTGCCACGGTGACAACGGATGCCTCCCTGAGCGGGTGGGGGGGGCACTATCAGGGCAGGACGGTCCAGGGCACATGGCAACAATTAGAATGCCACCTTCACATAAATGTCCTGGAGATGAGAGAGGTGCTTTTAACGTTGCTCTTCCCACAGGGACTGTAGCAATTCAAACGGACAATATGTCTGTGGTGTGGTACATAAACAAGCCTACCCCCTATGTCGAGAAGCACTCAGACTTTGGCAATGGGCAATTTCCTCTCAACGGTTTCTGATAGCAACGCACATCCCCGGAAGTCCAACGTCTTAGTGGACAGATTGAGCAGAACTATCCTCATGCCTAACGAGTGGTCTCTAAATCAAGCGGTAGCAGACAGAATATTTCAGAAGTGGGGCCAGCCTTGCTGCGATCTTTTCGCAACCCCTCAAAACAGCAAGTGCCTCGACTTCTTCACACACTTCCCTCTACCAGGCCATCCCCCCAGAGACGCTCTTGTTCATGATTGGCCCCGGGGTCTTCTATATGCCTTTCCCCCCTTACCGTTGATCCCGTAATTAATTCAGAAAGCAACCGCATTGAGATCCAAAATGATCCTCATTGCTCCGTATTGGCCTCGACAAGTATGGTTTCCGTTCCTGCACAGTTATCTACTGGAACAGCCTTGGCATCTGGAACCCCTTCTGGATCTGTTGACCCATGTCATGGGCAAGCTGCATCAGTCTCTTCATTCCCTCAACCTCACAGCTTGGTTGCTCCACTACCAGCCATAGCCAGGCTTCCCCTTATTTCTCTTCCTGTCCGTGATATCATTCTTGCTTCCCATAAGTCCAATACTAGGAAGACTTATGCGAGTAAATGGAAGCATTTTTCGCTCTGGGTACAAGCTAGGTCCTTAGATCCTTTCCAGGCACCAATTCATAAGGTTCTAGACTTTCTGGCGGAGCTTTTTCATTCAAGGTCATCGTCAGCCACTATCAGAGTACAATTAGTGGCCATTGCTAATTTTCATGTGGGGCTCTCAGAAGCAAATGTTATGTCCCACAAACTCTGTAAAGCCTTCCTCAAGGGCATCTTCTTGCTTAGACCTCCCATTAAGGATCCGCCTCCACAATGGGATTTAAATTTGGTTCTAACGTCATTGATTCTGCCTCCCTTTGAACCCGCAGCCTCTTGCTCCCTCAAGCTTCTTTCTTGGAAAACTCTGTTTTTAGTAGCCATAACATCTGCCAGAAGGGTATCGGAACTCCAAGCCTTGTCTGTCCGTCCCCCTTATTTGGTCTTTCATAAAGACAGGGTAACTCTCAGAACAAACCCTTCCTTCCTACCAAAGTTTCCTCTGAAGCAAATCTAAACCACTCTATTGACTTGCCTGTCTTCTTCCCAGACTACTCAAACAGGGCTGAACAGAAATTACATTCATTGGATGTTCATCGCCAACTACGGTATTATCTAGACAGGACAAAACAACTCAGAAAGTCAGATCAGCTCTTTCTCTCTTATGCTGAAGGGAAGAAAGGGCTTCCAGTATCAAAGGTTACTCTTTCCAGATGGTTGACATCCATTATTATCTTTGTCTACGAGTTGAGACACAGGCAACTCCCGTCTAGGCCTAAGGCTCATTCAACTAGGGCACTGTCAACATCAACAGCCTTTCAAGCAAGGTTGCCATTAGATGCCATATGTGCAGCAGCTACATGGGCTTCTCAACATACCTTTATTGCCCATTACAAACTTGATATAGCCTCCAGAAATAGAGCTGACTTTGGTTCCACCATACTTAGGAGTCTGTTCCATTGAGCCACCCAGGACCAAGGTGCTAGGGACGCTGTCCCATCCAGCAAGAATGAAGGTGAGAATGACAACTTAACATTAAGAAGTTATGTTCTTACCATAACATTCCATGTTAGTTGTCTTCTTCTCGCCTTCTTTCTTGCGTCCCTCCCTCCTGCCCCCTAGCCTGGACAGACTTGAAGGTCTCTGAGTCCTTCTATTTCATGAGATACAATACTTTACGGTTTCCCCGTATCTTTAGTGTTACCAGCAGGGAGTCCGTACTTGGAAATGAGGATAATAATAATAAATTTATACTATGTATTAGCTGCCAACGAGATCTGGGGAGTTAGCGCATGGTATTGTGGGATATAGGGCTGCCTCGAGCCGGTAAAAATAGCTCTCGAGCTATAGTATAGGCAGAGTCGGAGCCGAGGATCGGCTCCGAACCCATCCAGCAAGAAAGAAGACGAGAAGAAAACTAACATGGAACGTTATGGTAAGAACATAACTTCTTATTATTTTTCATGCTGACAGGGTCTCCCTCAGGACTAACCCTTCCTTTAGGCCTAAAGTGGTGTCCAGTGTGGCTCTCAACCCATCTATCCATTTGCCAACTTTCTTCCCTAACCCTCAAAATAAAGGGGAAAGTATCCTGCCCTCCTTGGACATGCACAGGCAGCTCCGATTCTACCTGGATAGGACTAAAGCCTTCAGGAAATCTGACCAATTACTAGTCAGTTTTCCACCAGGGGCAGAGGGCAAGGCCATTTCAAAACAAACAATTTCCAAATTTCTGCTACAAACACCATGGGAAACCAACCCCTCAGGGGGTCAGAAAGCATTCCACTAGGGCAACTTGTACCCCTACAGCA
Organism: Protopterus annectens; assembly: GCF_019279795.1. Lineage (NCBI taxonomy): Eukaryota > Metazoa > Chordata > Ceratodontiformes > Protopteridae > Protopterus > Protopterus annectens. Next base: position 1,355,524,911 of record NC_056745.1, read on the forward strand.
TTCCTCAGGGGAGTCCCTACCAGGGACATTCTGGAAGCTGCTACCTGGAGTTCTGTGCACACCTTCACCAAGCATTACCACCTACCTATCTTTTCCAAATCCAGGACGGGTTTTGCAGCAGCAGTCCTGCAGGGCATACTAGCCAGCCCCAGCTCTTCTTGACTGCCTCCACCCTTTCTTCAGCTTTGGGAATCAACCCAAGTGTGATGACTGCGACAGTGAAACATGAAGAGCATAGTACAGTTGTGTACACTTACTGTAAATGTAGATGTAGATGTTCGAGTGTATTCACTGTTGCATTCCTGGTTTCCCGCCTCCAGCCCCCTTGTCTCTCTCTTTATCTCTCTCTCTCTCCTCTCTATGTCTATTAGTCACCCCTTACTTTTTTACTGGTGATGTTTTTTCACCATAACTTTGCTTCCTATTCGGGGGGCTCCTGACATTTGGGGCAAGACAAACTGATGTAATGACGTCTGCTGCCTGTTTCTATACCCCTGATGACCTGACATCAGTACTGAAGCAACAGCAACTGATGCAGAAATACTAAGTCTCTGGTGTTCGGGCCGACTGAGGGCTACCTGCAGGCAGATAACCCAAGTGAGTAGGGAAATGGAAGCTTTTGCATTCCCTATATCTTCCTAATTAACCCTATTATTGTGAGGGTTTTGGGCAAAAAGTGTGATGACTGCAACAGTGAATACTCTACATTTATGGTAAGTGTACACAACTGTACTTTCTGAACAGTGGCATGCATCTAATGCAGACTGCTAGAGGATTGTAACTCCTCTCTTTGGTTAGATTCTTTTCCACAGGACTGAGTATTCAGCTAAGCGCATGACAGATCTTGCAAGTCTGGTGAAAGCCTGGTGAAACTTCTCCCATTTTATCTGGAAACTGAAAATGTCTTCTGCTTCCATCTTGATTTTAGCTCTAAAATCCTATTTTTTGTACAGTAATGCATCAGCTTAATCACTGGACAGAATGACAGTAACCACAAATTCTTCCTACCTTCTGTGGTGTACAATCTTCATCTTGTGTAGGCATGGATTAAATGGGTGGAATGCTGTTTACAACATGCTTGCTTACTTTACCATCCATTCATCAAGCTTTAATAGACATACAGTATGTTTTGTTTTAAGCATTGTTTAGTGTTAAATCCAGTGTCAGTTATACCAAAGATTCCCTTTTTGGCAGGTCATCTCAGTCTTGCTTCTTGAGCTTAGAAATAATTTTGCTCTTAAGTATGTTTCCATAGGGATCTTAAAGAACTGACTGAATGATGAGAGATATTTCTTCCTTGTTGACGTCTTTTTATTATGCCTTAATTTTTCCTGTTCTAGCAGGACAGATGTACATATCTTATTATTTAACTGTTAATTTTTCATCTTTTTTTTTTGAATACTACTTTGCTTTTGTGTCATTACTGCAACATTTACTTTTCTTACTTTGTATGTAGTCTCCATGTACTTTGTTAAATTAATATTTTATTGCCTGTAAAACTGCAACAGTGTAGTCTTATCCATGACAGTTTTATTATCCTGTACTTGTAGTTTTTAATTGCATTTACTTTGTTATAACCTCTGAGGTGACATCCAGTAATAGGTAAAATTGTTTTGAGTACTGACCCTCTTTTAACTAGTACAGATGTTGAGTTTTCTGTTTGCATTTTTCACAAGTGTGTTGTAATGATTTGTTTTAAGTCAGGCTGAGGAATTGATCAAGCTTCTAATATTGTTAGTGTTTGTTACCAACTGTGTACTGCTATACATACCTCTCAACTGTCCAGATTTTCGTCTCATATTTTTGGCCTTTTCCTCATAAAATTTCTTGTTTTCTGGTAAATCATTGGGATGATCTAAGAATTGAAGTCACTAAATAGTGACATACATTTGAGTTTCATACTTTATATCCTTCAGAAAATGCATGCTAACACAAATCCTTTTATTCTAGCAGCTTTCTAAGTTTGAGTCATATTTAAAATCTGTACCTATTTTTGGTCCTTTGTCCCCCCATTACATCAGGTGTCCCCCCATTATATCAGGTTTTGTCCAGATTACTTAAGCTGAGGTGGAGAGGTATGCTGCTATGTAGAAGGGTATATCTAAACTTGTTATTGCATTGTGAAGTTGATAGTTTCTTTTATGCGTCAGTCCAGCAGTCCAGTAAGGACAGAATTTTCAACTAGAAGATCTAAAGACTATACAGATAGCTCTGTTTTCTGTTGCTTGTTCAACTATATATATTTTTTCAAAATTAACAATGTAATAAATAGCTATATATCCACCCCTATATTTATGTATTACTTCAGGGCATGTGTTCCTTATAAGGTAATGCCTTTTTAAGTTTTTGCTGAACATCAGTATTTTTCTTACCTAATAAATTTGGATAAAGTGGAGTTTCCTCAATGATGTTTACATCTTAAATGAAGCTCTGTTTCAATTTACTGTTAAGAGCATTCTTAGGTTAACATTGTCATGTGCAGATTCTTTTACAGTACTAGTTTCCAAAACATTCTACCATCCTAACCCTGCACTCCAGTTATTTTTACAAGGCAGTTTTGCTGTTCTATCTTGAAGCCACGTCAGTAAGCCCAGTCATTTACTATTTTAGGCTGCCCTGTGTCTTCAAGTCAGAATATAGCATCTCTATTGGTTTACATCTTTGAAAAAAATAATGCAAAATGTACTCAGACTGTTGATATAAACAACTAGTGTAAACTGGGAAACTGCAAGAAAGGAAGTTCCTGCATTAAAAAGGCAGAATGTTTTTAACCCAGCTAAGCAAATGTAAAGTACACAAGTCAGATGCACAGCATGCAGGAAATAGAATGTATAGTGCTAATGTTTTAGGCTGGGTTTCAGATTCACTTGAAAAGAAGTTACAATAATTTTTTTCAGTACTTGCTTTTGTTTTGATTTGTACCCCTATAAAAAGAACAGAATGCTGGTAATTATGCAGAGTAAGAGTAAACAACTCAAAAGTCAGTTGCATATTATACAGGAAATGGAATGTATGGTGCTACTGTGGCAAAACCTGGGTTTCAGATTCACTTGCAAAGTAGTAACTCAGATTCTGTTAGAAATTAAAAAAAAAAAAAAATAACAAAGCTTTGCTGGTTGCTAAGATATAAGATATTTGACTGGAGCCAGACTGTTTTAGATTTCACATGCATGTCTTTTCATGATTTAAATTCACATATCCATTTACCCTTTAACTGCATTATGCCGTTCTGAGGATGTGTTGGAATAAAGATGTGTGGGTGAGTGAAGGCGAAAGATGCGTGGGTGAGTGAAGGTGCTTGGGCGGCCACGGTGGTGCAGTGGTTAGCATTGTCACCTCACAGCAAGAAGTTCTCCAGTTCGATCCTCAGCTGGGGTGCCTTCTGTGTGGAGTCTGCATGTCCTCCCTGTGGTCGCGTGGGTTTCCTCCGGGTGCTCCGGTTTCTTCCCACATCCCAAAGACATGCTGTAGGTGTATTGGACACTCCAAATTGGCCCTAGGTGTGAGTGTGTGCATGTATGTGCCTTCAGTGGAAGGTTGGGCGCCGGGCTGGCAACTCGATACCGTAAAACTCCACTGCCAATCATGAGCGGACAGGTGATCCACTGTGGCGACCCCTAACTGGGAAAAGCCAAAAGATGAAGAAGATGAAGAAGGGTGAAGGCGCTTACCAAGTTTATGGTCCTGGGCCACAGTGCAGCCCTCATTTGTCAGGGATGTACCAAGAGCTTTAAGGGCCTCCAGGCAAAGTATAATGTGGGACCACCATTTCCCCTCTAAGAACTATAAATTAACCAGTGAATGTGAAAATTATCAGAACATGTCAGGTGCATTAATTTAACTTTCCTATTTTTCAGTACATGCTTGTTTTCTTAGCAAATTGGATGTTTTATTTGTGTTGATTACCGAGAAAGTTGAAGCCAGAGAGTAAAAGCTGTAAAACACACAAGAACAATATATATCAGTTACACAAACAATCCAAGCATAGACATAATTAAAATCAAATACATAAAATATAGTTAAAATAATACTTTGAAATTAGAGCATAAAATTAGGTGAATTATTGGTAAGGAGATATATATTAGAACAAGCTGCAAACTATTACTGTGCAGTAAGTATAAGTAGACAAGCTAACCAAAAGGAACAGTAAACTGTACTGAAAAAAAATGTGATTAGGGTGGCTGAAGGGACAACATAGTTTGATGGGATGAAATCCAGGCAGACGCAGTAAGGTATGTGAGAGAGAAAAGATAGTGAGATAGAGTGAAGTCGAGAGAAATCTGGGAGAAGTTAAAACTTAGGTTAAACATAGCCAACCTTGGTTCTTTGTCATTTGCTGCTTTAATCAACATTTTACTGTATTGCACCACTGCCTGTCAGATTAGGTTGTATTACTTAATCTAATTGGACTCCTTGAAGGTTTGTGCCAAAGGATTATGTTAAAGTTAACAGTATGCGAGCTATTCCTCCAGCTTTTTTGTTTTTTAATTCTTTGATATTTTTTTTCATTGTAACTGTCAGTTTGGGGTTAGATTGCATTTGTATAAGTATTAACTTTGAGAACGAATTTGGTTTGTTGTGATTAACTGCAAACGGATATAATGTTCTGCTGGTGTTGCACAAAATTTTAAACTGTTAATACTGTAATGAAATGTGTGAAAAAAAAAAAAAAAGAAATGCCAGAAGCCTTTGGTATTTAGTTTACCCTTAGCAGTAGTTGGAAAGAAGGTAGTCTGGAGACTCAGACTGTGAAATGCGAGACACAGAATGTGAAATGCAGGGTTTGTAAGAATTTTGCACGTGACAGTAGTGTACTCAGATTGTTAAAGCAGGTAAGCTATTCACAAGGAAACAATTGGAGGGCATATTTATGGCTCCTAAATATGCAACAAAGTCTAGAATATTTAGGATTTTTGTTTGGAAGTGTTTGCCGGTCGGCCGAAATCTGAAATTTTCACATTCGAGTTTCAGAACCGAAGTCTTCAGCTAAAGCTAAGTACCCCGTTGGGGAAACCTTTCCTTGCGCCTTACCGATGTCAGTAAAAGTTAATAACTGCATTACTTGTGGGAAGCAAATACCTCATAATGATTTTCATTTGTACTGTATTCCTTGCCTAGGCCCAGATCATAACGTGCCTTGCTGTCGGTTTTGTGCTAGATTTAACCAACGCACTATTAAGCATCTATATATTTTTGCTTCAAAATATTTTGGATCCAGATTTAATTACCCTGAAATGTCGTTGGTTAGCAATCCAACTACCGGAGTTCACAAAAACGCAAAGAAAAAGACAGACTGTCTAGGTCCAAAACCGATGACGAAACTTCTCCTAAGCCAGTCGCCGGTACTCAATGAGGCGCTTTCACAGCCCCTGATACCCGCTACTTTTGAGTCGCAGGCCTCTACTGAGACCCATGCAGAGTCCGGTATGCGGCGAGATTCTCAGAGTATTGAACCCGCGGATATCTCTCCCTTGGATGGGTCCGGAGCCGCTGAGCAGGCACTGGCTTCTGAGGGTGTTTTCATGCCTCAACATTTCTATGTCAAACAGATGCCAGCTTCAAAAACAAGATCAAAAACATCTATGTGTAAAAAACTGACACATGAGCCACATGCTCAGGCCCCTATGCCTAAAAAAACAGATTATCAAAATGGCTGACAACTTAATTACCCCCCCCCCCCCCCACGCTAAGAGGCCTAGGCAAGACACTGATTATGAATCTTTAGATCAGGTTTCCATTTCTTCTGATTCCTCTTCTGATCAGGAATTTTCTATTCCACCCTATGAGGATTCTGAGGCAGAAGAATCCATCCCATCGGCATCTCCTCCTGAGGATTATTCTTTTGGAGAAATCTTGCATACTTTAAGGGAACATTTTCATTGAGAGAGTCAGGATTTCTCTGAATCAAAAAAGAGACGTGGGGATTTCCTTCTTCTTCCTCAGCATAGGCCTTTGGCAATACCTCCTGTATTAGACATTGTTGATGTGTTTTCGGAATCAAGCATGGCTCCTGATTCCCTACCTCCAGCTCCTAGTAAGCCAGACAGATATTACAGGGTTCCTGACTCCCACAAATTTCTATTCAAAAATCCTGCTGCTGATCCTGAGACTATCTCACAGGGTCCCAAAGGTGTAAAGGCCTCTACAGCAAAAAATCCTACCCCCTCTGATAGAGATTCCAGGGGGCTGGATAGATTGGGAAAGAAGGTTTATATGTCTGCAACCTTGGCAATTAAGTCCTTAAACTGCAGTTTCATATGCTTAAATATCAACAGTGTGTTATGGGCTTATTGAAACAGAAAATTATGTTGATTTCTGATTGTGTGGAAAATAAAGAATTGCAGGAATTGTATGCAGCAGAACAGGTTGGAAAGCATACTTTGCAATTTGGTTTTGATTCCTTGGAGGCCTCTTGCAGGGCCGCCGTTACTGGATCTGTGATTAGAAGGCATGCCAGGCTCAAGCAGCAAAATCTGCCTGATCATGTTAAAGCTAAATTGTTGGATGCCACTTTACAGCATTATACTCTGTTTGGTAATAAGGCAGAAGAGGTTTTAAAGAAAATTGAAGACAAAGCTAAATCTATGCAAACTGTAAACGATTTCTTACAAGTGCAGCCACCCAGGTTCAGTAGGCACTGGCCTACTAAACATTGATCCTTTCCTGTGTCCAACAAAGCATCTCAAGGCAAATCCAGGTGCTCAAAAGGCTCTAGATACCAATCACAGGGTTCTTACAGGTCAAAGCAATGGGATGCCTCCACCTCCAAATCTGGAGGAAACAAAGCACAACCCTACAGTAAGCAGTCTTAATGACTTCCCTCTACCTTCACCAAGCACTTAACTTTTGGCAGCCCCCTTGTGGGGAAAATTGGCACTTCATGCTCAAAATTGGCAGTTAATTACCCAGGACAAGTGGGTATTAAACATAGTATCCCAGGGGTACAGATTTCATGTCTGTACTTTGCCAATTCCAAACGGTTGGCTAGATCTGCCACAAAAATCAATGGGCAGAGGCTCAGAAACAGGTTATGTCCCTCATGGATATGGGGGTTATTCAACACAGTACCAGAACAGAAAAAAGGACAAGGTTTTTATTCAAGACTTTTTTTGGTACCCAGAAAAGACAATACCTGGCGTCCAATACTGGACTTACCGATTTTGAACACGTTCCTGGACATTCCAAAATTCAGAATGCTGACTTTACAACAGCTACTGCCTTTGCTGGGCAGGAACGCTTGGTTAGTGACTCTAGACTTGAGGCATACCTGTATATCCCAATAAGGGAATTGTGCAGAAGATACCTCCGCTTCAAGGCAGGTTTTTTGCATTACCAATTCCTGCACTGCCCTTTGGCTTATAATACTGCGCCCAGGGTCTTTACAAAGTGCCTGGCACCATTAATTGCATTTTGCAGACAGAGAAGCATACAAATTTATCCTTACCTGGACGACTGTCTCATTTAAGCAGAAAACAAGGACATTCTTCTTCAGCATCTGGTGTTTGTAAAAAGGCTTCTAACATGCCTAGGGTACACAATAAACGAAAAGAAATCCCAACTGGTACCCTCTCAAATAATTACATTCCTGGGTGCAAGCTTGAATACAACTGCCCCAGATGGCTTACCTTACGCCAGACAAACAAAGGCAACTGACAACATACTTCAAACAGATGGCAACAAAAACCCAGTTATCTGCAAGACAAATTCTGCAGGCTTTGGGGTTCATGGCATCCTGCATTCTACTAATTCCATATGCAAGACTGCATATGAGGAAACTTCGATGGTACCCAACAAGTTTATGGAGCCAATATTGTCACAGTCTGGAAACAATGAATGTTCATCACGTTTCACTGTTGCAGTCATTAGAACTGGGTTATCCTGCTGGCAGGCTACCCGCAGTCGGCCTGAGTTCCAAAGTCTAGGTCTGGCATCAGTTGTCGTCACCTTCTCCCTGACGTCAGTGCACCAGGGGTATAAAAGATGCAGCCGACGCCATTTTCTTCAGTCTTTCTTGCTGCGCGGTGTCCAAAGCAAAAGCAGTTCGCAAGTGCCGGTCGGCCGACTCCTGAGATTTTCAAATTCAAATTTCAGATCCGAAGTCTTCATTAAAGCTAAGTACCCCATTGGGGAAACTTTTTTCTTGCTCCAGACCAATGTCAGAAAAATTAACAATTGTATTTCTTGTGAGAAGCAAATACCTCATAAGGATTTTCATTCTTACTGTATTCCTTGCCTAGGCCCCGACCACGACGTTGCTAGTTGTCGGTTTTGTGCTAGATTTAACCAACGCACTATTAAGCGTTAGTACGATTTTGCATTTCATTATTTTGGCAGAAGATTTAACTATATAATGCCGTCAGAGCAACCGAAAACCGAAGTTTATAAAAAGTGCAAAGAAAAGGACAGGCACCCGAGGTCCAAAACCGACGACAAGGCTTCTGCTAGGCCTTTCGCTGGTTCTAAGTGAGGTGCTTTTGCAGCCCCTGACGCCCGCTACCTCAGAGCCACAGGCCACTTCCGACTCCCACATGGAGCCGACTAGGCTGCTGGAAACTCAAGGTATTGGACACTCGGAAACTGTTCCCTCAGATGGGTCCAGAGCCACTGAGCAGGCATCGGCTTCTGAGGGTGCTTTCAGACCTACACAGTTATATGTAAAACCAACTTCAGCTTCAAAGGCAAAGACTAAAACAGCTCTAAAGACAAAGAAACAAGTACAGCATTCTCTTGGATAGGCCTCCATGCCTAAAAAACAGATGCTTAAAATGGCCGAAGACCTAATTACTTTGATCAGAGGTTCCCACCCCCTCCTGATAACAGGCCTAGGCAAGAGATAGAATATGCATCTTTAGATCAGGTTTCCATTTCCTCTGATTCCTTTTCTGACCAGGAATATTCTCCTCTTCCCTATGAGTATTCTGATGCTGAAGAATCTATTCCTTCAGCCTCTCCTCCTGAGGATTATTATTCTGGGGAAACCCTGCATACTATGAGGGAGCATTTCCACTGGGAGAGCCAAGATTACTCAGAATCCAAGAAAAGGCTCAGAAACTTCCTTTTATTACCTCAGCAGAGGCCCCTTGCTATCCCTCGTGTTTTAAACATTGTAGATGTATTTTCAGAGTCCGGACTGTCTCCTGACTCTGCCACCAGCTCCTGTTAAGCCAGACAGATACTACAGGGTTTCCTGATTCACATACATTTCTTTATAAAAACCCTGCTGTAGACCCAGAAACTATCTCTCACGGTCCCAAAGGGGTCAAAGTGTCCACTGCAAAAATCCCTATACCCTCTGATAGGGATTCAAGGGCCCTGGACAGATGGGGGAAAATGATTTATAATTCTGCTACTTTGGCTGTAAGAGCTTTAAATTGTCAATTTCATATGCTTAAATATCAGCAGTGTCTAATGTCACTGCTTAAACAAAAAATGTTGACAAATTCAGAATGTGCAGAAAACAAAGAAATGCAGGATTTTATTGCATGCTGCTGAACAAGTAGGGAAACATACTTTGCAATGTGGTTTTGATTCTCTAGAGGCCACTTGCAGGGCCGCTGTTACAGGTTCTGTCATTAGGAGACATGCTTGGTTAAAAGAACAGAATCTGCCTGATCATGTTAAAGCAAAATTATTAACTGCTCCATTGCAACATGATACCTTGTTTGGTGTTAAAGCAGAGGAGGTTTTGAAGAAAATGGAGGACAAAGCTAAATCTATGCAAACAGTCAAGGATTTCTTACAGGTACAGCCTCCCAGATTTAGCAGGAACTGGCCTGCAAAGAATTTCCTTTCCAGTGTCAGACAGGCCACAAAGAGGTAGATACAGACGCCCCCGAGGCAGATCACAGCCCCAAGACTCATACAGGCCTAAACAATGGGGTGCTTCAACCTCCAAAAGCGGAGAAGAAAAATCACAGCCATACAGGAAACAGTCTCAATGACTTTCCCTTGCCAGCACCAAGCACTTCTCTTCTGGCAGCTCCCTTGGGGGGAAAACGAGCACTTTTTGCTCAGAATTAGCACATGATCACTCAGGACAAATGGGTCTTAAATATCGTATCCCAGGGCTACAGGTTCCATTTTCACACCCTGCCAAGGCCAAACGGTATGCCAGACCTGCCACGCAATCGATGGGCAGAGGCACAAAAACAAGTTTCATCCCTCATGGACATGAGGGCCATTCAGCAAATACCACAGCAAGAGCAGGGATGAGGATTTTACTCAAGGCTATTCTTGGTGCCCAGAAAGGACAAAACCTGGAGACCAATACTGGACTTGTCTATCCTGAACACATTCCTGGACATTCCAAAATTCAAAATGTTAACTCTGCAGCAGCTTCTGCCCATGCTGGGGAAGAAGGCTTGACTTATGACTTTAGACCTAAGAGGCATACCTGCATGTCCCAATCAGACAATCATGCAGAAGATACCTCAGATTTATAGCTGGCTCAATGCATTACCAATTCTCTGCACTGCCCTTTGGCTTATCTACTGCGCCCAGGGTCTTCACAAAGTGCCTGGCACCAGTAATTGCTTTTTGCAGACGAAGAGGAATTCAAATATATCCTTACTTGGACGACTGCCTTATTCAAGCAGAGAACAAGGACACTCTACTACAGCATCTGGCGTTTGTAAAAACATTACTAGCAAGCCTAGGGTACACAGTAAACGAAAATAAATCAAAACTCATACCCTCTCAAGAGATAATATTCCTGGGTGCAAGCTTAAATACAACTGCCTAGATGGCTTATCTCACGTCAGACAAACACAGACAACTGACTACTTATTTCAAAATGTTGGCAACAAAGACCCAGTTATCTTCAAGAAAAATTTTGCAGGCCTTGGGCTTCATGGCATCCTGCATTCTGCTAATTCCATATGCAAGACTGCATATGAGGAAAAGTGTTTGGACTCAACATTGCCATAGCCTGGAAACAATAATTACCCTCATTCCCTGCCTGCAACAGGAGTTTCGATGGTGGGCAAAAGCCTGTCACTACAACACGGGACAGCCATTCACCTTACCCACAGCCAGGCAGACATTGACAACAGATGCATCAGATTATGCCTGGGGGGCACATATGGCAGGAAGATGTATTCAGGGCACATGGTCCGCAAGTCAAATGCATCTACATATCAATCAAAAAGAGATGCTAGCAGTTCAAAATGCCCTGACAGCCTTCAAGGATCTACTTCATCCAGGACAACTACTGATAAAGACGGACAATACCACAGTCATGTGGTACATAAACAAGCAAGGGGGCACACATTCCTACCCCCTCTGCAGACTAGCCATAAACTTGTGGGACACAACATTGACTTACCAAGTACATCTGCAAGCACAATTCCTGCCAGGAAGGATAAATACTCTGGCAGATGAACTAAGCAGAAACCTAATGGATCCCCACGAGTGAAAATTGGATCCACAAATCTTCAACATGATAACAAGGAACTGGGGATGCCCGGACATAGACCTATTTGCCTCTCCTCACAATTGCCAACTACAAAGATTGTGCACAAGGACTTATCACAAGCAAGCATGGAAAGTGGATGCTCTTTCTTTCAGATGGAAAAACCTAACAGTATATGCCTTTCCTCCTCTGCCTCTCCTCCCCAAGGTACTCCTCAAGGTCAGACAAGAGAAGCCAAAAATGATTCTGATTTCCCCAGACTGGCCCCGCCAGCACTGGTACCCAATCCTAAAGAGCTTGTCCCGATGCCCAGCTTGGACACTACCTCAAATTCCTCACTTATTGACTCAACAAGACAGTCAGATACTGCACAGCCAACTCAGGACCCTAAACCTGGCAGCATGGCGGATAATGTAGCCATTCAAGACACACACCTTTCTAAAGCAGTTATGGATGTTATTGTGGAGGCCAGGAGGCCTAGCACCAGAAAATCCTATGAACCAGGCACAAGGTATTGACACGATTGTTCCAAATATTCCTCAGATTTTGCAATACTTAACTAAAATGCTGGATAAAGGTCTTTTCTTTTCATCCATTAAAATAAATGCCTCTGCCATTTGAGCTCATTACAATACAGAACCACCTATTTTTTCTCATCCATTACTAAGGCAGTACCTCAGAGGGGCCAAAAACATAAGACCAGCAAGGAGCGCACCAATACCTGCATGGGACCTCAACTATGTCTTGGAAAAACTTACACTGCCTCCCTTTGAGCCAGCCTCTGCAGCTGATATAAAATTCTTATCCTGGAAAACAGCTCTGCTCCTAGCAATAACCTCCGCTAGACCAGTTTCAGAGTTACAGGCACACATGGCTGTGGAACCTTTTATCATTTTCCATCCTGACAGGGTTTCTCTGAGGACAAACCCTACATTTATGCCTAAGGTAGTGACCAATGTAGCCCTTAACCAAACAATTCACTTGCCTACCTTTTACCCTAACCCACAGAATAAGGGTGAGAGACTTCTGCATTCTTTGGGCATTCACAGACAGCTATGCTTCTACTTAGACAGAACCAAAGCTTTCAGAAAGACTGAACAACTTCTAGTAGAATGTGCTGCAGGATCACAAGGAAAGCCTATCTCAAAGCATACTATTTCAAAGTGGATAGGCCATTGCATTCATTTCTGCTATTCACAGCATGGCAAATCAGTTCCTAAGGGCATTAGGCCACATTCCACCAGAGCAGCAGCCACTTCAGCAGCCTTCCTCAGAGGAGTACCAACCAAAGACATCTTAGAGGCTGCAACTTGGAGTTCAGTGCATACTTTTACAAAGCACTATCTTTTACCTCTCTATTCTAAATCCAGGGTAGGCTTTGCCACTGCAGTTCTGCAGGGCCTGATAGCCTCTCCTAATGGAGCAAGAGACTTAAACCTCAACACGGATATAAATAGGACGTGCTGGAGGGACAGATTCATCACTCAGACTCCCTATGCTGTGGAACAGAATCCCGGTCCATGTGAGACAGAGCACCTCGCTGGCTCTGTTCAAGAGGAATCTTGACCAGTGGATGGGAGATCGTAGGTTTACCCCGGGGATCATCTCTGTATCACTGCTGGACAGAGGCACGGCAAACTAATGGGTATAGTATTCTTCAACCTAAGGGGTGGTGAAAGCCACACAACTCTGGCTAGGCTTATAAATGCCCTAGGGCAGATAGCCTAGTATGAACCTATGAACCTAATCCTATTTAGCACCAGCCTCCCAACCATAGCTTTGGGATTCATCCCAATTGTAATGACTGCAACAGTGAAACACGATGAACATAGTACAGTTGTGTACCTACCATAAATGTAGATGTTCGAGTGTATTCACTGTTGCAGTCCAGGTTACCCTCCCTCCATCCCCCTTTTCCTTGCTGGGACTTATCTGTACTTCTCTATTCTATACAACCCATGTGGTGTATTTGCTTGTAGATGAAGGAAAAGTTGTTTTTTGGTTATGCATGCTTTTTGGCATTAGTGAGCCTACCATTTTAGGGGCACCTGACATCTGGGGCGAGAAAAACTGAAGAAAACGGCGTCGGCTGCATCTTTTTTAGCCCTAGTGCACTGACGTCTGGGAGGAGGCGACCGCAACCGATGCCGGACCTAGACTTTGAAACTCAGGCCGACTGCAGGTAGCCTGCCAGCAGGATAACCCAATTGTAATGACTGCAACAGTGAATACAGTCTAACATCTACATTTATGGTAGGTACACAACTGTACTTTCCTCTCATTCCCTGCCTACAATAGGAGTTTCTTTGGTGGGCAGAGACATGTCACCAAAACAAGGGGCTGTCATTCACTCTACCCCCTGCCACCCAAACCCTAACACAGATGCATCAGATTATGCTTGGGGGGCCCACCTGGCAGGGAGATGCATTCAGGGCATATGGATCCCAAAACAAATGCATCTGCATATCAACCAGAAGGAGATGCTAGCTGTTCAGAATGCTATGATAGCCTTCAAGGACTTACTTCTTCCAGGACAACTACTGATAAAGACGGACAATACCACGGTTATGTGGTACATAAACAGGGGGGGGGGTACCCATTCCTACCCCCTTTGCAGACTAGCCATGGCATTGTGGAACACAGCTTTGACTTACCAAGTACATCTTCAAGCTCAGTTCCTGCCAGGAAAACAAAATACTCTGGCAGATGACCTAAGCAGAAATCTTATGGACCCGCACGACAAATCTTCAGCATGGTAACACAGAAATGGGGGAGCCCAGACATAAATCTGTTTGCCTCTTCCCAAAATTATCAACTGGACATATTCTGTACAAGGACTTATCACAGACAAGCATGGAAAGTGGATGCCCTATCCTTCAGTTGGAAAAACCTATCCGTCTATGCCTTTCCCCCTCTGCCTCTTCTCTCCAAGGTCTTACTAAAGGTCAGACAGGAAAAAACAAAAATGATCCTGATTGCTCTGGACTGGCCTTGCCAGCACTGGTACTCAGTTCTAAGGAATATGTCTCAACTCCCTCCTTGGTACTTGCCTCACGTACCTCATCTACTGTCTCAGCAGAACAATCAAATTCTGCACAATCAGCTCCAAACTCTGAACCTTACAGCATGGCTGATCATATATTCAAACAACACCTCTCAGTAAATATGTGATGGTTGTCATTCTGGAAGCCAGAAGGCCTAGTACTAGAAAAATCTTATGCTGATAAATGGAAGAAATTCTGTGCTTGGAACCAACCACAAGGAACGCACACAGCAAAACCAAATATCCCTCAGATTTTACAATACTTGACTGAGATGCTTGACAAGGGCCTGTCTTTTTCTTCAATAAAACTACATGCCTCTGCCATCTCGGCTCATTACAACACGGAGCCTCCCCTCTTTTCTCATCCTCTGCTTAAATAGTATCTTATAGGGGCCAAAAATTTAAGGCCTTCCAGAAGAGTATCAACTCCTGCATGTGACCTCAATTTTGTGCTGGAAAAACTCATCCTGCCTCCTTTTGAACCAGCAGCTACTGCAGATATAAAATTTTTATCTTGGAAAACAGCTTTCCTCTTGGCAGTCACTTCAGCAAGAAGGGCTTCAGAACTACAGGCTCTCATGGCTGTGGAGCCTTTTATTACTTTTTACCTGGACAGGGTGTCCCTCAGGACCAATCCTTCCTTTATGCCTAAGGGTGGTATCCAGTGTAGCTCTTAACCAAACAATTCACCTGCCAACATTTTACCCAAATCCGTAGAACAAGGGGGCGCGGATTCTACATTCATTGGACGTACACAGACAACTAAGATTCTATTTAAACAGGACCAAATCTCTAAGAAAGTCTGAGCAACTAGTGGTGGCATTTGCTTCAGGATCAGAGGGGAAGGTTATATCAAAGCAGACTATTTCTAAGTGGAAAAGCCACTGCATTCATTTCTGCTACTTGCATCACGGTAAACCTGTACCCAAGGTGATCAGGTCACATTCCACAAGGACTGCATCTACCTCAACAGCCTTTCTCAGAGGAGTTCCAACCAAAGACATTCTAGAAGCTGTTACTTGGAGCTATGTTCATACCTTCACAAAGCATTATCATTGTCTCTCTTCTCCAAATCCAGGGCAGGCTTTGCCACTGCAGTTCTGCAGGGCCTTATAGCCGCTCCTAATGCTATTTAGTTCCATCCTCCCATCCATAGCTTTGGGATTCTACCCAAATGTAATGACTGCAACAGTGAAACTTGAAGAACAGAGTACAGATGTGTACACTTACCATAAATGTAGATGTTCGAGTGTATCCACTGTTGCAGTCCTGGTTACCCACCCACCATCCCCCTTTTCTGTAACTTCTCTTTCCTTCACTATAGTCTAAAGCCTTTGTGGTGTATTTGCTTTTAGGTGAAGATAAAGTTTATGTTGCTAAAAGTACATTTAGATATATTGCTGTTTATATATATATATATATATATATATATATATATATATATATATAAATTTTTTTTTTTTTTTTTTTGTTCCCCATTTGGGGGGCACCTGACATCTGGGGCAAGAAAAACTGTATAAAATGGCGTCGGCTGCATGTTTTATATCCCTGAAGACATTACGTCATGGAAGAGGAGACAGCAACCGACGCAGTACCAAGACTTTATTTAGGCCGGCTGAGGGCAACCTGCCAGCAGATTACCCAAATGTAATGACTACAACAGTGAATACACTTGAACATCTACATTTATGGTAAGTGTACACAACTGTACTTTGTGTAAGTTGAACTTAACCATAACAGTGGATGTTCAAATGATATAACAGCCAGCCAGCTTCCAAAGCCTCAGGGCACTTTCCACTTGCCCAAAACGTCCAGCAGCTCTAGCTGAGCTGACTAACACACAAGTTTGGGTATGAAACCCTTCAGAGTATCCCTGCCAGCAGAAAGAGGGAGGCTAAGACCTGAAAGGACAAAGCTATGTGTAACAAAAAAATAAAAGGTCCACATCCTGGCCTTAAAACGCACCAAAACACAAAGGGAGCAGCTATTGCAGATGTAATCATTCAAACATCTACTGTTATGGTAAGTTGAACTTGCACAAGTGTACTGTGTTCTTCACATTGCTCGCTGCTACAGTAGTCTTAGCTATATGAGTAGATTACTATAATTAACTGTATTTGGCAGATGGAAGGAGAAAGATACAGGAGCCCCTGGAAAATGGTCCTTACAAAGCATGATCTAGACCTAGAGAAAGAATCCAGCTTTATAGTGCTTTGTAAAAGTATGTACACAAGACAAAGTAGCAGCTTCTAGAATTCAGGTTTTTCCAAAAAGCCATAGAAAATCCATTCTCCATGTACAGTGGACCTTGACCCTGCCTGGAATAGATTTGTTATGATGAGTATAACAAAAGATTATAGCCTTAGACAAGCCATTTTAGTCTGTTTTAACACCGGTTGTCCCTTCTTACCTTCACAAGAAGTGAACAACTGATCCGATATGAAATATTTAGTTCTGTCAAGCTAGTACTTGAATTGTCTGTGGACATCCCAGGTATAGGGTATCCTTACTCCCTCATTTTTAGGTTCAGAAAAGAAAAACGGGGAAATAATTTGAGTTAAAGTAAACTCAACTGCCACTTTAGACATAAAAAGGATTAGTTCCCAAAGAAAATGGAAAATTGGGTAGGGCTGACTCGCTGTAAGAGCTTGCTACTTAGATACCATTCTTGCAGAGGTCAGAGTAATCAATAAAATGGTTTCCGTGTTAAGAACCTCAAATCAGCCAGGTTAGCTGGTTCAAAATGAGCAAGTGTTAGATGTTCTTCGTGTTTCACTGTTGCAGTCATCACACTTGGATTATCCTGCCAGGGGTTGCCCTCAGTCGGCCTGAATACCAGAGGCTTAGTATTTCTGCTTTAGTTGCTGTCAGTCCAGGACTGACGTTAGGTAATTAGTGGTGTAAAATCAGGCAGCCGACACAATTACATCAGTCTTTCTTGCCGAGGAGCCCGAAGCAGAAGCAGTTTGCATGAGTGCCGGTCGGCCGCTACACAGGTTTACGTTTCCGAATTGAAGTTGAAGTCTTCTAAAGCTAAGTACCCCATTGGGGATCCTTTTTTCTTGCTCTAACCAATGTCAGCAAACCCACGCCACCCAGACCCTCACCATAGACTCATCAGACTATGCCTGGGGTGCACGCCTGGACGGCAGGTGCAGTCATGGCCATTGAAGCCCAAATCAAATACATCTGCACATCAACCAAAAAGAGATGCTAGCTGTTTAGCATGCCCTGACAGCTTTCAGACCTGTATTCTCCCTGGGGCCTCTAGTGATCAAAACAGACAACACCACAGTGATGTGGTATATCAACAAGCAGAGAGGGACTCACTCTTATCCTCTCTGCAGGCTCGCCATGACCCCTTGGCACACGGTGTCAGCCATGCAAATACACTTGCTAGCACAATTCCTGCCAGGCTCCCTAAATCTGGCAGACAACTTAAGCAGGAACCTGCTAGACCCACACGAGTGGCAGCTAGACCACAGAATCTTCAACCTTGTAACCCAGAAGTGGGGCACCCCGAAGGTGGGCCTCTGCCTCCCATTCCAGTCATCAGCTCAGCAAATTCTGCACCAGGGAACCTCACAGTAAGGCCTGGAAAGTGGATGCTCTACCCTTCCAATGGGTAAACCTCTCGATCTATGCATTTCCCCCTCTACCACTCATTTCAAGGGTACTGTTCAAAATAAGGGAAGAAAAACCAAGGGCAGTCTTGATTGCCTCAGACTGGCCACGCCAGCACTCGTATCCACTGCTGCGCAGCCTGTCACCCCAGCCACTATGGCAGGGGTGACAGGCTGGGCAGAAGTGGGTACGCAGCCTGTCACCCCTGCCACCATGGCACCTACCTCAGATCCCAACACTCCTAACCCGGAAGAATTGAGAATTTATGAATCCACAATTGCAGACCCTGAACCGGGTGGCCTGGCTTATTCCCTGACCTCTCCTCAAGCTGCCAGCCTAAGCAAACAAGTCTTGGATGTTATACCTGAGGCCAGACACCCCAGCACTAGAAAATCCTATGCTGACAAGTGGAAAAGGTTTTGCACCTGGATCCAGGCTAAGGGAGCCGAAACAGCACAGCCCTCCCTTCCTGTCATCCTGGATTACCTACCAGACCTACTACACAGGGGTCTATCCTTCTCTTCTATTAAAATTCATGCCTCTGCCATCTCTGCTCATTGCAACACAGAGCCACCTCTCTTCTCGCATCCTCTCATCAAAGAGTTGCTAAGAGGGGCAAACAACTTAAGGCCACCCAGATGAGCCCCTACCCCAACTTGGGACCTTAACTTTGTGTTGGAAAAGCTCACCCTACCCTCTTTTGAGCGTGCAGCTTCAGCAGAGTTAAAATTCCTCTCTTGGAAAACAGCCTTGCTTCTGGCCATCACTTCAGCTGGAAGAGTTTTTAGAGCTACAAGCACTCATTGCTGTAGATCCCGTCATCATTTTCCATGCTGACAAGGTCTCCCTCAGGACTAACCCATCCTTCATGCCTAAAGTGGTGTCCAGTGTGGCTCTCAACCAAATCCTTTCATTTGCCCACCTTTTTCCCTAACCCACAAAACAAGGGGGAAAAGGATTCTGCACTCTCTAGATGTACACAGACAGCTCAGATTCTATCTGAATAGGACTAAATCTTTTAGAAAAACTGACGAATTGCTAGTCAGCTTCACAGCAGGGGCAGAGGGCAAGGCCATATCCAAACAATCAATCTCCAAATGGATAGCACACTGCATTCATTTCTTCTACAAACAGCACAGGAAACCGCCCCCAAAGGGGATCAGGACGCATACCACCATGGCAACCTCCACCTCTGCAGCTTTTCTCAGAGGGGTCCCCACCAGGGACATCCTGGAGGCTGCAACATGGACTTCTGTTCATGCCTTCACTAGGCAGTACCACCTGCCTATCTTCTCCAAATCCAGGGCAGGCTTTGCCACCACAGTCTTGCAGGACATCCTAGCCAGCCCCCAGTCTTCTTGACTGCCTTCACCCTTTTCTTCAACTTTGGAGATCAGTCTGTGTGTGATGACTGCAACAGTGAAACGCAAAGAACATAGTACAGTTGTGTACACTTACCATAAATGTAGATGTTCAAGTGTATTCACTGTTGTAGTCCTGGTTTCCCACCCTCCATCCACTTCGTCTCTTTCTCTCTGTCTTCCTCTCTCCTTACAGGGAATTTTTGGTATTTACTTTCTACTGGTGGTGTTCTTCCACCATAACCTAGCTCCCTATTTGGGGACTTCTGACAGTTGGGGGCAAGAAAAACTGATGCAATGGCATCGGCTGCCTGGTTTTATACCACTGACGACCTGAAGTCAGTCCTAGAGCGACAGCAACCGACGCAGAAATACTAAGCCTCTGGTATTCTAACTGACTGAGGGCTACCCTTGGCAGGATAACCCAAGTGTGATGACTGCAACAATGAATACACTCTAACATCTACATTTATGGTAAGTGTACACAACTGTACTTTTCTCTAACACAAAATTAAGTTCGCAGGGCGGCACTGGTTTTCTTGGAGGCCTTTTATGCAAAACCTGTTTCAAAACCATTTTGGCGTCTGGGGAGGCATGCTGAAATGGCCAATAAGTGTACCTTGAGAGAGGAACAAGAAAGACCATAGCATAGTAACTTAGTCAAATATTGCAAAACCAGAGAACAGCTGTCCCTGAATGAGTGCTGGTTGTTTTGTTGGCACCAACTACAAAATATGTATGATTTTCTAGTAGGAGGCTTTCTTGCCTCCACTACTATCTATTGCACGTCCTCAGAAAATAGGTGCCTAAAAGAAAACCAACCTAAGAACCATACCAAACTTCAAAACCCAACTATTCAAACACCTGTCCACTAAATGGAAAAGTACCTGCCTTCACCCAACCTAATCAAAGGGGATTATCTCTCTGGTTCCCAAGCTCTACCACTCTCATTGTTATCTTCCTGTGAGCCTATCTAAGCTCTCAACAATTTCTATAGCTTCTCTCTAAGCTCTCAACAACTCCTACAGCTACCCTCACACAGCCCAACCTTGTAAATAGCATTCTACTGCTGATGTGTGTATGTAAAGCGTATTTACATTTTCTTAAAAGGTTTGTATGTAAACTGTTTCCACACCTAACACATATCTTTTCCTCAAATGAAACTGTATGATCCCTACCTTCAAGCTTAATGAATTTAACTATGCATGATATTGAATGCATTTATGAGTAACTATTCTACATAATATTATCTTTAATATTAACTATCAGTTATTTCTAAATTGTATAATGCATCTTGGAGCTTTCCTCCCTGGGCCTCCACTGAAAATGGGTCAGTTCAGCCCAGCGGACTTCCCCTGTAATCAAACTGCAAATAAATAAACAGATAAATTGACATTATCATCCAGGCAGTCAGTAAAAGATTGATGTCTGTTTGTATCAAACACCCGTGTTCTTATGTGAGTAGATCATTCTGGGAGGAAGCTTGTGGTAATTGCCCCTGGCCATCCCCCCCCCAAAAAAAAAGGGGGGGGACCATGGTTGCCTAGGCCAGAAGGGAGTGACCACAATGATCTTGGAGGACTCCTTTTGAATCTTCAGAAGTGCCCCGGATATTAATGGAAAGGCATATAGGAACATTCCTGTCCAAAGAAAATAAAAGGCATCTGTCTTCTAGACCTTCTTACATGGACTCCTGGCACAGAATTTTGCCAGTTAATTGTTCAGAGAGGAGGCAAAAAAGGTCTACTTGAGGCACTCCCCACAGATGGATCACATCTTGGAAGAATCCTCAATCTGGTTTCCATTTGTGAGGGTCTGCCCAGCAAGGTATAGCTTTACTTGACTCCTCTGCTACTAAGCACTTAGTTAATTCCAATACTACTCTTTCTAATAAGGATGTGAAAGTCGTTGATAGGTATAGGGAAAAATGTATACTTCTGCAACTTTGAATTTCAGAATTTTAAGTCATCAGGCTCATGTTTTAAAGTTTATTCTGACATATTGTGAAAGTATAAGGAATGTTTTATTTATTTTATTTTACATTTGTTTACCGGGTAGTATCCAACTGGGCTGGTAGCCCGTTTTCTGTGGAGACCCGGGGAGAAAAGCTCCACATAAAACAAGGCAGATAAAATACAGAAATAACATCAGAAAGACATAATGCAACACAAATTTTATGCAGTACAGAAAAGACAGGTAAAATTCTTGCATTATATCTACAAAATTATAAATATAAATCGCAGGGATCTAGATTACTAAGTAAAAACAGAAGACTGAAACAGGCAATTAGCAGACTTAACTGATAAAAGCGTGATAGAGTGTAAATACATTGAAATTTTGAAAGCTGAACATTTTACTGCATTAAGCAGTGAGGAGAAACAGTTGTAATATGGAGAAAATAACAAAAGAGCTTGTAAAGGAGGGGAGAGGAGTTATCCAGGGGAGCTACAGGGGGCAAAGCCAGTTGCTTTTAAAATACTTTTTTGTTTTAAATGAAGAGTAGCAAGGGGTGCATTGTATGCTTAAGGGAAGAGCATTCCAGGGTTTTGCTGATGTTCTTCGTCTTCCCTTGCTGCAGTCCTGACTATCGCATGACCGCGCCATTTCCTCAGTCTTTTGCCGCATGGTCCGATGCAGAAGCAATTTAGTGCAGGTTGGCGTTCTGAGATTTTCCGGAGTTTCAGGCGAAACAGAGTTGGAACATTTTGGTTTTTCTTGCCTCAGTATTTAACCGGATGTCAGAAAAAGTGAATAACTGTATTTCTTGTGGGAAGCAGATACGCATAGGGATTATCATACATTGTGTATACCTTGTTTAGGGCCTGAGCACGGCGTTGTTGGTTGCCGCTCTTGTGCTAGATTTAACAAGCGCACTATTAAGAGGAGGCTTGATTGTGCTAGGTTAGTGTTTGGGAAGCGTTGCAATTATAATATGCGCGCAAGGACAAAACAGTGAAGCCTAGGGGTGAGGAACAGCCAGAGGTTTTGCCAGGAGTCTCTATGGAGTCTCAGGCAGATACTTTACTGTTACAGGCTGTGCCCTCTCA
Source organism: Protopterus annectens (assembly GCF_019279795.1). Lineage (NCBI taxonomy): Eukaryota > Metazoa > Chordata > Ceratodontiformes > Protopteridae > Protopterus > Protopterus annectens. The sequence continues at coordinate 1,355,547,396 of NC_056745.1, forward strand.
GGAGGTAGGCCAGGCTGAGGGGCTTCTCAGGTAACTGTTCTTCCCTCTCTTCCCAAGGTAGTTAGGCCTCTCCTTCTGTTGCCAAAGCTTCTTTAGAGGTAGGCCAAGTTCAGCTTCTGTGGGGCTCTGTGCCTAAGAAACATATGCTTAAAATGGCAGAAGATTTGATTACTCTGATTAGAGGTTCTATGCCCCACCTGATAAGAGGCCTAGGGTGGAACAGGAGTTTGATAGTTTTGAACAGTGTTCACAGGCTTCAGAGTCTTCTGTGGAAGACTTGCAAGAGTTTCCTACTTATTCTGATTCTGATGTGGATGATTCCACTCCTACAGCTTCTCCTCCTGAGGATTTTTCATTTTCAGAGACTCTTCACTCCATGAGGGAGCACTTTAAATGGGAAGGCCAAGATTACTCTGATTCCAGGAAAAGGCTTAGGAATTCTTGTTATTACCCCAGCATAGGCCCTTAGCTATTCCTCCTGTGTTGAATGTGGTGGAGGATGTTTTTGCTGAGGCTTCTCTGAACCCTGACTCCTTGCCTCCTGCTCCTGTTAAGCCTGATAGGTATTATAGCTCATAAGTATTTGTTTAAGAGTCCCAGGGCGGACCCAGAAACTGTTTCTCAGGGGCCTAAAGGTGTTAAAGCTTCTGTGGTTAAAAATCCTGTACCCTCTGATAAAGAGGCAAGGGCTTTGGATAGGTGGGGTAAGAAAGTATATACTTCTTCCACTCTAGCCATGAGGCGTTGAATTGTCAGTTTCATATGCTGAAATATCAGAATTATCTCCTTTCACAATTGAAATCTAAGGTGGATGCTTTATGAAGGGTATGAGTGTAAAAGAATTGCTGGATTTGGTTCATGTGTCTGAACAAGTGGGTAAGCATTCTTTGCAGTGTGGTTTTGATGCTGTTCAGGCCTCCTCGAGGGTGGCTGCTACTAGTTCTGTTACATGCCTGGTTGAAGGATCAGAATTTAGCTGAGCATGTTAAGACCAGGATTTTGGATGCTCCTTTACAGTCTGATGTGTTGTTTGGACCGCCTGTGGAAGCAGTTTTAAAGAAAATGGAGGACAAAGCTAAGTCTATGCAGACTGTTAAAGATTTTTGCAGGTGCAGCCTCCAAGTTTAGTAGAAATTGGCCTGCTAAGGGGTGGACATATCCTGCTTATGGTTCCCAGTCTAGGGGTAGGTCTAGGCGTGGTAGGGGCAGGGCTCAAGGTTCGTTTAGGCCTAGATCAGACAGTTCACCTGCTCAGACTTCGGGTGAGGGCAGGGGCCAGTCCTGCAGAACCAATGACCTGCCTTTTCAGCTGCCAGTGGATTCTCGTCTGGCAGCTCCTTTGGGAGGAAGATTGTCTCTTTTCAAAGAAAATTGGGATTTAATCACTCAAGACAGATGGGTGCTGGATATCATTCATCACGGTTACAGATTTTATTTCCACACAATGCCCCTTTCAAAGGCATGCCAGATGTTCCTCCTCCACAAAGAAAAGAGGCTCACAAGCAAGTTTCTCAGTTACTCCAGATAGCGGCCATTCAGCCAGTCCCTGTATCAGAAAGGGGCTTCGGATTTTATTCTCGCCTGTTCCTAGTACCAAAGAAGGGGAACACGTGGAGACCAATTTTGGATTTATCTATCCTCAACACTTATCTGGACATTCCCAAGTTCAAGATGTTGACGTTACAGCAACTGTTACCTCTGCTGGGCAAGGATCACTGGATGGTAACTTTGGATCTCAAGGAAGCTTACCTTCATGTGCCTATAAGGCTAAGTTGCAGAAAGTATCTGCGGTTTGAACTGGAGATTTTCATTATCAGTTCTCTGCATTGCCCTTTGGCTTATCTACTGAGTATTCACAAAGGTTCTGGCTCAGTGATAGCTTACTTCAGGCTTCAAGGCATTCAAATCTATCCTTACTTGGGCGACTGCCTGATTCTGGCTCAAGAAAAGGAAGACCTTCTACAGCATCTGGAATATGTCATAGCAGTGCTAAGATGCCTAGGGTATTCTGTGAACGAAATAAAGTCCAGTCTAGTACCCTCTCAAGACATGTGCTTTCTGGGTGTGAGACTGAATACAGCAAGATGGCCGGACAAACAAAAGAGTCTGTCACTTTACTTCCATCAACTATCTCATCAGTCCGTGCTGACTGCAAGGACAGTCCTTCAAGCATTAGGGTTCATGGCATCTTGTATTCTGGTGCTTCCCAATGCCAAACTGCATATGAGGAAGCTGCAATGGTATCTCAAAATGTATGGACACAGCACTGCCAAGATTTCGACACTGTCATTCACATAATACCTTGCCTTCAAAAGGAATTCTTGTGGTGGGCTCAGGAATGTCACCTAAACAAGGGACTCTCTGTGACCCGGCCAGAGGCGAGTCAGATTTTAACGACAGATGCCTCGGACACTGCTTGGGGAGCTCATCTAAATGGAAAGTGGATACAAGACAAGTGGCCTGCCAGACTACAGCATCTACATATCAACATGAAGGAGATGTTAGCAGTCCAGTTTGCATTGATGGCGTTCAAGGAGTTACTTCTTCCAGGGCAGGTGTTGATTCTAACAGACAACACAACTGTCATGTGGTACATTAACAAGTGGGGGGAACACATTCTTATCCTCTATGCAGGCAAGCAATGATTTTATGGGAGACTGCGTTAAGCCTGCAACTGACTCTTCAGGCAAGGTTTCTGCCAGGAGCACAGAACTCCTAGCAGATGTATTAAGCAGACAAATCATGGATCCCGTGGAAACTGGATCTTCATGTATTTCAGAAATTGACAGTGTCATGGGGAACTCCAGACATAGATCTGTTCGCTTCTCCACTAAACCACCAGCTGCCAAAGTATTGCACAAAGGGGTTTCATCACACTGCTTGGAAAGTGGATGCTCTGTCTTTCAGTTGGAAAAACCTTCATGTCTATGCCTTTCCACCTCTGCCTCTTCTTCCAAAGGTATTATTAAAGGTCAGACAAGACAGGCCAAGGATGATTTTGATAGCTCCAGATTGGCCTCGGCAACACTGGTACCCACTTCTAAGGAGTCTTGTAAAGAAGCCTCCATGGCCTTTACCTCTGATTCCTCATCTGTTATCTCAGAAGGACGGTCATCTGCTCAATGTCAAGCTTCAATCTCTTCATCTCACAGCTTGGCATATTCTGTGTTGAAGCACAGCAGGTCTCAGCTTCCTCAACAAGTTTTAAATGTGATTATGGAAGCTAGAAGGCCTAGTACTAGGAGGGTGTCATGAGAAAAATGGAAGAGATTTTTATTTTGGAGTACAGCAAAGAATTTGGAGATTTCAGAGCCTAATTTGAGTGTGGCTCTTCAATATCTTACTGAATTATTGGACAAAGGTTTGTCCTTCTCTTCCATAAAGATTCATGCTGCAGCAATTTCAGCTCACTATGATTGTGACCCACCTTTGTTTCGCATCCTTTGTTCAAGCAGTTTAAGAATATAGAGCTCCTACTCCTGCTTGGGATCTCAATTTTGTGTTGGAAAAACTTACTCTACAACCTTTTGAGCCTGCAGCTACTGCTGAATTGAAATATTTGTCATGGAAGACTGCTTTTCTGTTGGCTATTACTTCTGCAAGAAGGGTGTCTGAGTTGCAGGCCCTTATGGCAGTAGAGCCCTTTTGGTTTTCCATAAGGACAGGGTTTCATTACGTACTAATCCTTCCTTTATGCCTAAGGTGGTTTCTAGTGTGGCTTTAAACCAGACTATTCATTTGCCTACGTTTTGTGCAGATCCTCAAAATAAAGGGGAAAAGATTTCGCACACTTTAGATGTACACAGGCAATTCGTTATTATTTGAACAGGACTAAGATTTTAGGCAGTCTCAGCAGTTACTTGTTTCTTTTGCTTTGAGTTCACAGGGCAAGCCTGTGTCAAAACAAACTATTTCTAGGTGGATTGGCTTTTGCATTGCATTTTGTTATTCCCATCATGGCAAAGAGGTTCCAGCTGGGATTAGGCCTCATTCCACTAGGGCTACTGCCACTTCAACAGCATTTCTAAGGGGTGGCAACTAAGGATATTCTGGAAGCAGCTACTTGGAGTTCAGTGCATACTTTCTCTAGGCATTATCACCTGCCTATATACTCTAAGACTAGGGCTGGTTTTGCCACAGCTGTTTTACAAGGCATGTTGTCAGCTCCTGCTACTTTATAATTTGCCAGCCTCCCTTACCTCTGCTTTGGGATTCTACCCAATAGTCAGGACTGCAGCAAGAGAACATAGTACAGTTTTGTACCTACCATAAATGTAGATGTTTCCCTCCTTCCCTCTGTGTTTTGGGGTGGTTGTGTAGGTGAGTTTACATGCTTATATTTTTTGTATATATTGTTGTATATATTGTACATGTTTTTTGGTGCAGGTTGTTTTTGGGACTTGTCTTTTTGGGTCTTCTGACATCTGGGGCAAGAAAAGCCTGAGCCATGACCCGCCAGCCCCTCTCTGGGTATTCGGGCCGACTGGGACGCAGACTATACCCAATAGTCAGGACTGCAGCAAGGGAATCCTCGAACATCTACATTTATGGTAGGTACAAAACTGTACTTTTTGTTTTAGTAGAGGGAATCTCCATGGTACTTATGTGACTGAGTTATTTTGAGCAGTGGCCTGTTGGAAGACCTAATGGACCTGCAGTGTACCTGTAGCTGGAGAAGGGTTGAAATTGTGGGGCAGCTGTGAGGGTTATGAATGATTTTGTGGGCAAGGGTAAGTTGGTTTAAGGTGAGTAAGTTTGGAAGTGCTAGCCAGTTGGATTGTAGTAGAGCTGAACAATGATGGCCTTTATGAGGATGATTATTGGCGAACTTTGCGGTTTTGTTGTAGCAGGATTCAAGGTTATGCAGGTCGGCCTTGCATAAGTTGGTGAATATGTGAGAACAGTAGAGAAGTGTAGAGAGAAGTTGTGATCTAGCTGTGGCTAGCCTGGCTTGGGGTGTTAGGTAGGGTTTAGCTGTGTAAAGAGCACCGAGTTTAGAATAGACTTTTTTTTATAGTTAGGGAAATGTGAATATCAAATTTGAGATGGTCGTCTATTGTGATTCCTAGGAGTTTGGCCTGGTTAGTAGGTTTGATTTTGGTACCATTGGAGGAGTGAATGGAGAGGATAGGTAGTTGGACTTGGTAGTTTTGTTTGTGAAGAGTATTCATTTTGTCTTGCTTTTTGCATTTTTTTTCCTGTAGTTTTTGTGGGGTAGGGGTGGAGCAGATAAGAGATGTATTGTCTTGTGTATTGTATGACAGAGGCAAGCTGGGTTGCTATGTTAAGGTTATTAGTAAATATGTTAAGGAGGAGGGGGCTAAGTGTTGAACCTTGGAGTATGCCAGTGGATACTGGCAGTAGAGGGGAGAGTTTGTTCTCCCATTTAGTAGCTTGGTGGTTTGATAGATAACTGAGAAACCACGACAGGGATATTGGACTGAGATTGTATGTAACGAGCTTATTTAGTAGGAGTTGGTGGGAAATGGTGTCAAAGGCTTTTGACATGTCAAGGAAAATTGCAGAGACTAGTTGTCCATTGTTCATAAGGTGATGGATAGTATTGATGAAGGATAGCAAGCCTGTGTTTGTGCTGTACTGGGGTCTAAAGCTGTGCTGCATATTGAATAGTAGGTTGTTTGAGGTAAAGTGGTTGAGAAGTTGTAGGTGTACACATTTTCTCAAGGATTTTGGCTATGGGAGGAAGGATAGCTATGGGGTGGTAGTTAGAGATGTCTCTGTAGGGGCCTTCTTTGTGGAGGCGGTAGTGTGAGCTACTTTCCATAGGAGGGGCACATATTGTTCTGTGATAGAGCGATTGATTGATATATAGATAGGATAGGCTATTGATGGAGCATCGTTTTTTAGGAATTCGTTTGGTAGTTGATCGGCTGCTAAGCAGCAAGGTTTTAGTTTACTTAAGAGCTTTTTAATATAGGGTATTTGAATTGGTTTAAAGGAGAAGGAGTTAATGGAGTTTGTGCCAGCAGAGGGGAGTGTGAGAGGTTGTTGTTTCTTCTTGTGAAGACAAATCTGCTTTAAATAACTTAGTTTTTCTACTGCACAGGTCACTCCTCAATGTTTGCAGTGTGTGTATGACTCTGTTGATACTTCTTTCAGGGCTGTGGCCACTGCTAAGGTTTAAGTATGTTTGCTTGGCTGTATTCATAGAACATTCTAGATGATAAAAATGAGATTTTAAATGATCTCTTAGATAAAGATCGTGTTTGGCCCCTCTTCTGCAGAGGTGATCAAAAAGTGTGATAAAATGGGCAAGCTGATCCAGGAAATGTTGAAGATTTTTCAGTCATCTATTTCCCAATTGTCCAAGGGATTTTCTCTCTCCTCATCCAGTTTTGGCAAAAAATAAGACAAACAGTCATAACAGAATTCCTGTAAACAGACATTTAAGAAGTGGCAAGGAGGTTCCAAAAAGAAGTCTACAAACATCCCAAATCCAAGGACACTTACAAGTCTAAATGATCATTTAAGAGACCTTGTGACCCCCTCCCACCATGGTCCTCTTTCTCTTCTAAAAAGTCTGAATCCCCATTTTTCTCTTTCGCAACAGATTGTTTCGGACAAATGGGTTCTGAAAATCATTCATCAGGGATACAGATGGCAGTGAGAAACAGTTCCTCCTTTCCAAGGGATAATTCCTCATCCTCCAGACCAGATTATTTTGTTTCCACCTGCCTTTCATCACATACTGTCCCACAGCGTGATAGAACCTGTTCCCCCTTCCCAGGTGGGGAAAGCGTTTTTATTTAAGGATGTTTTAGCGGCAAAGAAAGAATATTCTTAGAGATCAGTTCTGGATCTTTCTGTCCTAATTCTGTTTGTGACAGTGCCCAAATTCAAAAGTATTTCACATCACATCCTATTACCTCTTCTTCCTTAGTCAACTTGCCTTGTAACATTTAGATTTAAAAGATTCTTATCACTTTCTTATTTATCTAGACTTCATGCGTTGGTTTTCTGTGCCTGGATCATATCATTCATTCTCTGCCTTACCCTTTGGAATATCCTTTGCATGGAGAGTGTTCAACAAGTGTCTAGCTCCAGTTATAACTCATTGCAGGCCATGATGTATTCCCATTTTCCTTATTTCGACGACTTGCTTATCTTTGAGAGTCTTTTTCACAGTGTCAGGAATCTCTCACTTGGCTGAAATTCTAAGAGAACATTCAAAAGGCTTTTGACTACTTCAGACAGGATTGTGTTCTTGCGTTGTGACAGCTAGACACATCAGTTCAAAGAGCTCCTCTTCCATAGGAAAAATAGATCAATATTTAGATATATTTCTGTGGTTTTCCACTCATACTTCAGTCACCGCAAAGAAATATCTCAAGATTTTGGATCTCTTGTCATTTATGGCTCTTATGATACCATAGGCAAGACTACAGATAAGCAAGGTACAATGGTATCTGAGGTCTCTCTGGTCCCAACACCAACATCCTTTGTCCTTTCAACTCCCAGTGCTGGGGTTTGTCAGAATGGAAATCACTTTGTGAAGACTGCAAATATCTCTTTCTCTGTTCCAAAGCAGTCATCACAGACACCACAGACTTTGCCTGGGGATGCCATTTCAGGAGGGATAAATGTGCAAGTTGTGTGGGACACCAAAGACAGATACAAGCACATAAATATAAAGGAGATGCTTGCCCTGACCAAGGCACTAAACTCTCTGAATCATCTTTTGTCCCCAGGACATCTTCAGTTTGTTACAGACAATACTACAGTAATGTGGTACATCAACTAGCTAGGGGGAACTAGGTCATAACCCCTTTGCAGACTAGCTTGAATTACAGCTTCACAGCACAGTCTCACTCTTCTGGCATCCTATATTCTGCCATTGCAAAATTGTGTGGCAGAGAAGCTAAATAGTTTAATTAGGTTAAAGACTGACCTTCATAAATGAAAACTAGATCAGGGAGTCTTCTAAGATTTAATCCATCTGTGGGGCGATCCTCGGGTAGACCTGCTTGCCTTCTGTCTGAACAATTATCTGCCAATATTCTGCTCCAGGACACCAAGAAAAAAGGCCCGGAAGACAGATGCCTTTTCTTGTCTTTGGACAGAAATAAATATTCCTGTATGCTTTTCCACCATTTCCACTGATATCCATGGTATTTCTTAAGGTTCAGAAGGAATTCCCAAGGATCATTGTACTATTCTTGGACTAGAAAACAGTGGTTCTCCCTTCTGTTGGAAATTGCCAGGGACAATTACCACAAGCTTCCTCACAGAACAAATCTACTCTCACAAGAACAGGTGTGTTTGACACACCCTGACTTCAGCTGACTGCCTGGATGTTGGATCGTAATTCCCCTTAAGCACCTTTCCGCAAAGGCAGTGCAGCAGGTACTAATGGAGGCAGGAAAGTCTGCTACTGAAAAAATCATATTAAATTGAAAAGGTTTTCTAGTTGGTGCCAACAACATAACCAACACCCATTCAAGACTAGTTCTTCTCTGGGATTTACCATACTTGTGTGATTTACTACCCCCGTGGCTTTCTTACTCCTCCATCAAGGTTCATTTATCAGCTATTTCAGCATGTCAGCCCATGGGCCCTCCTATAACTCTTGCTCCATTTGAACCAGCTAACCTGGCTGGCTTGAGGTTCTTAGTTTCACTAATTACTGTGACTTCTAAAGAAGGATATCTGAGTTGCAAGCTCTTACTGTGAGACAACTCTCTATCTCATTTTCCATAGGGACAGGCTTTCTTAGAGAACTAATACTATTTTTATGCCTAAAGTGGTATCCAAGTTTACTTTCTGCCAGACTATCCATCTTCCCATTTTCTTTCCTGTACCTAAAAATGACAGAAAAGGATACTCCCTGTCTTGGCTGTCCACAAACAACATGGGTGCTGTCTTGACAAAACTAAATCTTTCAGATCTTTGGTTCATTTTATTCATTTGTTGTGAAGATAAGAAGGGACAAACCTGTGTCAAAGAAGACTATTCCCAAATGGTTCTCTTAGGCTATTAAATTTCGTTATACTCAGTATAACAAAACTATTCCAGGGAGGGTTAAGTTCACTGTACCAGGGCCATGGTGTCATCTATGGTGTTTTGGTGTTTTTATTTTGGTAAAACTATTCCAGGGAAGGTTAAATCCTCTATACCAGGGCCTTGGCATTATCTGTGGTGCAGCACTTACTAGTAAATCCCAGAGCTTTCTAGCAAATTCCAGAGTTCGCACAGTCTCAGTGATGCATGAGTGAGTCAGCAAATTCGAAGCTTGGACCCCAACCCAATTTCATTGCCAACTGTCGTAATTGTGGTGGAAATCATGAGCCTAAAAAGGAAAAATATTTAGATATTGGTCAGCAATGCCACTAATGCAATAAGTGGAATCCTTTCAAAAGCTTTTGTAAATCAAAGGGCACACATTCTTTTATTAAAAGGGAGCATTTCAAAAGACAAGTTGATCAATTAGAAAGTTGTGACCCTACTTTTGATGTTGATGGTGTGTCAGTGGTTAATGAAACAGTCAATGCTGTGGATTTAAGGGCAAAGAATGAAGTATTTTGTATTGTTCAGATAAATGGGCAAAGAATGAAGTATTTTGTATTGTTCAGATAAATGGAAGACCCATAGAACTTAAAGTTGGCACAGGCTCTCCAAGTACAATGTTGTGTCTGCAGAAACATTTGCTAGAGTATGTAATGAAGAAAGACTTGATTTGGCAAAGTGTGCAAAGCTTGTTGCTGTATGGAGGAGAAGAAATTCAGACTAAAGGCTCAGTAGAACTTTCATGTTACTCTGCTGGGAGAAGTTACAACTTATTTTATGTGGTCAAGAGGCATTATTAGGGCTCAGAGACAGTTTGAAAATGGGACTGCTTTCATTTAGTAAGGAAGTCCATCATGTTAGCTTGAAAGACCATTACTCTAATTTTGACAACATATTTTTTCTACCTATGCTGTTCTTTTCGAAGACAAATTAGGCAAGTTTCCAGTTGTGTACTCCATGATGTTAGACCCAGATGTCAGTCCAGTTATCAGGCCAGCCCGGAAAGTTCCAGTAGCTATGCAGAACAGAGTCAAAGCCGAGCTAGATAGAATGATGAAACAAGGTGTGAGTTGTCCAGTAGATGAACCCAACTGAGTGGGTATCTTGGGTAGCTCATAAGAAAAGTTCAGATGACATCAGAATACGTATTGATCCACGAGATTTGAACGAAACACTAAAAAAACCTCATCATCCAATGTGTACAGTTGAAGAAGTTGCTGCTGTTATGCCAAATGCCACTGTTTTTTTCTGTCTTAAATGCAAAAAGTTCATTTTGGCAAATTTTTCGTTGCTAACTACTTTTAGTACTCCGTTTGGAAGGTACAGATGTTTGAGAATGCCATTTAGGATAAATTCTGCAAGTGAAGTCTTTCAGTGTGCAGTGGAGCAGATTTTCTGGGTATCCTTCTGCTATTATAGTGGATAACATATGGAGGTAATGGTGAAGCTGAGCATGACAGAAACCTCAGAAAAGTTCTGGAAAAAGCACATCAAGTGAATCTTGTGATGTTCACAAACCATTCACTCTTTTATGTGATGCTTCAAACTTTGGTCTAGGTGCAGTCATTCTACAAGAGGGTCAACCTGTTGCCTCTGCATCGAGAACTCATACCCAAACTGAAATGCAGTATGCTCAGATCGAGAAAGAGCTTTTGACAATTGTGTTTGCATCATCAAAGTTCCATGATTATGTTTATGGTAGACTTATCCAGATCGATACTGACCACCAACCTCTAGTCACTATTTTGAGAAAGCCTGTGTGTACAGCTCCAGGCAGATTGCAATGTATGATGTTGGGATTGCAAAAGTGTAATTTCACTCTGGTCTACAAGAAAGGTAAACTTCTTTATCTTGCTGATACATTGTCCAGATCTCCTGGAAACACCACTGAACAGCATTGAGAACCTTGATTTTGAAGTCATGGAAGTGAGAAATTTTTCTTCCACACGTCTTGATGAGCTGGGAGATCATACAACCATAGATCTAGTTTTATAGAGGCTTAACCACTTTATTCAACAATGATGGCTGTCAAAGTAATCTAGTTTACCTCAAGAAGTGCAACCTTATTTCCCATACAGAGATGAGATTTTGTCCAACAATGGTTTAATTATGAAAGGTCTGAAAGTAATTGCTCCAAAGTCCTTGCAACAAGAAATACTATCTTGCATCGTGCTCACGCAGGAGCAGACTCTACCAAAAGAAGAGCGAGAGGTCTAGTATTTTAGCCTTCTATGTCACAAGATATTGAGAGAGTGCTGTTATCTTGTTGTGTGTGTAATAGTGCTAAGTTTCATGAACAGAAAGAACCACTTCATCTAAACTGGATTCCTGAACTACCTTGGTCAACAGGTATCTACTGACTTTTTCAAATGGAGTGGTCAACATTATTTGGTGTTAGACTCTTATTCAAACTGGTTTGAGATTGACCTAATTCCTAATCTAGCTTCCAATACTGTCATTGCTAAGATAAAGCGTTATTTTGCAGTCCATGGTAGTCTGCACAAAGTTATTTCTGACAATGGCACAAACTTTACAAGCCAATAGTTCAAAAGATTTGCCAAAGAGTGAGACTTCCCTCATGTCAAGGTAGTCCAGTGTATCGACAGTCAAATGGTTTGGCAGAACATGCAGTTCAAAGTGCAAAACAGTTATTGGAGAAGTTGAAATGAGACAATAAAGATGTTTTCCTGAATCTCAGAAATATTCCTTGTGATAAACTTCTTGGTTCACCTGCCCACAGACTTCTGTCGAGACAAACCAGAACCATGTTACCAATTGTTGGTTCCGTATGCCAAGAACAACAGGTCAGTGAAAACCTATCTACTGAAGAAGCGTTTAACCCAGAAGTCCTACTGCAATAAGTCCGGCAAACCGCTCAATCCATTATGAGAAGAAGTGATAAGGTTGCAAATGTTCAAAGGTTATAATTGGATTGGAGTCGTGAAGAGTATTTGCTCAGAGCCGAGATTGTACATTTTGGAATCACAAGGAGTAAGAGTTTAGGTGGAATCAGTATCATTTGATGCCAATGTCCAAGCCTATACCATAGCACATAGCCTGTGAGAAAGACTGTTTATCTCAGAGTGAGTTATCCAGTGCTCCAGTTTCAGATGTAGTTCCAGAGAATATTTCCATTCCTGTGATAAATCCAGAAGTTCCTGATACTAGTTGTTCACTGAAGACTCTCCCATGTTACTAAACCCAGTTCAGATTATGTTACCAGATCCAGTCGCATCTCCAATCCATGTTATAGATACACGGCAACTTGGACATGAACATTGTGTTTGTTTCTAATGTCTATAGTAATGCATGTCTAATTCTAATGTTATGTTCAACTAAGGGCTATCGTTTTAAGAGGGAGGATGTATATCACTGTGTGTGTATGGGTCTTTAGGAAACTATCTAAGGGCTTGCACAAGTGTGTAAATACTGAGCATGTACGAGCCTGACTACCATTTTGTAGAAAGCTGTTGAGATATAAGCATGTATGTCTGCAAGGACTGTTTAATCATCTTTTTTTTTTTGTTTATTTTATGGTGCTGCTGTTCAACCTGGTGTGTTTCTATGTAATAAAGCATCTAAACGAACTACCTTGCCTGTTCATTATCTGTGTTAGAGAGGGACTAGCACATACAGTTTGTGAGAGATGTAAATACACAATGTCACCAGAGGCAAAAATCTCATGTACAAGTGCACAGAATATAAACCAGGTTGTCAAAATCACACACACACTACACCCACCACATATGGTGTGCATCACACACCTAGACCATCTTGCGTTGAGGTACTTAAATGCAATTTTCCTAAACCCCAAAGATCTCACAAACTTTCTGTGTGCAAAGATTATCCTCAGAAAAGCTGAAAGCATTCAACACAACACTTAACACTACACATATAACCATACTCAGTGGAGCCCCAAATACAAAGCTCATAAGGCAAGCAAACACACTTCCTTGGACTCTGGTCATAGGGGACTTAATTTATGATACAGTAATGCCCAACTCTGTAGACTGAACAAACCGACGGTAAAGGTTAGCTGCCTATCTGAAGCCAAGATTTGCCAAGTTACACACACATTCAAGTCATTGCACTACAAGTATCAGTATGATTCAGACATAGTCCATGTAGGTGTAAACAACCAGTTGTGTACCTCCCGGACTATATGAAGGTTCATACTAGGCTATCTGTCCTGGGGCATTTATAAGCCTAGCCTGATTGTGTTTGGCTTACGCCACCCCTTGATTTGAGTATACTGTGCCCTTTTTAAAGTTTAGTTTACTGTGCCTCTGTCTAATAGTGACACGGAAGTAATCCCCGGGACAAACCTACGATCCCCCATCCACACATCAAGATTCTTCTTGGAGTCAGTGAGGTGCTCGGCCTAACATGAATTGGAATTCTATTCCAGAGCGAAGGGAGCCTCTGGGTTATGAATCTGTCCCTCCAACATGTTCTATTTATTTCTGTGCTGAGGTTCAATTCCCTCGAGCGCGTGGCTCTAAGGGATTTAGATTTACTGAGGTGGAGCATGTCCATTAATTCTGGGTAGGACATAGCTTTATATGTCAGGCATAGATCGCCTCGAAGTAGGCGGTATGCAACTGAGTAGAGCTGGAGTTTTTTTTAACCGAGCAGCATATGGCATCTGTTTGAGTCCCTTGATCCTCCTGGTGATGTACTTTTGGGGTCTTTCTACTTGCTGCAGGTGTCGGGCAAGGTACATCCCAAAGGGTGCATTGTATTCTATGATGGGCCTGATGAGGGATGAATAAAGGGGCATGATTACCTCTCTTGATCTAGATGTGAATCCTTTCATGATGAGGTGGGCTATGTAGAAGGTCTTTCTAACCACTTTGGCAATGTGGTTGTCAAAGGAGAGATTGCTATCAACTTGGGTCCCCAGATCCCTAATTACTTTCTCTGTACTTAATGGGTTACCACCTATGTGGTAATTTGTGGGCACATTGTTTTTGCCAAAGGGTATGACTATACACTTTTTGGCATTTAGCTTTAGACCATGGCTCTGGCACCAGTTATCCGTCTCTGCGAGACCTTTTACCTTTTTGAAGGATGTTTGTGTCAGCTGGAGAGTCGATTATGGCGCCCAGTTTGCAGTCATCTGCGAACTTGGTGAGCCATAGTCCTCCCACGTTGGCCTGTACCTCAGAAAAGTAAATACTGAACAAGAGAGGTCCCAGGACAGAACCTTGTGGGACGCCACTTGTAACCGGTTTCGAGTCTGACATGGCTCCAGCAACTCTGACTTTGTGGGTTCTGTCTTTGAGCCAGTTTGCGACCCATCTTGTGACATAGGGGTTTATATTTAGGCTGGATAGCTTATCTATGATGCCCGAGTGGGGTATTGTGTCAAATGCCTTTGCGAGGTCAAGATAGGCTGTGTGGACTACCTTCCCTTCATCTATGGCCTTGGTGACTGTTTCGAAGAAGTCGACCAGGTTCAAAAGGCAGGATCTGCCCTTGACTAAGCCAAACTGGGTAGTATCTAGTGTCTGTAGGTCCCCAGTGTCTTTGTTTGAGTTCCATGATGATCCTCTCCATAGCCTTGCAGACTAGGCTAGTCAGGCTTATGGGGGCGATAGTTTCCAGGGTCCGTAGAGGTGCCACCTTTGTGGAGTGGGACCACTGTTGCTGTACGCCATTCTTTGGGCACATATCCTGTAGTGAGGCTGAGATTGTACAGCAGTTTTACTTGAGGGATTAGTTCTTCTTGGAGTTCATGTAGGACGCAACCCGGGACGCCATCTGGTCCCATGGAAGCAGTGTTTTTTGCTTTGGAGAGGGTGGCCTTCACCTGAGCATCAGAGATGTTTGGGAGGCTGCACTCTGCCGGGATAGATACTTGCTCTTTTGGGGAGTTTGCACTGAACCTGTCTGCTAGGATATTGGCGATGTCTGTGGGTTCAGTGTATTTTTGTCGTTTAGAATCAACTCAGAACAAGTCTGGGAGTTGCATCCCAGGTTCCTAACATAACTGAAAAAAGCCTTATGATTGTCTTTAGTGTCCTGTGCAATTTTTCTTTCGAAGCTGGCATTGGAGGATTTTATGAGGGATCGTAATTTTTTGCTAGTACTGATCAGAGATGCCTTCCCTTTAGGGATTTTGCTCTATCATGTAGTAGCTTCCTCCTTCTGTTGTACAGTTTATTTATGGCTGGGGTCCACCAGACTGGACGCCTGCCTTTGGATGATTGGGTCTTGATTTTGTTTGGGATAGCATGATCCATGCATTCCTGGAGATGTCCGTAGAATGCGTTTATATAGGATTCTGCAGTTTGAGACGTAGTTTCCACTGGCCCTGGGGCCTTGAAGGATTCCACTTCGGTTTTGAGAAGTGTGAAGTTCTCTTTTGAGAAGTTTTTCACTGTGGTTTTTTGGGCTGGGGGTGGGGTCGGGATGTGGATATCCAGTGAAATTAATTTATGGTCTGATCTTACCAATGAGGGATATACTTCTGATGTGGAGCATAGAGTCCCCATGTTGGTAATGATCAGGTCTAGTATGTTTTCCCCTCTTGTGGGAGTGGTGACTAGTTGTTCCATAACATTTGAGTTTATAAATTCCAGGAACCTTTGGGCTAAGGTGCTGGGGCTTGAGTAATGCTCCCAGTCTATGTTTGGGTAGTTGAAGTCGCCCAATATAATGGTGTTCGGAGAGATCTTCATGTTCTCCAAAGTTTTCAGGAAAGCCGAGTGGGATTCCTGACTTTGAGAGGGTGGTCTGTAGGATGCTGTAAACTGAAAAGCAGTCTTGCCCACTGTCAGTTGCACATGGATGGACTCATATACTTTGTGCAATGCTACTAACCTGGAGGTGTGGGTATCCTTGATAAATATGGAAACTCCCCCTCCTTTTGTGGTTCGGTCCGGGTTTTGGGACCGAAAAGCATGATATGAGGTATAACCTGGTAGTGCTGGGTTGCTCTCTGGAGCCTTGAACCAGGTTTCTGTCACTGCACAGATATCAATGTTCTCCATACTGAGGAGAGCTTCGAGTGCATGCATCTTGAGGTTAAGATTTCTGGCGTTTAGCAGCATTACCCTTAGTTTCTTGTTCCTTGTGCTGTCTGTGGATGTGGGTTTGACTTTTGAGCCTTGCCTAAAAAAGGCACTATGGGGGTGGCAAGAGCCTTTGCCAATATCCGAAAGCCCAGGGATGACAGGTGCAAGCCGTCCTTAGCGAAGCAACGTGGCTTGTCGAGCATGTCATCCCAGGCTGACAGACACTGGATCCCATTTGAATGACACCAAAATTTTAGCCAGTTGTTAAAATCGATCATTTTGTCTTTGTACTGTAGCATCATTCTAGGTGAGGGTAAGATGCTGCTCAAGGTCAGGGTCATACCGGCCTGGGCTACATGATCAGAGAGCTCCTCTATGTCTCTTTTCATGTAGTCGAGAGAGGTACATCTCAGGTCATTCACGCCAGCATGTACAATGACTGAGTCATATTTGTATTTGCTTTGGAGTGACCTGAGTGCTTGCATTATGTGGCGGATCCTAGCGCCCGACAGGCAGCTCACTGTGACCTTCTTTTTATTCAGCCTGGTGAGCGGGACGTCAGTGTGTCTGACAATAGAGTCACCTATTACAAGAGTATCAGGTGTGTTATTCAGCCGTAAGGGCTGTGACTGCTTGACACACTAACTTTGTGTGCTGTGTGTTGTACATGTTTTGTTTTGGGGTAGTGTTTGCTTGGATGTCTGCTTTGGAGGTCTCTGTTGCTTAGGTAGATTTTTATTTAGAGCCTCCGAGTATGTTTTTGTGTGTTTATGTGTTTGGTTCGCTGTTGTGGTGGGACTGTGTGATACTGGAATTGTGTTGTGTGAGGTTACCTTCTCCTCCTGACTGGTTACACCAGTTTTGAGATGAGAGAGCTCAGCCTCCAGTTTGGCTATATGGTTGCATCTCTCACATATATTTGAACCTGTTTGGAGGAGGAGAGGGTTGTCCGTGTACATGAGACAGTTGTAACATTGCCTCAAAATTCCCAGATTCACCAGCTGGACTGGAGAGGAAACCATTGACTGACCTTTGGACATGCTAGAGTAATATAGGGAACTGAATTAAAACAGACCAATAGGGGACAAGGTAATCATAGAGAGTATAAGAGTAAGTAGTGCTTATGGTTTATTAGTGCTAACTTGTAAGATTACTTATTTGGACCAGTGAGGGGCCTTAGAATGAGAATATGGTGTTTAATTTGAAAGATAGAGCAGTTCTAAGGGAAAAAGTGAAGAACAGACTTTGTGGAGCCAGGAATAGTTTAAACCCAATTAGGCGGCATTGCCCGATGTTGCGCTATGCGCAAAAACGTGCAAAACCACGCAAAAGAGGGTTTTAAGAGAGGGAGATCAAGGAATTTGGAATTGACCCAAAATGGCCAATACAACTACAGTTTCAAGGCAGTAACCACTCCCACAGGGAGACATTATATTTCTTAGACTGTCTCTCTCAGACTGGATGTGTCTAGCATTGAGCAGCATTCTAACCTCCTGAGGGATGATGCCACAACACACACAAAAGATGATTGACAGTCAGTTAGCTTAGTTTCAATGTCGTTCTAGTGGATCCAGTTTTTGTCAAC
Source organism: Protopterus annectens (assembly GCF_019279795.1). Lineage (NCBI taxonomy): Eukaryota > Metazoa > Chordata > Ceratodontiformes > Protopteridae > Protopterus > Protopterus annectens. Next base: position 1,355,565,024 of record NC_056745.1, read on the forward strand.
ACGATAGACAGCATGGTTAACAAACCATGTTGCTTTGCCAAGGATGGTCTGCATCTGTCCCATCTAGGCCACTGAATGTTAGCTAAAACTTGATCCTTCCCCATAGAACCTTTTTTAGACCATGCCAAATTGATAAACATACTGACCTAGCAAAGTCAACCCAAGGGATCCTTAAGATGTTACTGCTCAGTGCCAGGAGCTTAAACAAGAGACTCTGTTCCCTCCAATCTCTCCTCACCTTGGAAAATGTAGACATGTTTGCAGTTACTGAGCGATGGTTTAAAGCTGCAGACAGTACCCCAGCAGTGCCAAGGTTACAGTGTCTTCCACACATTTAGACCCGTAACTACACGGAGTAAAGAAGGTGTCTCACTCTACAGAAGTAACAAGCATACCTCTAGGTTGGTTAAACAAAGTTGCATACTGGAGTTCCTCCATGTTTAGATTACCATAGGCAAAGTCCCATACCATATCCTAGCAAGCTATAGGGTCACCCTGTGTGTCCCACGAAACCCAGAGGTCATACTTACAGTAAACAATCCCCATTCAGCCAAACACCTTACTCATGGGGTAGTTTAATTACAGTTCTATAGATTGGAAATCTTATATGGTCTAAAATTTGCAGGCACGGAAATTCTTTGACTTTGCAAACACAAACACCCTTGACCAGATAGTGCATACCCCTAACAGAGGTTCCAATATATTGGACTTGGTATTCACAAATGTGGGAGAAAATTACATCCCCCCAGTGCCGCATCCTTCCTGATGAGGTCTGATCACAAAGCTGTCTCGTTCTAAATAAAAATTAGTTTGGTAACTCTTTTCCCAAGCAAACTTCCTTTTATTAAGAGATCACTTGTCAAAATTCAGTGCCCCTCCAAATCCAGAAAACAGAGGTCCCTATGTGGAATTGTTCACAGAATCTCTGTACAACCATGTCAATAGCTGCAGAGAGGCTGCTGTACCTTCTAGAAGTAAGCCCAATACAAACTCTAAAAGCAAACCACCCTGATTTAATCCTAAATTAAACATGCTGTACAATAAAAGGAAAAAAACATAACTAAAACTAGGGAAGTGTAACTCCCAAAAGGATAAGAACTCTCTAATCAAATTCAACAGAAAACTAAGAGGACTTAAGACCAAGAAAGCGAGTTCTGAGTTCAAGATACCTTCCCAGGACAAAGGCGAACTTAAGACCTTCAGCTATGTCAGAAACCTCCAAGGCAACACAAAACAGTGCGCCAAACTGGTGATTAAAGGAACCACATTCACAGAGCCAGATGATAACAGGAAATCTGCTGGGTAACAAGTTCAGCTCCAACTTTACCCCATACTCCCCCCCTCCCCCCAGGAAATACCTTCAAACATAACCTTTAGAAAAACTATAAAATAGGGAACAGGTCCTGGCTGTGGTCTGTAAGGCCCAGAGCACTGCATCAATGGGCCTTGATAATATCCCAGGATGCTTCTTGAATAGCCTGAAATATGACCCATCAGGGCCACTGGAAAACACTATGTAACTATAGTCGCAGAACAGACTTCATGCCATGGAGGAGTGCAACAGTCATCCTTCTTTACAAGGGCGGACTGTGAACAGATCCTGTGAACTACAAACCCATTAGTCTGACTAGACTTGTATGCAAAGCCTTGGAACAAATTGTCATGAAAATGATCAACAAAGACTTGGGAAACCTTCAAACAATGGATCCAGCCCAGTTGTGTTTTGTCAAAGGCAGGTCATGCCTACTAAATCTGAAACTTTAAAAGTTCACCAAGGCAATGAGTGAGTGTAAAAGTGTGCATACTGCCTATCTGGCTAAGTCATTTGATACAATACCCTACTCTGGCATTAACAGACTTAAAGAATTGGGTATAAACCCCTACCGTACATCATGATAGCCAGCGGATTCATATGTAGGACCCAGGATGTTGGGGTTGGTGAGACCACCTCCACAAAGAGGCCATCCCTCAGGGCTCGGTGCTGGGCCTGCTTCCCTTTGGCTTATACTTAAGTCAAGGCCAAGGCCTCTGGCTGACCAAGTTCTCAGATTACTGCAAACTAAGAACAGTCCTAGAATCCCCCCCCCAGGCGCTAACATCTTACACAGGCAAATAGCTGGTGCCATAGCCTTGGCTTAAAACTCAATGCCAAGAAATCCATAGTAGTAACTTTGGAGAAGTCAGCAGCCCTGGGAAACTGCATCAGCAACAAAACACCCCACAGAGTAGACACCCAGTAGTCCAGGATTTGGGAACACTTGTAGATAGTAACCAGACCCTTTCGATCAATGTGCCCAAGGTAGGAAGAAAATTATTCTGTATCACTAAATGTATAAGTAAGGGCATGGCGTCTAGGTCCAGTGAAGACATTGTGCCACTGTATTTGGTACTCTTCAGACTCCTCATTATGTATAACGCCCCTTCAGTATCTGCATGACCAGACACATGCAGCAGCTGTAATGTTCGTAAAGGTTCTTCACAAAAAGAATACAGGACATAAACACTGTATTATGGTGATCACCTCAAAGCCCTATCTGTTTTAATCTGTTTCCACCAGATTATTGAGAGGTGATCTATGCCTGGCATACAAGGCATCATTGGATCCTACTCTGATGGACCTTTCGCATATCTGCAAAATGAACATCAAAATAATTAGATCTAAGGACCTAACTTTTCTTGCAACATAATAGGACATTTTGCTGAGATGGGGGAGTATCTCAGTGAATTCTATTCCTCTGGAATAGGTTACCCATACATGTAAAGCAGAAGTCCTTCCCTAACCATATTCAAGTATAACCTGGACCTTTGGATGAGAAATTGGAAATTCACCATAGCCTGGCACCCTTATCTCTTATGGACAGAGGCCATCATTAAATCATGTCCTACCTAAAATACATCCCTTTTGGTAATATCCAGGGGTACAGTAACTCGTGGGAAACATTTGGGTTGCACTGCTGTAAAGGCCGTAGTGGTTGCTAGCCTAGTACATACCTATGAACCTACATGTCTGGTCCTAGTAATTGTCAACAAAGGAGCCTATAGAGTGCAGCACTGACATGTCACTGTCATTCCAATCATATGTAACATTCACTTCATCCCAGTAGGTTTGACTTACCAGTCTTGTGCCACTGCTGTCAGTCATTTCATGTGATTTCCTAATCACAAGACCACTCATTATAACCAGATATCATTTATATTTATTTTAATGTTTTGAAAAGCCACCAGCATCAAACTAATTACAAGTCTGTCTGTCTTCCTTTAGCACAACTGGCATCCATCCCTCTTCATTCACCTCTTCCGTCATGTGGTTTTCTTTCAGCATCATCACACAAAGTAATGCACTGTATGGTCCCTCATCATGGCCAGCAGATCCTGTGTGCTTTAACCCTTATTATAATTTTTCTCTTAGTTGCTTTTCCTTTTCTCTGTGTAAATGCTTTACATTGTGAAATTACCTGCATGCTGTTTTGTGTTTGTCATCAAATGCATCCATTTCTGTGCCACAAATGTCTGTGGTAACAATAACTTACTTATGTGGACAACAAATGCAGTCACATTGATTTTCACCTTCGTAGACCATTAAATTAATCTTGTGACCCAAAAACTGAATAGCGTTGCATTGCTCTAGTAGATGTATTGACAACAGTGTAGTAGTAAGTTCCTAGTCCTAACATTTCAGTTTAAGCAGTTGGTGAAAAACATTGTAATTCATTAAATTTTTGCTTGAATTTAAGGCTTCCAAAACCTGACTGTTAACTACATGATACTTTATACATTACATTGAAAAACTGCAGCAAATAACCTTTTTGTGACTTGGAGACTATATTAAACCACATTAGTATCACATCTAAATCCCTTTAATTTTTCAGTACACACACTGTTGAAGTAGAATAAAATCTTCTTTCAGCTTTTCCTGGTTAGGGGTTGCCACAGCAGTACTCCGGTCCACTAATGACTGGCAGTGGATTTTTACGGTGCCGAGTTGCCAGCCCAACTCCCAGTCTTCAAAGAAGGCACACCCATTCACGCACACACCAATCTGCATGTCTTTAGATGTCACTCAACCGCAGGGAGGACATGCAGACTCCACACAGAAGACGCTTCAGCCAAGATTCGAACAGGAGAACCTCTTGCTGTGAGGCGACAGTGCTAACTGCTGCACCACCGCGGCCAGTAATACACTGTAACTAGACATACCTCAAATTAAGTACCATTGCTTATTCTTCAGTATTACCCAAATAATTAGTGTGTAGCTGATGTTGCAGTAGTAACTTCTTAATTTTTTGCATTACATTATTTATGATTCAGGAGCATTTAGGTTTGTTAGAAGTTAAAACTGGTGTAGATAATTCACTGATTATGTAATATTTTTCCATGGTATGCTGAAGTATTGTAGCAAATAAACTGTTTTATATTATGTAGGCTACATTGTTAATTTATGAGCATGGCTAGGCTTAAAAAAGTCCCTTGGGTCAATAGTGTAGTATTCTGCTGTGATGATACTGTGTTTACTCAAGCAAGAAAGTAAAACAGAATATGCAGAAAACTCCAGTTTTTTTCACGATTATAATCATATTTTATTTCCTAGTCCCAACTTAAAACAGAATATGGATGTCCCCATTTGTAGCCCCTTCTTGCTTTCAGCATCAGTGGAGCTGTTAATTTATACCAGAAATGCATTCCTAATGTATTTTAATTCATAGGTTATAGTAGCAGTACTTGGCACATATCTAGGATTACTCCCATCACTTACTGAAGATATTTACAATACATAAAAAATGCTTTGTCCCCCTTGAATTAATCTTTACTTCAGTTCCAATAATTGTATAAGACAGTCTATATTCTTTATTCCATGATCTACAGGTAAATCACACAGCAGTGATCAGTCGTCTGAAACATGAAATTGTATTTAAATGTATTTATTATCATAATGCTTCACAGTTTCAGAGGAATGATGCTTCTTGTGCCACCTTTATCCTGCTGCATTATATTAAAAATATTCCAAGTTTTCCAGTAGACTCCTGCTGCTCCTCCTGTCCCCTGTTAAATTTCCCCGAGTCTTTACAGTCCTAAAGGTATTTGCAATTCCTATATATTCTGTTTGTATTTTCTCTCAAACTGACTATACTGACATCTCCTTTAACTTGGCCATTCCCTCCTCTGCACACCTTCCATACATACTTCTCAACTGTCCAGATTTTCACAGAATGTCCAGTTTTTTGTCATATTTTTTGGTCTATTCCTCATGAAATTTTGGTTTTCTGGCAAATAATTACCAAATCTTTGACATTTGAAGTCAGAAAATAATGACAGACATTTGAGTTTCAGACTTCATACCCTTCAGAAAATTCATGCTAAGACGCAACCTGTTTTTCTGTCAACTTTCTACATTTATAAGAACAGTATTTAAAAATTGTTCCTATTTTTGGGCCTTTGCCCCCCCCCCCTTATGGCTTTGTCCAGATTTCTTTCTGTGATAGGGTGATAGGTATTCTTCCATAGAAAATATCTTCAGTACACTGCTAGAAAGATCGGTCTGTATTTCATGTCACTTCTTTTGCCCTCATTAATGGCATCCATGAAATGGAGTCTTTGTTGAAAAGCTGTATCTGAATGCTCATTATCCATGTGCACCATTTAACTGCTGCAATACATTTTCTACCCAGCTGCTGTAATTGCTATGATGCCTGCATTTTCTCATGTGCCATCACTTATTCTAGCAGAATGACTCTAGGTTTACCATATTACCTGTTTGATGCAGTGTTGTTCAACACTTTTCCCCCCAATTGCAAATAAAGTTTTCTTGAAGCCAGCCCTTGTGCCATCTTAGTCTTCACAGACTCCAATAAGTCCACTCCTCCTCTTACTCCTTCCTGTGGTTCAGTCAGTCTCAAATTCTTTGTGTGAGCCTCTTCTTTTATTGCAACCAACTGTTGATCCACAATAACTGTCTTGTTCCATTTCACACATCAGCCACCTGTTTCTTAACTAGCATCATGGGGAGCTGGTGAGCATGCCGAAACCCTACTTACAGACTTCTTGCATGTCCTTCCAGAAGTATGCCACAAGCCACATTCAACCTCTCCCAAACTTTTTGCTACTAAATATTTAGCCAAATAATTTTTTGTTGTTTTTTGTCACCCTTGGTTTAGTGCCATAGTTTCACTTAATTGTTGTCATTACACATTTCTTCCACTGTCAAATTTTTCGGGGTTTTTTGTCATCATTTTAACACAAAGGCCTCACCTCCACACTCTTAAGTCCCACTCAGTCTTGTTGAATAATTGTATGTGATCACAATAAAAATAGTTTAATTAAATCATAATTTAAAGTGCAAATAAAGGATCCTGCCAACCTTTTTGAGAGCAGTGAGACTACCCCTCCCCCCAAAACAAAAAGTTTTCTGATGGCCATCCATATACTTGGGTGAGTTATTTCTTCAGTGAAAGGTTCAGTCACTATGTAATGGTCCTTTGGCTTGTTTGTGGCATAGAAGGTTTTGCTATCACTAGAGAAAGCCTTGTTGCATGACATTTGCATTCCATATGAATACCAAATTCAGCAGCAGTTTTTCCTTCATCAGTCCCTTGGTTGAGAATATACCCAAGCTGTAGTTTTCTAGAAGTAGCCCCAGGAATCCTTTACTGTGCTTCCCCATTTTTTGTTAGTTCATTCATTCGTTCAGAAAACCAGGTTGAGCAGGCCCACAGTCATGCTCATAGCTGTATACTGGCCTCAGCAAGCTTGGTTTTCTCTTTTTTGGCCTTTTCTTCTGGAGAGTCTTGTATGCCCGAGACCCTTCAGAATCTTACTGACATGTCCATCCAACAAGCGTCATGTTGACCTTCCATCCCTCTGTCTGACTGCATTTGTTACTCTACTTCCAGTAATGAGCCGAAACCCTGAGTGCCCTGACAGCATTTTCTAAATACTTGTTTGTACACAGAGGTGCAGTGCTAGAAAAATGTACAAGACTAAATTGTATGTTTTTACTTTGCGGGCTGCTGCAGAACATTTTGTTCTCTTCATTGTTCCATTGCCAGTTAATATTAGATTAGTTTCACACATCCTTGATGTTAGGTTATTTCTCATTTAGACTGCATCCAGCAGCATTTTCAGATTTTATCAAGATCATAACCAGTATCCTTAAAACCTTTGTAAGGTATTTCTCAGAGATACCTTTTTTTTCCCGTCATACTATAAAAGATCCTACTTCTCCTTGGGATTTATATTCTGTTTTATAGAAGCCGATTCTGAACATTCTCTTGTGGCAGAATTAAATGTCAAGGAAAACTTCTTATTTTCAGGTGGCCTTAATTCTGCTGAAAGAGTTTGTGGCTTTCTTTGTTCTCCATACTATCGGCTGTTGATAAAGATAGTGGGTTTTGATAACTAATCCACCCCAATGAATTTCATTCCTTTAACCTGTTTGACGTCTTTCCATATTAACTGGTAACCAAAGAGAAGCAAACAACTCACAGTAGAAATCCACCAGCGACTTTAACCGGTAACAATAAAGGCTCTCCTCCGTATAAATAATAATGGCACTTCAACTCTCTGTAACACCCTTTGATACAGGCAAATGTAATCCACAGTTGGCACGAAAGTGTAAATATACGTAGCTTATTTATAATAAAAATACACAAACAGATTGAACGCTTTCATGTCCTTCACAGAGACTTCATCAGAATCTTTCTTTTACAAAACCAAAGAACCTATAAATACCATTCGGATAACAATCATTGTTTCCTTATTGGCTGGCCATTTAATTACTACAACTTTTAACCTTTGCTGGTAAAATACAAATTCAATATACATGATCTCATTTTATGTGTATTCAGTTAAAAAAACAGAATTTGCAAGTAATAGGCAAGAAAAACTATATACAATATACAAGTTGATTAATAGCAGAAAATAAATACTATTACTAATATAAATATATCTTAAAATCACTAGAATTATCTTATTTATATTTTATTATAATTTATACTAGAGTATATTATTTTTGATACAAATATTTAATTCTAGTGATTTTAAGATGTATTTATATTAGTAATAGTATTTATTTACTTACATGTATTTATAGTAAGTTTTATATAATCTTTACAGCTGATACTGCTTTTTAATCCAAGGGAGCCAGTCGTTTTACACACACATACAACGTGTATAAAATGTTGTTTACACATATACATGTTTTATACATATATATATTAACTCTTGTATATATAGTTTTTGTATACATAGGTTTTCTACTTACAATCAACTTGTACATTTTCTGCTATTAATCAACTTATATATTGTATATAGTTTTTCTTGCCTACTACTTGCAAATTCTGATTTTTAAACTGAATACACATAAAATGAGATCATTTATTTATTTATTTTATTTAACATTTGTTGACCGGGAAAGTCCGACTAGGTTCCACAGATCCTGTTTTCAGCGGAGGCCCGGGGAGAAATGCTCCAGAAGCATGTCTTTAGAATGTCACGTATGGTGAATTTGTATTTTACCAGCAATGGTTAAAAGTTGTAGTAATTAAATGGCGAGCCAATAAGGAAACAATGATTATTATCTGAATGGTATTTATAGGTTCTTTGGTTTTGTAAAAGAAAGATTCTGATGAAGTCTCTGTGAAGGAGATGAAAAGCGCTCAATCTGTTTGTGTATTTTTATTATAAATAAACTACGTATATTTACACTTTCGTGCCAACTGTGGATTACATTTGCCTGTATCAAAGGGTGTTAGAGAGAGTTGAAGTGCCATTATTATTTATACGGAGGAGAGCCTTTATTGTTACCGGTAAGTCGCTGGTGTCTTTCCATATTAACAGTGGCAAATACATGTCTCATCATATGGCTGTTCACAAGCAGCTCAGATACTGCTTGGGCAGGTCGGACAACCATATCCATCTGAAAGGTTTGCATTTTCTAATAATAAATTGGGTCTTTCTTTTCTAAAGTTTGTAGTAATGCCCAAATTCAAAATGTCACTTCACAACCTTTTGCCTCTATTTCCACATTCAAGTTTCCTGGTAATACTAGATTAAAAAGATACTTATCATTATATCCCTTTTCCTCCAGACTTCACATGATGTTCTTCGTGTTTCACTGTTGCAGTCATCACATTTGGGTTATCTGCTTGCAGTAGCCCTCAGTTGGCCTGATTAACAAAGTCTTGGGTCCTTCGTCGGTTGCTGTCCCTTCTTCCTTGACGTCAGGTCATCAGGGGTATAAAACATGCAGCCTACGCCATTACATCAGTCTTTCTTGCCGTCCGGTGCCCGAAGCAGAAGCAGTTCGCAAGTGCCGGTCGGCCGACTCCTGAAATTTTTGTTTTCGAGTTTCTGAACGGAAGTCTTCAACTAAAAGCTAAGTACCCTGTTGGGGAAACTTTTTTTTTGCTCTAAACTGATGTCAGTAAAAGTAAATAATTGCATTACTTGTGGAAAGCAAATACCGCATAAAGATTTTAATTCATACTGTATTCTTTGCCTAGGCCCTGACCACGACGTACCTCACTTTCGGTTTTGTGCCCTATTTAAACCACGAATTGTCCGTCATCGGTATATTTTCGCCTCAATATTTTGGCGCTCGGTTCAATTATCCTGATATGTCTTTGGTAAGCCATCCGACTACTGACATTCTGAAAAAAGCAAAGATAAAGACAGAGACAGGCTGCCTAGGTCCAAAGCTGCTGACGACGCTTCTCCTAAGCCAGTCGCCAGTTCGCCGGTACTCAGTGAGGCACTTTCGCAGCCCCCGATACCTGCAACTTCAGATTCACAGGCCTCTACTGAGACCCATTCGGAGTCCGGTATGCCACGAGATGCTTCAACTGTGGAACCTGCGGACGTCTCTGCCTTGGATGGGTCCAGTGCCACTGTGCAGGCACCGGCTTCTGAGGGTGTATTCAGGCCTACTAACTAGCGTATTAAACCGCCATCTTCTTCTTCAAGGCCTAAAACTCGAACCATGCCTAGAAAACTGACGCCCAGACCGCATGGTCAGTCCTCTATGCCTAAAAAACAAATGATAAGAATGGCTGAATCAGGGAAAGCCAGCCTTCCCCCATCTGAGAGACCTAGGACTGAGTTTGCTTATGATACTTCTGACCAGGATTCTGAATTTTCTGTTTCCTCTGATGACCAGGATTTACCCTTATCTACCTATGAGGATTCTGATGCTAAGGGCTCTATTCCTTCTGCTTCCCCCCCACACAGGATTTTTCTTTTGATGAAACCTTGCATACTCTCAGGGAGCATTTTCGTTGGGAAAGTCAGGATTTCTCTGAAACTAAAAAGAGGCTTAGGGATTTCTTACTCCTGCCCCAGCACAGGCCTTTAGCCATACCTCCTCTACTAGTTAACACAAGGGAGGGTGGCCTAATGTTTAAGGTGTTTGCCTTACAAACACAAGGTGCAGGGTTTGAGTCTCACAAGGGATAATTGAGTAGGCTTAAAATTGCTCGCAAGGGCAATTAGCCTAGTACTAATCTGTATGAAGAAGACATTGTTGATGATGCCTCTTCAGAATCTAGCTTGGCCCTTTGATTCTCTACCTCTTGCTCCCAGAAAACCTGATAGATATTACAGTGTCCCTGACTCTCACAAGTTCCTTTTTAAAAATCCTACTGCAGATCCTGAGACCATTTCACAGGGACCCAAGGGCATTAAAGCTGCTACTGCCAAAAATTCTACCCCCTCTGATAGAGACTCCACGGCACTGGATAGCTGGGGTAAGAAGGTATACACTTCTGCATCTTTGGCCATTAAGGCCTTAAACTGCCAGTTTCATATGTTAACGTATCAGCAGCATATTATTGGATTGCTTAAACAGGAAATGATGTTGATTTCTGATTGTGCTGAAAATAAGGATTTACAGGATTTACTGCATTCAGCTGAACAAGTTGGAAAACTTACTTTGCAATGTGGTTTTTATTCACTAGAGGCATCTTGCAGGGCTACTTTAACTGGGTCTGTACTTAGAAGGCATGCTTGGTTTAAGGAGCAATCCTTGCCAGATTATGTTAAAGCGAAATTACTGGATTCTCCCTTAAACCAGGACCGCCTGTTTGGCAACAAGGCAGAAGTTGTTCTTAAAAAGATGGAGGAAAAAGCTAAATCTATGCAAACTGTTAGATTTTTTACAAGTACAACCTCCAAGGTTTAGTAGGCATTGGCCTTCCAAGAATTGGTCCTTTCCTGCCTCTTCCAGACCTTCGCAGTCCAAACCCAGATCCAAGAGAGCTTTCAGGCTTCAGTCCCAGGGTGCGCACAGGACTAAGCAGTGGGGGGCCTCCACTTCCAAATCTGGGAGTAATAAAACTCCCCCCTATGGTAAACTGTCTCAATGACTTATTTTTAAAACTTCCAAGCACTTCTCAACTGACTGCCCCTTTGGGGGGAAAGATTGCTCTTCATGCAAAGAACTGGGAACTCATTACCCATGGGTTTTAAATATAGTTTCCCAGAGATGCAGATTTCACTCCCACACGTTACCAACACCAAGTGGGTGGCCAGATCTACCCCCAAATCAGTGGGCAGAGGCCCAAAAGCAAGTACTTTCTCTCTTAAGCATGGGGGTTTTTCAATTGGTACCAGAAGAGGAAAAGGGACAAGGTTTCTACTTGAGACTTTTCCTGGTACCCAGAAAGAACAATTCATGGCATCCTATCCTGGACCTATCTACGCTAAACACCTTTTTGGTGATTCCAAAATTCAAGATGCTGACTCTTCACCAGTTGCTCCCTATGCTAGGCAAAGACGCCTGGTTGGCAACACTAGATTTAAAGGAAGCATACCTGCACATCCCAATCAGGGAATCTTGCAGAAGATACCTCCTCTTCAAATAGGCTACATGCACTGTCAGTTCTCTGCACTGCCCTTTGGCTTATCTACTACACCCAGGGTATTCACAAAATGCCTAGCTCCAGTCATTGCATTTTGCAGGCAAAGAAATATTCAAATATACCCGTACCTGGACGATTGTCTAATTCAGACAGAAAGCCAGGACATACTTTTGAATCATCTGGCCTTTGTACAAAGGGTAATAACTTGTCTGGGGTACACTATGAAAAGAAATCATACCTGGTACCCTGACAACCAATTCCTGGGAGCAAGCCTGAATGCAACTTCCCAGATGGCTTTCCTCACGCCGGAAAAAACAAGTTCATTTGTCAACCTACTTCAAACAAGTGTCCACAAAAACCCTGCTATCTGCAAGGCAAATACTACAAGCATTAGGGTTCATGGCCTCCTGCATTCTTCTAATTCCATATGCAAGACTGCATATGAAGAAGCTACAGTGGTATCTAAAAAGCCTATGGTGTCTGCATTCTCAGGATCCAGAAGCAATGATTCCTATCATACCTTGCCTACGCCTAGAGCCTGCCACCAAAACAAGGGACCACCATTCACACTACCCCCTGCCGCCCAAACCCTAACAACAGACTCATCAGACTATGCATGGGGGGCTCACCTGGCAGGGAAGTGCATTCAGGGCAAATGGAACTCAAGTCAAATGCACCTGCATATCAATCAAAAAGAAATGTTAGCTGTACAAAATGCTCTAACAGCCTTCAAGGATCACATTCTTCCAGGACAATTACTGGTAAAGACAGACAACACCGTTGATGTTCTTCATCTCACATTGCTGCAGTCCTTACACTTGGGTAGTCCGCTGTCCTCGGTCGGCCCGAATATCAAAGTATAAGGCTGACGTCGGTCAAGGCGCATTTGACTGACATCAGGACGTCAGGGTACAAATGCGCATGACCGACGTCATATCCTCAGTCTTTTTTGCCGCATGGTCCGATGCAGAAGCAGTATTGCAAGTGCTGGTTGGCGTTCTGAAATTTTTCGATTTCGGAGTTTCAGACCGAGTCAAAGTTGGCTAAGTACCCCGTTGGGGAATATTTTAGTTTTTTCTTGCCTCAGTGGTTTACGGATGTCAGAAAAAGTGAATAATTGTATTTCTTGTGGGAAACAGATACGCATAGAGACTATCATACTTTGTGTATTCCTTGTTTAGGGCCTGAGCACGGCGTTGTTGGGTGTCGCTCTTGTGCTAGATTCAATAAGCGCACTATAAAGAGGAGATTAGATTGTGCCAGGTTAGTCTTCGGGAAGCGGTGCAATTATAAAATGCCGTCGGATGCTCCGGCGCTTCTTCAAGAAGCGCAAGGACAAAGCAGTTAAGCCTAGGCTAGAAGAACCGTCCGTGCGGACGCCGGTTCTTTAGAGGTGTCGGTGGAGCCGGTGGTTCCACGGAGGTTTCTTTGGGATCCCAGGGAGAGACTTTGTTATTGCAGGATGTGGCCTCTCAGGAGGCAGGTCAGGGTGATGGGGCTTCTCAGGTTACTATACTCCCCTCCTGCCTAGGGTGGTTAGGCCCTCTCCTTCTGTTTCCAAGGCTTCTCCCAGAGGCAGGCCAGGTTTAGCTTCAGTTGGTGTCACCCCTAGTTCTTCAGGAACTGTGCCCAAGAAGCATATGCTTAAAATGGCAGAAGATTTGATTACTTTGATTAGGGGTTCTTTGCCCCTCCTGATAAGAGACCTAGGGTGGAGCCTGAGCTAGGGAGTTTTGAGCAGGCTTCGATGTTTCAGAGTCTTGCTGAAGACTTGCAGGAGTACTCTCCTTATTCTGATTCTGATGTGGATGATTCTACTCCTTCTGCTTCTCCTCCTGAGGATTTTTCTTTTTCAGAAACTCTTCATTCCATGAGGGAGCATTTTAAGTGGGAAGGTCAGGACTTCTCTGATTCCAGGAAAAGGCTTAGGGAATTTTGTTTTTACCCCAGCATAGGCCTTTGGCTATACCTCCTGTTTTGGATGTAGTGGAAGATGTTTTTACAGAGGCTTCTCTTAATCCTGATTCTCTGCCTCCTGCTCCTGTTAAACCGGATAGGTATTACAGGGTGCCTGAAGCTCATAAGTATCTTTTAAGAGTCCTAGGGCAGACCCAGAAACTGTTAGCCAGGGGCCTAAAGGTGTTAAGGCTTCTGTTGTCAAGAATCCGGTTCCTGCAGATAAAGAGGCCAGGGCCTTGGATAGATGGGGAAAGAAAGTTTATACTTCTTCCACTCTAGCTATGAGGGCTTTGAATTGCCAGTTTCACATGTTGAAATATCAAAACTATCTCCTTTCACAATTGAAGTCTAAGATTGATGCTCTGGCGGAAGGTATTGATTGTAAAGAGTTACAAGATTTAGTATATGTTTCTGAACAGGTGGGTAAGCATTCTTTGCAATGTGGTTTTGATGCTGTACAGGCCTCGTCTAGGGTGGCTGCCACTGGGTCAGTTCTTCGCAGGCACGCCTGGCTGAGGGATCAAAATTTAGCTGACCATGTTAAAACAAGGATTTTGGATGCTCCTTTACAATCTGATGTGTTGTTTGGTTCTCCTGTTGAGGCAGTTTTAAAGAAAATGGAAGACAAGGCTAAGTCTATGCAGACTGTTAAAGATTTTTTGCAGGTTCAGCCTCCAAAGTTTAGTAGAAATTGGCCTATTAAGGGGTGGACGTATCCTTCTTATGATTCCCAGTCTAGGGGTAGATCTAGACGTGGCAGGGGCAGAGCTCAGGGCTCTTTCAGGCCTAGAACAGGAGTTCTCCTGCACAGTCTTGGTGAGGGCAGGGGTCAGTCCTTTCGTAAACAGACCCAATGACCTACCTTTTCAGCTGCCAGAGCCTTCTCGTCTGGCAGCACCTTTGGGAGGAAGGTTGGCACTTTTCAAAGAAAATTGGAGTTTAATTACCCAAGACAGATGGGTATTGGATATCATACACCACGGTTACAGGTTTTATTTCCATACCTTGCCTCCTTTCAAAGGCATGCCAGACGTTCCTCCTCAACAAAGAATAGAGGCTCTCAAGCAAATTTCTCTGTTACTCCAAATAGGGGCCATACAGCCGGTCCCTATGCCAGAAGTGGGCCTAGGATTTTATTCTCGCCTGTTCCTAGTACCAAAGAAGGGGAACACGTGGAGACCAATTTTGGATTTATCTATCCTCAACACTTATCTGGACATTCCCAAGTTCAAAATGTTGACGTTACAACAGCTTTTACCTCTGCTGGGCAAAGATCATTGGATGGTAACTTTGGATCTCAAGGAGGCTTACCTTCATGTTCCTATCAGACTAAGTTGCAGGAAGTATCTGCGTTTTCGAGCTGGGACTTCTCACTATCAGTTCTCTGCATTGCCCTTTGGCTTATCTACTGCCCAGATTGTTCACGAAAGTTCTGGCTCCAGTGATAGCTTTCTTCAGGCTAAAAGGAATACAGATCTATCCTTATTTGGACGATTGCCTGATTCTGGCTCAAGGAAGGGACGAGCTTCTTCATCATTTGGAATATGTGATAGCAGTGCTAAGATGCCTGGGGTATTCTGTGAATGAAATAAAGTCCAGTCTAGTACCCTCTCAGGACATGTGCTTTCTGGGTGTAAGACTGAATACAGCATCCCAGATGGCCTTTTTGACCCCGGACAAACAAAAGAATCTTTCCCTTTACTTCCATCAACTATCTCATCAGTCCGGGCTGACTGCAAGGACAGTCCTTCAAGCCTTAGGGTTCATGGCATCTTGTATTCTGGTGCTTCCCAATGCCAAACTGCATATGAGGAAGCTGCAATGGTATCTCAAAATGTATGGACACAGCACTGCCAGGATCTGGACACTGTCATTCAAATAATACCTTGCATTCAAAAGGAATTTTTGTGGTGGGCTCAGGAATGTCACCTAAACAAGGGACTCTCTGTGACCCGGCCAGAGGCGAGTCAGATTTTAACGACAGATGCCTCAGACAAAGCTTGGGGAGCTCATCTAAATGGAAAGTGGATACAAGACAAGTGGCCTGCCAGACTACAACATCTACATATCAACTTGAAGGAGATGTTAGCAGTCCAGTTTGCATTAATAGCTTTCAAGGATTTACTTCTTCCAGGGCAGGTGTTGATTCTAACAGACAACACAACTGTCATGTGGTACATCAACAAGCAAGGGGGAACACATTCTTATCCTCTATGCAGACAAGCAATGATTTTGTGGGAGACTGCTCTCAGTTTACAGCTCAGTCTTCAGGCAAGGTTTCTGCCGGGAGCACAGAACTCCTTAGCAGATGTGTTGAGCAGCGCAATTATGGATCCCCACGAGTGGAAATTGGATCCTCATGTATTTCAGAAATTGACAGTGTCATGGGGAACTCCAGACATAGATCTGTTCGCTTCTCCACTAAACCATCAGCTGCCAAAGTTTTGCACGAAAAGGTTTCATCCCACAGCTTGGAGAGTGGATGCTCTTTCTTTCAATTGGAGCAATCTTCATGTGTATGCCTTTCCACCTCTGCCTCTCCTCCCAAAGGTACTTCTAAAGGTCAGACAGGACAAGCCAAGGATAATTTTAATAGCTCCAGATTGGCCTCGGCAGCACTGGTACCCATTACTGAGAAGTCTGGTACGGAAGCCTCCATGGCCTTTGCCTTTGATTCCACACCTGTTGTCCCAGGAGGACAGTCATTTGCTCAATGTCAAACTTCACTCTCTTCACCTAACAGCCTGGCATATTCTGTTTTAAACCATAGAGGGTCTCAACTTCCACAACAAGTTTTGAATGTGATTTTGGAAGCTAGAAGGCCTAGTACAAGGAAAGTGTACGCAGATAAATGGAAGAGATTTTTATTTTGGAGTGCAGCAAAGGATTTTGATGTTTCTGAGCCTAATTTAAGTGTGGCTCTTCAATATCTTACTGAGTTACTGGACAAAGGTTTGTCCTTCTCTTCTATTAAGGTTCATGCTGCAGCAATTTCAGCTCACTATGACTGTGACCCACCATTGTTTTCTCATCCTTTGTTCAAGCAATTTCTTAGAGGGGCAAAGAATATAAGACCCCCACGTAGAGCTCCTACTCCTGCTTGGGATCTCAATTTTGTGTTGGAGAAACTCACTCTACAACCTTTGAGCCTGCAGCTACTACTGAGTTGAAATATTTATCATGGAAGACTGCCTTTTGTTGGCCATTACCTCTGCAAGAAGGGTTTCTGAATTGCAGGCCCTTATGGCGGTTGAGCCTTTCTTAATTTTCCATAAGGATAGGGTATCTTTACGTACTCATCCTTCCTTTTTGCCTAAAGTGGTTTCTAGTGTGGCTTTAAACCAAACTATTCATTTGCCTACTTTTTATGCAAATCCCCAAAATAAAGGGGAAAAGATTTTGCACACTTTAGATGTACACAGGCAGTTGCGATATTATTTGGACAGAACTAAAGGGTTCAGGCAGTCTCAGCAGTTATTTGTTTCTTTTGCTTTGAGTTCTCAGGGCAAGCCTGTGTCAAAACAAACTATTTCTAAGTGGATTGGGTTTTGCATTGCTTTCTGTTATTCCCATCATGGCAAGGAGATTCCAGCTGGGATTAGGCCTCATTCCACTAGGGCTACTGCCACTTCGACAGCTTTTTTGAGGGGGGTGGCAACCGAGGATATTTTGGAGGCAGCTACTTGGAGTTCAGTGCATACTTTCTCTAGGCATTATCACCTACCACTTTATTCTAAATCCAGGGCTGGTTTTGCCACTGCTGTTTTGCAGGGCATTTTGGCAGCTCCTGCTTCCTTATAGTTTGGCCATCCTCCCTTACCTCTGCTTTGGGATTCTACCCAAGTGTAAGGACTGCAGCAATGTGAGATGAAGAACATAGTACAGTTTTGTACCTACCATAAATGTAGATGTTCGAAGATCCACATTGCTGCAGTCCAATTTACCCTCCCTCCTTCCCCTCTGTAGTTAGAGGTGGTTGTGTGGGTTGGGTTGTAAATATTGTGTATATTGTATATATTGTACATATAATTAGTGCAAGGGTGGTTGGTTGTTTGTTTGCTGTCTTTTGGTTTTGACCTTTATTTTTAGGGTCTTCTGACATCTGGGGCAAGAAAAGACTGAGGATATGACGTCGGTCATGCGCATTTGTACCCTGACGTCCTGATGTCAGTCAAATGCGCCTTGACCGACGTCAGCCTTATACTTTGATATTCGGGCCGACAGAGGACAGCGGACTACCCAAGTGTAAGGACTGCAGCAATGTGGATCTTCGAACATCTACATTTATGGTAGGTGCAAAACTGTACTTTATGTGTGGTACATAAACAAGCAGGTGGGAGTACACATTCTTACCCCCCTGCAAACTAGCCATGGCATTGTGGAACACAGCCCTGAGCTACCAAGTGCATCTACAAGTTCAATTCCTGCCAGGAAAACTAAACACACTGGCAGACGAACTAAGCAAAAATCTCATGGACCCACACGAATGGAAACTGGAACCAAGGATTTTCAACATGTTGACAAGCAAATGGGGGAGCCCAGATATAGACCTGTTTGCCTCCCCCCAGAACTATCAATTGGACAAATTTTGCGCAAGGACTCCCCACAAGCAAGTTTGGAAAGTGGATGCTCTGTCTTTCAGCTGGAAAAAACTATCAGTTTATGCCTTTTCTCCTGTCTCTGCTCTCCAATGTACTACTACTAAAGATCAAACAAGACAAACCAATGACAATTTTGGTTGCACCAGACTGGCCATGCCAACACTGGTCCCCCCTCTTGCCCAGTGTGTCACTGTTTGCCCCCTTTCACCTGCCTCAGACTCCTACCCTATTGTCTCAGCAGGAGAATCCAATTCTGCACCCTCAGCTTCACACACTGAACCTAGCAGCCTGGCTAATTACCTAATCTCTCCTTTACCATCCCTCAGTAAACTAGTGATGGGTATCATTTTAGAGGCAAGGAGGCCTAGTACTAGAAAATCTTATGCTGAAAAATGGAAAAGACTCTGTGCCTGTGCCTGGAACCAATCTCAAGGGATGAGCACAGCAGTGCCCAGTTTACCTCAGATTTTACAATACTTAACTGAGATGCTTCACAAGGGCCTGTCTTTCTCCTCAATCAAAATTCACGCCTCAGCTATTTCAGCTCATTATAATACAGAACCTCCTCTCTTCTCTCATCCACTGCTCAAGCAGTTCCTCAGAGGGGCCAAAAATGTACGACCACCCAGGTCCAACTCCAGCCTGGGACCTTAATTTTGTATTGGAGAAACTCACTCTTCCTCCTTTTGAGGCAGCTGCTACTGTAGACTTAAAACTAATTTCTTGGAAAACAGCTTTTCTTTTAGCAATCACTTCAGCAAGAAGGTATCTGAATTACAGGCCCTTTTGGCAGTGGAGCCCTTCATCTTTTATGCGGACAGGTTGTCCCTCAGGACCAATCCCTCCATCATGCCCAAGGTGGTATCCAATGTGGCCCTTAATCAATCCATTCATTTGCCAACCTTCTTTCCTAATCTTGCCAACCTTCTTTCCTAATCCACAGAACAAAGGGGAACAGATACTGCACTCCTGAGATGTGCACAGACAACTTAGATTCTACTTGGACAGGACTAAACCTCAAAGGAAATCTGAACAACTGCTGGTGGCATTTGCTGCAGGGGCAGAGGGGAAGGCTATTTCAAAGCAAACCATTTCCAAATGGATAGGCCATTGCATTCATTTTTGCTACAAGCACCATGGAAAACCTATCCCACAGGGGATCAGACCCCATTCAACCAGGGCTGCATCTATCTCTACAGCCTTTCTCAGAGGCGTCCCTACCAGGGACATCTAGAAGCTGCTGCCTGGAGTTCTATACATACATACTTTCACTAGGCATTACCATCTGCCAATTTTCTTTAAGTCCAGAGCTGGCTTTGCCACTGCAGTCTTGCAGGGCCTTATAGCTGGTCCTAATGCTATCTAAATTCCTCCTCCCATCCTTAGCTTTGGGAATCTACCCAAATGTGATGACTGCAACAGTGAAACACGAAGAACATAGTACAGTTGTGTATACTTACCATAAATGTAGATGTTTGAGTGTATTCACTGTTGCAGTCCTGGATGATTAGTGTTTCACTGTTACAGTCATTACATTTGGGTAATCCTGCTGGCAGGTTGTCCTCAGTCGGCCTGAATTCCAAAGTCTTGGGTTCTGCGTTGGTTGCTGTCACCCCTTCCCTGACGTCAAGTCACCAGGGGTATAAAAGATGCAGCCAACACCATTTTCTTCAGTCTTTCTTGCCACGCGGTGCCCAAAGCGGTTTGCAAGTGCCGATTGGCCGACTCCTGAGATTTTTGTGCCCGAGTTTCAGATCCAAAGTCTTCATTAAAAGCTAAGTACCCCGTTGGGGAAACATTTTTTCTTGCTCCAGACCTATGTCAGAAAAAGTTAATTGCATTTCTTGTGGAAAGCAAATACCTCATATGGACTTTCATTCTTGCTGTATTCCTTGCCTAGGCCCTGACCACGACGTTTCTAGTAGTCTGTTTTGTGACAGATTTAACCAACGCACTATTAAGCGTCGGTACGATTTTGTACTAAGCTATTTTGGGCGCAGATTTAATTATACAATGTCGTTGGGTAGCCATACGACTACCGGAGTTCACAAAAAGCGCAAAGAAAAAGAAAAAGACAGGCAACCGAGGTCCAAAACAGATGACGATGCTTCTCCTAAGCCAGTTGCTGGTTCTCTGGTTCTCAGTGAGGTGCTTTCGCAGCCCCTGACTCCCACTACTTTAGAGTCGCAGGCCGCTACCAACACCCACGTGGAGTCGGTCAGGCCACTTGAAACTCAAGGTATTGGAGCCTCGGAGACTATTCCCTCAGATGGGTCCAGAGCCGCTGAGCAGGCATCGGCTTCTGAGGGTGTATTCAAACCTAAATAATTATACATTAAACCAACTTCAGCTTCAAAGGCAAAGACTAAAGCACCTTTAAAAGCAAAGAAACAAGTTCACCAGCCACATGGACAGACCTCCATGCCCAAAAAACAGATGCTCAACATGGCCGAAGACTTAATTACCTTGATCAGGGGTTCCCATCCCCTCCTGATAAGAGGTCTAGGCAAGAGACAGACTATGAATCTTCAGATCAGGTTTTCATTTCCTCTGATTCTTCTTCTGATCAGGAATGTTCTCTTCCCCCCCCCCCTGTGAGGATTCTGATGCTGAAGAATCTATTCCTTTGGCTTCTCGTCCTGAGGACTATTCCTTTGGGGAAACCTTACATACCATGAGGGAGCATTTCCACTGGGAGAGCCAAGATTTTTCAGAATCTAAGAAGAGGCTCAGGGACTTCCTTCTACTGCCTCAACACAAGCCTCTAGCTATTCCACCTGTGTTAGATATTGTAGATGTGTTTTTAGAGTCTAGTCTGACTCCTGACGCCTGACTCCTTACCTCCAGCTCCTGTTAAGCCTGACATATACTACAGGGTTCCTGACTCTCATAAATTCCTTTTCAAAAACCCTGCTGCAGACCCAGAAACTATTTCTCAGGGTCCCAAAGGGGTTAAGGCTTCCACTGCAAAAAAAACTTCCCCCTCTGACAGAGATTCTAGGGCATTGAATAGATGGGGAAAAAAGATTTACACATCTGCTACTTTGGCTATAAGGGCTTTAAACTTCCAATTTCAAATGCTCAAATATCAGCAATATGTCACGACACTGCTTAAACAGAAAATGTTGGTAAATTCTGAATGTGCAGATAACAAAGAAATGCAGGATTTATTGCATGCAGCTGAACAAGTTGGAAAGCATACTTTGCAATGTGGTTTTGATTCTTTGGAGGCCTGCAGGGCCGCTGTTGCAGGTTCTGTAATTAGGAGACACGCTTGGTTAAAGGAACAAAATCTGCCTGATCATGTCAAAGCTAAATTATTAGATGCACCATTACAGCATGATAACTTGTTTGGTGTTAAGGCAGAAGAGGTGTTAAATGGAAGATAAAGCTAAATCTATGCAAATGGTCAAAGATTTTTTTTACAAGTACAACCACCTAGGTTTAGCAGACACTGGTCTACAAAGAATTGGTCCTTTCCAGTGTCAGACAGACCTCAAAGGGGCAGATCCAGGCGCCCTAGAAGCAGATCCCAGCCGCAAGGTTCGTACAGGTCTAAGCAATGGGGTGCTTCTACCTCCAAAAGTGGAGAAGACAAATCACAACCATACAGGAAGCAGTCCCAATGACTTCCCCCTGCCAGCACCAAGGCCTTTGTCTACTGGCAGCACCCTTATGGGGAAAATTAGCACTTTTTTTTCTCAAAATTGGCACATTATAACCCAGGACAAATGGGTTCTAAACAGTGTCACAAGGCTACAAGTTTCACTTCCATACCCTGCCAAGGGGCACACGGTTGGCCAGACCTGCCAAAAAATCAATGGGGAGAGGCTCAAAAACAAGTCTCATCCCTCATGGACATGGGGGCTATTCAACAAATGCCACAGCAAGAGCAGGGACAAGGATTTTACTCAAGACTGTTCTTGGTACCCAGAAAGGACAAAACATGGAGACCAATACTGGACCTATCTATTCTAAACACTTTCCTGGATATACCAAAGTTCAAGATATTGACCTTACAGCAGCTTCTGCCCATGCTGGGCAGAAAGGCTTGGCTGGTCACTTTAGACCTAAAAGAGGCATACCTGCATGCCCCAATCAGAAAATCATGCAGAAGATACCTCAGATTCAAGACTGATTCAAAGCATTACCAATTCTCTGCACTGCCCTTTGGCTTATCTACTGCGCCCAGGGTCTTCACAAAGTGCCTGGCACCAGTAATTGCTTTCTGCAGGCAAAGAGGAATACAAATATATCCTTACTTGGGCGACTACCTCATTCAAGCAGAGAACAAGGACAATCCTACTACAGCATCTGGCGTTTGTGAAAAGACTTTTAACATGCCTAGAGTACACAGTCAGCAAAAAGAAATCAAAACTAGTACCCTCTCAAGAGATAATATTCCTGGGTGCAAGCTTAAATACAACTGCCCAGATGGCTTATCTCACACCAGACAAACAAAGGGAACTGACTACCTATTTCAAGGAAATGGCAACAAAGGCCCAGTTATCTGCAAGAAAAATTCTGCAGGCTTTGGGCTTCACAGCATCCTGCATCCTACCAATTCCATATGCAAGACTGCATATGAGGAAACTTCAGTGGTACCTAAAAAGTGTCTGGACACAACATTGCCACAGCCTGGAAATAATGATTACTCTCATTTCCCGCCTGCAACAGGAGTTCAGTGGTGGGCAAAGGCTTGTCACCAAAACAAGGGACAGCCATTCACACTTCCCCCAGCCAGGCAGAACCTAACAACGGATGCATTAGATTATGCCTGGGGGGCCCACATGGCAGGAAGAGGCATTCAGGGTACCTGGTCCTCAAATCAAATGCATCTACATATCAATCAAAAAGACATGCTAGCTGTTCAAAATGCCCTGACAGCCTTCAAGGACCTAATTCATCCGGGACAACTACTGATAAAGACAGACAATACCACGGTCATGTGGTACTTAAACAAGCAGGGGGGCACACATTCTTACCCCCTTTGCAGACTAGCCATGACTTTATGGGACACAGCATTGACTTACCAAGTTCATCTGTAGGCACAAATCCTGCCAGGAAAGGACAATACTCTGGCAGACGAACTAAGCAGAAACCTCATGGATCCCCACAAGTGGCACCTGGATCCACAAGTCTTCAGCATGATAACAAAGAAATGGGGACGCCCAGATATACATCTCTTTGCCTCCCCTCACAACTATCAACTAAAAAGATTCTGCACAAGGACTTCTCACAGACTAGCATGGAAAGTGGACGCCTTATCTTTCAACTGGAAAAACCTATCAGTATATACCTTTCCTCCACTGCCTCTCCTCCACAAGATACTCCTAAAGGTGAGACAGGAAAAAACAAAAATGATTCTGATTGCCCCAGACTGACCATGCCAGTACTGGTATCCGATCTTAAGGAACTTGTCTCAATGCCCAGCCCGGACCTTACCTCAAATACCTCACCTACTGTCCCAACAAAACAATCAGATTCTGCACAGCCAACTCAGGACTCTAAACCTGGCAGCATGGATGATAATGTAGCCATACAAAGCACACCTCTCAGTAAAGCTGTGATGGATGTCATTTTGGAAGCCAGAAGGACTAGTACTAGAAAATCCTGTGCAGGAAAATGTAAGACGTTTTGTGCTTGGAACCAAGCTCAAGGAACTGACTGTACCAAATATTCCTCAGATTTTGTACTACTTAACTGAGATGCTGGACAAAGGCTTATCTTTTTCATCAGTTAAAATTCATGCCTCTGCCATTTTGGCTCATTACAATACAGAGCCACCACTCTTTTCTCATCTTTTATTAAGGCAGTACCTCAGAGGAGCCAAATATTTACGGCCTCAAAGGAGACCGCCAATGTCTGCATGGGACCTCAACTATGTATTGGAAAAACTCACCCTACCTCCTTTAGAGCCAGCTGCTACTGCTGATATAAAGTTCTTATCTTGGAAAACAGCTCTGCTCCTAACAATAACTTCTGCAAGACGAGCTCTTATGGCTGTGGAACCTTTTATCATTTTTTATCCAGACAGGGTCTCTCTGAGGACAAACCCAACATTTATGCCTAAGGTGGTGTCCAGTGTAGCTCTTAACCAAATATTCATTTGCCAACTTTTTATCCAAATCCACAGAACAAGGGGAGAAAATTCTGCATTCTTTGGACAACTTAGATTCTATTTGGACAAAACTAAAGTTTTCAGAAAGACAGAACAATTACTAGTGGCATATGCTGTAGGATCACAAGGAAAGGCCATTTCCAAGCAGACTATTTCAAAGTGGATAGGTCATTGCATTCATTTCTGCTACTCTCAGCATGACAAGCCAGTGCCTAAGGACATTAGGCCACAATCAACCAGAGTGGCAGCCACTTCGGCAGCCTTTCTCAGGGGAGTACCAACCAAAGACATTTTAGAGACTGCTACTTGGAGTTCAGTGCACGCCTTTACAAAGCATTACAATCTGCCACTTTACTCTAAATCTAGAGCAGGCCTTGCCACTGCAGTTCTGCAGGGCCTCATAGCCGCTCCTAATATTGTTTAGCTCCAACCCCCCAACCATAGCTTTGGGACTCTACCCAAATGTAATGACTGCAACAGTGAAACACGAAGAACATAGTACAGTTGTGTACATTTACCATAAATGTAGATGTTCGAGTGTATTCACTGTTGCAGTCCAGGTTACCCACCCGCCATCCCCCTTACTTCTGCTGGAACTTATCTTTACTTCTCTGATCTATACAACCTATGTGGTGTATTTGGTTGTAGATGAAGGTAAGTTTATTTTGGTGCATGTATGTTTTATATATATATATATATATACCTAGCCTACCCTTTTGGGGGCACCTGACATCTGGGGCAAGAAATACTGAAGAAAATGGCGTCTGCTACATCTTTTTATACCCCTGACGTCAGGGAAGGGGTGATAGCAACTGATGCAGGACCCAAGACTTTGGAATTCAGGCCGATTGAGGGCAACCTGCCAGCAGGATTACCCAAATGTAATGACTGCAACAGTGAATACACTCAAACATCTACATTTATGGTAAGTGTACACAACTGTACTTTACCCTCCCTCCAGCCCCTTTAATTCTTTTGGCTATACCTCTACTCTCCTTTACTATACTCAAAAGCTTTTTGGTGTATTTGCTTTTTTGTTGAAGGTATATCCTTGTTTATTTATAGATTTAATTGCTTCCTGTTAGGGGGGCACCTGACATCAGGGGCAAGAAAAACTGATGTAATGGGGTCAGCTACATGTTTTATACCCCTGACGACCTGACGTCATGGAAGAAGGGACAGCAACTGACGCAGGACCCAAGTCTTTGTTAATCAGGCCGACTGAGGGCTACTGCAAGCAGATAACCCAAATGTGATGACTGCAACAGTGAATACACTCAGAACATCTACATTTATGGTAAGTGTACACAACTGTACTTTTTGTAAGGTTTTGTGTGTCTGGAAAACATATCAGTCTTTTCTCTTACCCTTTGAAGTATCTGCTGCACCAAGAGTGTTCACAAAATGTCTACCTTCAGTTATGGCTCATTGCAGGCTACAGGGTATCCATATTTTTCATTATTTTGGCAACTTGCTTATCTTTGCAGAGTGTTTTTCAAATTGTCAAGAATCTCACTTGGGAGAGGGATGTCATACACAAGCTGGGATTCCAAGAGAACATTCAAACATCTTTTTGACTTCTGCACACAGGATTGTGTTCCTGGGGTGTTGGATAGACATCTTAGTTTTTCTTCCAGAAGAAGAATAGATCTTTATCTGGATCTCTTTCTAAGGTTTTCCACTCAGACTTTGGTCAATATTGCGAGGGAGTACCTTAGGATTTGGGGTCTTATGGTGTCTGTGATTCTTATACCCCTGACAAGACTCCACATGAGAAAGATACATCAGCATCTGAAGTCTCTTTAGTCCCAGCACCAGCATCCTTTGTCTTTTCAAATCCCAGTGCTGGGGGTTGTCAGAAGAGAAATCACTCACTTGATTGTTAGCAAATGTTCTTAAATCTGTGTCCCCCCTTCTCCCACCATGTTCCAAAGAAGTCCGTCACCACAAACATAGTGAACTTTGCTTGCAGAACAGTTTCAGGAAGGATAAAAGTGCAAGGTGTGTGAACAGCAAGGACAGACCCAAGTGCATAAATGTAAGAGATGCTTGCTGTGATTAAGATGCCCAATATTCTTTGAATCATCTTTGGTCCCCGGGACCACTACAGGTTATTACTGATAATGCCACAGTCTTATGGTCCGTCAATAAGCAGGGGGAACCAGGTTGTACTCCCTTTACAGACTAACCTTGTTAGCTTGGGATATAGCTTCACAGCGCAGTCTCATTCTACAGGCATTCTGTATTCAGTTGAGCAGGACAAAAGCATCAGCATACCCTTGCAAATGGAAACTAGATCAGGGTTTTTTCCAAGATTTTATCCATCTCTGGGGAGTTCCTCAAGTAGACCTACTTGCCTCCTGTCTGAGCAGTCATCTGGCAGGATTCTGCTCCAGTAATTAAGTGCAAGAAGGCCGGGAAGATGGGTGCCTTTTCTTTTCTTTGGACAAGAATGTCCCTGTATGCTTTTTCTCATTGTGTACTGATATCCAGGGCACTTCTGAAGATTCAGAAGGAATCCTCCAAGGTCATTGTGGTGACTCCTTTTTGGTTCAGGCAACCATGGTTCTCCCTTCTTTTGGAAATGGCCAGGGGCTATTACCACAAGCTTCCTCATAGACTGGATCTGCACTCACAAGAACTAGGGGTGTTTGATACACCCGGCCACAATAAACTTTGACTGCCTGGATGATAGGGTCTTAATTCCCTTTAGACACTTGTCTACTGAGGATATGCAGCAGGTACTAATGAAGACAAAAGGTCTGCTACTAGAAATCATACATTAGTAAATGGAAATCATTTTCTAGTTGTTGAAAACAACATAACCAGCACCCATTTAGGGATAGCTGTTCTCTGGTTTTACAATATTTGTGTGAGGTACTATCCTGTGACCTTTCTTACTCCTTCATCAAGATTCATTTATAAGCCATTTCAGCATGTGTACTCACTACAACAAAGCTGTTCCAGGCAGGGATCAAGGCCCGCTCTACCCGGGCCATGGCTTCATCTTTGGCTTTTTGGAAAGGTTTAGATTCTAGAAGTTGCAGCTTGGTCCTCTGTACGTACTTTTACAAGGCACTATAAGCTTGATTGCTTCTGTAGGTGCAGATCTGACTTTGCCAAGGCCATTCTCCAGGGACTCATGGACTCTTCTTCTTCCATCTCTCAAATGTATTTATTATTTTATTTTACATTTGTTAACTGAATAAAGTCCAGCTGTGCACAAGAGCCCCTTTTCAGCAGTGGAATGAGGAGAAAAACTGCAGTACATTCAGTACTGGGACACCCGTGCCCTGACCCAGCAATCAAGGAGCCTCAGTCCTCACCACTAACACCAGTGAGGGGCGTCCGTATAGGGAAAGGATAAGAAATACACACACAGTAAACTAAAATTTCCCTTAAGAGCACACAGGGATCGCTGTCATTCTCTCCAGGTTCCCAATAAGACTCCCCACTGGCACAGCTATAGGGTCCAGATCCCAGCCTAGTGGGTAAGCTAAAGCACCCTCTCTGTACAACCAGTGCTTCATGTCCCTGCACAAGTATCTGACGCGCACACACTTTGAGATAAGAGTTTGTACAACTGCACAGACACTTCTGGGGAAGGGTGGCACAGGTTCTCCAGCTGTGCCCCTTTTACCCAGACTATACAGTAGAAATCACTGCTACCACCCACTAATATTTATCGGCTACTCAAAGGCCCTTAAAAGGGTGTCCAATTACTACTGTGCAATATTATTATCCAAATGGTAAGTGTGACCTAACAGTCAAGATTTGCTTAGAGTGACTTGGAACAGCATCACTATATACATGCAATGTACTCATAGAGCTTAAATTATCTCTACATAAAACAGCTACAGTTGATAAGTTAAAAAATATTTAATAGTAAACAATAAAAACACCAGCAATACTTCTTACTACACAGTGCTAGTCAAGAGTTCAGAGATCACAGAGAAATACTTAAAATAATACCGTAGAAAAGTTCTGGCATCACAGAAAAACACTTGGTGTCAAAGCAGTGTCTTTCGACTTTCCCGGATAGGGGTTGCCACAGCGGAACTCCAGTCCACTAATGATTAGCAGTGGATTTTTATGGTGCCGAGGTGCCAGCCTGATGCCCAACCTTCAAAGAAGGCACACCCATTCATGCACACACCTACCCGCATGTCTTTAAACGTCACTCGACACTTAGTGTAATTTTCCTAATTCCTAGCTATTTCTAAGAGAAAACGCAGTTCTAAATAACTTACATCTAGAGCAAGACAGTGCTGGTGATGTTGGATGTCCTCAAGACAAAATGCTCTGAGCTCTCTGATTCTCTGTCTTTAAATTGATAACACAGAGCTACTTCACATTACATCATTCTTCACACTTCTGTGGTGTTCCCAGGCTAACAGAAACTACATTTACGTTCTTTACACCTGGTCAGAAACCATAGCAATAAAGGACATTTATACATGCAAATTGTAGCCATTAACTTTGGCCTTAAACAATAGGTAGGATGCCTCTTTCTAGACATATCGGCTGCAAATTTTAACATCAAAGACGGTCATAAAATGCTTAACTTTACAGCAGAGTGCACTGTTACATTTTTGCAGTTCAATATCCAATACAGTCTTTTCATATTTAAGAGAACAAGCCTGTGGCTTACATTAATATTTACAAATTACAGAATTATCTACAAAATTCTATCTGGCTAGGTTGTCCGCCTTCAGCTGTCTTCAAGTACAAACAAAATCTTTTAAGTTATACAATATCAACAATGGGCAGAATGCAATTAAAATAAATTCCACAATGTCAAAATAGATATTTAACTGTATATAGTAAGGCTTCTTATACTAATACTAATTAATGTAGTACTAGTACTAATTAATGAAGTAAGCTAGGATAATCTACCCATATAAGTAAGGCTACTGCAGCAGTGATCGATGGAGATGATCACTACTGTGCTGTAGCCGCTCACTGCCTCCATTGCCCTTGTTTTTGGTGTGGTGTTTTTGCCAGGGTATGGGCATTTATTTTTTGTTCATAGCATTGCCCTTTCAGGGCAAAGCCTTCTTGTATCTATCGGCATGAAAGCTGTGAAGGGCTTGGTGCCCAAACTTGTCTTTTTAGTCAGCTCAGCTTGAGCTGACTGGGTGTGTGGAAGGTGCCTTGAAGCTTTGGAAGTTGTACGTCTGTTTGTCTTGTACATGGTATAAACCATAAAGCTAAGGGTAATGCACCAATGATCATTTGGATATCTACTGTTATATTACGTTTACTTACACAACTCTACTTTTTTAACAGAATTTAGTAAAGATGTTTGCCTTCTGTGGTCAGAGCTTACTCAACTAGGGCAATGGTTATCTCTTATGCCTTTTTTGGGAATGTGTCCTTGTATGATAGTTGTACTGCAGTTACTTAAGCCTAACCGAATACTTTTTGCAAGATCCTGAATGCTGGATGTGATCTATAGATGTGTGTGTTCCCTAGGGTCCCAGTTGTTAGGAGTGTGTTCCCCATACAGATGACTTCCCAAGAGGACAAGCTTGAGATTTTGCTATGCTGGTTGGGAAGGATGAAACTCCTTATTTCAATTGGGGAAAGTTAAATGCTTGGTTTAACATTCAAGCTTGATGAACAAGGCTGTCCTAATCAAAACAGCCATTCACCTTCCACCTACCTTTGAGAAGTCATGGTTTTAGAGTAACTCTGTGATCATGTATTTGTTTCTGGTACTCCTTAATGCAGCATAACAGAGATCTGGAAAAGAAGCTACTTAACAGTCCGTTACGAGCAAAAGGGACTGGCAAGTAACCTGGGAAAGTTTCATATGCTAAGCTGCGTGAAGGCCTTTGGCTTTAGTCCACTTGATTGACAAAGGTAGACATGCTGTTCCAGATTTAACATTATGGTAAATATATAACATTTGTTTGTCTGTACTAAGGATGTTTATTTTGTTTTAGATTTTTTTTTTTTGGGGCGGGGGTATGGTTTTATTAGGGCTATATTAATATGAGTAGGAAGTTTATTAATTTCTTACATTTGAGTGTATATTTGTAGGCTTGCTTGTAGATGTGTGTTAGTGTATTTTATGATGTATATATTTTCTAGGGTGTGTTTACTGCTTTTAGTGTTTGTTGTGGTTTATGGCTATGTATGGCTATGTGTGTAGATTTGTGTTGGATTTTTACGTGTGTGTGTGTGTGTGTGTGTGTGTGTGTGTGTGTGCGCGCGTGCGCACATTTCATTATGTTGGATTATTCATTAATGTTGCTTTATGCATATCTGTGTGAACTTTTTTGAGTAGCATGCATGTCTTTTCGTTGTTTTGGTCTACTGGTTGACATTTTTTTATGCTGTACTTCATGATTATGTGCATGTTTTATACCATGGATATTGTGTTGTGCTTGGTACTACTGTGTGAGCTTGTATTATGTTTGGAGTACATCTTAAGGGGCATATGTTTAGTTTTTTTGCACTTGCATTTAATACTTTATTCTATTTACAGAACAGTGTATATGTATATTCATTGCATTAAGATGTAACAGGTTTTTTTAGATCACGCATTTCTTTTTCATACTTTAGTTCACTGCTGGTTTACGTTTTCCTGTTATTTATATTGTTAGAGTAGGTACACTTTTTGATTGTCAGAGTTTTCTTTATACATGAATGCTTGAGTGCTTTGTTGTGTGCTTTTTTGCTCATTTTTATGAGGTTCATGTTTTTCTAAATTATTTTTCACCTGTAATGTTTTTCATTTTTTTAAGGTTCATATTTTTCTTTGTTTCAGTTTTGTCATTAGACATTCATAGTTTCATGTGGTCAGCCATGACAACTGTTTATAGAACATTCGATCATTTATTGAATTTTTATGCTGGTTATGAATGTCATTATGTACTATTTGGGGTGCTACTGATCCATATTTGAGGGGTTATGCTGCAGGCACTTAACTGTTGTTTGTCTGCAAACTCCAGGATTGCTGTACTTTGGAGTTCATAGTTTGATGACAGATATTGAGCAGGATTCACGATGGCTTGCACGGAGTCTAAGAGCCGTGTAAGACTCCATGCAGCCATCGCGATCCAGGAACAGCCCGAAATCCCGTGTAAGATACCAGCTAAAACTACTCTTACACGGGCAGGGCGTGGATATGCTAATCACCTCACTTGCAGCCAAAAGGCATGCAAATGAGGTAGATTAGCGATCCACGAAGCTGAAACCAGCCCGTGTAAGAGTCGTGTTAGGTGCAGAAATTTACTCAGTTGACAACTGAGTACGTTACTGCAAATAACACAACGGAGCCATGACAGCTCCAAATAAAGTGTGCAAATGTTGCAGTCAGCATGCCAATGGCCAAATATGTGGCCATTGGCATGGTAACCCGATGCAAGCATGAAATAAAATAATTTTTTTTTCGGAGATCGGCGAGGTTTAAACGCAGTACAGCCCCGCACAAACGGGCTGCGCTATATAAAACATAAAAATAAAGGTTTTAAACCTATAAATGTGGGTTTTATGTAATGCATGGATTTGCAATGCAGGGACTAGGACACCAAAAACAACATGGCCACCGTCTAGTGGTTGCTAAGGGGGGAAGCTGAGTGTAAGACATGTAACTAAGCATTAGTAGGCAATCCTATGTAAATGAGTGGTAGGATAGTGAATCACACTGTCACATAGCAAATGAGCACATTCCGTGTAGTGTAAGAGTTAGATAAGGGGGAGTAACAGAGTAGGAGATAGGTGACATCACAGGGGGGAATGTCAGGAAGAAATCAAGCTCATTGGAGCAAAGTGGTATGTGAAAGATATCAATTACACAGCATAAAAAGAGGAGTGTCAACAGATAAGCATGGGAAAGTCAAGAAATGGAAGGTGTACACTGTGGCCACCACCAAAGTTTTTTGCTGTACGTGCATGCATGCATGCGTGTGCGTGCTGGGAGGCGCGAGTAAGACAGAGTGTGTGCGTGTAAGACAGAGTAAGCATGTAGGAGCCTGTTTAAAGATCTGTAAAGCTGTTTGCGCTGGTGCCCGAATAAGCAGATTCTAGTCCGTGTAAGCATGTGTGCGCGCGTGGTAGCCAGTGTGAGTGTGTTTTCGCTGGTATGCGCGCTGCTGCCCCCTGAGGAAACAGAGAGGAAAAAGGAAGCAGAAGAAATAGTAGGAAACTAGCAGGGAATACTTGTAGAGGTAGCAGGTGAAAACAATTAGAAGCAGGCAATTACACAGACAGAATACAAGCTCAGCACTTAAAACACTGCAAACAGCATTGCAGTATGTTTCTCTCAAGAGACACTGCAAGACAGGAGTAAGCTAGTAGAAGTGAAAACTGAAAAAGCTGCACTCAGACCAAACATGCTAGGGGCTGCCATAGCTGTCATAAGGAGACCAAGGAGACTTGCTGAGGGTGGTGACAATGGAAATGTTGCCAGACAACCCACAGTGAGGAGACTGAGAAGAGTGTACAGGCCCAGGGTCACCTACCAGGGGTTACATGAGCTGGAGATAGTGGAGTGCTATAGAGTGGACAGAGACCTCCTGCAGCAAATTGTTGAGCTGTGCAGGCCACGCCTCACACACAGAACCAACAAAGGGAACCCATCCCAGTGGAAACCAAGGTATGTGTTGGCCTAAGAATACTAGCAACAGGTACCTTCCAGAGACCAACTTGTGATATGATGGGGATATCACAGGCATCAGCCTCCAGGGTACGCACCAGTTCCTGGATGCCATGTCAGCACATGTCAGTGAGCATGTATATTTCCCCAATGCCCGTGAGGTATTGGCCAGCAATATGCATCTCTTCCAGCAAATAGCGGAATACCCTGAGGTAGTGGGTGCAATAGACTGCACGCACATACGCATCAAAGCACCAGCCGGTGAGCGAGGTAGGGCCTACATTAACCGCAAGGGCTTCCCCTCCATCAACTGCCAGGTCGTGTGTGATGCCCAGGGCATAATAATGAATGTGTGTGCTGGCTGCCCTGGGAGCTACCATGATTCCCATATCTGGCATTTGACGCAGCTGTACCAGACATTTGCCAATGGGGACATCCCACATCGTCACCTAGTGGGGGATGCAGGTTATGCACTGGAGCCGTGGCTGATGACACCCATCAGAAATGCACACACACCCGAACAGGAAGGCCATAATGAGGCACACGCACAAACACATAATGTAATAGAGCGTGTGTTTAGGCTGCTTAAGTCACAGTTCCGGTGCCTGGACACATCTGGTGGAGCCTTGCAGTACTCACCAACTACATGTACCCAAATTGTCATGGTATGTGCTATGCTACATAATATGATTTTGCGAAAACAGCTGCAGCAGGACCAGCATAGGGCCGGCACAAACAGCCCCCCACCATTGCCAAGGCCATCACAGGCAGAGCGTGACTCGGAGGAGGAATAACCTGAGCCTGCCCCAGTAGGCAGAAGGAGGTGTTCCCAGTATGCCCTGGCCTTGGCAAAGAGGCAACGCATAGCACATACCACTGGCTTAGTAAGAACCCTGGGAATGATACCCCTCTCTGACTCACTCATATAGTAACAGGGACGCCTAACATGACACAACCTGCTCTCAAACATGTACAGGGAGTGTAGTATGTGCATCCGACAGAGTCAGCCCTGCAGCACCACCTGGGGCATGATCGCCATGTGTTAAGCAATGTAACACCATCTAGTACATGCAAACATGAAGACCCAACGTAACATCTCACCCTCACCAAGCATGATGGCACACTATGAAGACAACAAGATCAAGTACAATAATTGGCTGAGGTATTGCTGTTAGCAAGGGGGAACACATGGTTGACAGCCTGGGCTGACATGCCGAGCAAGACGTGATGCCCCACCTGCTAGGGATGGCACGCACCCAGCACACCTGGCTGTGTGGATACTGGAAAAGGCTGTTGTCATCCCCACTATGCCTGGAATAGGTAAGTCTGGAAACACAAACCCACCACCATAGGTAGCACAAGGGATAATAACCTAGACGTAATGCTACCCAACGCCAGAAGTCTAACCTGCAAGGTGCATGCAGACCAAACCCACCACAGCATGGAGAATGGTAATATGTGTTCTGTAACTGAAACCTGGGCAAGGCCCAGAAGAGCACCCTAATACTACCAGGTTATGCCTCGTACCATGCTCAACAGCTCCAAAACATGGAACACATGACAATAGGAGTGTGGCTACCAGTAATCAAGGATAACCACACCCCCAGGTTGGTACCACAGCAAGAAGCAGCATGGACTATCCACGGGCAAGTAACACTGTCTCAAACTGTGTACCTGTTTGAAGCCTGCTACAGACCACACATACAAACCCAGGTACCCCAGCCAGCCTTCCTGAAGACACTGCAGAGTATGAATGTCTCAACAAATACCAAACAAGGCGCACACAAAGTATGACATAGGTGGCAATCCAATATGTATGGAAGAAGTAATCAGGGACCTAGGGACACAAGTGTACGGTAACCTGTCATGTGACACTCACATTGCCAAGGTGGCCAGGAAGACCTGCTATATTGCCCACCTTAATATGAAAGGATGCACATGTAGAGCTAGAGAGGTCACTGTGCCCCCATACTCTTCCCTTATCAGGCCCATACGTGACAACAATGCCCCAGTTCGGATGTACCTTACCTTACCTTACACCTGCAGCAGTCAGAAAGACCCCAAATGTACCCCACCAACAGAATAAAGGGTCCAAACATTGGACATCTGCAGCCTGGCTGAAGAAACCACAGACCAATTCAGAAGCATACTGCACAGTCAGAGGTGATGTATGCCTAATGCACAAGGCCATGTCCAATCCAGAATGAATGGACATGCTCCACTGCAGAAACCCCAAATCCAGCAGACACACCACAGTGAGATATCTGAACCTCCACACATAGATTAATAGGATGTGCTGGAGGGACAGATCCATAACCCAGAGGCTCCTGACACTCTGGAACAGAATCCCAGTCTGACAGGCTGAGCTCCACACACAAACTCAACAAGAGAAATCCGGTGAAGTGCATGGGAGATAGTAGGTGTACACTGGGGGCCATCCCTGTGTCACATCAAGGAAAGTAAACCCTACGTGGGCATAATATGCACATTGCAAGGGGTGGTGAGACCCACACACAGTCTGTCAGTGCTCAAACAAGGCCGGGGCAGATAGCCTAGTTTGAACCTATGATGATACAAATTGTGCAGGACACAAAGGATTATCACACAGCTGTCCTACCTGATGGTAGGAACCATGGTGATAATCCACAGATATGCTCTGCAGCACTCTAATATCACAAACAATACACCAAACCCACACACATTGCCAACAGCCTACTGAACAGATTCCTTCCAAACTTCCCACCAGCACCTAACTGCCAAATATCTATCCCAGGTGAGTGCTGGCCCCCTGACATTGCAGATGCTGAGGTAACAGCCAGCATCCACAAAGCACAGCACACAGCATCAGTGGTACCAGATGGTGTCCTGGGTTGTGTCCAGCAAGTACTGTAAGAAGAATGGAACAGCAAATAGCATTACCGCGCACTATCAATCCTACCACAGGATATGTACCCAAAGAGCAGTGTACAGCAACAGTGGTCCCACACCACAAAGGGGGTGCCTGAATGGATACTGCAAACT
This sequence comes from Protopterus annectens, assembly GCF_019279795.1. Taxonomy (NCBI): domain Eukaryota; kingdom Metazoa; phylum Chordata; order Ceratodontiformes; family Protopteridae; genus Protopterus; species Protopterus annectens. Next base: position 1,355,601,180 of record NC_056745.1, read on the forward strand.
ATCACCCCTCAACCCCGACTATCTAGGTTGGCAAAGTAATGGAGAGGATGATCATAGATCCCATGAATAACGAGATTGGGTACATACAGACATTGGACCCTACCCAGTGTGGCTGTCATAGGGCAGATCCTGCCCCTTACACATGTCTGACTCATGTGAAACGTGCACCAAGGCCATTGATGTGGGGAATGTTGATCACACAGCCTATCTGGACCTTGCTAAACCCTTCCATACAATACCATAGTTGGTGGTACAGATAAGCTCATCAGCCTAACTATAAACCCCTATGCAAGTAGATGGGTTGCAAACCAGCTCAAGGACAGAACTGACCTGGCAGACTGCAAACCAGGTACAACTGGCATCCCACAAGGCATGGTCCTGGGACCTCTCTTGTATGCTATATATGTCACATAGGTACAAGCCAACGTGGAAGGACTCTGTCTGAACAGGTTCACAGAGGACTACAAACTGGCCACCATATCGGACCCTCCAGCTGACACAAGCAACCTACAAAAGCCACACATAGAAACAGACAAGTGGTGCCACAGTGGTGCCACAGCCATGTCAACAAGCTAAATGCAGAATAGTGTATAGTCAACCCCTGTGGAAACACAGTACATGGCCAGAAATTACCACATAGGTGTTAACCCAGTAAGTACATCAGGAGCAATAAGAGACCTGAGGACACAAGGTGATAGATATCCTGCATGTGACAACCATGTGTCTGTAGTGGTTACAGAAACATACCATATACCCACCTAATCATGAAGGTAAGCACAGCTTGGTTAGGGTAGGTCAATGTGCCTCTCCAGTCCTCCATCAGCAGCCTCACAATTGTGTACAATGGCCCTTCAGGGATGTACCATAGCAGACACCTGCAGCAACTGGAAAGACCACACAAATACCCCACCAGGAGGATCGCAGAGCTGTAACAGATGCCATGTGTCGCCTGAGTAAAGAAACTGTAGCTCCACACAGTGCCATACTGCCTGGCTGGAGGTGAACTGTGCCTGATGTATAGAGCCATGACCAACCTGGTATCAATGGACATTTGGCACCATGTAAACACTGAATGCTGGTGACCTATGCAGCTGACAGGCATGAACCCCAGTACAGACATAAACAGGACATGCTGTACCGATTGGTCCATAACCCAGAAGCTCACTCCACTCATGTCTAAACTCCCACTACAGGATATCCAGGGAGTCCCTCAGTGACTGTCATCCAGAGGAATCATGATGACTGGATGGGAGATGGTAGGTGTACCCTGGATATCAGCTGTATGTCACGGGTAGACAGAGGCACAGAACACTAACCATGACATATGTCATGGCAAACACCAGTAAATGTGTGTTGAAGGACAAACACTCTCTGACTAGCATTACAAATGGACTAGGGCACATGACCATTGTTTGTCACTGTCCACACAAGTTGTGGAATACATTAACAATGTTGGACAATCATGTACTATGCTGTCCATATCTGAACAAAATGCAACATGGTCATATCTGCACAACTGGCCTTCAACCAGTCTGGTGTGCTCATTGTAAATATTACAAGCAGTGATAGGACTGAAACAGATTATACTGTCCACCGCAGTGAAAGTTCTGCACCAGTACACTATACGACAATACAACTGTTTGGTCAGCAGGAAAGGATGACAACTGTATGCAAACTATCCCATCGCGACCCTGCAGGCACAGCATAATGCCTGTTAGGTTCAGACACAAAGCAGTTGGGCAGTAAGAACACAACCTGATGTCCAACACTCAACTGTACATGTGATATATAGATGGCGTCCACACACAAACAGAAATGTGGTGGTCCACAGATCCCAACATAAGGAAAGGTCACACTGGGCATGCTCGCACACATAGATAAATGAGACGTGGCAGTCAAGAAGCCATACAAACTGCGAACTGGGCATGCTCACACACTTAGGCCATGTCACACTTCAGCAGTTGCACACACATCTGGCATTCCTATGTGTTAACACAGGAACCTCCCACAATACAGACATCTGCCCAGTGCACACAGTGAAGTTACAACAGAGACATAAGTAAAGTACTGGATCCCACTCATATGCAAACATCTCCCACAGTACACACATTGTTTATAGAGATAGGGAAGGCTATGGCAATAAAGACCCACAAACAGTATATGAGCAACAGATGCTTGCATCTGACAGGTAAACATATGGCCGTAGAGTGCAATACCTGACTGTTGTCCCTAGGGTATACAGAAGGCTATCCAGGGTGTATTTGGCGTCTGCCTCCACAGTACAGTAGGCCACTGTGCCTGTGCAAAGTTAATGCATAGATATGCTGTCCCCTGTACTGATGGATAGTAACAGATGTACATACCTCTTCATCCATAATGATGTCAGCACACTATACATATGTCAGGAGCAGAAATCATACCCAGTAATGTGAATAGCGCGTTCCGCTACTGCGTCTCTAACAAGTGTCATAACATAGGTAGGTAAGGGTTTGAATCCTGCAAGTGCTCAGTGTGTGTGTGAATGTGTGTGGGGGAGTAGTGTGTGCAATTCCATGTGTAAGAGAAATGTCCCTTTTGGCAACTATTACTACACAACACATGCTGCATATTCCACTGTCTAAACACTGATGATGTCAGCACCCTATAAGTACAGCAGGAGAAAGCAATCCTCCCAGTAATGCAAATAGCACACTCTGCTACTGCGACTCTCACAAGTGATCTAACGTAGTTAGGTAGGGGTTTGTATCCTACAAACGCCATGTGTATTTTTGTCACAGTTCGTCCATGTGTGTGGGGTGTTGTTCCCAATATTGCACGACATACATTATATCAGTAATGTCAATGCACACATGATGTATGTGTGTGCCACCTACACATATGTACCTGTGAACTGCAAGAGTTCACATGTCCGAAGCCTGCCTCATGTGAATACATGGAAAATGCATCAGACAACTGTATGACTGTGGTGTTCTGTGCAGGGGCTGCATGTGGTATGTGACTATACAGTGTGAGTTGTAGATGGTGTCATCCCACCAGCGAGGGATACATGACTGGTCTGGAGCATATAGTCCACATGTTGGTGATGAACAGGTGTAGCATGTTGTTACCACTTGTGGGAGTGGTAACAAGTTGTTCCATAGCAATGCAGGGAATGAATGATAAGAACCCTTCAGATAGGGTCTTGCAGCTAGACTAATGCTCACACTCCATGTTTGGGTAGTCGCAGTACAACCATATAATGGTGTGTGTAGAGACCGTCGTATTCCCAGTGTTGTCAGGAAGGCCAAGTGGGTTTCCTGGGTATGGGAGTGTGGTGTGTGCCAGGCTATGAACCTGAAGGCAGTCTAACCCACTGTGAGTTGCACATGGAGAGCCTCTGATGCTTTGTGCAGTGCCACCAACCTGGGGGTGTGTGTATCTGAGGTGCTTTTGGATACATCCCCCCTGTTCTGGTTTGGTGCATGTGTAGGGGATGACAAACATGGTATCAGGAATGACCTGGCACTGATGGTGTGCACCTGGGATCCTTGTACCAGGAGTCTGTTACTGCACGGATATTGCTGTACCCCATGCCAAGGACAGTTTCCACTGCATGCATCTTGAGGTTTACACTGCTGCTGTTGAGTAGCATTTCTATTAGTGTCCTATCCCATGTGATACCTGTGTAGGTGGCTATGTAATGTCAGCCTTGCATACAAAGGCACTATGTGTGTAGCAACAGCCTCTGCCAATATACAACGGCCCATGGGTGACGGGTGCAAGCTGTCCCAAGCAAAGCAATGTGGCTTGTCCAGCATGTAATCCCGCACTGACAGGCATTGGATCCCCTTTGAATGTCACTGAAACATACGTTAATTGCAGAAAATGATGATCCTGTCTACATATTGTAGTAGCATTCTTGATGAGGGTGAGATGCTACTCAAGGCCAGGGTCATACCTGCCTGTGCCACAAGCTCAGAGCGCCCCTCTATGTCCCCTAACATGTAGTCAAGGGAGGTGCGTCAGAGGTCATACACATTGGCACAGACAATGACTGAGTCATACTTCTACATGCCTTGGAGTGACCGGTATGCTTACGTGGTGGATCATAGTGCCCGACGGGCAGCTCAGCATGACCGTCACCTTATTCAGCCTGGGAGCAGGACCCCAGTGTACGTGACGATAGAGGTACCTCATACAACTGTAGCAGGTGTGTTGTCAAGCCGTATGGCCTGTGACTGTTTGGCACACAGGCTTTGTGAGCTATGTGTTGCATGTGCTCTGCTCTGGCTTAACGTTTGCTTGTGCGTCTGCTTTGCAGGTATCAGCTGCTCAGGCAGGATGCTATTCTGAGAGTCCAATAATGTATCTGTGTGTTTCTGTGTTTGGATGGCGGTCATGGCAGGTCTATGGGAGACTGGAACTGTATTCACTGTAGTATCCCACTCCACCTGACAGGGAATGCCAGTGCTGTGTTAACAGAGCTTAGCCCCCAGTTTGGCTATGTGGTTGCATCTCTCACATGTGTTGTACGTGTATGGGAAGGGGAGAGGGTTGTCTGTGTACATGAGGCAGCTGTAACATTGCCACATGACTCACAGATTCACCAACTGGACCTGAGAGGAGATTGACAGGTGACCTTTGCACATGCTACCATAGCATTGCGACTCCCATACTAAGTAACGACACATAGGGCCAATGGGGAACAAGGTCCTCAAGGTGACTATGTGAGGGTGTAGTGCTCCTGATTTGTTAGTGCTGGCATATATGAATACTGTCTTGAGCAAATGCGAGGTAAGTCATATGCAATGTGTTACAGGCAAGCTACATGCAAACAGGACAAACAGTGACATTCTGTCAAGTGACACATGGACATCAGTACAGTAAGCAATACAGATGTCACTAGGGATCCACAGAGGCACTGTATATCTGCACTGCAGGTGGAATCAGTGTTTCAGGAACATAACAGGCAAACATGCATACAAACAAAGCTACAGTCAGCAGGCCTGTATGTAGACTATGCTACAACAAACAAGGTGTATGACTTCCAGTAGGTAACAGTGCATATATGCAGGCACTATAAGCTAGTACCCAGACATTCACAGGTCAGACGGGCTGGGTCCAGCCGCACCCCACACAAGTGTATAGACCACGTACCTTCGTAATGTTGATTAAGTGGCCTGATACCCAAGTGCTCATACCTCTAATAATACACATGTCAAATAACAGACACTGAGCCCTCACTCAGCAGTTCCAGACTTAGTATGATGTATGCTACCTGTCCTGGCACCACAGTATCCTTGACATGTATGGACACTCTCCTTCCTGTCATAGTTAGTTCTGTGTTTTGGTGCTGTCATGCATGGTATGAGGTGTGACCTTGTAGTGCTAGTGTGCTCCTGTGAGCCTTGAACCTGTTGTGTAGTACTGCACAGATACAACATCCTGAAACATCCGCATTGCAGTGTTGTGTGTGGACAGCATGCAACTCGCAGTTGACATGACCATCATTGAGTATCAGTATGTACATTGTTGTATCCCCTGTGCTACCTATGTAGGTGGCCATCCCTTGACAGCCTCACCACCAGTATGCAAAGATGTACAGACAGAACACTGTGGTAATTACTACGGGTGTACAAATCAATACAATGACATTCATACTGTAACTGCAGCAGGCATGCTGGTATATACCCACAATGATATCATTACACTGTACTGTTGTCAACATCATACTATTACAATACGTCTATGTAGTCACCCTGTGCATCAGCACCATGTTAACCTGTTCCTGCACCGATTTTACAGATTGCGGGAGGTGGCACAGTTTCATCATATGCGCAGGGTGTGTACCTGGTATGCCTGAGTCTGCCACTAATGCAACCAATTGACATGTCTGTGTGTGTGTGTGTGTTGGTGAAGGACAGCAGTACAAGGTGGGGCAATGTTGATGCAGTGTGTGCGTGTATGCGGTAGCCCTAGGTGTTATCACTTTGCATGTGTGTATGAATGCACCCAGTCCCACCTCATGACTGCCATATACAGGTGTTTGTTGACAGCCACAGACTGTACCTGCCAGGTCATACAGATCACTGTCTGTGGCCACGGACACGGTACCTGTGCCTGGCAGGGGTGCTACGGACCGTATCAGGTACTAAGCCAGACTGGGTACTGTCATCAGAAGCAGGTGGTTGGTGACTGGAGACAGGTCCCTGTTGGGACTGTCCAGTGCCACGTGCATGTGGTCTCCTGGGGTGGTCTGATAACAGCACAGGCCCAGCATTGCTGGGGCTGCTGCTGGCACTATGTGAGAGACCGCGGGCCTATTGTCGTCCGCGACTGCTGCCAGCTGCTGCTGTTGCTGGCATACGGCCACGTCGATGCCTCAACCGTCCAACATTGCCCTGGCTTATGGACATGTAGTTGTGGAACAGATCTAATGTGTCCCCCCAACGTCTGTCAATGACCTGGGTGAAGTTACGGATGGCAGCTGCAACATCACGCATACTGTCACTCATGGCTGTGCAACATGCTCTCAGCTCCCTCAGACCCTGTCTGGTGTACTGTTCCATACGTGACTGTGCCTGCATTACAGCCCGAAACATAGCTGATGTTGAAAGACCTCTGTGGGCACGTCTGACAGGGGCGGTACACCCACGGATGCTCCCACGAGAACCCCTGGACATCTGCCTGTGTGGTACCGTGTCAGGACCCTTGCCATGGCTGCTGTGTGGGGATGCATGTGCCACTGGTACCACATTACCCTGGTCAATGCCCACTGTATCCTGTCCATCACCTAGGGACATTGGTGACAAAGGATGTATTGGCAGGATGACTGTGCTCATTGATGGGGTCGACAGCTGTTTAGTGTCAATTGGCTGACCAATGACGGACCCTGGCACACCTACCTATGCCATTACACAGGTATCATCATTATCACTATCCACAGCAGCTGATTCAGGTTCCCTGCTGCATGACACCAGAGCAGCACCAGAACGTGTGGGAGTAAGACAGGAAGCACAGTTTACAATGTGTACACAATGTCACCACTGATGCACACATGCGCACATGGGCTGCACACATGCGCACATGCGCACATGCAGACATGCACACATGGGCACATGCACACATGCACACACCTCGGTATATGAGATATCAACCCACAGACACAAACACACCTGCAATCAAACACATAGCACTACTGCTTCAGCCTATTATTACTATTAGTATCAAGAGTATTGAAGGTAATGGTATTACACACTCACCAGCATAGATAGGCTGCCTTGCTGTTACACCAGAGGGACCTGCAGAAAAGAGACATTTATTGTCAGTGGGCACAACTGTGCCATTGATACTGTGGGCATGATACAGTTCAGTAGTGCAACAGTTAGCTTCCACAGGTGTACGGCAGATATTGAGGATATCACTCTTGCACAATAATTACCAAGATTACAGCTACAAAATGAGGACACACCTCACACATGCATAACCTAACAGTGTACAGAATGGTCATCTATACACATGGCATGTTACCTGCACGCTCCGTGTCCTGCTGCTGTGTGGCTCCAGCCTCCATCATTACACATGTATGCTGCTGCTATTGCTGTTGTGCTGGAGCCACAATGCTTAGGAGTAGTCCCTCCAGTCTGGTGAGGGGGGGATGTGTAGCCACCCCACCACCTGTGGCAAGCTGCTGCCTGTGGATATCTGACGCACGCTGACGGACATTTCTAATTAAATCACTGCAGTGATGGCGTACCTGCTCATATGTCCGGTTATGTGTGCCTGTGTCATTTACCCGACGGACCAGGTCTTGCCACAGTGCAGCCCTCTCCTGCTGGTTCTGGCTGGTGCGGGAAAAGAGTACAGCGAAATCCCGCACCAGGCTCTGGTGTATCTCCTCCTCCTCTGCAGCGGAGTAGACAGGGTTCCGCTGGTGAACCATAGCCCTGAAAAGGAGAAGGAAAATATGTCAGCAATATCTGTCAGCAAACTATGGCACACATAATACACATAATACTCTACTGCAGTGATATAACTTAAACACCATATATAGCATCTGTCTGTCTATTGGGGGATACACATGTAAATGACCAGATATCAGTGCTCATCCGACAACTGTGCAACAGTACCTGGCACACTCCATACGACAGACTAGTATACTGCAACAGTCAACACACTGTTTCAGGTACAATACACAACCTCACACTGGGGGTTTGTATCAAGGTACTGTATGGGGGGCATTATCAGCCCATGCACTGCAAACAATGCACGTTACATATTTCACTGGTAATGCACACTACTCTTACTTGCCATAACCTTACCTATACCACAGTGACATACAGGGTAACGCAGCACAACATATGGCAATGTAGTATGTGTTGATCGCAATACCTCACACACCTGTCTCTGGCCTCACACCAGGGACACACACTACCATGACAGACAGACAGTCATGGTGAGCAATCACATGAATACACAACATGCACCCAGTCACTAGCACACTCATTTCACCTCACCTATTTCGTTTGCAGTGTGTTCATGGGTGTGCATTGTGTCTTAGGTAGGTAGTGTGCTTTTGGCCCTGGGCGTACAGCAGCATACTGTTATGCTACCCTGCCCCTTGTGACACATGTGTTATGATCGTACCTGCTCCTTACAAACAGTTACACAGGGTGACTCATATGGCATATTACCTATCTGCATAACATTCAGCAGGGGTATGTCTGACATTTACTCATGGGGAGCCTTGCTTCTTAATTCTGTGTGGTCTACTACAGGGTATGTCGTATCTGTGGGTAGGGTCCTGTACCTCCACCATGTGCTCTATACTGCAGTGACAAGGACGACAGACATAGGTAATTTGTGTTGTGGATGTTGGAGGTGTTACCATGGTTGTCAGACAACTGTCATGGGTGTCACCGAACTATGTATATCCAGCAGTGGTAACCTCTATGTAGGTAGTCTGTGTGCGCTCTGTGGTGTTTGAGTGCATTTACACAGTTACTTGCATATGTCTGTATCCTTCTCCATATCTGTAGCTGTCATGGGAGGTACATACCGTGTAGGACATTGTGGGGTGTGGAGGGGTACAGTGACCTACATGTCCATAGCTGACGCACCATGTCCGCTGACACATTCCATGTACAGGTATTACAGGACTAGTGTGCCACTGTGTATATCAATGTGGAGCCTGTTGTACACTTGTTGCCCCTGTTCCCCCCTGACACATGCAGTGGTGGGCAGGCATGCACATGTGTGGCGGTTACTGGTGTCAGTGTTTTTGAATGGGGTATGGTACTCCAGTATCCACACTGGTGGTCACTCCATGCCTTTGACACCAGGCACCTGTTGCAAGACACCTGCACACATGTGCCTCACACAGTCTATATATATATATATATATATATATATATATATATATATATATATATATATATATATATATATGTTTGCATATATGTGTATAAACTATGTATATATAGATGTAGATATATACATATAGATGTGGAGAGACACAGGGAGAGTGAGAGTGTGAGGGGGTGGGACAGAGAGAGTGAGTTAGTCATATACAGACATATCTGTTGTCAGTCAGATCTATCTGTAAATGTATATGTCTTTACATATATCTATATATGTATGTGTGTATTACATATATCTGTACGTACATATTCTACCAGTCTCGATGTCTGTGCAGTAAGTGAGAACCTGGTACAAGGCTCCTGAGAGCACACCAGCGGTACCAGGCTATACCCCGTATCATGCTTTCTGGCCCCAGGACTCTGGACAAAACAAAAAGGGAGGGGGTGTGTCCATATTCATGAAGGACACCCACACCTCCAGGTTAGTGGCAACACATGAAGCATCACAGACCATCCAGGTGCAGATAACCATAGGCAAACCTGATATACAACTGGTAGCATGTTACAGACCACCCTCCCAATCTCAGGAACCACAGTCAGCCTTCCTGAAGACATTGGAGGATATGAATGTCCCACCACACACCATCATATTGGGAGACTTCAACTACCCTAACATACACTGGATGCATTATTCTACCCCAAACACCCTAGCCCAAAGGTTCCCGGAATTCACTAAGTCAAATGCAATGGAACAGCTAGTCACCTCTCCCACAAGAGGAGATAATATACTAGATCTGATCATCACAAACATGGGGACAATGTGCTACACACCGGAAGTATACCCCTCACTAGTCACATCTGACCACAGACTAATCCCCCTGGATATACATATCCCACCTCCCCCACAACACAAAAGACTACAGTGGGAAACCTCTCACATGCCGACTTTATACTTCTTATAACTGAGTTGATATCCTTAATGCCCACTGGGCCAGTGGAAACCACTTCCCACAATGCAGACACCTTCACATATGCTTTCTACGGACATCTCCAAGAATGCATGGATCATGCAATCTCAAATAAAACCATGACCTTCTCCACCAAGGGCAGGCGCCAGCATTGAACAAATTGTATAACAACAGAAGGTAGCTACTGCACGGCAGAGCATAATTCTATAGAGCTACGGCATCTCTGATCAGCAGTAGTAGAAAGATACGTTTTGTCGTACAAACATGCAAGGCCAACAATGAGAGGGATATCGCTATGGACACTACAGATAACCACAAGGCGTTCTTCTGCTATGTTACACACCTGGTTGGGAACCCTCAGATATGTTCACAGTGACCAACGCTACACTGAACACACAGATAATGCCAACATTCTGGCAGACAGGTTCAGTGCAGATTTCTTCCCTCCCTCACCCACACATGAGGAATTACTTATCCCAGCTGACTGTAACCTCCCTGTCATCTCAGATGTCCAGCTGGGAACCACCCTCAGCAAAGCTGTAAACACAGCATCAATGGGACCCGACGGTATTGCAGGTTGCATGCTACGTGAACTCAGAGGAGCTACACATGCACATTAAATGCTATTCAATCGTAGCCTTACTACAGCATATGTACCTGGACACTGGCATACAGCAACAGTAGTCCCACTCCACACAGGAGGCACCTCTACAGACCTTAGTTACTACTGCCCCATAAGCTTAAGCAGCCTGGTCTGCAACGCTATGGAAAGAATCATTATGGAACACATACACAGAGACATTGGGGACTTAGACACTTGGTCCCACCCTGTTTGGCTTTGTAGAGGGCAGATCCTGCCTTATGAACCTGGTTGACCTTTTCAAATCAGTCACTAGAGCCATTGACGAGGGCACAGCAGTCCATACAGCCTACCTGGACTTGCCTACGGCTTTCGACACAATACCGCACTCTGGCATCATAGACATGATCAACAGCTGAAATGTAAATCCATATGTCACAAGATGGGTTGCAAACCGGCTAAGGGATAGAAACCCTACAGTCAAATTCACTGGTGCCATGTCAGACTCAGAGCCAATCACAAGTGGTGTCCCACAGGGCTCTGTCCTGGGACCGCTCATGTTCGGCATATAATTCTCAGATGTGGAAGCAGACATGGGAGGGTAGTGGCTGACAGTGTTCAAAGATGACTGCATACTAGGTGCCATAGTCGTTACACCAGCTGACACACACATCCTACTGACAGGCCTCACGGACATCGACAACTGGTGCCAGAGTCATGGCCTTAAACTGCATGCCACGTAATGTATACTCATACCCTTTTGGACGGACAAGGTACCCACATATTATCACATAGACAGTAACCCACTGAGTACAGACAAAGTAATTGGAGACCTGGTGACACTGATCGATGCTGACCTCTCATTTGACACCCATGTTGCCAAAGTGGTTGGATAGACTTCCTACCTTGCCCACCTTATCATGAAGGGATTCACATCCAGATCAAAAGGGGTCATTGTACCCCTATACTCCTCCATTATCAGGCCCATGACTGTGTACTATGCCCCATTTGGTATGTACCTCACCTGGCACTTGCAACAGCTAGGGGGACCCCATAAGTACATCACCAGGAGGATCAAGGGTCTCCAACAACTTTCATATGCTGCCAGACTAATGTAACTCATGCTCTATTCCACGGCATACTGCCTACGTAGGGGTGAGCTGTGCCTGATGTAGTAGGCCATGTCCAATCAGGTATTGATGGACATGTTCCACCTCATACAATCCAAATCCATCAGAACCACAACAGCTACGGATTTAAACCTCAGCACACATATGAATAGGACATACTGTAGGGACAGATCCATCACTAAGAGGCTTCCCATACTGTGGAACAGGATCCCAGTTCATGTTAGGCAGAGACCCTCACTGACACTCTTCATGTGCATTCTTGACGAGTGGATGGGAGATCATAGGTTTACAGCAGGGGTCATCTTTGTGTCACTACTAGACAGAGGCACAGTAAACTAATGCTATTATGTAGGGAGGTCTTCACTGTGTCACTACTATACAGAGGCGCAAGTTTATAAATCTATTTTATACACTGTCTGCAGATAGCCTAGTACTAAACTATGACACTGTGAAACTATATATGTCTATGTATTTCTACATCCCTCTCTATGTATACACATATGCATATTATATATATATATGTGTGTGTGTATATATATATATATATATATATATATATATATATATATATATATACACACACACATACATATCTTGATATACATACGTATACACATGTTTTTATATATATATATATATATATATATATATATATATACTCCTTTCTAGTTCCACATATGTATACACACAGTAACGTACTGCTGAACATCCATTATTGTACAACCTACTTGTACATTGCACTACAACCTACATTGCTATGTGCACATAGCTACCGTCACATACATATGTATGTAGAGCCTTCAGTGACAGTTGCAGTATGTCCCCGGCCCTATGCACATCTTCATGTACATAGATACAGACCAATAACACATCTGGAGGGTTCACAGTATGTAGAGTATTATAGTAGTACTTTACATTACCTGTGTTTGTTGCAGCTGTTTGCGTAGGCTTGCAGTTACTTGGCCTGCTGTCAGCCTCTTTGTTTTGTTGTTACAGGTTTTTTTTTTTTTTATTTTATTTCTTTTTCTTTTTCTCTCTCTCTCTCTACCTCCAGTGGGTGCAATGAAAGTATTGCATGTGTGGACTGGGAGTACAGGATGCTTTTGTAGGTTTCTGCACATGTCCATGTGATGGCCTCTGCACCAATTGTTAGCCAGCATTTACTAATTGCATGCAGCCTGTTGTGTAGTGATTGCAGTTCTCACTGTGATTACAGGACTGTGCTATAAAAAGGTCTGTTAGGTAGGCGTAGCCCTTTCAGATTATCAGGGTGGGGACCATGCTGGTTTGCTGTGGACACTTTTTTGTGAGTGTAAGGGTTGGTATGTCTCATATTTCAGGCTGTGTTGTAGACACTGCAATGCATGTTGTTCTGTAAGCTGAGTATTCCTTCCTCCAGTGTCCTCTTCTCCGTATGTATGTAAACTGGCACCTACGACTAGTAATACTGTGTATATGGGTGTGTGTGCTTTCCTGTGGTGATTGTGGTGTAACTGGTATATAGCAGTGGCTCTTGCAGTCTGTTGCTATGGCTTCAATATTTGGCCTTTACATTCACTCGTTGTATGCCTGCTAGGTGTCTTTCCTGTAATGTGTTGCTATGGTTTTCCTATTTTCCATTTACATTCACAGCTTGTAATGCTTGCTAAATCTGTTTGGGCAGCAATTCCCTATGTGTTTGTTGTGGTAGGGTGTTACTGCATGCAGTGTGGTCTGGCCATGGTGTGGGCCTTGACACTTACAAGGGTATTTGATCATGCTGCTGAGCAGGCCTCAGATACTCTCCGGTGCATCTTTTATCAGCCTCATGGAATGGTACATAGCAGTGGGTTACTCCAATGACATATTCTGATATTCTGCAGTTGTGACTGTGGGTTATTTCAAGCATATGTATTTGTACACCATTTGTGACGTGCAGGTGGTGCAAACCTTCAGTCAGTCATAGTTACCATTGCATGTGTAGTTGCCCCTTTCTGCCTACTGTTAGTACATTTGACGGTGTCAGTGGGGCACAGTTGACATTTGTTTTCACATCAGGGACATTCCTGTAACTCAGTCACAGTTGCTATGTCTGATCTCTTAACTATTCAACTATGGCAGTGTTTATCCTGCTCTGAGTATGTGTGTGGCTTGCCAAATGCTACTGTGACATTATTACCTAGTCGCTACCAACTAGCATGACTGTTTCTCAGCACACAGTACTATTTTACAAATCCACTAGATTTGACAGTAAATATACATGACAAGCTTTGTGTACTACACTTGCTATATTCCCTTTGCATTAATTCCTACTATTTTATGATATATTTCTTTCAGCACAATGTTCTTGTATAGCAGTCATGGCTTAGTGGTAAGTCATGCAGACTAGTGTTTCCAAGGTCCTGGGTTCGAGACTGAGGGAGGTATTTTATTTTGCTGCTGAGAAAACTACAGGCCTTGTCATTCAGAGTGACTAAGGCACTTTTAAGCAGTTGTAAGCGGGTTAGCGCTGGTTTGCGCGGAGGTCACGCATGCGCACTGCCGCTTAGCTTCACGCACACACGCTTAGCTAAGCACACAGAAGTGCACTCCCGCTTACTGCTGCTTAAAAGTGCTTACTGTCGCACACACCCGCGCTATTTTCTTTTAAAGAAAAGAAAATGGGGAGATAGGAAAGTGGTGAAAAAGGGGGCACAAAGAGGGTAGGACAGTAGGAAAACAAGCTCGGGTTTTGCAGGAGGGATGTAGGAAAGGCCCATAGCTGCCCATTTCTTCGTCAGCAACAGCTGTGCATATGTTTGTAATTTGGTGTGAAATTTGAAACCTTACACCCCTGAGAGAGGTGTGAGGACAACAATAATATTTGTTGTACAGCCAATTGTAATTGCCAGTTTACATGTCCAGCAGACATGTGTGCAAAATGGGCAGCTATGTATGGGGTGTAATTTTTTTGTGGGTACAGAGTGCCCTTTTTTTTTTTTTTTTTTTTCCAGGTGAGAGTGGTATGTCAGGTACAGGAAGTCAGTATAGCTGGGGAGGTAGGTAGGGGAGGTTAACAGACAAGACAAACAAGACGCATACAGGGGTGGTGTATGACATGTGGGGGGGTTACACAATTGACGAGGACGGATGTTTGGATATCTCGAGCCCATGAGCCCACAGATGGCAACAGTGGAACTGAGATCCCCACCCATGGGCAGTTGCCACTCTGCCTTCACTGCCCAGGATGGGGCTGTGCTGGGGGCTGTGTAGGCCGGGCAGCAGGCACGCCCGTGAGTTGTGCCACCCGTGCCTCAAGCTGGCGTAGGGGCCCAAGCACAGAGTGCCGGATGTTCCCACGCCCCACATTCCAGACACTACGGAGGGTGAGTGGATGTTCTCCTCCGGCCACGCTTGCAGAGGGGTACGAGCCCCATCCCCTGCAGCACTTCCACCCGCAGGTGGCACAGGGCCACTGGAGGAGGGTCCGGCCTATGCACTACTGCCAGGTGCGCTCGCCAGCTGAGGTGGGAGAGGTGGGTCCGCTGGAACCCGCCTTCCCTGTCGTCCTATGTTTTGCATTATTTAGTGACAGTTTGGGTTAGTAACGTGCAATACCATTCACAATTAGTTATATCAGCATGCATTAGTATTCCCATTAACCAAACACCCATAAATTCAAGCCGTTGAACAACAAGCATAACACATGCATAATTTGAACAACAGTACACATTCCAACAACATGCAGGGTTGAGTGATGGCAACAGGCCATCAGGTTTGGATGTATGAACAGTGCACATGCATCAACGTACATGCAAATATGTATGAACCAACAGGACAATTGTCCAGGGGTGTTGATTGTGAATACACATACCCATTTCACGTGGAATGGATTATTTGTGGTTATAGGGTAGGGTGAAGAAATATTTCATTAACAACTTCAAATACCTATGCATATGCTGTATATTTCTACTAACTGCAGATATATACAACACTACAGGTCTGACTACAGTTTCCTATATGACAACTTATTCAGGTTGGTGATAGGAATGTTACTGCTACATCAATATACATTTCATATTTATTTATACACATTCATATCTGGCTCTGTTCAGCTACATCATCCTGCTACACTTGCTTTATATGGCTATAGACAACTGTGGATGTTTGGTATTTCATACAACCATACTATCTGCATATTGCAAACTGAGAGCAACATATCCAGATTTTGGGACACACATTCCAGCTTCAGTACTTTTTTCAACACATGTTGCTGTTTGGTTCTGCCTGTCATTCATTTCATTCTGTACTGACTGCAGTATACTTTATTCAGGGGTTATTACTACTTTATTGGTGGATTCATACCTCTTTCTCACACTATCTCACTAGTTTTATTTTTACAATTCAGGATGGTACTTAATTCTAGGCTTTATTGACATGTTTTACTTTTAGTTATAGCAATCCTTTCCAACAGTCTCACTTGTGTCATGTTTCAGAATTTAAACAGGGATATATTTCACACATGTGTTTTACTCAGCTACTGTAGCTGTACTTTTCAGCCTGCTGCAGGTTATGTACTATTATATTACAGGTGGGACATCTTTATTTCAGACTTGTTTCATTTTTATTTTTGGATTACAGGCTGCATCACACTTTTGTAATCAAACAATACTTGCAAAACTCTCTTACACTGTTACTTGCACATTTTATTAATAAGTGACTGCACTGCACTCTTTTGCAAGCTGTCATACGTATATTTATTTACAGTTACAGGGAGAGAATTACTGACCTGCCTGGTGGCACAACCGCACCAGCCTATCGGCATAGGCTCGACGGTTCGCAGAACAGACACCTGCAGCTGCAATATAAATGAAGTAATATTGGAATACACATCTCCATAATATCGGCTAGGTTAATTTCTTACATAAATAATTACATGCAACTTACACAGTAGTGGGGCGTTGGGCATTTGCCGGGCCTCCAGGATCCAACGGTTCAGTTGGTCTTGCTTCTGTCTCTTCAGGTCCGCATGGTGGAGACGGACCTGTTCACCAGTCCTTGGTATTCCTGTGGCACTGGTGAGATCATGTGCCAACCGGTCCCACGTCTCAGCCCTATATGCTCCTCGCAGGACCTGGCCCTGCATGAGTTGGGCCTCATGGTCATGGACGAGGAACCAAACCATATATTTGGACTCCTCAACGCCCCACCTCTGTGCTCGGAAGCAACTACCCTCTCCTACACCTGCCATCCTGACTGCAAGTCGGTTCCACAATCTGTTATGCTGTGTATTCCCGCCTATGGGGCTTATATATGCCGTTTTTCCTGCACTTATCTGTGATTGGCCATTTTGGAATTGTATCCGCTTCACAAAACCTGCTTTGTCATGCTCCTCTTTCCATTCATTCCTATATATATGCTATTACTGCATTTCTAAGAGCAACTGTCATGGCTTAGTGGTTCAGTACTTTGACTATGGTGCATGGTATCCTGAGTTCGATCCTGGCCATTGCTTTTTATATTTTATGACTGTCTACACAGGCTAGGAGGTGTGTCTGTGTAAAGGCAGTTTTGATACAGCTTGCTCAACGTTGCCCGTCTGTTAGCTTGTTGGCGCGGTGCGCAGCTCCGTGCAAACGAGTCACACTGGTTTACGCGTCATTTGGCTGTCAGCACACATATTACGCTCAGCTCAGCTATGGGCCCACAGTTTCAGCGTGTTAGAACTCTGCTCAACCCCGGGCACTCATTTTACACCTGTTAAACCACTGCTCACCTACGGGCAGATATACTCAGCTTGTTAGAGTGTAGCTCAGCTATGGGCACTTCTGACATTTGTTTTTTTTTTTTCACACATTTCTTCATAATACATGGCCCATTTCATTACATTTTACATAAAAATAATTTTATACTTGTACATATATATCAGGGAATTGTTTCGTGCTTATTTCACTAAAAATAAAAATTGATGATGTGGGGGCTCGAACCATGACTGCCTCCTCTTCAGCCGACATCTCTACCGCTACGCTATTGCTTCTTGGCTTGCTTTGCATATTTAGTTCTTGTATGCTTTTTCACTTACTGCCAACTGTGGCTAAGCGCCGGGCACGCCCGCACAAACGAGCGCACTCACGGGCAAACATCTTTAAAACTTATAAAAAAAAATATAAGATGTTCATTTTTAAATTTTATGTTCATAGTCTGTGGGGGCATGTGTTGTGTTGTGTTTATTCACATTTACACGGACTCTGTCGTGGGGGTTTACTTTCGGGACTTTTACTCTTCTGGGGGGCGTGTCCGTTTGCAGAGCTCGCCCTACGGACACGCCCCCTACTGTCTTACACGGACCGTGTTAACCTTAGGTGTGATTCAGCATGCCCTCATGCATATGCATGGCATGCTGACATCACACCGTTTAACTGCAGCCTCCGTGTAAGCCTTGTAACTCTTACACGGAGGCTTCGTGAATCCTGCCCATTATATTTTCAGACATAGAATGCTTTTAAGTTAATCATTTGATTGATGCTGCATTAGTCTTAGCTGTGTATGTTATGTCCTGCATAGGCTGTAACAGCCAGCAAGCTGCCAAAGCATCAGGGCACTTTCCACAAGTTCAAACTGCTGAAGAAAACAAATGTCATGTCCTCCAAGTCCTTCAGAGCTTTCCTGCTGCTGAAGAGCATGCCTCTTGCAGGCTTTCATGGACAAATGGTTGGGTTACACTTTTCCATTGCTGGGCAGATAAGTTTCTTTTGACGGGGAAGCAAAAAAAATTCCACAATTAATTTTGCTGCAGAAACTTACTTTTCCCTAGCTTAAATTATGTGAAAGAAAATGTTTTTATTGGCTGTCCCGTGACCTTCAGTCACTTTTTACTGTGACGTGCAGCCTTTCACTTTTGTTGAAAAAAAGCTGTTAAAACTAAATTTTTATTTGTTTTTCCTAACTCACACTTGTGTTGATTTGCTTTTGGGAGCTGCAGTAACTGTTTACAGTGATTTTTAACTGTAACTTTTGATGGAAAATTAATTTTTTTAATAATTGCCCTTTTCACCAACTGCTGCTGTGAGTCTTACCTGGTTTCAGGATTCATTTTAGCTTCACCATGTAAATTGAAAAATTTGCAGACCCCTCTATTTTTCCTTCTTCCAGTCACAAAAAAAAAAAATTTCCAAAACAGCCTTTGTCCCTTCAGCTGGCTACAAATTTGCCTTGGCCACAGATGGGTGACTGTGCTGTGGCCAATTGTGGTTCGTCAGACCATTCATCGTTTTCTTTGGCACTCTGTGTTATATTCCCTACAGCCACCATGGACCAGGAAATTAGATGTATCCTCTTAGGCTGTTGGAGTTGGGGGGGCTTGCCCCACTGCAAAAATGTTCTTTGCTGTGTGTTGCACAGTAGTACCGCTTGCAGAAGTGTGGAGAATGTTTGAAGTATGTCAGTTTTGACATTCTCCACTTCCGCGTTCGCCTTTTGTGTCAGTCGTTTTGTTTCGCTGATGTGGTACCGATAACTCGCACAAAGTGCGATCGGTGAAATGATAGTAAACCCTTTTTAACATACTTTTACAAACTTGGGGTGCATACTATTAGCATTTAAGTACATGTTGACAAACGCAGGTTTTCTGTAAACACTAAACTGTAGTTTCCCACTTTTGGAATTCACTTTAGTGTCCAAAAAAAAAATAATAGTACGTTTAGACCATGAGTGTAAATTTAAAAAATCTTTAGTATTGCTTCAATGCAAAAGGAATTTTGAAAACTTATTTCGTCACTCTTCCAAATGATAAAGCCATATCTATGAAACATAGAAAAACTGTTTTCTTTAAATCTTGATTCATCCACAAATTTACTTTCATATTGAGCCATAATTAAATAAGCACAGGGTGGGGCCATGTTAGCCCAAATGCTGCACCTTTAAACTGTCAGTAAACTTGATTTAAAAAAAAAGGTGTTTTGCAGAACAATTCTTGTCAGTATTAATAATTCAGTTTTCTTAGATGTAAAACTGTAATTGCTAACCAGGTGTCACCTCATCATTTTCAAACCCTGCTCTAGGGAAATACTAGTGTACAAAGACTCTGCATCAGTTGTAGCAAAGGAGTAAATACTGTCTCTCATAATTTGTATGTTAGCCAAAAAATGCCAACTGTCTTTAAAAAAGGATTTTGATTGAAAAGTTATATTTTGAACGTCCCTTATATATATATATATATACTCGTAAATTCAGTTTTTGAATTGAGTGTTGCATTTATTGATTGAAGGAAGGGATTCATTTCGGGTTTTGTGGATATTTAGAATTCCAAAATATATCCTACCTTAGGAAATTCAACATTAAAAATTAAATCTAAATCTAACTTATTGTTAAGTAATAAAGCTAAAAGTTCAAGATCCACATGCTGAAAAGCCAAGTTGATGTCCCTCATTTCAACTTGGTTATAACTGTTACCATGTGTAAAACAGTGTCCATCCTTTGAGTATATTCCTCTGTCATTATGACAAGTGTACCTGCACCCAACTTCATAAATCTTAAAGTACCATCCTTGTTTAGATTACTCAAAACCTAGCATTTTTTGTTAGAAATATTATAAAATAACTTTCCTTTCTTAAAAATTAAATGTAATGTCATTTAAACAGCGTTGTTCAAAAACTTGCACTGCAGAATTCAGTGTAGGGTTGTTCAAAGTATTTTTTTTACTAAATGTTTGATAGCTATTTTGTTTTTCTGTCTTATGAAGTAAAATTTTAAAGTCAATACTTTATGTATAACTTGAAATTACTTGCTGACTGAAACAAGTTTTCCCTGTTTTCTGGAATAAAGGAAAGGACTCTTTTCAAAATTTCTGTTTTTGTGTTTGTTATTTACTCCATTGATGTAAATGAAAGAAACACCAATTTATATTAAAAAATGCACTACTACTGATCGAGTTCATAACTTCCACTGAACCCAAAACTATTCATATTCTCAGATGTTATACAACCAAGATTCAAACAACCATCCCTATTAGGGTTGCCACCTTTTCAGATGCCCATAGTGGGATATTTTTAGTACAAACGTCAGATTTTGCAGGCCGAAACATACCCATGGCCAGTACAAAGGACAGAACTTCACTTTTTTGCCTAAATAAAAGCTTATTATTGTAGCATTTTAGTTGCTTATTCTGTTTCTTATAACATTTAGGGGTTTCAGATACAGAATAACTGTTTTATGCAACTATTACATAAAATATAGGAAATAATTTTGTCCTAAAAATCTCAGGACATTTGCCATTTTTACAATTTTTTTGCAGGACTCAACTGCCCCTAGAGAGACTGTCCCTCGCTAAGTGGGACAGGTGGTAACCCTAATCCCTATTGATGTCCATGACTGTGTCAGTTAAATGTTTTCCAAGACTAATCATGAATGACCTGACACACACGATTCATTTTCAGAGGGGTTTGACTAAAGAACTTTCCAAACATGTCTCTGTTAAATAGCCTGTAGAAATCCAGAAAAAATTTAGGCACAGCTGTCTACTCTACTGTCCATGTCTAATGTGTGCATATGCCTAATTTCCAGTACAGCAGATGGCACTTTGAGAGCAGCAGGCAGTTCTAGATGCATCTCTGCAATTTTACAGAAAAGTTTAAGATGTCCTTCATCAATGCCTGCATTAATGGGACAACACTTTTTGGACCCAAATTAAAAATTGACACTCAACAGAAGTGAGCAGAAGAGCAAGACTCTGTCTGCCGTAGGCATATGCTTTTCCACCCCCAGAAAACATTTTCCCAAAATCAGAAGGGTGGGAAGACACACTGGTTTCACAAATTCTTGAATTTTGCCCAGGACACTTCTTGTTACAGAAGAGCCTGAGACAGAGGGGGGGGGGGGAGTAATTTTAATGGCTGTCAAACAGGGGTCAGAGGTGGTCTGCAGAATCAAAAGTTTCAAGATCCCTTCACCAAGAAACTCGTCCACGGCTCCTGGACAGTTGCCCAACTGCCACACTCTAGAGGCAGTGAGGGTGCTTATCTCTGCATCCATATGCCTGGCTAGCCATCACTCAAGATTCTTGGGTGCAGAAGATAATGACCAGAGACTACGTTATTGCCTTTGCTTTTCCCTGAACCAACAAAAAGAAAATCCCCAACATTCCACCCAGAGAATCCTAGCAGTAGCATAGGAGTCAAAGCTGCCAGAAAAGCAAATTGTCTAAGAAGTCCCACCAGAACAACAAGGATCTGTAGACTATTCTAGATTATTTTTGGTTCCCCCCCCAAAAAAAAAAAAAATCTGGGACCTCTGGCACGTTCTGCACCTCAGACACTCAAGTTCGTAAAACAAGGTTCCAGATGGTCATGGTACAGTCCAGTTTAAGGTTCCAGATGGTCATGGTACAGTTTATTTCTTCTGTGGAAAGACAACTGTATATGCTCAATATGTTTTCAAGATGCTTACTACCATGTAAATAGAGAAGCAATCCAGAAGGTTTCACCACTTTTGGTTGGGAGGGGGGAGGTAGTTTTTTTCCATTTCACAGCACTGCCCTTTGGTCTCACCACAGACCCCAGGATGTTCAAGTGCATGGCAGTGGTCACAGCTTATTTAAGACTGCATACGTTTTGGGTGCTCTCATATCTGAATGACTATTTTTTGCTCCTACCAGAGATCAGCTGAGCCAGTGCAGAGGACTTCTTGGTCCAGTTCTTCCACCATTTAGGCATTGCAACAAACCTGATGAAAAGCAAGTTGACAAGCAAGCAGTAGAATTCATAGAGTATCATAGAGTATCAGCTGGACACAACATCCCAAATAGCCAGATTGCTGGAATCGAGAATCCTATCTATATGTCTTTCTACAGTTCTCTCTTCCTGCAGCTTCCCAACAAGACTAATTCTTCGTGTATTGGGGTCAGTGGCTTTGTCAGTAACTATGATCCCACAAGTAAGATACTACATGAGAGTACTGCAATGGACCCTTTTGATTTAGTGGTCCGTGTTGCATCAATCTCTCTACTTTCTGATGCAACTCACGTCAGTATGCAGATGTCTCATTCTATGGTGGTTGTCCTCAACTCTTTGTCTGCTGGGGTTACCTATACACCTAACCACCCTGATGACCACTGTGTTCATGGTTGGCTCCCTTCTGGGGTGGGGGACGTTACAAAGAGAAGGCAGTACAAGGCATGTGGTTTAAGTCAGAGGCCAATCTTCACATCAGTGTTGGTTTTCCTATCATTGTAAGCCTTTCAGAACTCTGTCCCCAGAGGTATACTCTCCATCTAGATGGACTACATAGCAGTAATCTAGTACATCAGCAAACGGGTGGAACCCTTTCATACCCATTGTGCCAGGAAGCCATGAGGGTGTGACAGTTAGCAGTGACTTGTCAATGCTTTCTAATGGCAGTGCACATTCCAAGGAACACCAGTGTCTTAACAGACAGACTGACTAGGTTTACTCTTTAGCCTCATGAGTGGTCGCTCAACCAGTTTCAGTAGCTGGGGGCAGCTGTGCTGCAATCTTTTCACTTCCCACCAAAACACAAAGTGCAGCAGCATCTTTGCCCCAGTTCCCCCAGAGGGTCAGTTACCAAGGGATTCCCTGGTCCACAATTGGCTCCCAAGTCTCCTGTATTCCTTTCTACCTTTTCCCCTTATAACCAAAGCAACAGTAATTCTCATTGACCCCCCTCTGGCCGCAGCAACTTTGGATGTTTTTCGTGTTTCATTGTTGCAGTTATCACATTTGGGTTATCCCTGCCAGGGTATCCCTCGGCCGGCCCGAATACCAGAGACTTAGTATTTCTGCATCGGTTGCTGTCATTTGAGGACTGACATCAAGTTGTCAGTGGTATAAAGTAAGGCAGCCGATGCCATTACATCAGTCTTTCTTGCCATGGAGCCCGAAGCAAAAGCAGTTTGCACGAGTGCTGGTTGGCCGCTACCTGAGTTTTCATTTCCGAATTGAAGTGAAGTCTTCTAAAGCCCGTTGGGGATCCTATTTTCTTGCACTAACCGATGTCAAAAAAAGTTAATAATTGTCTTGCCTGTAAAAAGCAAACAGAACACTAAGACTTCCACTCTTACTGTGTCACTTGTCTTGGCCCAGACCACAACGTCCCTCGTTGTCACTTCTGAGCTTTGTTTAATGCCAGAACTATCCATCGTCTGGCCCTTATTGTAGCCAGATATTTTCGTTTACAGTCCTCTAATTCCTATATGGCTTCGGTAAGCCATGTGACGGCAGATCTTCTTAAAAAGACGTAAAGATAAAGACAGAGAAGACCGCACAGGTCCAAACCTACCGACAATGCTTCCGTTAAGCTAGTCGTCAGTCCTCCGGTGCTCAGTGAGGTGCTTTCGCAGTCCCTGATGCTCGCTTCAGTTGATTCGCACGCCACTACCGTGACCCTTTTGGAGTCTGGTATGCCGCAAAACTCTTCTTCATCTAAAGATCCTGCAGTTGTCTCTACCTTGGATGGGTCCTTAGCCGCTGAGCAGGCACCGGCTTCCGAGGAAGTCCTTCGCACCACTGAATCTCAACACAAACAGACGTCTTCTTTCACGACTACTGTTCTTTCGAAAACCACTGAGTTCCTTAGGCCCAGTGTTCGAACCACATCCAAGAAACAGACTACCCACTCTCAGGGGCCTGCTACCTTGCCTCAATCTCAAAGGCTTAAAATGGCGGAAGACCTTATGCTGATCAGGTGACGCCAAGCTACCCCCTCAAAAAGGAAGAGAGATCTGTCCTCAATAGTTTTGTCTGAACAAGAGTCAGATGAATCTAATGCATCTGACTATGAAGACATGCAACCTCTCTCCACTTATGAGGTTTCTGATGCAGAAGAATCCATTCCTTCAGCCACTACCCCAGAGGATTTTTCCTTTGGGGAAACCCTGCATACTTTAAGGGAGAATTTCCAGTGGGAGTCTCAGGACTACCCTCAGCCTAAAAAAAAGACGCAGGGAATTCCTAGATCTTCTGCAGCACAGACCCTTGGCCATTCCTCCAGTCCTGGACGTGGTGGATGATGTTTTCCTTGAATCCAGCTTGACTCCTGATGCCCTACCTCCTGCTCCCAGAAAATCAGATAGGTACTACAGAGTCCCTGACTCTCACAAGTATCTTTTTAAAAATCCAACAACTGACCCTGAGGTCATTTCTCAATGTGAAAAGGGATTAAAGCAACCTCTGCTAAAAATCCCACCCCCTCAGACAGGGATTCCCGAGCATTGGACAGATGGGGTAAAAAAGTATACACCTCAGCTACTCCTGCTATCAGGGCACTAAATTGTCAGTTCCATAAGCTTAAATATCAGCAGTGTACCTTCAAACTCCTTAAACAAAAAGTCTTCCTTTCCTGCTTGGGCAGAATCTAAAGATTTACAAGACTTAATGCATTCTGCAAGTCAAGTAACTAAACACACTTTGCACTGTGGTTTTGACACCCTAGAAGCTTCTTGCAAGGCAGCAGTCACTGGGTCTGTCATTAGAAGACATGCATGGCTTAAGGAACAGCACCTGCCAGACCATGTCAAATCTAAATTGGTGGATGCCCCCTTGCACAAAGATAACTTATTTGGCACTAAGGCAGAAGAGGCCTTAAAAATGATGGAAGAAAAAGCAAAATCTATGCAAACAGATTTCTTACAGGTCCAGCCGACATTTTTCCTCCAAGCACTGGTCCTTTCCTGCTCCAAGTAAACAGGCCCAGCCTAGGCCCTGTGGGAACCGACCCCCCTCCCCAAGACAGCAGCCCCAGGGAATGCAGAGATCTAAGCAGTGAACTATTTCCATTTCAAAACCAGGGAGTTCTAAGCCACCTCCTTATGGTAAGAACTCACAATGACTCACCTCCTCCCAACCTCCCCTCTGCCCACCTTCACTTAACCCTAGGAGGAAAACTCTCCTTTCACTCAAGCACCTGGGCCACCATTATCAAGGACCAATGGGTTCTGAACATTGCGTCTCAGGGATACAAATTCTCTTTCCACATCCTTCCAACCCCAAAATCTACTACAAGTCAGTGGGCAGAGGCTCAAAAGCAAATCCATTCCCTGCTCTCTTAGAGGGCAGTAGAGCACATTCCTGCAGAACAGATAGGCCAAGGCTTCTACTCCAGACTTTTTCTGGTGCCTAGAAAAGAGGGCACCTGGCCGTCCCATCCTCGATCTATCCATTCTAAACACCCTCCTGATGATACCAAAATTCAAGATGCTCAATCTCCAGCAGCTGCTACTCATGCTGTCCAAGGATGCTTGGCTAGGCACCCTGGATCTAAAAGAGGCCTACCTCCACATTCCTATCAGGGAATCCTGCAGAAAATATCTCTGCTTCAGGGAAGGATCTCAACACTTTCAGTTCTCTGTGCTTCCCTTTGGCTTATCTACTCTTCCCAGAGTTTTCACAAAAAGGCCTGGCTCCGGCCATTACCCTTTGCAGACAAAGAAATATTCAGATTTACCCCTACTTGGACAACTGTCTTATTCAGGCAGACAGCCTGGAAAAGCTGGTCAAGCAACTGGCCTTGTAAAGAGCCTACTAACCTCCCTAGGGTACATAATCAATAAAAATAAATCAAAATAGGTGCCCACCCAAAGGATAATCTTCCTGGGAGCAAGTCTGGACACAGCATCTCAGAAGGCATACCTTACACCAGAGAAACAAATTTTCCTGTCAGCCTACTTCTCTCAACTGGCCACCAGGCCCAGCTTTCTGCAAGCACTGGGGTTCATAGCATCTTGCATACTCCTCATTCCGTATGCCAGACTGCATATGAGGAAACTGTAATGGTACCTAAAGAGCCTTTGGTGTCAACACTCTCGTGACCCGGAAACTCTTCTACCTATAATTCCTTGCCTCAGAAAGGAATTTCTTTGGTGGGCAACAGCATACTCCCACAACAAGGGGCTGCCCTTCTCCCAACACCCCGCTGCCCAGACCTTCACCACAGACGTATCCGACTACACTTGGGGTGCACGCCTGGACGGCAGGTGCATACAGGGCCAATGGAGTCAACAGCAAATCCCCCTGCCCATCAGTCAAAAAGGGATGATGGGTGTGCAGCACGCCTTGATAGCTTTCAAACCTGTTCTCTCTCCAGGGGTTCTCCTGATCAAAACACAACACCACTGTGATGTTGTACATTAACAAGCAGGGAGGGACTCACTCCTACTCTCTATGCAGGCTGGCCATGACCCTTTGGCTCACAGCCTCTTCTATCCAACTACACCTGTTAGCACAATACCTACCAGGCTCTCTCAAGTCCCTGGCAGACCAATTAAGCAGAAACCTTCTGGACCGACATGAGTGCCAGCTCAACAGAAGTACCTTCACCCTAATATCTTAGAAATGGGGAACCCCGAAGGTTGACCTCTTTGCCTCCCACACCAACCATCAGCTCAGCAAATTCTACACCAGTGAGCATCACTGTGTGGCTTGGAAAGTGGATGCCCTGTCCTTCCGCTGGGCCAACCTCAGTCTATGCCTTTCCTCCCTTACCTCTCATCCCCAGGGTACTGTTCAAAATAAAGGAGGAAAAAACAATGACCATTCTTATAGCTAAAGACTGGCCCTGACAGCACTGATACCCCTTGCTGCGCAGCCTGTTCCCACTGCCTCCATGGTATCTTCCTCAGATTCCAAATCTCCTAACCCAGAGGGAAGGGGAATTCATGCATCCCCAATTACAGACACTCAGTATGGCAGCTTGGCTTATTCCCTAACCCCGAACCAATCTGCCATCCTCAGTAAACAGGCTCTGGATGTTATCCATTAGGCCAGATACCCCTAGCACCATAAAGTCTTATGCAGATAAATGGAAAAGGTTCTGCACCTGGATCCAGGCTAAGGGGGCCAGTATGGCACAACCCTCCATCCCTCTCATCCTGGATTACTTAGTTGACCTACTACACAGTGGTCTCTCTTTTTCCTCTATAAAAATTCATGCCACTGCTATTTCTCCCCATTTTCCCACAAGAGAAGCCCCTTTTCTCACACCCTTGATCAAACAGTTCCTCAGAGAGGCTAGCAACTTGAGGCCCCCCTGAAGGGCACCAACGCCAGCTTGGGACCTTAACTTTGTCTTGGAAAAGCTCACACTGCCTCCTTTCGAACCAGCTTCTTCTGTAGAGCTAAAATTTCCCTCCTGGAAGACCGTCTTCCTTCTGGCCATCACTTCAACCAGCTGTGGAACCCTTCATCATCTTCCATGCAGACCGGGTATCCCTCAGAACTAACCCATCCTTCATGCCCAAGGTGGTGTCCATTGTGGCTCTCAACCAATCCATTCATTTGCCCACCTTCTTTCCTAATCTCTAGAACAAGGGGGAAAGGATTCTTCACTCTTTAGATGTGCACAGACAGCTCAGATATTATCTGGACAGGACAAACTCCTTCAAAAAGTCTGATCAATTGCTGGTTAGCTTTGCTACAGGGGCAGAAAGCAAAGCCATTTCCAAGCAAACCATTTCCAAATAGGTAGCGCACTGCATCCATTTCTGCTACAAACAGCATGGCAAGCCTCCCCCCAAGGAGGTCAGGACACAGTCCACTAGAGCAGCCCCCACCTCTGCAGCTTTCCTCAGAGGAGTCGCTGCCACCTTGGACATCTGTTCACACTTTTACCAAGCATTACCACCTGCCTCTCTCCTCCAAATCCAGGGCAGGATTTGCCTTTGCAGTCTTGCAGGGCATCCTGGCCAAGCCCCTAGCTTCCTTGACTGCCTCCACCCATTTCCTCAGCTTTGGGAATCTACCCAGATGTGATGACTGCAACAATGAAGCATGAAGAACATAGTACATTTGGATTCCCTCCCTCCATCCCCCTTTTTCTCTTTCTCCTTTTGTTACCATTCTTCCTTGTTCTACTTTCCATACAAGGGACATATTGGTATTTATTTTCCACTGGTGGGGTTCTAACACCAAGAACCTGGTCTCCTTCTTTGGGGGCTCCTGACAGGTTAGGGCAAGAAAAACTGATGTAATGGCCTTGGCTGCCTTACTTTATACCCCTGACAACGTGATGTCAGTCCTCAAGCGACAGCAACTGATGCAGAAATACTAAGTCTCTGGTATTCTGGCCGGCCAAGGGTTAACCTGGCAGGAATAACCCAAATGTGATGACTGCAACAGTGAATACACTCCAACTTCTTCATTAATGGGAAGTGTTTACAATTGCACTTTTTCCTTTCTTTGGTCTCGTCTAAAGCACTATCCATGTGAGCTGCATCCTCATTCCAACCTTCTATCCCACCCATCTAGCCAGCCTCATAGAGACCTAGAAGTCCTGAAGCTATCACAGTGTTCCTCCAATTACAATGATGGCTTATGTTGCCATATTTTCCTCTTAAAGTACCCATATTTTATCATGTCAGAAACCTAACATGCGAACGTTTTACAAAAGTAAATGGAAAAGATTTGCTGTTTGGGTCTCTACTAAGGACCTTAGACATTTTTCAGCATAATTTCCTTCCATTTTGGATTTTCTAGCAGATATATTGCAGTACAGTGCCAGTTTGTCAACCATTAAGCAGCCATATCCAATTTTCATGTTGGGGAAAATCGCAACCCTCTTGCATCCTTAAAACTATCTTAAGGCTTTCCTAAAGAGACTTCCAAGATGGCTGCACACTGAGTAACAGCTTGTTTCTAACTCTCCTGGTGTGAAAATGGAAACTTAGCAGAGAAGGCCAGTAGACTTGTGTTTATGGGTAAATTTCAGTAACTGGCTTGTAAATGCACTGGCTGGGTTGCCAGGAATAAAGAAATACAGAAGACGCTGAAATAAGTCAGCTAGAAAAAATAAGGAAGAAACACTGACTGGGGAAAGTTCTGCAGCTCTTCAGCAAAAAGCAACCTTCAGACACGACTTCCAATAACCTAAACGAAGATACAAGACCGCTGCATGCAGACTTGGTTAAGCTAAACAAAACACTGATAGAGTATATCAACACAAACAACAAAAGGCTGGAAAAAATGGAAGCGGCTTTAAACAGATATTCGGATGAGATAATAAAGCTGCAAAAATTGGAGGCTGAAATGAAGAAAAGGCTGGCTGAATATGAGACTGCTTAGAAAGAAATGTTTCAAAAAATAATGGAATTAGAGGACAGAGCACATAGGAGAAAGCATGCGATTTTCAACTATATCAGAGAAGCTGGAAGGAACACACTGCATTCATTTTATGAAAGCACAAATAAGCAACTGGACTGGTATTCTACAGCAGGAGTTTAGCTGAAAGGGTACATCTTGTGTATGGTCCAAACCTAGCTATAAGAAAGCAACCTAAACCATTAACAGTAAAGATTCAATCCTACCAGCAGAAGGAGTTGATTCTGACAAAACTGTGGCAGAAGGACAAAATACTAAAAGTGGGAGACAGCAGAGTGTTTGTGGAGAATGATTATTCACTGTACACCAGGCAGAAGAGGAGGAGTAAATTAATTCCACTATTCAGGCAATGTCAAGACGAGGGTTTGAAATTCAAACTGCTGTATCCAGCTATCATTAAAGTATTTTTCCCTGGAGGAACAAAATAATTTTTTGATAAAGTGCAAGCTAAGGAGGAAATACAAAAAGTTTGTCCATCAAAAAGTGAGTTGTGAAACAGGAGGAGATTCTGCTTCTTGTTCTTCTGATAAGACGTACCACAAAGAGACTGTACCAGTATTTCAACGAAATATGTTGGAGAAAAGGAAGGGAGCATGAGAGTTGACTAGAAGAATCGAGAGTATGTTGGAAATAAAGCAGCGACAGAATTTTGGATGAAGAACAGTAATAAAACCAGTAACTCAATGTGGGATTACATTGCAATAATTATATTTGTGAAGTGTGACAGAACAAGAAAATATGGAAATATTGGACTTTTTCAAAAATTATTGGATTAGTGGGGGACTCTAAAGTGTATGCCCTACTTCATTTCATTAATGTTCTGAAAAATGCTTTGGGGAAGTGAAGCGAGGGGAGAAAGCTAAGTAAGTAAAGAAAACATTGTCTTTTCTTAATAGTATTATATTTGTGGTGTATGGTTTTTTTGGCACGTTATTTTTAAGTATAATGGAGATTGTAAACAGGTGCTGTTTTACTTTTTCTCCCCTCTTCTCACTTTCTTCATGTGCAATTTTGAAAAATATAGGCAACGTAATGTAAAAAAAATGGTTAAAAAGGCATGACAAAGTTAAAATTAATGTTTTTTTTATTCTTGCATAGGGAAATGACTGTATTAAGGACCTTATAAATTAGTTTTAAGAAAGAGCAAGTAAATGAAAAAGACCATTGAATATTATGAGTTTTTTTTTTCCCCTAGCAAATGTATGTATACTTAGTAGCAGTCCTGCAGCAGGTCTCCATGTTTCCATGGAAATAATCTGATCAAGAGAAACTGTTTCTCATGTCTCCATGGAGACACTCTGATAGAGAAACTAGAGACAGTCTGGTGGAAGGGGATTGGCTAAGAGAAAAGAAAAAAAAAGAAATTGTCTAGGACATAATGTTGGCTGAAAGCAATCAGGGGTTTTCCCAGCTGGAGGACTTTAAAGATAAAACAAAACCAATTACACTTGAAGTAAAGTTTTCTCATTTTTTTAAATGCAGTGGGATACTAATATAAACAGGTGCTTTTTTGTGTGTTTTGTTTTTCTTTTTCAGTTTTAAGAAATGTAGGCACTGCCGTGTAAAAGGGGGAGAGAAGAAAGGTCTGGTTAAGAGAGTATGACAAAAGAAAAAAATCAGTGTGTTTTCCCCCATGCTTGCATAGGAAAATGACTGGGTTAAGACCCTAGGCATTATCCAGTAACACGTTTATTGATAAGCATGTAAATGAAAAAGAATATTGAATATTATAAGGCTTTTTTCTGGTAAGCAATGTGCCCTTAGCAGTTTTGTCTGTTTTGTTGACTAAAAGACAATTTAGTAAAGAGAAATGTCTTGGAGAAAGTGTTTAATGAAGGCATCCAAGTGTTTTCTCAGCTTGGAGAGCTATAAAGATAGACAAAATCAAATAGCACTTACTAATAGCACAGGCTGTACCATGCATCTCAGCATGACTAACCTTTCTTTTTGGTTAACTCTAGCCTGTCTGTGTGCCTATCAACTTATAGCTTTTGTTCTTATTAGGAATCAAAAACTTAAATATTTGAAGATGTACATAGTTTTTTGTGTTAAGTTAATAGGTTTTTTGGGGGGTTGTTCTGTTTGAGGGCTTTCATAAAAAATAAAGTTGTGTAAGATTTGGCATAGGCTCAAATGGATTTGAAGAGAAACAACTGTACAGAAGACCAACCTGCTGACCAGTATATGTGTGTAACATAAAAGTTGAAACTAGACGTTTAACAAAAAAGCAGTTATATATAAAAGTTGGCAATAACTATATAAGAAAGTTATGCTTTCTGTAATGTCTTTCAGTCTGAATGGTCATAAAAATAAATATAAAAAAATAGAGTAGTGAACTATATTAAGAAATGTAAAATGCAAGTATAGCCATGGTACAGGAGATTCACCTGGAAAGAACTAAACATATGGATTTGATAAAGATTTTCAGAATGGTTATTCAGTGGAGTATTTGGTGAAAATAAAAAGCTATAAGTACTTATATTAATTGCAAGAGGAGCTCCAACAGTGATAGAAGAGGGAAAGAAGATAATGGAAGATGTATAGTATAAGGGGCTACTGGCAAGGGAGGAGGCTTACACTGGCATGCATTTACATTCCACCTGAAACTGCTGTAATGGAACTTAAGATAATTCTGGGAGAAATAATCAGCTTTCAGCAAGGAATATTACTTATATGTGAAGACTGAAATTTGCTAGCTAGGGGACCAGGGAAGTAAACAGTGTGGGAAGAAATAGCCAGGGAATTGTTATGGCTAGGCTTGTATAGGCCCTAGGGTCGATAGCCTAGTTACCAACCTATGAACCTATGGTTTACGACAGTGAAGATGTGTCTGGGGGTGCCTAGAAGGGAAAATATAATAAAGAAGGGTAGATTTGTGAAGAATTGTATGAAATTGTTTGGCATAAAAGATGTGAATTCAGTACTAAGAGTTCAGAGTGGATTTGCATATTATTCTCCAAGACACAAAAACTGGGCTAGGCTAGATAGAATTTATATCTCTCAGGAACATATGCATTTAATTGAAGGTCTTGAAATGCATCCAATAACTATTTCAGATCATGCACCAATAATAACTAAAAATAAAAATGCATGCTAAAGAAATAAAAATGAGACGCTGGCACTTTCCTACCTGTTTGCTGAAAAGAGAGGAATTTAAGGAATGGGTTTTGGAATAAATTCAGGCGCAACTGCAGAAAATAGAAATTTCTTCTGAAAATATAGTGAGGGAGTGGTATAAAATTAAAGTGGAATTTAAAACTAGAATGGAAATAAAGGGAAGGGAGATGTGGCTAAGAAGTAACAAGAATTTAGAGGGACTCACAAATGTTAAAGTATTGCAGAATAGGGGGAATCTCTCGGAACAAGAAAAGGAGCAACTTCAGAATGCTAAACAAAATAAGGGATTACCTCAATAATATATATATTTTTTAATAAATCTAGAGCACAAAAACTAGCACAGTGACTCAGGCAACAGAAAGTGGAACGGGCTGTCACCAAGCTTAGGGATCCTATAAAAAGGAAGATAGCACAAGATCCTGTAGAAGTATTAGAAATATTTTGAATATTTTATGAAAATTTGTATAAAGCAGAGAAATATGGAAATCAAGAAAAGGTACAAATGGAAATGTTTATGGAAGAATTAAATATGCCAAGGTTAGAGGTAGATGAGGCTTATTTACTAACAGGATAGGAAGAAATGAGATAAAAATGGCTCTGTATAACCAATCTACAGGAAAGTTCCCCAGAATATATGGTATTCCTGTGCAGGTTTGGAAGCTAGGAGGGAAAAACTGATAAAGATTTGAAAGTTTTTTTAACAGTGTTTTAAGAGGAAGAGAAGTACCAGCATCCTAGAAGAAGGCAGTGGTAATGGTAATGCTTAGAGGGTAAAGATCCATCAGATCCAGCTTCATACAGGCCCATTTCAATACTAAACCATGATTAAAAAGTGTTTGTCTATAATGGTAAAAAGAATGGTAAAAGTGATACCAAAATTTATAGGTATGGATCAGTGTGGTTTTGTGGAGGGGAGGCAAATATTTGACAATATTAACAGAACATTGTTGATTCAGGGGGGAAGCAGAATGTAAGAAAATACCACTGTTTATTGGTGGGTATTGATGCAGAGAAAGCATTTGAAGAGTAGCCTGTGACTTCATGAGCAGGACAATGGAAGCCTTTGCTTTCACTGATACAATTGTAAGGCTGATTAGGAGTGTGCATATGTGTGTGTGTGTGTGTGTGTGTGTATATATATATATATATATATATCTAATCATCGGAGGAGAAAATTAAAGTGGGTGGGGTCCTATCTGATTACTTCTGTTTGAGTAGAGGAACCTCTGCTTTCGCCTTTGTTTGCATTATATTTAGAACCACTGGCAAAGAAAATAAGGGGCTCAGAAATTCAAGGATATAATTGTTGTGGTAGTTAGGAAAAGCTGGCTCTGTTTGCAGATATTATTTTATACATGACAAAACCAGAAAGGGACATTACAGTGTTGTGGAACAATTTAAGACCGTTTCAAGTCTTCTCAGGATACAAAATTAATGAAGCTGAAACAGACAGTAGCAGTAAATTATGTACCCACACATGAATTTCTCAAACAATATCCATTTTTATGGGGACATGATAAAACAAAGTATTTAAGAGTATGGATTAGAAATGACACTCTTGTGGTAGCTAAGGATATGTGGGAAGAGACTAAACAAAGGTTAATACAAACATTGAGAAACTGGAAGCTTTGTTGTATGGATACTAAGATACAAGCAATTAAAATGGACCTTCTGGAGAGACAGGTATGTATCCCAGAGACTACCCAGTCTATGGAACAGGCTCCCGATCCATGTGAAGCAGAGTTCCTCTCTAATCCAATTCAAGTGCCATTTGGACAATTGGATGGAAAACCGGAAATTCATCCCTGGTTTGGCACCTATGTCTCTAATGCAAATAGATAACCTGTAAATGGTTCATCTTCCAGGCCCATGCTTACACTTATCAAGGGTATCAGAACTTAGAGATTTGGGATGAATGGCTAGGCTTAGAAAGGTCTTTGTGGTTGTTGGCATAGTAAGCGCCTATGAACCTATGTTTTTAGTCCCTTAAGTCTTATACAGCTGGAGGAGAAGCTATGGATAGCAATTAAAGAGTTCAAGGGGTCAAGTGGGATAAGCTAAATCTTCCAGTAGAACAAGGCGGACTAGGATTACCCAATTTGAGGAGGTATTTTAGAGCAACACAGTTAGGGCTCTTATAGCACAAGCAGAAAACTAATTCAAAGTGGAAAGGGATGATGATACTGGGGGGAAGCTCAAGAAGTAAGGAGAGATTGGGATTTTGGATGCAGACACTTGAGAACAGCAAAAATCATACAGAGTATTATATTCATAAAATAGCAGGGAGTATTCTAAGAACCAAACCAGCATGAGAATGGAGAAAAGAGATTCTGCCGATAGGGATGACTGTGGTTAAGGATACAGATAAAAGGCAAGAGGGGGCTGGAATTTATTGGCGAAAACTGGCAAAGGAACCAAGGTATTGAGAGCAAATAACTAGAAAGTGAAAGGTAATAGAATGGGAAGAGGCCAAGAATTTACTTGGACTGCGGGTTAGAGATTGCCTTCCCTGTCGAGGATCGATGCCAGAGTATTGGCAAAGTGAAAGAAATAGGGGTCTTCTAAGTGAAAGACCAGCACTGGTAGAATTTTAAATAGAATCTAGAACAGAAGCTGGCATTAATAAGGAATAATTAGTAAACGATATAAAATATTGCATGATAATTATAAGAATCGGAGGAGCTTGGGAAAGGAATGGGAAGAGATATTGGATAAGCAATTCACAGAGACCATGAGGGATATATGTATATATCCCAGATATGCAACAAAGTCTTGCAGATTTAGCATCTTTGCCTGAAAGTGTTTACATAGGTATTTTTATGCCCCAAGTAGACTCAAAAGAATTTTTGTTCAGATGGATAGCAAATGTTGAAGGTGTGACAGGCAAGAAAAAGGTGACTGGGAACATATTTTTGGGGAGTGTAGCGAGGTGGCCAAATTTCAGGATTCCCTGCGAACTGCTCTGTCGGAGATGCTGGCTGAGTGGATTGGATTGACTGGGCTGATGATTTTCTTTGAGCCATGATACAGAATCAGAATTGCCTAGACATAGTAAAGCCTTGTTGAGTCGAATTATCGTGCCTGCCAAAAAAGCAGTTACTAGAAAATGGAAATCAAAGTCTAGACCAACTTTACTAGAAGTAGTGAATATAGTAACAGAGATAAAACAACTGGAATTGGGATCTTTAGGAAAGGGACTGAGCAAACTACATAGGAGAAAATAGGAATTGTGGGGACAGTATATGCAGAGAAGGAACAAGGTTTAAGAGGCAGGATTTGAATGAGCCATATAATGCTCAACTGACAGTGACTGAATAGATTATAAGTGATATATAATGTTTGCAACTACAATTGTTTCAGTGGTGTCTGTGGTGTATAATGTTTGCAACTAAAGTGATGTCAATGTTTGTTTTTCATTTATGTAAATGTAAGATTGCCTGTGTCATACATGTTAATTTAGTAAAGATGTTAATTAAAAAAAAGGGGGGCTTTCTAAAGGGATCTTTTCTGCTGTGACTCCTGTCAAAGATTCAATTCCCCCTTTGGATGTTAATTGATGCTTCAAGCTTTAACCAAACCACCCTTTGAACCAGCAGCTTCAGCAGATTTGAAGTTTTTGTATTAGAAAACTATCTTTGTAGTGGCCATCCCTTCCGCCTGGAGAATGTCAGAAATTCAAACTTTGTTTTGCAGAAGGACATAATTAATCTTTCACAAGGATAGGGTTTCCCTTTGGGACTAGTTTCTTAATCAGTCCATCAATCTAACAGTTTTCTTTCCAAATTTCTCTAACAAAGGTGAATATATCTTACATTTAATGCATATACACAATCTTCTGAGGTTTTATCTACATTGTATCAAAGAATTCAGGAAAATTATCAACTTCTTCTTTCCTTCTCAAAGCTAAGTTGGGCCAAGGTGTTTCTAAAGTCACACCATCCAAGTGGCTCTCTGATTGCATTACCTTTGTATGCAATGAGGAAAGGGTTACTTCTACACAAATGCAAGACTCGCTCAACCACAGCGGTGGTAGCCCCCAATATCTTTTTTGCCAGAGTTTCTTCAGATATACTTTGTGCTACAGCTGCTTGGTCTATCATTCATAACTTTGTATCTCACTGTAAGATGGATGTTCAGTCTAGATACTATGCATCCATAAGCTCCACCATTGTTTGGAATATCCTTCCATGAGACAACCCCAGAGCTGTAGTAGCTGGGGAATATGTCACATTCATTGAGTCAGACAGAAAAGACGACACTGGATATGAAGTTGTGTACTTGTAACGCTAGAGCCGTGTTGACTTTCTCTGTCTGGCTCAGCCTCCCTCTGTTATCCATGCCAAATTGTCGCTAATGGGTCTTGACTGAGCAGTTGGACCTGTCCAGGGCCTTATCATAATTTTCATCCACTGAGCTAACTTTTCTCCTTTATCACTATCAGTATGATATAAACATTTTTCTTTTCAGTGTATGAGATAGAATATTAGGTACAGTTGGGTAAACTTGATCTAAGATATTGCAGGAGAACAGAGGGAATTATTGGTGGGGAGGCACTTGAGCCCCAAATCATAGTGTTTGGAAAAAAAAGTGGCAGAGGTCAGATCCGATAACCCATTCATTGAGTTGGCTGGAAAAAGACAATACAAATCTAGTGTTGTAAGTACATCATTTCCTTTATGGTTAGTTTAATTGTATGACTCTGCTTTTTTTGCCCTACACACACATTCATGCCTGTGTATGTATGTGTGCACATATAGACATGCATACACACACAGATATATATATAGATAAATGGTTGTAACAACTTATATGATTCTGTATTCAAACGTGTTTTGAAGTGAAAATATTTGCTTATGTATTAATCTACCCACATCTGTAAAATCTATCTTGTATAAAATAGCTTAATCTTGTATTGTACCTGTACCTGTGAAATATTGTTTTTTATATATAAATTTTACTATGTTTTCAAGGAGCTTTTCTCCCCGGGCCTCTGCTGAAAATGGACATATATCCAGCTGGACTAGCCCAGTCAACAAATGTAAAATAAATAAATAAAAATATTGAACAGTGGTGTACTGAAAGTCATAATATTGAATGTAAAATCTTAAAATGTCTAAACATTGCACTTTACAATGTTGAAGTCAAAATACCTGCTAATAGCATACATTTAATACCTATGTAAACTGCACTAATACACAGCTGAGTAACAGATATCATCAGTCCTTCGTTAGTAAAACTGTAAATGAGTGCTAACATGGGTCCTCTAAAATGAGCACTAACATGGACCCTGCAGGGGGCAAGTTCAGTTTTCTATGCATGTAATGGATGAGGTATTCTGATGTCAACATTTGAACACGTTATAATTTTGACATTTCAGTGTTGTACATCAAGTGTTATGATTTTAAGTACCCCAGACTTCCAGTAATGTGAATAATGGTGAATGCAATATATACTTGTGTGTGTGTGTGTGTGTGTGTGTGTGTGTGTGTATATATATATATATATATATATATATATATATATATATATATATATATATATATATATATATATATATATATATATATATATATATATATATATATATAGATGTGTGTGTGTGTGTGTATGTGTGTGTATATATATATATATATATAAGAGAGAGAGAGGCCGTCTTGAATGTGATTGGTTGACACTTAAAGAATCTTTTTATTGGCCATTAGATCCATGAACCTAATACGTTGATGTAAGTAATGGTTATTTCCAATTGGCTATGAGGTAGAATAGAAGCTCTTCCATATGGTGGCAAGATTGTATGCATAGTTGTTTACATTGGCTCTTAGAGTTCAGACGGTGCAGTCGTTCAGCAATAGCATTGTTGCCTCACAGCAAGAGGTTCTCTGGTTCGATTCTTGGCTGGGGTGCTTTCTTTGTGGAGTCTGCATGTCCACCCTGTGTTTGTGTGGATTTCCTCCTGGTGCTCCAGTTTCCTCTCATGTCAGAAAGACATGGATCTGGAGCATTTCTCCCCGGGCCTCCGCTGAAAAAATAGAATTTGTTCCAAGTCGGACTTTCCTGGTAAACAAAAGTTAAATAAGTAAAAAATAAAATAAATTGACTAGTTAGTTCTATAATAAACCACAACAATATTATTATATTTTGTTTATATATTTTTAATGTATAGGCTACTGCCCGCAATGAAAGTGTGATATGGTATTCTCAGATCTATATCATGTTTGCAGTCGCCCCCTTCTAAATACGATTGGTGCTTGATGTTACGAAGATCACTTCTATTGGTCATATGGTTTGTGGATTTGATTTGTTGCCGAAATTAGTAGCTATCTTGGATTAACTAACTATGTGATAGTTGTATGGATTTTTTATTCAGACTTTTTAGGTTTACACTGAACTTATCAATGCTTGGCAGTTGATATTATTATTTGTTGAGTATGAGGGTTTGCGCTTTTGATTTGCTGGAAACAAAGTGATCGTCCTTTGTTTTTATAAAACGTTTTGGTTTAATGAGTTTTAATATGACAAGATGCATTGCTTGATAATATAGTATTGTATTGTTTTTAATTAGTCTGTATATAACGCTTATTCAATTGACAGAGTTTAATAATTACTGTAGCTGAAGCATTTGCTGCTCACTGTATTCAGCCAATAGATTGACAATTCATAAGCATCCTTATATCACTATTAGTAACTGATTTTTTATGCTGATGCTTTCATACTGACATTTTTACTGTTGAATCTAAGTTCATCTTTAGAGTGGCGTTGTATGTGATAGGTAGCAGATAGCTGGTTTATTATTCCATTGGTCGAGAGATTTGTGTGTGTTTGGATGAGAAATGCTAAGGCTTTCATTGATTGATTGTGACAAAGAAATATGTCATTGGATAGTGTGTTTATTAGCATGTTGTTTTTTATTCGCACTTGAGTATAGCAACTTTTATCAGTTGGCTGTTGGTACTAATGTTATTGGTTGAATGTTTAGTTTTTGATATATGTTATGATTGGTTGGATAAGACAATAAATGTCTGAAGAAGATTGGTATTACAGCTTTTAGTTTTTATATTTTTAGTCCAATAAGAATATTCAGTTGTGTAGTTCTTTGGAAAAATCTTTATACTGATTGGCCAAGTTTTTTGGCACAAAATGTGTAAAGTTTTAGTGGAAATTTGATACTTTAAATATATGTTTGTATTATTTTGTAAGTTGATCCGAAGAAGGGTTTTAGAACCCGTAAGCGTTCATCTTTTATTTTCATTCGAGAAATAAATGTCATTTTATGCCTGATTCTGTGGTGATCCTGCTGTTTTTTCAACTTTTCTTTTTTCTGCGGTAATATGGTGTTCTTCGGTGGTTGTTTCGTTTATAATTGGACTGATATATATATATATATATATATATATATATATATGTATATATATATATATATATATATATATATATATATATATACACACACACACACACACACACACACACGCACACAGTGGATATAAAAAGTGTACACATCCTTGTTGAAATGCCAGGTTTTTGTGATATAAAAAGATGAGAGCACAATAAATCAATTTCAAAACTTTTCTCACCTTTAATGTGACCTATAACCTATACAATTCAATTGAAAAACAAATCTGTTAGGGGAAAAAATATCTTCTTCTTTCGGCTTTTCCCAGTAAGGGGTCGCCACAGCGGAACTCGGGTCTGCTTATGATTGGCAGTAGATTTTTACGGTGCCGAGTCGCCAGCCCGATGCCCAACCTTCAACGAAGGCACGCCCATTCACGCATGTCTTTTGAACGCCACTCTACCGTGGGGAGGACATGCAGACTCCACACAGAAGGCACTCCAGCCGAGAATCGAACTGGAGAACATCTTGCTGTGAGGCAACAACACTGCCACTGCACCACCACGGCTTCCATTGTTAGGGGAAAAAATATATAAAAAATAAAAAATGTACAATAAGCTAGTTGCAAAGGTGTGCACACCCTTAAACTAATACTTTGTTAAAGCACCATTTAATTTAATTACAACATTCAGTCTTCTTGGGTACACACCTGCCATCAATTAAAGAGACTCTGATTGACCCCAAATAAAGTTCAGCTGTCCTAGAAGGATTTTCCCTGATATTTCATCAGTTGCTGCTACAACAAAAAACATGGTTCGCAGAGAGCTTACAAAGCATCAAAGGGATCTCATTGTTGAAAGGTATCAGTCAGGAGAAGGGTACAAAAAAATTTCCACAGCATTGGATATACCATGGAACACAATGGAGACGGTCATCAAAAAGTGGAGAAAATATGGGACAACAGTAACGTTGGAAAGAACTGGACATCCCTCCAAAACTGATGAAAAGATGAAAACTGGTCAGGGAGGCTGCCAAGAGACCTACAGCAACACTGAAGGAGCTGCAGGAATTTTTGACAAGTACTGGTTGTGAACTACATGTGACAACAATCTCTCATATTCTCAATATGTCTGGGCTATGTGGTAGGGTTGCAAGATGGAAACCTTTTCTTACACGGAAAGACATCCAGGCCCCAGCTAAAATTTGCAAAACAATACATCAAGTCTTCCAAAAGCATATGGGAAAATGTGTTAATGGTCAGATGAGGCAAAATAACTTTTTGGCCACAATTCCAAAAGGTACATTTCATGCAAAAACAACACTTCGCATCTCCAAAAGAACACCATCCCCAAGGTGCATGGTGGTGACAGTATCATGCTTTGGGGTTGGTTTTCTGCAGCTGGAACTGGGGCTTTAGTCAAGGTGGAGTGAATTATGAACAGTTCCAAATACCAGTCACTTTTGGCCCAAAACCTTTAGGTGTCTGCTAGAAAGCTGAAGATGAAGAGAAATTTCACCTTTCAACATGACAATGACCCCAAGCATACATCCAAATCAACAAAAGAATTGCTTCATCAGAAGAAAATTAAAGTTTTGGAATGGCCGAGCCAGAGCCCAGACCTAAATCCAATAGAAAGTCTGTGGGGTGACCTGAAGAGGGCTGTGCACGAGAAATGCCCTCGCAACCTTATAATTTGGAGCACTTTGGCAAGGAAGAATGGGCAAATATTGCAAAATCAAAATGTGCCATTCTGATAGACTCCTACCCAAGAAGACTGAATGCTGTAATTAAATCAAAAGGTGCTTCAACAAAGTATTAGTTTAAGGGTGTGCACACTTAGGCAACCACCTTATTGTACGTTTTTATTTTTTATATTTTTCCCCTAACAGATTTGTTTGTTTCTCAATTGAATTGTACAGGTTATATGTCACATTAAAGGTGGGAAACGTTTTGAAATGATTTATTGTGGTCTCATTTTATTATATCACAAAAACCTGTCATTTTCACAGGGGTTTGTAAACTTTTTATATCGTGTGTGTGTGTGTGTGTGTGTGTGTGTGTGTGTGTGTGTGTGCGCGCGCGCGCGTGTGTGTGCTTTGCTTGGTGAATCAGCAGTAAAGGGGTAGTCCTGATACCCAAGACTTCCAGTAATGTAATTCTAGTATTCCAGTAATTCTACCTATGTTCCAAATTTCAGCTGTACACCACAAATCTATTAAGTAAATTTATTTTTAAATATTTTTTTGTTTGTTCTCTCCACTGTAGATGTGCTGCATACCACTGTAAAATCATGTCTGTTGTAATTTGTGTGTGTATTGATCATGTCTAAATGCATCTGTAATTTTTCTATGTGGAGCTTTTCTCCCCGGGCCTCTGCTGAAAAAGGGCCTTTTCGGCTCAGTCAGACACCCCCGCTTAACAAATGTAAAATAAAAATAAAATAAAAATGTGAATAATGGTGAATGCAATATATACACACACACACACACACACACATATATATATTGATTAGTTTTATATATATATATATATATATATATATTATATATGTGTCTGTATAAAATTTATATATATATATATATATATATATATATATATATATATATATATATATATATATATATATATAAGGAGAGGGAGAGACCGTGAGCTAGAGAAAGGGAAGAATAATGAGACATTTGCTTGGTGAACCAGAGGTAAAGGGGGGGAGTCATGATACCCAAGACTTCAGTAGTGGGAGTAATTGTGAATGATCAGTTAGGTACAATGCTTCAGTGATGTCAAGAAGAGGTTTATAAAGAATCCCTTGCCATGGACCCAACAATAACTATAAATACCAGGTTCTTTTCAGATCACTCCAAAATCACACTGAACATTAACTGGGACAAAAAGATATATTTAGAGAATAGGGGGTCATAATTGGTCATTAAACCCTAATTTACTTTCCAAAATGGATGTAATAAAAGAAACAGAAGCAATACTAAAAGTAGCTCTTACAAATATCACTAACTCCCAAGTACCAGCTGGCATAGAATGGGCTTCAACCAAAGCACAAATTAGAGGATTGTTTATCAAAAAAGCAGCATACTATAAAAAAATACAACTGAAAGAGGAGCATATACTAAAAGGGAAAATAGAGCATCCTGAAAAAGAACTAATAACCCTAAGAACCAAACAGAAGCAGAACTTTTAAAACTGCAAAGGGATCTATATATGTTAGAAACCAGTAACCTATCTTTTTATGAAGCCAGAATGTTAGCCACTTACGCAGAAGAAGCTCAAATACCATCTAGAGCTCTGGTCAGAATTATCTCCCAACACAAA
Organism: Protopterus annectens; assembly: GCF_019279795.1. Lineage (NCBI taxonomy): Eukaryota > Metazoa > Chordata > Ceratodontiformes > Protopteridae > Protopterus > Protopterus annectens. Next base: position 1,355,645,030 of record NC_056745.1, read on the forward strand.
AATGCCTCCAATATATCAGAAATAAACTACAGAGACAAAAACTACACAAAAAATGAAGACATTATTAAAACATTTTAACAAATATACTCCCAAATATATGGAGCACAAATACTACAAACCTCAAAGGAAGATAGAACTCTCTTCCTTCAAAAACTCAGTTTAGACCAACAAAAAAAAGCTAACTGAACCAATATCCATCAGTGAAATTATTACAACAATCAAACACTTAAAAGCGCATAAGGCTCCGGGTCCGGATGGACTCGCATCAGAATTTTACAAAGCATTTTCCCCCTTGATAGCCAAACTACTATACTATTCACTGAATTACATAATAAACTATAAAATAAATGACATCCACTTTAATGCCTCTAAAACCATCTTTATATTAAAAGAACACACAGACCCCAAAAACCCAGACAGCTACAGACCCATCTCCCTCTTAAATATAGATACTAAAATATTTACTTCTATACTTGCAAACAGAATGAAAAATCTGATGGAGAAAATAATTTCCCTAGGACAATCCGGTTTTATACCACATAGACAGACTAGTGACAATACGTTAACATTAGATGCACTAATATCCTATGCTAACTGATGCAATATCAACATCTACACAATGGTAGTGGATGCCCACAAGGCATTTGATAGGGTTAATCTAGAATCTTTACTCCAAACACTACCCTACTTTAATATACCCAATAACTTCATTCAGATCATCCAAACTCTCTATAGCAACCCATACATATCTCTATATATAAATAAAACTTGGTCAAATAGGATCCTAATAAAAAATGGAACAAGACAAGGATGCCCATTATCACCCTTCTTGTTTAACCTATACCTAGAACCACTCTTTCTATACATTAAACAAAATATATACCACAATCCTCCATCAATACACAACTTCAAAATATACCTCACTGCATTTGCGAATGATCTGAACATATACTGCACTACACCAAATTCAGATATAAACAAAATAATAGCTGCAATTGAGCATTTCTCGACTGTCTAACTACAAACTAAACCTCAATAAAACTAATATTTCCCCCCCTAAAAACACCCAAACTCATCTCACTAATACCATTGTTAAACACAATAAAAATAAAAGAAGAAACTAAATATCTGGGAATCGCCTTTTTCCAGAATAGCAAAGACTTCTACCAACACAATGTAAACCTTAAATGGCAAAGTATAATGCAAGACTGTAAAAGATGGAACAACCTAAAACTACCATTCCTGGCCAAAGTATCAATAATCAAAATGAACATTTTACCTAGACTAATGTATATATTCATGACATCACGGACAACAATACATAATAATTCTTCAAACAAATTCATACCTTCCTAGCAAAATTTATATGGGAACCCAAAAAAAAACAGAATCTCCTATCCAAAATTAACACTCCCCAAAAGCAAAGGAGGACTAAATCTACCAGGTAATGTACTACTCGATCATTAACTAACAGAATATTAAAAATAGCTGCATATAACCCGTCAATGGAAAATTGGTCTCCTTTTTGTGTGACTATCTATTATAGATATATTAAAGCTCTAGGTTTCAATCCCAAAGCACTTCCATTCCTGAAGCAAAAAAAAATACAAACTTATAACATTATAGAGCCCTTAAAACATTCTGTCAACTTGGCGCAAAAACTCTTTCAATTCCTGAACCTTAGACAAGCCATGACAATACTGCAACCCCTTTCATAAAAAACCAAATTTAAAAATAAACAATAAGATGCTGGACTTGGTCCCTTTTCCCAGACTGAAAGATAAAACAATCCAAGATATTTATCCCTACCTTATAACTGTTCAATACAAGAATTGAGGACCAACTTCTCCCTAAATCACACATAATAAACCCAAGACAAATCAAAGAACTGTGTTCCAGTTACCTCCAAAATGTTACTATGACCAATAGTGACATAGAAACTTGTAGCAGGTTTTGGAAAACTATTATCACAACAAAGAAAACTATTACTAATTCATTTAAAATGATAAATGAAATCAAATGCCAGAAAGACCTCCTCTTCTCTAACTACTGGAGAAAAATTAAACCATCCACAGATGATCAGCAAGTAAGCCAGGCAATCAATCTAACACTGAAGATTATACCCCTCAAAAAGTTAGCATACACTCAGCTCATGATCAATAATAATGCTTATTTTACACCTGCAATCCTACACAAATTTAACACGTCAAAATCGCCTTTCTGCCCACACTGTAAGGACCAGATAGCTGACTTAATCCATGTATTTTGGAGCTGTAAATGTGTGTCTAAACTGTGGAACTCTCTCAAGGTACAATTACAAAAAACAGGTTATCAAACATCAACATTAGCTTGAGGATTACACATTCTCCCACCTAACATACCAAGAAAACAAGCAAATACACTTTTAACAATTTTCCTATTAATGAAACTGTATATAGCTTTTAAATGGCTAGATACGATAAATGTCTCTTGGGAGGGTTTTAAACAAGTAGCTATACAACACCTTTTAGCTCATAAAATAGTAATAGATAAAAGAAACAAAAACATGAAATCCAGAGAGATTTGGGAACAAACCTTCAATCTCATATTAGCATAATTCATCACACAGCAGCTTAGAAATACACTATAATGGAACCAAAGAACACATACAAGTTCAGATATTAAATAATAACTTGGATATTACAAATGTATATACTGTCTATATAACTGTGGAACTAACAGTGAAAGCATCTATGTACATAGTGTAAATAGATATGTTGTACGACCTATATCCTGTGATATTTGACATCAATGTATAACATATATATATATATATATATATATATATATATATATGGTCATGTTGTAAGATAGTTTTTATTTGTGACATTTATTAATGTAAAAATAAAAATTATTGGAAAAAAAAAAGAATCCTGTGCCCATCCTTTGCAAATTAATTAGTATTATAAGCCAGTAATTGTATTGTACCCAGGTTGAATGCTGTGATGCACTACATCTTTTTTGCAAACCAGTTTGCTTTTAATCCCATCTTTGTGAGTGAGTTTTCAGGTCATTAAGTCTAAAAAGAACATTACGCTTTTATTTTATATCTGTTTAGTACAGAATTGCACTCTGCATTAAAGTGTAATTGATGCCGTTTATTATTTTCTCTTTCTAATATGTAAGTATGTATATAGACTGAAAGAGCTCTTTCCTGTCATTTATATATTTACCTTTATTTCTTGTAGGATGGGCCATCTGCTAGGTCATGTCACAAAATGTGTATAGACTCGCAGCGAAAGCAGATCTACACACTAGGCCGATATTTAGACTCTTCCGTAAGAAACAGTAAATCTTTGAAGAGTGATTTTTACTGCTACGATATTGATACCAACATGTGGACACTGCTGAGTGCAGATACTGCAGCAGATGGTGGCCCTAAGCTGGTGTTTGATCATCAGGTAAAGGACAATCTTTAACAACTAAATCTAGAAGCCTTACATTTTCTCTAAGAAAGATGTTTGCCATCTGTTATTGTACAAAGTATATTCCTTCACAAAAGAAAAGAAAGAAAACTGAAGTAGATGTTTAAAAGGTCGTCTCCTTTGTATCTAGAATGATATTTTTTTGGCTTTATACTATTTCTTTTTGTATCAAATATTGTGCTACGTTTAAATTTTGCCAACATAGTTAAATATTTTTGCTATTTGCATTTAAGAACTTGGTAATGTTTCTTGAAATGTTTTATTGTATGCAACCTTTGAGCACTGGGCATTACAAAAATTTTAGCCTATAAGTTCAAAATATTATGAGAGAGCATATTTGAATAAATATGTTCAGCCTAACTTATGACAGAACTTCAGGAGTGGCATGACAGACGTGGTTGGAGGAAACACAAAGTATGACTACCCTATGGTCTGCAGAAGGTGGGTGTTCAGAGTAATCCTCCCATTGCAGTCCAGCATATAATTCTTGTGGTGGTATGTAGTCCAGAAAACTTTGCTTTACAGAAGTATGACTGCTTCTCTGATGACTCTTCTCACCAGCTTGCGTAGTATGTCCTAAGACCATACTTGACGAGTAGATGGCACATCTTCAGTGCAGGAGCTCTCCCAGTAGAGAAACACTCCCAGGTAGGGAATATAAAGCAAACACCTGGATGGGACTTGCCATCTGAGGTAGGTTGATGGTCAGCCCGGAAGAAGGGGAAAAAAAACTTAGAATTGCTTCTAACTATCCCATAATAACTTATTACTTCCTTTCCATGTGTTATTTTGTTTTTTGAAAGAGTACATCATCCTAGTATTTCATTGTATGCTGAGGTGTGATCTGTCCACTATACATAACTTTTTCAAGTCTTCCTGAAGTTGTCTTGCTAGTTTCTATGCAAGTCTCTCACTCTTGATTTGCCTTCCTAGAGTGTTTGACCCCAGTGTAGCTGTAGGCATGCCATTAAGATTGCATAAGTGGGTTGTGAACTGAATCCAATTAGCAAGTCTAATCCTGATTCCCTCATCCATCATTTTCATTTGGTGTCACTTCCTGTCTGTTTTGTAAATGTGTGTTTATGTGAGACTTTGTCTTTTTACTTAACTATTTTTATATACACTTTCCTTTGCTCAATACAGATATTTTATTTTGACTATCCATCGAGTAACTGGTTAGAGCAGCTGTTAGTCTTCACCATGGCAAGATTACATCATTTGGGCATTGGGCATATTTACCTCTTATGCCACCTACAGTTACAAACGTGAAACATGAACTAGATTGGTAAATGGATTCAATCACTCATGATCCTTTCCTTTAAAAAGGTGGACCGTAGGGTTGCATTAATGGGTAGTTCTCTGCTTAGGGTTTCGTTAAGGGTGAGTATTAATTGTAGAATTAACTTTCACTTAACTGATCAAGTCAACAATTAAGCACCATGACCAAGTAAGACCTAGTTGTATGTTTGCTGTGTCCAAGGTTCTTAATTTTTTAGACACTTGCTTGGATATTGGTTTATCAGTTGACCCAGAGCTACTAGGACACAATGTTACATAATACTGAGCCACACGGTACAGCATTATAATTTGAATTTAAAGTGGTTTGATATCTGCTGGATTTGATGTTATCCTAGTCACCATTCATCACGTCTGGGTCTTGGATCCAACGTCTGATCCAAGCCAGCAACTCTCAGACAACAGCTTAGCTCAAGCAGCTCCTCCCCTCCCATAATGCTCTGCTGCCTTGTAAACCCTCAGATCTCGTTTGCCGCACTTGTAGACAGACACAGATTGCTCAGCTCCTCCAGTGTAGTCAAGTAGATGCATCTTTTTGGGATTTCCTTCATAGTTTCTTTCTTAGTGCCTTAGTCTCTTAATTTTCTTACTGTTCTTCTGGTTCTCAGGTTTTCTGCGTGTTGTTACCATCACTGTTCTACCCCTCCCATGGAGTGTGGCACGCTTTTCAGTGTCTTTAGAGTTGTCAAGTTTGTGTCAAGAATTTCGTCTTGAGATTTAATTTTTCTTGATTGTAGTTTAGGTTTAGGTGTGTGTTGTATCGCATGTGGAATGGACTTTTTGGTTCTCGTCGATTTCGGACTTTGTTTTGTGCTTTGGCGCTTTAAGATGTCAGAAAAGGCATAAAGTTTTAAGAGGTGCTCCTTGTGCAGTCGGAAGATGCCTGTTTCTGACTTGCATGAGGAGTGCCTCTACTGCCTCGGCGCCGGCCACCTGGAGCTTGAGTGTGGCATTTGTGCTGCATTCAACCCCGGGGCCTTGGTCGAGTGCCAAAATAAAATACTACTCAAAGGAATGTCTCAGCGGGGTCCCTTGGTCAAGGAGCCTTTGACCAAGCCGAGCCCCTCTGACCACAAGAGAAAAGTAACCTCTGCCTCCTTTTCTGGGGAGGTCTCAGGTAAAAAGCCTAGGCTGTTGGATCCAGCCCCTGATCCGACTCCAGCCTCGGTGGGGTCGGATTCAAAGATTTTGGATTCAAAGTCCTCTAGAGAGTCAACACCTGGATCCAAGGCCTCCACTCCAAGGTATTCAGATCCGAAGGTCTCTGAGTCGACTCCCATATCCAAGGCCTCCAGATCGAGACCTTCAGATCTGAGTCTGAGCAGGCTGGTCACGGATCCGATCGTTTCTGATCCGAGGAGTTTGAATGCCCTGCTCTCTCAGATCCTTCTATTTCCACGGATCCGAAATGGTCAGATCCTATTGTTGTTGAGGACCTTCCCACTGATCCTTTGGGAGGGGACCATTTGTTCACCTCTCCACGAAGGAGCTATACTATCATATCAAAATAGACAGGCGGTCCAGGAGATTTCTCTGCTTTTGCATAGGAGCCGATCACTTTCAGTTCAGAGCCCTGCCCTTTGGACTCACCACAGCTCCCTGGGTGTTAACCAATGCATGACAGTAGTGGCAGTTCATCTCAGGCTGCAGGGATTCCAGGTGTTTCCCTACCTCAACAACTGGTGCCTCACAGCCCCTACACAGCATCAACTGGTGGAGGCCACACAGTTTCTTTTTCATCTTTTTGATTAACCTGGAGTCACAGTGAATCTTGCCAAGTGTTTTCTGACCCCGTCTCAACATCTGGAGTTCATTGCACTTAGACACAGTCTCAGAGATTGTAGTTCCCCTCCAGTGGGTGCTTCTTATCTGGTCTCGCATACAGTCTCTTCAGGAGCAAACTCATCCTCCAGTATCTGTAATTCTGAGAACCTTAGGGGCCATGGCAGCAGCCATTTATTTGGTTCCACTGGCCAGCTACTACATGAGAGCTCTGCAGTGGACCCTGGCAGTTCACTGGTCTGCTCTTTCTCATCCTGTTTCAGTTCCTATATGGCTCACCCCAATTTGCCAGTGACATCTGTCATGGTGGATGCACTCTCCAAACCTCCTAGCGGGCAAGTCTTTTTCTCCCCCCACTCCAGCGGCCATGTTGACCATGGACGCTTCCCTTCTAAGGTGGGGGGGCATTTCCTGGGGAAGACTGTCCAAGGGACGTGGTCCCAGTCAGAGACCAAACTACACATCAGTGTTCTGGAAATGACAGCAGTCCTCCTTATGTTGCAAGCCTTTCAGGACTGCCTCCCTCTGGCGACAGTAGCAGTGCATACAGACAACATGGCCATTGTGTGGTACATAAACAAGGGGGCACATGTTCTTATCTGCTTTGGCGTTAGGCCGTGAGGGTCTGGGAGTGGGCGATGTCCTTGGGGCACTTTCTCCTTGCAACGCATATTCCTGGAGCATCCAGTGTGCTGGTAGACAGCTGTGCAGGGCTATTCTGACCCTGCACAAGTGGTCCCTGAACCCGCTAGTGGCAAAGCGGATCTTCCGTCAGTGGGGCCAACTGAGCTCTGATCTGTTTGCTTCTCCTCTCAACTACAAATGCAGCAGCTACTTCGCCTTGATCCCCCCAGTGGGGAAGTCCCCCCAGGGACACTCTTACTCACGATTGGCCTCCGGGTCTTCTGTATGCCATTCCTCCATTACCTCTCCTTCCAAGAGTTCTTCAAAAAGCAGGACACCTCCGAACGCAATTACTCCTCATTGCCTCCTTCTGGCCTCAGCAGGTGTGGTTCCTTCTTCTACGGTCTCCTCTGAAGCATCCCTTTGGGTGCTCCATCTGGATCTTATTTCTCATCCGTCACTCCTTCCACTTCCAAATCTGCAGCCCGTCAGTCTGACAGCTTGGTTTGTCAAATTCCAGTGATTCTGGCTAAGTCCGGGCTTGCATCTCCTATGAAGGACATTATTCTTGCTTCTCAGAAATCTTCTACCAACAGAGTTTACAGAAGTAAGTGTAAGATATTCTCTATCTGGGTAAAGGTCAGAATCATTATCCATTTTCAGTCCCTATTTCAGACATTCTTTTCTTGGCTTCCTTTTTCCAAGAGGGAGCAAGTTTCTCTGCGATTTAAGTCCAAATGGCAGCTATTTCTGATTTTCACCTTAATGAAGAACCTACTTTTTCTTCTCACTTCTGCAAGGATTTCTTGAAAGGCATATTTCTGTTGTGTCCCCGAGTTCAGGGATCCTTCTCCACTGTGAGATCTTGCTATGGTGCTGCAATCTCTAACTCAGGCTCTGTTTGAGCCTGCCGCATCCTGTGACTTAAGAATTCTTTCTTGGAAGACTGCCCTTTTGGTGGCAATAACTTCAGCGAAAAGAGTATCAGAGATGCAGGCTCCCACCATCAAGCCTCCTTATTTGATACTCCATAAAGATAAAGTGGCCATGAGACCCAGTCCGCCACTGAAGTGAACCTCAATCAGTCTATCCAACTTCCAGTCTTCTTTCCAATTATACTAACAAGGGGGAATACATTTTGCATACCTTAGATGTTTGACAGCTTTTTTTTTTTTTTATTTGCACAAAATTAATTTAACTTTTTGTCTTTCAGACCAGTTGTTTGTGGCCTTCTCAGTTAACAGAAAGGGCTGAGCTGTTTCAAAAGTTAACATTTCCCATGGGATTTCCCATTGCATTTTGTACAGCTACACCTCTTGTGGTACTCCTTTGCCTGGACTAGTTAGGGCCGCCCATTTTACCAGGTCAGTGACTACTTCAGCTGCCTTCTTAGCTCTTCAATCCTTGGATGACGTTTGTGCAGCAGCAACTTGGCCTTCTCCTCATACCTTTATTTCTCATTACAAGATTGACCTAGTTTCTAGGGGAAGGGCTTCCTTTGGCTCCACTGTTCTTCGGCATGTCCTTCCATGAGGTCGCCCGAGAATGTTGGGTAGCTGGGGATTCTGACCCAAACATAATGATTGGTCACTAGTATAACTTCAGATTAATAGTTATGTACTTACCATAACTTGGTAACTGTGTTATCCATAGTCACCATTCATCACAATCCCACCCTCCTTTCCCCCTTCCTAAGAGATTGGCAAGAATTTAGCTGGATCTTGTTTGGTGGCAGGTCTCCTCTGTCTGTCGTCTTTCTCCAGGGCGAACTCGATCTGAGGCGTTAGAGGCAGCAAGGCATTATGGGAGGGGAGGAGCTTGAGCTAAGCTGTTGTCTGAGTTTTGCCAGCTTGGATCCGATCCAAGACCCATACGTGATGAATGGCGACTGCAGATAATTATGGTAAGTACATAACTATTAATTAGTTGGCCTAGATTTGTGTTTCATCTGATCTAATTCATGAGTTGAGCTGGGTTACTCAGACTGTTACCATTCATTCAGTTAACTCATTAACCCTGAGTTACAGTCTCATAGTGCCTCTGTGGTTAAATCCAAGCACTCTCTGAGGTGACAGGAATTGCATTATGGTACACCCAAGTGCCTTTCACAAGCGCGAGTAATTTTACAGTCCTATTTTAGCTCCACTGTTAAAAAAATAAGTTGAAAAAGTAACAGAACTTTGTCAGTTACCTTCTCAACTTACGTTTCAGCATGGAGTTACGTGATGCTAATATTGGAATTTATTGATAAAAATTCCTGCCAAATGCTGTACTCTGAAGGCAAGTACTATGGAGGAAATTACGCCCGCATTCTAGGCGACGGAAGTGTTGTAATCCTAGAAATGGTGGCTGCCATGTAAGTGTGAGACTTTAAAAGTACAAACAGAAGTGATATGTTTAGGCACTGAAATGTCCGGAGCTACAACTACAGCAAAGGTAGAGAGACTGGAGAGCTGCTGTTTTATCTATATATTTTACTTTTCTTTTTTAACCGTTAGTGGGAGTATAACTGCTACTTTTAGCACTGAAGCTCACTCCCTCATGAAAGATATTTTAGGTATGCTGATGTACCAGGCAACTTCAAGTCCATCTCGTATTCAGGGACATCAACACCCACCCACCCAAAGCAGCAAGATGCAGGACTGTGCCCAGATTTTTGCAAGTGTGGTTCTCTAGCAACTCACTGAGGATTAAATTCACTAAATAATGACATGCATTTGCGTTTCAGACTTTATATCATTCAGAAAATTATACTAAACTTTGTTTTGATTTCTTGTGCTAAGAGGTTGAGAAGTATGGTGAAAACAGCACACACTACCTACAGTGATCCAAATTTTCTCTCTCTCATGGCTGTGAATAACTGTTACGTCCCTGCACATTGAGAAATAAGCACTAGAGATGGGTTGTATGGACAAGCTGATCTCAGTGTATACCAGCATCTCATCTTCAGGGACATTTCCTTGTTGTTTTTTTTTTAAATAATAAGGTTGCTACATGTCCATTTTATAGTGGGATACTCATGGTTTAAGATCCTGCATCCTGTTGCTCGCAGCACTGACTGCAAACATGAAAGGAAATGTCCATGTTTGCTGACTACATTCATTTTGCATTAGTGACTGCTGTCATTAAGCTGTTAAATAAAATTAAAAAAAAAAGCACCAGCTGTCCTTTCAAGTCATTATCTTTCTAATCTGCAGTCTGTTGGTGTGTTGAGGGTTGTCTGGCTGTTCTGTACTAGGTCCGTTCTTGAAACATGAAGCACTAATTGGCTGAAATCTAGGTATGCACTGTATCAGAGTCAGTAAAAGCACTGTATAGGCTGCCACCATGAAATGTTTTCTTTTTCAGAAGAGAAAATTAAGTATTCATATTTTATCTATTTATTTATTTTATAAGACATTGTGCTTCAAAGAAGCTGAGAGAGTACAGAATTGCTACAAGTATTGTTGTGATCGAGGACATAGCTCCAAACCAGTCAGGGACAAATAACAGAATTATGCGGGACAATCGGGGATACTTTTAAAATATTAATAATAATAATTATTACAGACAATGACACAATGTGAGGCACCATCAGGAGCATTCTCCAGAATTATGGACAGGTGGCATCATGAACAGAACGTATAGTGTCCTGGCTTGACCACATTGGTGAGTAAGACTAAGTGAGCAGAGCAGTAATTGGCGCACTGCAAAAAACCTTACTAAAAGGCTTAGCCTTAGAATTAGATGTGAGATTTGCTTTCATCTGTTTTGCTGTTAAATGCCTCTTGCTTAGATTGCTTGCTGATTAAAAAATATATCTGTATAATGGCAGAGAGAGGGAAAGAGTGACAAAGATAGAAATATACTACTCTCTCTTTTTTATCTATAGTGGTTTCTTGGCTTGTTTTATCTACATTTTCTGTGTAACAAACAGATTTTTTTTCCTCATTTTTGGACTGTTTTTCAAAATGTTTTTTTTTCCCTCAAATTGCTAAAGACTTTATTCACTAAATAATAGCACACCTTTGAGTTTCAGACTTTATATCACTCAGAAAATTCATGTAAAACCTATTATTCTAGCAACTTTCTACATTTATAATAGCAATATTTAAAATCTCTCTATTTTGTGACTTTGTCCCCCCATTATTTTAGTCTTTGTCCAGATTTTTTGTGATAAGAGATTGAGAGGTGTGGTGGTAACAGCCTTTTTTGTAACCCTATTGGCTGTGGATTTGTATTGGCAAACACTGTTACTACATAAAGTGCACATCTACAGATCAGCTGCCTAAAGGGACCTGATCTTAGTGTTTACCCATCTGTTAATTGGACCTTATGCTCCCAGTCTTCAGTGGCAGTTTTTCTTGTGCCGATATTTTTGTAAATATTGGCAAGACACTAGATTCATCTTTGTGCATTTATAACCATGCTCACTGCCTAAAGAAGCAATCCATTCAGTAATTTTTTTCTTATTACAGTGATCAGGGTTGATTGGGGTTGTACCTCTGAATTATCTAGAATTCTGATATATATTATAGTTTTTTTCCTTGTAAAATCTGTATGTCATTAAGGATTCAAGTCACTAAACAATAACAGCTGAGTTTCAGACTTCATATCCTTCCGAAAATGCATGTCAATGCAGAATGTGTTATTCTAGCAACTTTGAAAGTTTCTAAGAACAGTATTGAAAATCTGTTCTTGATTTATGGTTTTGTCTGCAAGCACAGGGTCAGAAATGTATAGGCCTAAGACCAGCTTGTGCTGTCATTATGTGACACCTTTCAACCATCCTTAGTTCAAGCAGTTAGAGACTCATTAAAGGTCAAGGATAACTGCATGCAGCTGTATCTGTGGCATAGAATGATAAATATCTGACTACAACCTATTCACCCCAAGTTTATGTAGTGGTTTTGGGTGCTTGGCACACAAATGTGTTTCTCAAATGGTATGAGCCATGTTCCACTGAGATGACTTTTATTACTGCAGAGATTGTGCTTATTGACTGATATTGGTTGATTGTAATGACAGATGTCTAAGTGACCTTTTATGGCTGAAATGGGTAGTTTTGGCATTATTGGTTCATTGCTTACAGGGAATATAATCCGATACAATTTATTTATTTTACATTTGTTGACCGGGTTAGTCCGACTGACCCAAGTAGCCCTTTTTCACCGGAGGCCCAGGGAGAAAACCTCTGTACAGATTATGCAAAAAAGAATAAGTATACGGACATAACAGAAAGGCAGAAGAATAGTAGAAGTCTAGAATGTGTACATTAACAAATTAATGAAAAATAAGGCAGCCAAGTGACATGTAACAATAATTGGCAGTAGGCATAATATACATATGAACAACACAATAAATGACAGTAGACTCTCTGTACTAAGTTATCTTTAGAGAGTAGTAGAAAACATGAGGTTATCTGAATATGTCTAAGGAATTTATAAGGTACAGATAGGACAGATAGTGGAGTTGTATAGTAATACTTTTGCTTAAGGAGGGTGAAATCAGTGGCAAGTCCATTGATTTAGCAAGTATTCTTTAGTAACGACTTTAAATGTTTTCAGTGTGTTGGACCTAATTTCGAGAGGGAGGCAGTTCCATGCCTTGGTAAGTTATAGCTGTAAAGATTACATCCAGACTTTAGGTTTGTAAGTTACTAGAAGGTCTTGGGTGGAGCTCCAGTGAGGTCTAGTAGGTAAATAGAGATTAGAGAAGAAAGAGCTAGACAATTGGAAGGTTGGTAGAGGATGCAGTGAATGATCTGGAACTGGGTGAGAAGGAACAGATGAGGTAGTTCAAGCCACTTTAGCTGTTTCAGAGAGAGGCATTGATGGGGCTTATAGGTTTGCTGGGCAACAAATCTAGCTATCTTACTGTAAGTTGATTCTAGTTTGGCAAGGAAAGTTGAGTTTAGATTGGTGAAAATTTGAGAACCATACAGTAGACAGGGTAATAGGTAAGAATGAGAAAGAGTTATCTTGGCTTCTCTAGAGATAGTTATTTTGTTGCGACACAGAAGACCTAGTTTCTGATGAGTTTTCCTGATACAGTTGTTGATCTGTACGCCAAATTTGATTTGAATTGATTTGGTCATCAATAATAATTCCTAAAAGCTTTGTGTTGGATTCAACCTCAGTTAGGGTGTTATTTAGAGACTGTGTTGCGAAGGAGGATCTGATATGGTTAAGGTTTTTTGGTAGAAAAAGTAATAACTTGCTTTTTGGGGGGTTAAGGATTAGTTAATTTTTGGAGAGACAGTTTTCTACTGAGTTGAAGGTAGACTTTGCGGCAGACATGAGCTCAGTGGGTGAATCATCAGTAGTGAAGATGGTTGAGTCATCAGCATTTTGGACTAGAGATGAAAGAGGGCAGGAGGAGTAGAGAGAATTGGTAAAGATATTAAAAACTAGTGGCCCAAGGATGGAACCTTGTGGGACACCCATTTTAACTGGAAGAGGAGGGGAGTGAGCAGAGTGCCATTTAACTGCTTGAAGTCTGTCAGAGAGGTAACTGGCAAACTAGGCAATAGTAGAAGGGGAGAAGTTAAGATTAGTTTGTGCAGAAGAGGATGAGATACAGTGTCGAAAGCCTTTCAAAGGTCTAAGAGTATGCAGGAGGTGTTTGTTGTCATCTCTGGCTAAAGAAACAGTGTTAAGGAAGGATAGTAGGGCAGTGGTAGTGCTATGCTTGGGTCTAAAACCATGTTGAGTTGGAGAAAGGGAGATCAGGCAATCAGGGAGTTGTGTATAGTTTAGGTGACAGGAAGGGTTCAGTGATATAAATGTTATATAAAGTTTATTGCTGCTTTTACACTAGTTCTGGCATTGCTCAACTCAGTATATAGGGCAATATTTCTGATTTCTTGTATTTCTTTATTTACAGACACAACAGTATGCTGCAGCATTTAGGTCACAAAGCTGTTTTGAGCATGTAGTCAAAACATATTTGGGTGGGATGTAAGGCTTAGTGAGAGATATTTTATTGTTGATTTTTGGCATTGCTCAAACGGGTATTTTGGACAATATTTCTGCCTTTTTTTTACTTCTGTGTCTTATTGTAACCAGAGGGATGGTTAGGTGAGATAAAGTGAATTACTACTTTTGAAGCAATTCTAACATGCATCAACCAGATCATTTAGATATTTCTGACTTTATTATTTCTGTTTCTGATTCTACTCCGTGGTTGACTCCATGAGTTAAATGTTATTGCTTGCAGACTAGTACCAACATGGAGCTACTATATATGTTGGGCAATATTCCTGGCTCTGTCAGTATTGTGTAGAATTTAGGTGGGAGGAAGTGCTCAGTAATGTGTAAGCGTTATACTATTTTTACTGAATTACTCTGGTCTTTTCCTAACAGATGGTAAATGAGTCTGTTACACCTGCACCAGGTAATATAATGAATGCCTACTCAACAGGTTATATGCAGCAATTATCACCTGTGTCTGAGCATTCAGAACTTTGCAGTAATGAAATGTAGGCAATTATCACATTAACAATAAGTGCAGTTACAGTATAACACTGAGATGTAATGTGATCCTATCTCGCCTACATTCTGTACTGATGGGTTCGGAACAGATCCTCGGCTCCGACTCGGCACGCTATACAATAGAACGAAGTCTCTTATTGGCTGAGCTATCCCACATCCCAGGATGCACCACCACTGCTTCCCCAGATCTTGTTTGCCGCTTCTACAGCAAAGACGTGGTCTCGGACTTGGCTGAGCTAAGTGCTTATTACTTAAAAATTTCTGTCAGAAATTTTCTCTTATCTACCCAAAAGCTGTTTTAACAGCTATTCGTTGTTGTGTGACTGAGATTTGACTTTTTTTTTTTTGTGGTAAAATTTTCTTAGTTTGAGGGAAAGGATCCCGTTTAAGTTAGAGGGGCCTTGCCCTCGCGCGTTGTTAAAGCTTCTTAGTGCGAGTCTTTCTGTGATAGAGTTGTCTAGTTTTGGGTCAAGTGGTCTCGTTTAAGTTAGTGGGGCCTTGTCCTCAGTTTACGTATTTCTTTATTATTGTATTTAAAAGAATTTTTCTGTGGTAGTGATTTGTGTGACAACATGTCGAAAGAGCACAGACCATCAGGATTCAAAAAATGCTCTAAATGCAGTTACAAAATGTCCATTACGGACGACCACTCTTTGTGCGTTTATTGTTTAGGCCCTAAGCATCTTCAAGAGTCATGCAGCGTTTGTCACGCTTTTTCCTCCCGTGTCCTCCAAGAGAGGAAAAATAAATTGATTTTAAAAGGGCTTATCACCCCTTCCTTTGAGGAGGCTTTATGTTCTTCCTCTTCACCTTCAAAGAAGAAGAAATCGTCGGCTCCGACCAGCCCGTCGGAACCGGCTACAAAGAAATCTCGGCAGGCTTCTCCGTCGGCTCTACGGACTTCGGAGCCGGGGGTGGAACGGTCTGCCTCGATGCCTCCAGTCTCGACTCCTCTGGCTTCAGAGTCGACGGCTAGAGCTTTGAGAGGCGGGTCACCTTCATCGGCTCCACTGTCTTCGGAGCCGATGAGAGTTGCCTACTCAGACTCTTCCCCTTCGGCGCCGAAGTCCACTTCGGCTCCGAGGGAAATTGCAATGGTTGTGGAGTCTCCCTCGGCACCGATATTTATCGAGACTATTCGGAGCTGGTCCCCCAGTCCTTCGGAACCGGCGGAGAAGTCGACTCGAGCTCGTGGGTCTTCGAGAATGTCAGATTCGGACATAGACAGGGTGCTTCAAAGGCTGTTTCAGTCTCCGGTCTTTCAAAAGTTGGTTTCGGCTCCAGCCCAGTCGGCTCCGGAGCCGGTTGCCCACCGTGTTGTCTTGGTTCCTCCTCCAACAGCCTCGGCGCCGTTGGAGTCGGTGCTGGTGGAGCCAGTGGAGGTTTTCGGGTCGGTTCCGACCCTTACTCCAACCCCGCCTTTCAGGTCGGAGTTCGGTACACGGACCTCCTCTGTCGGCCCCGGGGGTGACGCATCGGGACCGATGTTTTCGGTTCCGAACCTCCCTCTCGGTGCGTCGGCTGCGGGAGTGCCGTCTACTGATGTGGCCTCAGGGGTTGGACCTTCCCAGGACTCTGGGGGTCCCGCCTTCAGGGCCATGAGGAGTGCTTTGGCCAAATCTTCTTTGGCCACCTCCACCATCTCACCGTCACCTTCCCTTGGCACGGAGACTGGTTCCTTTGTAGTCTCCCTGTCTCAAGACAGCGGAGCCCTGGGGCCTGAGGCCACCCCCATCCGGGGGTTCCCTCCTTCCTGAAGGTCCCTCCGAAGCGTCTTCGGAGGAACCTCCGAGGAAGAGACAGTGCAAGAGGAAGCACGTCGACTCCCCTGACGAGTCTCTCACCTCGGACACCGACCTCGATGATGTGGAGGGGTCCCCCAAGTCGTCCTCGGATGATGTCTCCTTTGCGGACATTTTGGACATCCTGAAGCAACGAGGCGACTGGCAGTCCAAACCCCCTTCCGCTGAGGAGTCGGTATTCCTCAAGGCCTTCGGGGCTCAGCCCTCCGCCTCCTGGGTATCTCCGCCCTTCGATGAGCTCCTGGATTTGATCTCTCGAAGGGCGTGGGAACACCAGTTCTGTGGAACGGTGCCAGCTCGCCCCAATAAATTTCTCTCAGCACCCCTGAAAAGGATTTTCTCTCCAAAGGTGTGGCTGTAGATGCCCTGGTGGTGGCATCTGCTACCCAACAAGATGTGGCAGAGGCTTCAACGTCCGTCCATCCTCCTAATAGAGTCTAGGAGCATGGATCGCGGAAGCGCACCCTTACTTCAGCAACCTTTACTTTAAGGTCTCTGAATTATTTGACGCACTTCACCAGACTTCAGAGGGATCTGGTCAAGGAACTTTCAGATACCCTCTCTGGTAACTTACCTGAGCAGTTGGCCCAGACGGTTAACTCTCAGCTGGCTACCCTATCATCGTTATCGAACTCGTCCATGAGGCTCATTTCATATGCAGCCGAGGGGGCGAGCAGAGCGGCGGGAACAGGCGTTGCTGTACGGAGACAAGCCTGGCTCCGCCTGTGTCATTTTGCGGAGGCCTTTAATTCTTCCTTTGCCGACGCTCCCTTTGATGGGTCCTCTCTGTTTGGACCCAAGGTAAAGGACACCTTGACTCGCTGCGAACAAGAGGCTAAGACTTTAACTGCCGTAGGGGCACGGTTTTCCACTCCCTTCAGGCCTTATCCCAAGGCTAGAAGAGGGGGGAAGATGTGGTTCTGTAAATCTCAAAAGCCTTACTCTTCGCAACAGAGCGATCCCCCTTCTAGAGGCAGAGGAGGGGGAAATTTTTCAGGAAGACGCCATCCCAGAGGCGGGGAGGCCCCCGCAACACTGGAGACTGCGAGTCCTTTCGTGGCTCCTCAACCTTCCAGCATCCCTGAAGGAGTGCCTGACTGTGCAGCTCCGGAGCCAGTCGGGAGTCATTTTTCGAAGCACCTAAAGGCCTGGGAGAGTATCACTCAGGACCGATGGGTGCTCCGAATCATCGCCGGAAGTTACACCATCCCTTTTTCTCAACCCCCCCCCCTCCATCCCAAAGAATCCCGGACCCGCCACCCAGTCAATGGGATCTTGCAGCCATCGAAATATCAAAGCTGCTTCAAAAAGGAGTCATCCAACCTGTTCCCGCAGGCCAGACTGGATTAGGGACTTACTCAAGATTCTTTTTGGTGCCAAAAAAGACCGGGGACTTGAGGCCCATTTTGGATCTCAGCAAGCTAAATCGATCAGTGAAAAAGTCCAAGTTCCGGATGGTCACCTTGCAATCCATTCTCCCGCTGCTGGAGAAAGGTGTTTGGATGTGCTCCATAGATCTCAAGGATGCCTATTATCACATCCTGATAGATCAGGCATCCAGGAGACACTTGCGCTTCAGCCTGGGAGACAGTCATTTTCAGTTCCGTGCACTGCCCTTTGGTCTCACCACAGCCCCCAGGGTGTTCACCAAATGTTTGGCGGTGGGGACTGCTCACCTGAGAAGTCTAGGATTCCAAGTGTTTCCATACCTAGACGACTGGCTCCTAACTGCCACCTCCAGGCGTCTACTCTTGCAAAATCTAGCAGCCACTATATCTCTAGGCAACTCCCTAGGAATCACCTTCAATTGGACAAAGTCCGTGTTGCTGCCATCTCAGTGCATTCGGTTTATCGGAGCAGAGATAGACTCAAAGCAAATGCGAGTCTATCTTCCTGCAGAGAGGATAGAAACACTACAGTCTCAAGTTAGAGCTTTGCTCCTCAGACATCGAGCCCCAGCGAGAATGGTCCTACAACTGTTAGGTTCCATGTCGGCCAACGTTCTCCTACTCCCCTTAGCAAGGTTACATATGAGGATTCTCCAGTGGCTCCTGTCAGTCCAGTGGTCTTATCAGGATCTCCCACTCAGTCACCACATTCTGATCACAGAGACGTGCAAACAGGACCTTCGTTGGTGGCTTCTTTCCTCCAACCTGGATCAGGGGCGACCCTTCGTTCCACCACCCCCAGTGGCCACATTGACTACGGACGCCTCCCAGACGGGGTGGGGGGGGGCATTACCTGGGCAGGTCAGTCCAAGGCAAGTGGCACTCCGACGAGAGTCTACTCCACATCAACATACTGGAAATGAGGGCGGTGTTTCTATCGTTGCAAGCACTACACATTTACCTCCCCCAGGGCACGATTGCCATTCAGTCCGACAACATGTCGGTGGTCTGGTACCTGAACAAGCAAGGAGGGACCAGATCCTACCCCCTTTGCAGAGAGGCCATGAAGGTATGGGATTGGACGATTGCAACCAAACGTTTTCTGGTAGCAACACACATTCCAGGGAGATCCAATGTGATAGCCGACAAACTGAGCAGAACTATTCTCTCCCCTCACGAGTGGTCTCTGAACGACAGAGTGGTAACTCAGATTTTCAGGAGATGGGGAACTCCTTGTTGCGACCTTTTCGCAACCCCCCTCAACACGAAATGCCAACAGTTCTTCTCTCTCACCCCAGTTCCAGGGGAGATTCCCAAGGACGCCCTAGTCCAAGCTTGGCCCACCGGTCTGCTATACGCCTTTCCACCGGTTCCCCTTCTTCCCAAGGTGATCCAGAAGGCGATTCGCTTGGAGAGCAAAATGATTCTAGTTGCCCCATACTGGCCTCGTCAAGTCTGGTTTCCCTTTCTTCGCAAATATGCATTAGACGGTCCATGGTTCCTGGATCTCTTGACCCATCAGTCGGGACAGCTACATCGGTCCCTTCACTCGTTGAAGTTAGCAGCTTGGCTCATCCTCTTCCGACCATAGTCAGGAACCATGCTTTGGACCCGGAAGTCATACATATCTTGTCATCGGCCCACAAGACTTCTACTAAGAAAATGTATAGCAGCAAATGGAAGAGATTTGCTATTTGGGCCCAACTCCGGGGCTTAGACCCCATGACAGCCCCGGTGTCAGAGGTTCTGAAGTTTTTAGCTTCTCTGTTCAACCAAGGTTGTTCGGTCTCTACCATCAAAGTTCAGTTGGCCGCTATTTCCAATTTTCACGAGTGCATAGAACCACCTTTGATGAGCAACAAGTTGTGTAAAGCCTTCATGAAAGGTGCTGGGCTGCTACGGCCCCTGATATCTCATCCCGCTCCACCATGGGACCTTAATGTGGTGTTAGGTGCTTTAACCTCTTCCCCCTTTGAACCGGCAGCAACTTGTGACTTAAAATTTCTTTCTTGGAAGAGTGCTTTATTAGTTGCAATTACATCAGCCAGGCGAGTTTCAGAACTTCAAGCCCTGTGTGTCAAACCACCATACCTGGTTTTTCACAAGGATAGAGTATCCCTCAGACCGAACCCATCCTTTGTTCCTAAGGTTTGTTCTCATTTTTGTCTGCAACAATCACTGGAACTTCCAGTTTTCTTCCCGAAGTATTCAAACAGAGCGGAGTATATCTTTCACACCTTGGATGTCCACAGACAATTACGCTTCTATTTGGATAGGACGCACCAAGCACGAAAAGCAGATCAGTTGTTTGTGTCCTTTTCGGACAATAAATTGGGCAAAGCCGTCACAAAAGTCACTATTGCCAAGTGGATCAGAGACTGTATCAGTCATACTTACTTCATTTCTAACAAAGAGCTTATAGCTACAGTGAAAGCTCATTCTACCAGGGCTATGGCTACTACAGCAGCCTTTCATTCCATTCTTGCTATTAGTGACATTTGTGCGGCGGCTACATGGTCTTCTCCTCACACCTTCATTTCTCATTACAAATTGGACGTGGCATCTCGGGGGCGAGCTTCCTTCGGTTCCACAGTTCTCAGGAGTGTTTTCCAGTGAGCCACCCAGGAATCAGGTGCTAGGGACGCTGTCCCATCAGTACAGAATGTAGGTGAGATAGGATCACATTACATCTTTTAGTTATGTACTTACCATAACTTTAGATGTATGGGATCCATCTTGCCTACATTCCTAATAACCCACCCTCCTTCCCCCTGCCTTGGAGATCAGAAGAGACCGGACGGTCCGAGTTCAACTGTTTCCTCTCTTGAAACACCTGGCAATATTATATCAACAGTCTATGTGTGTGTGCATGTGTGCGGACAAACAAGATCTGGGGAAGCAGTGGTGGTGCATCCTGGGATGTGGGATAGCTCAGCCAATAAGAGACTTCGTTTTATAGTATAGCGTGCTGAGTCGGAGCCGAGGATCGGCTCCGAACCCATCAGTACAGAATGTAGGCGAGATGGATCCCATACATCTAAAGTTTTGGTAAGTACATAACTAAAATTTATCACTTGTCAGGTAAAGCTCTCAGCAGCTTTTTGTATTTTGAAACACAGTACTGTATTCACTGTGGTTACAAGGTTCATATTTCTGTGACATGCCACAGCAGACCTGACCCCTTATGGGGAAACTGACCACGATAGTGAGGATGAGGTACCACTGGCACTCCTAAGTAAAGGTGGCACACACACACACCACTGGTCACCAAGTGCATTCTGATTTTGACACAGACTGTGAATTGCCTTTATCTGTGTTCAAGAAGGCACATGGTATCATTGACACCTATGAAGTCCTGCACAGGACAGTGCAGGTGCTGACAAGGATGTGGATGTGCCTCCCACTGTACATGAGATTCAGAGTAGTCCAGAATATGTGGATTGGGATGGAGAAAATCCACTAGATCTGAGATGAAGTAGCTCCTTGTCAAGCAAGGATATGATTGTGCGTTAGTGTGGAATGTCTGTTAGTACTTCACTGACACTGACGAGAGAGCACCATATTTCGGGAAATTAACTTTGCTAGGGAGCATATCAGTGTGCTAAGTAATCCCTCATTATGAAGACAGTAGTAGTACTTACAACATGGTAAAAAAACTTTGTATGCTGTACACATGTACAGATTTCACAGTTTTAGTCTTGTAGAATTGTGAGATTATTGGGGGTTAGGTTATGAAAACTATGAGGGAAGATGTCAACTTGCTAAATAATGCCTCATTTTGAAGACAGTATTAGTAGTTGCAACATGGTAAAAGAACTGTCTGTATGCTGTACACATGTACAGATATCGTAGGATTATGAAAATTATACATTTGCCGTGTTTCTCATTATTATGCCCATATCTTTGCAAGGGAGTATGGTAATGACATGCATCATGCATCGTTTTGAAGCTGACATTGAACCACACAATTTGTACACTTGTTTGTAGTCTGTCTGTTACAGGTGATGAGATATTATGCTTTGTTTAATTATCAATTATGGGAAATATATTTTCTGTGGATGTCTCAGGAAAGGAGCATCACACAGTAATGGTCAAGGTATCATTTTCAAAGCTGATATACGAACAAATTAATTACAATTGTATGGGTCTACATGGTACATTCAACAAAATGATGTGGTTTGTTTTACCAAAAAGATAAAAAAAAAATATGCATAATATTAGCATTTGTTGGCAAATATTTAATAATGAATTAGATGCACACTGTCAACATTTACACTGCTGGAAAGGTCAGTGTTTGCTGAACAACTTTCGCATTTACATTTTTAGTCTAGCTCTTATGGTTAAAGAGTTATGAACATTTGTTTTCTGTTTGGCATTACAAATGGATTTTCTGAAAATGAGCTCAGGCTGCACTGTTGTTCCTATGGTGGAAGTAGGCAGACAGCATTTTCTGAGCTGCTCCAGAGTGAAAGAGTTAAGAGGATTAAAACTCTCTAATCATTTGGGCACTTAGTTGGGGGCAGGGTGGTAGTTGGGTTATTTGCATAACTGGGAACACTTTACTCGATTTGCCGTAATCTAAGAAGAAGCATTTCTACAGTTAGAAGTTTTTCTTTGTGCATATTTTTAAATAGTTTTGACTTTTGAAATGAGTTATGTTTGTATTAATGTTGAGAGCAGTTAAGTGCCTAAACTTAAGTTGCCTTGGTGCATATGCACCCATTATGGAGAGGAATAAAACTTAATACAGGAAGCTTGTCTTTTGCTCTGAGTTTATCTTTCCTTGCACGGAGCGTAAATGGGTTGGTGGACAGTAATAAAGTTCAAAAAGCTCTAACTCGTATTAGAATTCTCAGACTGCAGGTAATTGTGTTCCAGGAGACTCAACATAGCAGGAGCATCTGTGACTGGAAGGGGCAAGCCTTTTTCGGATGCCTTTGATTTGTTAATATAGAAAGAGGTACTACATCAGCAATAGAAGAACTAGGGGATGATTATGGTAGATGTGTTACCCTAAGGGATATTATCAAGGATTAACATTCCTTTACATACCTCCAAAAGCTAGCTGGGAAAGCATAAGATCTATGCTAAATGAAATCCTTAGCTTTCATCAAGGAATCCTAGTAGGGGATGGAGAGAGAAGTCAGCAAGCAAAGGAGAGTGGTTGTGCTGAAACTGAATTCATCCTCAAGTCTTGGTGAGTACCTTCATGAGGTGGGCACTGTTTTTCACAAAGTCTCACCAAGACGACACTGATGTATACACTGTATTTATATGGCATATATCATGAACAGAAGTTGGTCAAAAATTTAAAAAGCTGAGTGCGCAAGACCCAGGATAAAAAAGTGCCCAAACCTGGGTACGCGCATTGATGCTAGGACTGAAAAAAATGACAGGGTAGAATCCTCAAAATACAGAAACATTCCTACAGTGGGGCCAAGCCCGGGGGGAGGAAGATGGGCCCCCCTGTTTTAGAAGGAAGCAGCAGTCCACAAAAATCACAAAAACTGATGGGCCCAAAGAAGAGCCATAAAGACGATAGAGTGGACTATTGAGGCTAGAAAGAAATTATGTATTGTTACTGTTATGCAAAAACCCCAGAATTCCCAGACACAAAGTATACAAAAAGACTGAAAGAGAAATTAGAGGAAAAAAAAATGCTTCTACAAGAAAAACTGTTAGAAGCTTCAAATAATATGTGCTTATTAATAAGCAGATTTGTGAAAAACAGTATATATACCACAAAACCTTCATCTGTTTGGAAAAATAAGCATTTGAGGAAGTGCGAAAATAAAAACAAATCCTAGAGATTTTTGAAAAGTATAAAAAAGAAATATGGACATGGGAAAGAGAGTTATTTGATATGGTGCAGTATTTATGTAAAGGCGAAAGCCAAATTAATCTATGTAAAGAAGGCATCCCAAAGATATTCAAAGAGAAATAGAGACAAAGGCAACCAGATATGGAACATTTCACAATAAAAAATATCACAGAGAGGGAATGTAAAATAGAAAATTAGTAAAGCAGAAGTTTAAAAAAAAAAATATCAGTCAAAGTTATGGAGTGCTTGCGAAGTAAAGGATTTGATGTAGAAATTCTAACACAGGTTACATCATAGCATGATGGAATGAGAAACCGGAAGATCAGGAGACATCTGAATAGGAAATATGAACATGGGAAAGAAAAATAAATGTAATATGGTGTAATACATGCAAAGGAGAAAGCAAAACGAATCGGTACAAAAAGAGCAGCACCAAAGGTATTTGAAGAGAAACTCAGGCAAAGGAATCCGGACATGGAAAACTTTACAATACAAAAAATAAGAACACAGAGGAAAAGTAGGAAAGGAGGTTAATAATGGAAAATTTAAAAAAAATAGAAACTGAGGTTATGGAGTGCCTGCGAAGTGAAAGATTCAGTTTAGAAAATCTAATTCAGAAAGCACCACAATGGGAAAGAGGAATAGGCATCCAAATTAAGGGGGAAGCAATTGGTCAGATGCCATATGAGGATATTTTGGAGCCTTCCACAGGAAACCAATATAAACATTCACTTGAGGCTGGACAGGAAGGAACAGGAAACTGTGGAATCTCTCACGCAGTCAATGTTGAGTAATGATAGGCCAGTGAGTTCCTATATGACAGAGCAACGGATGGCACAGGCTGAAATTGAAGAGAATGTGCCACAGGAAGATGCTAGAGAACTTTCTATAGAATGCCCGCAGGAAACGGAAAACAAAAACTGTGCTTTCAGTTTAGAAGAAAATGAGCTAAGAGAGCTGTTGCTTGATTTAATAGTGATTGACATATTAAGATCATTGAAAGAAAAAGACTGCAGAAGGTCAGTAAAACCCAAAAAGTCAGAAGTTTGATAAAACAAATGAACACAGTAATTAGGACTGTCCATAGAGAACCATGTGATATAACAGAAGTAAACAGGATACGTTACTGTGCAGCTAAATTAATAACTGATAAAGTCCTACCACAAGAACACAGGGTAGTGAGGTAAAGGAAGGGGAGAAATCAAATACCATCATGAAATAGAGAAAATTATAAAGCAGTTAAGACAAGAAGTGTCAAGAGGGAACAGATCAACAAAAATACTTAGGATGATGGACGTGATAAAAGCAATGTGCAGTTTTAGAACAGATCAGGATCCATCATGCACTATTGCAGATAAACTAAAAATCTCAGCACAGGAGGAAAACCTTGGAAGATACACAGATACATTTATTTATTTAGTTTATTTAACGGGATGGTCCACTGGGCCTAATGAGCCCATTTTCAGCGGAGGCCCGGTTAGAAAAAGCTTGACATAATATGACAGTACATACAAGAAAATAGCATGCATTATAGAGTATGATGCAGTTACAATGGAGTAAAACATTGAAATTAACATTAATGCAGAGTTTATACAGCCACACTGCATTAGAAATAATGTAATCCCAATGGTTCAATGTTGTATACATATTTACACATGTCTACCTTGTATAGTATTACTAACATTAATGGTAGAATTAGATGATTGTGAAACAGCTTTGAAAGATTGTTATTGGGTTGTGGGGGTTAAATATAAAGGAAAAGTACAAAATAAGCAATTTATTGATGACTTAAAAATGTTTTATAGAGAATTGGGAAACAAGTTAAAAGGAATTGTGAAAGACCACCAAAAAAGAAGAATATATTTTGGGAAAGTATTTATGAAGATCCTGTGGAACATGACAAAGACGCTAAATGGATAGAAGCAGTAAAAGAAAGAATAAGAAGTTTAAAGGTGCAGGATATAAAATGGGATGAAGTAGTAACAGCCAGAGAGATTGAAACAAAGTTAAGAAAAGCCTCTAATCTGCAAACCACAGGCCCATGTGCAGTGCCTAACTTCTGGTTAAAAGTACATCCTTGCATGAAGATTTAGCCATGGTAAGAACTATTTATGTGCGCACCCCAAACACCAACCTGGCTAACAGCAAGAAAAATAATGCTCCTACTTAAGAGTGAACCTGCAAGCGACCCTAAAAATTATAGACCAATAACTTGCCTTCAGAAAATGTATAAACTATATACTGGAATTGATGCCGACAAAGTTTATAGTCATTTAAAAGAAAACTCTATTATGGCAATAGAACAAAAGGGCAATAAAAGTCATATGGAACGAAGGATCATTTGTTGTTAAAGTCATAGTGGAGATCTGTAAAAAAGGGGGAAAATCTAAGTATGGCATGGATTGACTACAAAAAAGCATTTGATAGTATCCCACATTTATAGATAAGTGTCCTTTAAAATGTATGATTCACCCTACACTGATCGACTACATTACAGTGACCATGAAACAGTGGCAGACCACTTTGCAATTAAGCCATGATAAAGGACAAGTTATTATCCCCAGGGATAAAAATTCAAAGGGGGATATTCCAGGGTGACTCTGTCACTGCTGCTATTCTGTCTTGCCCTTAAGCCATTAAGCTGTGTACTTAACAGCTAAGTCATTGGGTATAATTCAGCTCCTGGAAAACAACAAAGTGTAAAGACTTCTCATTTTTTGTTTGCAGATGATTTAAAACTGTATAGCTCATCAGATGAGGAACTGAGAGCCAACTGCAAGTTGTTAAAACTTTTTCAGATGATATAAGAATGTCTCTTGGACTTGATACATGTGCAAAAGCAAACTTTAAAGCAGGAAAACTGCAGCACCAAGAAACCATCAGTTTGGAATTAGAATGTGATATAAAAGAAGTTGATCAAAAGGAAGTGTATAAATATTTGGGAAATGATGAAGGGGTCAACAATAAAACATGAGCAAATGTGAATAAAACTCAGTAAGGAATACTTTAGAAGACTTAAATTAATCCTGAGAACAGCGCTGACAAATAGGAACAAGATCCAAGCTATACATCAATTTGTTCTTCCTGTCCTAACGTACAGTTTTGGAGTGATTGACTGGCCCCAAAAAGTGTTGGATAGATTAGATATTAAAACAAGAAGGATGCTTCATGCTCACCATATTATTTGTATAAATCAGTGCATACCAAGATTATATATTCCCCGTTCCGAAAGAGGGACAGGCCTTCTTGAAACTTACTACATGTATAGATCTGCAGTCGTAGGACTGCACACACATCTGCTGACCTCACATGACCCAAACGCGTGAAAGTTTTGAAACATGAGGAGAATAAATCTAAGATGACTTCTCTGTTTAATCTAGCAGAAGCATTATCTGCATCAAGCAGGAATGGAAATCAAACCAGAAGTAGATGAAAACCAGCCAGGAACTGAATGTGCTAAATAAAAGAAAGAATATAAGGTGAAGGACCAGATGGAAGGCAAGAAATGTGGAAAATGCATAAATATAGTTGCAAGTATAGAAAACTTCTGAAAGAACCTCATTTGATCAAGATCGAATGCAGGAATGGTTAAAGAGAGGCAAATTCAAACCAAGAGATGAATGGTTAATATTACGTACACATTGTTTCTCCCACATGTTCAAAGGACTATGTAAACCAGACAAATCTAGGTTTTGTAAAACAGAATTGGAAACAGTTGCACGCCTCATTGCTGGATGCGACATACTAATTGCAGAAGGACTGTGTACTGAAAGGCATAATTATGTGGCAAGACTGTTGCACTAGGGATTGTGTAAAAATTATGGTATTGCAGTGGCTGAAAAACACTGGAAACATGAGACAGAGCATCATAGAAAATGAAATCTACATCACATGGGTCACCCATTACCAACAGTTCAAAGGAGAGATGCTAGAAAACTGGATATAGTGGTCCATGAAAAGAAGACAAAAGTATCATTGATCATTGAAATTGCCACACCCAATGAGTACAGTGTCTTGCATCCAGAGAGAGACAAAGTCATAAAATATCAGGATTTGCAGGCAGAAATGAGAGCAATGTTAAAGAAAGATACCCAGACAGTTCCAATAGTAGTAGGAGCAACGGGCATACCTCTCAACCTGGAAGCATCAAAAATCTGGACAAGGCCCATAAAAAATAGCTACAAATCTGTACGCTGATTAACATAAAATCTGCATACATAATTATCTAACCCCACCCACTCCAGTGGAATTGTGGGATATCAACTTTCAAATGGAAACTGAAGAACAGACAACCAAAATATAGCACGAGAGTCCCCCTGCAGCCATTCCAATGCCTCATTACCCGGCTATTTCACCCCATTTACCATAAACACTGTGTGCAATACTGCTTTACTTCTGCAATAATTATTTTGATTTTATGTTTACATTTTATAGTACAATGCACAAACACGAATAGGTATCTGCTAAACAAAGCAATACTGTCTCACAATGAAAATAGACTTGGCATTAAAACTTCTCTGCCCTTGAAGCGCACATTCATTAAAACAGCATTGAAACCCATACCACATACAAAGAAAATGCATCTGGCCACTGGCCAGTGTTGGATAAAGATTACCTTTGGGCTGTTTTCAAATCATAGTCCCCTTGCACACAAAACAAGAAACATATATGTGTTCTTTGATGCACCTTCCTGACTTTATTAAATTATGTTCCTTGTATAATACATCACAAACTTGTTAGAATTAAGTTAGAGCGCATTTTAAATTTATAGTTTGAACAATTTTCCAGTAGGCAATGAACCAATAATGACAAAACTACCCAATTCAGAACATTTGTATCATAAAAGTCTACCAGCACACACACACAAAATTGCATTTTAAATGTATTGTTTGAACATTTTTCCAGTAGACAATGAAACAAAATGCATGAACCAGTAATGACAAAAACTGCCCAATTAAGAACATTTCCATCATAAAAGTGTAAATATATAAATAGAATGACAGTAGTGTAAACCACAAGTACCCTATTTTGCAAAAAAGCAAACATAAATAAATATATAAATAGAGAGACAGAAAGATAGATAGACAGATATGTAAAAAAGTAAATAATCAAGTAAGTACCTGTTACATATTTGTGCGGGGTGTGTATATGAGCATGGGTCCCTTGCAGACATGTGCACAGGCGTTTCTAAACTTACTCTTGTGAATAGCACCAGTACAGTCTGCAGTATTGTACAGAGATTTTCAACAGAGTAGGTGTTGTACAGAAGAACTGCATGCCATGGATGGTCATATCTGAGCAATGGTTACACATTATATATATATTTATATATGTATACATACACACACGCATTATATATATATATATATATATATATATATATATATATATATATATATGTCTGTGTGATTAGTGAAATGCTTTCACTACTTTTGACAATTACTATACACAAAATCTGCTTGTTCACATCAAAAAGACTCTCTTTTTTGACATTCAGAATTATAACCTTAGTTCTATACAGTAAGATTTTATAAATGTTAGTGTCTGTATGAAAATTACCTCCAGGCACGGGAAAACCCCTACTATTTGAATAGTACTTATATGTAGTGCATAAGAACTATGAACACACATGTTCTTAAATTCTTTCAGAAATGCAAATCCTCCACAACATGTGATAGTAACAGTTTCAGTATTATAAATACATCCTCTTTTTGTGTAGTATATAGATTCTTATCAGGTGAACCCAGTTTTGCTTTTCAGGCCTTGTTCAGCCTTACTACCTATTATCTCCTTTCCCTTGAAAAAAAAAATCATCAATGAATGCCAATTTAAAAGAACTAGTTATATAACAAAATACCAGTATGTCAACAGCATCAAGTGTCCTCTCACTTGGGGAACAAGCGACATTCAAATTTCAGTTAGACAAATGTTTGCATTTCATAAATTCATGCCTTGAGTCTCTAGCTCCAAACTTCTATGCTAGAATAAACATCTTCACATCTTAGTTAAAGCTGTCCAAAACATGGCCTGTGGACTGCATTGCTGCATTAGTGAAAGAAGCAGGGTGACAAGCATATAACTAAATAGGGCTCGCTCACTGTCTCTCCATCACTCATACACACACACTCTTCAGCTTTCATACCAACATTCACTCTCTCTCTGATCACTCACACACAAGCTCTCTTCAACTTCAGTACCTGCATTCATTCACTCACTCACTCTCTCCAATTGCTCTCACACACACACACACACACACACACACTCACACTCTTCGCCTACCTGCATTCACTCACTTTCTCCGATCGCTCACACACACACAAACACACACTTCACCTTTCATACCTGCATTCACTCACTTTCTCTCTCCGATCGCTCACACACACACACACACACACACACACACACACACACACCATTCACCTACCTGCATTCACTCACTTTCTCTCTCTGATCGCTCACACACTCTTCACCTACCTGCATTCTCTCTCACACACACACACACACACACACACACACACACACACACACACACACACACACACACTCTTCGCCTACCTGCATTCACTCACTTTCTCTCTCCGATCGCTCACACACTTCACCTTTCATACCTGCATTCACTCACTTTCTCTCTCCGATCGCTCACACACACACACACACACACACACACACACACACACACACACACACACCATTCACCTACCTGCATTCACTCACTTTCTCTCTCTGATCGCTCACACACTCTTCACCTACCTGCATTCACTCACTTTCTCTCTCCGATCGCTCACACACTCTTCACCTACCTGCATTCACTCACTTTCTCTCTCCGATTGCTCACACACACACTCTTCACCTTTCAAACCTGCATTCACTCACTTTCTCTCTCCGATCGCTCACACACACACACACACACACACACACTCTTCACCTTTCAAACTGACATTTACTCACTTTCTCTCTCCGATCGCTCACACACACACACTCCACCTTTCAAACCTGCATTCACTCACTTTCTCTCTCCGATCTCTCACACACACACACACACACACACACACACTCTTCACCTACCTGCATTCACTCACTTTCTCTCTCCGATCGCTCACACCTCACACACACACTCTTCACCTTTCACACCTGCATTCACCTACTTTCTCTCTCCGATCACTCACACACATACACTCTTCACCTACCTGCATTCACTCACTTTCTCTCTGATCGCTCACACACTTTTCTCCTTTCAAACCTGCATTCACTCACTTTCTCTCTCCGATTGCGCGCACGCACACACACACACACACACACACACACACACACACACACTCTTCACCTACCTGCATTCACTCACTTTCTCTCTCCGATCACTCACACACACTCTTCACCTTTCAGACCTGCATTCACTCACTTTCTCTCTCTGATCTCTCACACACACACACACTCTTCACCTTTCAAACCGGCATTCACTCACTTTCTCTCTCTGATCGCTCACACACACACACACACACACACACACACATTTCAGTTACCTCAAAAAAGAGCAAGCTGTGCGGCAACTCCTCCCATTCTGCCTGGAAAACTCTGCAGTTGTACGGTAGCAGTCCGTTGAGCTGAAATAGCTTAAATCCAAAACGGTAGTCCCAATATTGAAACAGACGCGCTCCCACGCTTGCACGTCCCTTGAACTTAATTCCGACGGACTGACGGAGCTGACGTTATCGCGCATGTGATGACGTTGGCTCCAAAAGCGTGAAAAATGAAAAAGTCTAAACAAATAGGTGAAAAATCAGAAATGAAGGGGTGCCACTCTGGAATCGTGGCACCCCATTATTGGGACCCCAAAACTCGGTAAAAACCGAGTAATTCAGGACGGTTGGGAGGTATGGCAACGAGTCTTATAAAAAAGAATCTACAATCGTATTTAGATGTGTTACCAGTACATGTAACCCCATACAAATTGCAGGAGGAGTCATTACTGGGCACATTGCAGGGGCTGCGAAGAGCACTTCTGGCGGACATCAAAGATTGAAACAATACTAATTTCATGAACTTTATCCTTTGACTTAGGAATGGGGTCCATTCCCATCATGGTATTAGAAACCCAAAAGACTTGGAGAAATTAAAAAAAGGGATTGGACTATTGCATTTGATAGTAAAGATGCAGACAAGTGGGCCTTTGGGCTAGTAGATGCTATCATTTGGAATCCATGGAGCATATATTTCACTTTTTACTCAAATGTACACCAGGCCCAAGCTAGATAAGACTAGATCTATTTCTTGCAAGAACATTTTGTCATGGCTTAAAAAATGATTACATCTCCCATAACTGTCTTGAAAAATGTGCCCGACAATATGATACTCCAAGTGCAGGAGACAAGTAGCTACACAGGACATTAATGGTTCCCCACATATTTGCAGCCCTCCAAGTGGGAGAGCTGATAAAATTAGGCAAAAGCCCTAACTCAGTTATAACTGAATTAAAGAAGATTAAAAGAAATACAAGACAAGTACTCCAATTAAGGGAGAGCAAAATTAGACAAAAGCACAGGCAATACTTTAATTTAAAATGACTCAAGGTACTGCATTCATTGAATGAGGAAGAAATGCCAAATAATGAGAGGAAATGAAAGCAATGCAGTACAATACCGCCTGTCTTGACTTAGCCAAGGCTTTTGACACAATCCCCCACTCAGGTATCATTCAGAAACTCTCCCAGCTGGGGATTAACCCATACTCCACTAGATGGGTAGACAACTGTCTCACCGACAGAATGCATACTGTCAAAGTTGGTGATTCCACATGTACTAGTAGACCAGTTACTAGTGGCATTCCATAATGATCTGTGTTGGCCCTCTACTGTTTGAAATCTATTTCTCGGAAGTCCATGCCAAAGTAGATGGCTTGTGGCTTACCAAGTTTGCTGATGATTGCAAACTGGGTGCAATTATTGAGTCCCAAAATTATGTTAACATATTACAAAAGTGGCTAACACAGACAAATGATGGATACCAAAGCCTCGGACTAAAACTGAATGCAAACAACTGCATTATTATCCCCTTTGGCAAAGAGGAAATCCATGCAAATTACAGTATTGACAGCAACCCCTTCCCCCAAGTTCAAACCCAGTGGTGCGAGATTTGGGATCACAGGATGATAGCATTCTAAACATCGATCACCATGTGTCCAGAGTGGTAAGGAAAGCCTTCTATGAAATAGAAAATTCACCCCATGATCTCTTCTGCAGCGCTGCTTGACAGGGGCACAGGAAAATAACTTTCTTGGGTGGCAAAAAACAGGGAACCTTTTTGGCTAGGCTTATATAAGCCCCAGGGCTGATAGCCTAGTACCTACCTATGAACCTACATTGTGCATCTCATAAGTAAGAGCATTGCATCCAAGACTACGGATGTTATTACTCCTCTGTACCTTACTGTCATCAGACAACTAATAGAGTACAATGCTCCCTTTTGCATGTACCTCACCAGACACCTGCAACAGCTGGAGAGACCACAGAGGTTTCTCATCAAGAAAATTCAGGGCCACCAAAACATGACCTACATGGAAATTGTAAGCCCTGTCACTGTACTCTGCATCCTACAGGCTGCTGAGAGGTGACTTGTGCCTGGCCTACAGAGCAGTGTCTGACCCTGCCCAAATGGAAATGCTGCACATCCACAAATTAAATGGGATAAGAGTCACTTCCTCCAGGGATCTTAACCTAGCCTGTGACATTAACAGAACATGCTGGAGAGACAGATATATCTTCCAGAGATTGCTGCTGCTGTGGAATGAACTCCCACGTGAAGCAGAGCTCTTCAGTGACTCTATTCATGTGCACCCTATACAATTGGATGGGAGACTGTAAATTCACCCTGGGGTGGCACCTATGTCCCTCATGGACAGGGGAAGTTGGTGCTGACCATAGATTCACTCTGTGAATAGCGACCATCTAAACAAGGTCAGTTAGGGAACCCTAAAGCCATTATCCTAGTAAACTCCTATTAAACTATGCCTATTTAAGTGAACTGTATGATGATAAAGCACCTCCATAAGATGGTTTTACTTCAGAAATGCCCCCAGACTGTAAAAGGCACTCACTAGGGGGCTTAGATCCAAAAAAGTGGAGAAAGGGATACGCAAGTTAAGTGATAAGGCAACAGGTGAGGTGTCTTGTGACCAGGAACAAATAGCCAGTTTATTGTTGACTTTATCAGAACTTTTTATAGCTTGCATGATGTGCAGGGTGAATGGTACATGAATATGGACAACTTTTTATCAATGTTTCAGTTGCCTACCCTGGCTAAAGCTAAGACTGACAGCCACCTGTTACCTGTGACAATCTGTGAAGTCATGGTGACCCTGGTTAAGCAAGTGCATGGTGGAACACCATGAAATTGTGGAAGAAAGGGTGAGATACCTTAGGAGAAATATGGGTGATATCACATATAAGGAGACTGTAGTTGCAGTCATTCCAAAGACGGTAAAGACCCAACAAAAGCCACAACTTGTAGACCTGTATCTATTCTAAACCTTGACTTTAAAACATTTATGACAATCAATGCCACCCACTTAGTCTAAATTTATCAACTGCTGTAAAATACTAGCTAATGTGTCTTTATACCAACACGACAAACCGTTGGAAGAAAAATGCACTCCCTAGGGATTTATCAGTGGAACTTAGAATGAAAAAGTATAATAAAATAGGGTAGATTTCTGAAGAAATTTATGAATGTATTTTGTATGGAAGATGTGAATTTAATGCTAGGAGCTGTGATAGAATGTATATACTATTCCCAAAGGTACAGTAACTGTACTAGATAGGATTGAAATTACATTTCACAGGACCATGTACATTTTAATTGAAAGCTTCAACAGATATCCAGTAATGATTTTCAGATCATGCACTGGCAAAAACTATGCCAAAAGTACAGTGTAATGAAATAAAAGTGAGACACTGCTTTCCTACTTGCCTTTTGAAGAGAGAAATTTAAAGAGTGGATAGTGGGCATTAACATTAAGAATTTTTAGAGAGGATATAATTTTTTCATCAGGGATAGCTAGTGATTGGAATAAAATGAAAATGAAGTTTAAAATGGGGTAGAAATAACAGAAAAAGAGATAGTTAAATTAATAGGAATTATCTAGAGGGGCTGACAAAGGTTAAAGTATTGCAGAATAAGGGGATCCTCACAGAACACAAAGAGGAATCACGGAGAGCTAAAGGGAAAATAAGACAGTATTTGAAAATATGCATGTGTTTAGAAATATTTCTGTTAAGCAACTATTTTTTGATAACTTAAAAGCACAAAACTTTTAGTACAACAACTTAGTATAAAAGGTTGTTCCCAATTTTGGGAGCTTGTGACTAGAAAAATAATGAGAGATCCTGTAGAGGTATTGGAGATGTATCGGAAATTTTATGAAAATTTATATAAAGCAGTGGGATTTAGAGTCCAGCAAAGCACAAATGGAAATATATATGGAAGGCTTAATTGTGCTAATGTTTGAGAAAGATGAAGCTCAATAACTGATGGTTAAGATGGGAAGAGATAATGTAAAAACTGTGATGTAGTCAGTATACAGGAAAATTACCAGGAACAGATGGTATTCCTGTATAAGTTTGGAAGGTAGGGGGGGAAGAAATTTATAAAGATTAGAGAGGGGACCACCAGCATCTTGGAAGAAAACTGTGGGGGGCGGTATTACCCAGAGAGTTCAAAACCCTTCTGATCCAGTTTCATATAGACCCATTTCAATTTTAAATCATGATTATAAAGTGTTTGTCTATACTAGTAAATAGACTAGCAAATGTATTGCTAGAATTGGTGGACATGGATCAGTGAAGTTTTGTGGAAGGGAGACAGACATTTGACAGCATTAATAGAACAATGATATTCAGAGGGGACCAAAATGTAAGGAAATGCAGCTGCTGCTGTTGGGTTTTGATGCAAAGAAAGCAACTGATAAGAGAAAGGAAAAATGACCATTTGGCAAGTGTGATGCATTGGCTAATACTTGATGTACAGAACTTATATACCAGTATATATCATGCACATGGTTTGTAGGGTGTACAACATTTCTATATGAATGTCTGGCTACTATGTATATCGTAGAACTTAGATTTTTGTTTAGAAAATAACTTTTTTATGTCTAATGTAGTTATTTATAAATTTAATGTAGGTACAGCCATGACTATCACTTGCTCCCTGCTTATGCTAATTTATTGATGGGTTTGTTTGAGATCAAGTATATTTACAGTTCACTAGTTTTTTCAGAATTATGTGATTAAACATTACTGTTGCATAGATAATTTGATTTTTTTTTATGTAATGGGGTTTGAGAAAAAGCTACTTCATCAGTTTGTGAATTAAATGGGAGTAACTTAAATTTACGGTTTGTAGGCAGTTTATGTGATAGTCTAATTATCTAAACGTAACTTTTATTTGTGGCCAAGGATGGTAAGATACATACCGAGTTATTTTGCAAGACTTCAGGTGTGTTGGATTATGTACAGTGGATATAAAAAGTGAACACACCCCTGTTAAAATGCCAGGTTTTTGTGATGTAAAAAAATGAGACCACAATAAATAATTTCAAAACTTTTCCCACCTTTAATGTGACCTATAACCTGTACAATTCAGTTGAAAAACAAATATGTGGAAAAATATAAAAAATACAAAATGTACAATAAGCTGGTTGCATAAGTGTGCACACCCTTAAACTAATATTTTGAAAGTACCTTTTGATTTAATTACAGCATTCAGTCTTCTTGGGTAGCAGTCTATCAGAATGGCACATCTTGACTTGCCAATATTTGCCCACTCTTCCTTGCAAAGCATTCCAAATCTGTCAGATTACGAAGGCATCACTTGTGCATAGCCCCCTTCAGGTCACCCCACAGATTTTTATTGGATTTACGTCTGGGCTCCGGCTGAGCCATTCCAAAACTTAATTTTTTTCTGGTGAAGCCATTCTTTTGTTGATTTGGATGTATACTTTGGGTCATTGTCATGCTGAAAGGTGAAATTCCTCTTCATCTTCAGCATTCTAGCAGACGCCTGAAGGTTTTGGGCCAATAATGACTGGTATTTGGAACTGTTCATAATTCTCTCCACCTTGACTAAAGCCCCATAACACATTTTCCCACATGCTTTTGGGAGACTTGATGTATTGTTTTGCAAATTTTAGCTGGGTCTGGCTGTTTTTCTGTGTAAAAAAAGGCTTTTGTCTTGCAACCCTACCCCATAGTCCAGACATATGGAGAATATGGGAGATTGTTGTCACGTGTAGTACACAACCAGTACTTGCCAGAAATTCCTGCAGCTCATTCATTATTGCTGTAGGTCTCTTGGCAGCCTCCCTGACTAGATGTTTTTCATCAATTTTGGAGGGACGTCTAGTTCTTTGCAATGTCACTGTTGTCCCATTTTTTCTCCACTGTTTGATGACTGTCTTCACTGTGTTCCATGGTATATCCAATGCTGTGGAAATTTTTTTGTACCCTTCTCCTGACTGATACCTTTCAACAATGAGATTGCTTTGATGCTTTGTAAGCTCTCTGCGAACCATGGCTTTTGCTGTAGCAGGCAACTGAGTAAATGTCAGGAAAATTTTACTATGACAGCTAAACTTCATTTGGTGTTAATCAGAGTTAATTGATTGCAGGTGTGTACCCAAGAACACTGAATGTTGTAATTAAATAAAAAGGTACTTCAACAAAGTATTAGTTTAAGGGCATGCTCACTTATGCAACCAGCTTATTGTACTTTTTTTTATTTTTTTCCCCTAATAGATTTGTTTGTTTTTCAATTGAATTGTACAGGTTATAGGTCACAGTAAAGGTGGGAAAAGTTTTAAAA
Organism: Protopterus annectens; assembly: GCF_019279795.1. Lineage (NCBI taxonomy): Eukaryota > Metazoa > Chordata > Ceratodontiformes > Protopteridae > Protopterus > Protopterus annectens. The sequence goes on from NC_056745.1 coordinate 1,355,682,529, forward strand.
TGATTTATTGTGGCCTCATTTTTCTATATCATAAACACCTGGCATTTTAACAGGGGTGTGTACACTTTTTATAGCCACTGTACATGCCAATAGTTTTTATCCTGCCAGTCTTATGGATTCTTTACCTTATGGTAAAATGTTGACAGTAAGAAGGACTTGTAGTCGCAGACAAGATTTTTTAGTGGAGGCTCAAAATGTAATGGATGTATTTGCAAAGGGCAAACGTAAGAAAACTAGTATGCAAATGGCTTACAGTAAAGTTGCTAGACTGGAGGAGGCATTAGGTAATAATTATACTGTTGAATTAGGCAAGAATAAGCAATATTTAAGAGATAAGAAACAGAATTCAGGTAAAACATATACATTTTGTGATAGAATTTAATGTGTTTTCCCATGAGAAACGAAGTTTGGTTAAAAGGACATGGCCTTTAATAGCCAAAGATAACACAGTGTCAGAATACGTATAAAGTGTTCCTAAAATTTCTTGTAAATGGAGTAATTTGTCAGATAAATTAATAAGTAATTTTTTCAGATATTCAAATAAGCTACATTCAGGAGTAGTTTTATCCATAAGGAGTACCTACCCCTGTGGAAATCGTTGAGCTTGTTTCAATGTTAGTCAACTTTTCTAAGATTAATGGTGTGGTATTTGCACCTATAGATTCTTTTACTTATAATTGTAGTCAGGCAGTGTATGCCTTGACTTGCCCTTGCAGTTTGGTCTATATTGGTGAAACCAAAAGAAAATTTAATGATAGAATAATGGAACACCTCAGGGGCATACATGTCAGTAAAATGGATACAGCAATGTGAGAGCGTTTTATGAAGAAACATAAAAATCCTGATGTATTGTTAGCTACAGTTTTATTACAAGTTAGTATCGGACTCTGGTACCTAGGGGGTTAGAAAGCAATTAATTGGAAGTTAGTTGATTTAATTATTTTATAGTTTTATAGTGTGCTGTATTAATTGATGTTTGGTATTGTACAAAACTTGTGGTTTTGCACCTCTTCCTTTGAAAGTGCTAAAATAATTCTGTGTTGAAGTAAAGAAGAGTACTGCTTTGTCATAGTTTTTTTAAATCTTTTTATTGTTTTTGTAGTATTTGATAGAGTAAGCTGGGATTGTATGCATTTGCATTCCCTGATAGAGTAATGTTAATTAGGAAGATGTATGCAGGGTCAGGTGCAAGAATTAATGTGGGAGAGTTTATTTCTGATAAGTTGTGTTTGAACAGAGGAGCCAGACAGGAATGTCTTCTTTTCCCTTGATGTGCTTTAGTTTAGAGCCATTGGCAATGAACATAAGGGACTCAGAAATTCAAGAATATAATTGGAATGGTAATCAAGAAAAGTTGGTATTATTTGCAGATATGATTTTGTACTTGGAAAATCCAGAAAAGAATATTTTGGTCTTTTTCAGGATATAAAATTAAAAGCTATAGTGGTAAATTATGTACCCATTTGTGAATTGCTTCTGTAATACTCATATTTATGGGTAAACAGTAAGGTAAAGTATTTATTTGTATGGATTAAAAGGATTCGGTTATGGCAGCTAAGGAGATGTGAGAAGACTAAAAAGCTAATACAAAACTGAAAAATTGGTAGCTCTTGTAAGATACAAGCAGTGAAATTGTTTTAGCCCCTTTAGTTTTATATACAGATCAGACATACTTTTATCAACCAGATAAGAAGTTGTGGATAACTGATGAAGAATTAAAAGAATATATTTGGGAGGGAATAGGACAAGGGTTAAGAGGAATAAGTTGATCCTCTCCATACAGCAGGATGGTTTAGAATTACCCGATTTATATAGACATTTTAGAGCTACACACCAAGGCAGATATATATAACATAAGCAGAAGGTTATAAATCAAAGTGGAAAGGGATGATGATGAAGCAAGCTGGGTTAGGTTCAGGGAATAAAGGAGAGAGTAGGATTTTTGATGCAGATCCTTAAGGAGAATAATAACACAGAATGTTATATTCATAAAGTTGCAGAATGTATTCAAGAACTAAGTCAACATGGGACCGGAGAAAGGAGATTTTGTCAATAGGGATTACCAGAAGTGAGGTTACAGAAAACGGGCAAGTGGGGCTGGAATTTACTGGAGAAAACTAGCAAAGGAACCAAGGTATTGGGAGCTAGATAACGAGAGAGGGAAAAGTAATAGATTGGGAAGAAGCCAAGCGAAAGTTTGGATTTCAGGTTAGAGACTTCCTTCCTTACCAGGAATTGGTATCGGAGTATATGCAAATAGAAAGGGATAGGGAAGTCTTAACTCTACCAGAGCTGTACTTTCACTTTTTAGTCAACTCTAGAACAGAAGCAGCTGTTTAAAAAAGGGTACTCAGTAGAGTATATAAACATTGCATGATAACTATAAGCCTCAGAAAAGGTTAGAAAAGATTGGGAATAAATATTGGAAAAGCAATTTAGAAAGGAACTGTAGAAGGGCATATGTTTGGCTCCCAAGTATGCAGCAAAATCCAGAAGGTTTAGGATTTTTCTTGGAAGTGTTTGCGTATACCCCAAACAGACTTCAAAAATAATTTTTCCTTAGGTAGATAGCAAATGCTGAAAGCGTGATTAGAAAGAGAAAGAGAGGTAACTGGAAACATGTTTTTGTGAGTGGAATTACTTGGAAGATTTAAAAACTTGCCTACGGAGTACCATGTCAGACATTTTAGTTTGAGCAGATGGCTGTAACTAACAAAATGATTATTTTGAGTTGGGGCATATGATCTGAATTACCTATACTTAGCAAGGCCATATTAAGTTTAATGCTATTGGCTTCCAAAAAAAAGCAGTTACTAGAAAATGGAAATAAAAATCTAAACCAGCTATAACTGAAGTATTGAATATGTGGAGGTAAAGGAACTGGAAATGGGAACTTTAGAAAAGGAATGAGTACATTAAATAGAAGCAAGTATAATTTGGGGGAACACTACATGGAGAGTAATGCTGAGGAGGAGGAGGTGAGGTTTATTTTATTTATTTTTGACATTTGATTACCAGGAAAGATTGATTGGGCATAAATTCCATTTTCATTGGGAGCCCGGGGAGAAAATCTTCATAGCAAATAGCAAATTGTACACAAATGATCTTGGAAACAAACAAGTTGAAAAGATGATTACAATAAATTATACAAATGAGATCAATAAAAGAAAAAAGCTTGATTTAATCAGAGATGAGCAAAAACTTATATTATCTAAGTATATTTGAATATTATGGAGAAATGAGAGGTAATAAGGTACAGGAGGTGCAGAACAGATAACCTGACAGTAAGAAGAATATTATAGGCTAAGAAAGGTCAAAGGGCGGTGAAGAAGAGGGTAAAAGATGTTTTAGGGATGATATAGAAGGAAATGAGAGTAGGCGCTAAGAACAGTAAGAGAGAGAGTGGGTTTGTAGTAGATTGCAAAGAGGAAAGAGTATGAAAGAAGAAAAAGGAGGTGAGAGACTGTAAGAGAAGGAACATAGGAAGGGTAAAATAAGATTTTGTTTAACCCGGAGAGAGGCAAGTACAGAGCCTAGATCTTTTAGGGTGTGCTTAAAACTGGGACTTTCAGGAGTTGATCTAATGTCCATAGGAATCATCTTTTACGCTTTGGCTACTGTGCAGGAATATAAACTATATACTATTTTTCTTAGATTTATGGTTTTAAGAAGCTGTTTCTCAGATGAGTGAGGGAGACGGGAAGTTGTTATAACAATTCTTGTTTTGTGATGACTGATATTTGAATAATGGTAAGAACTGGTGAGTCATACAGTAGGGAAGGTAAACGGTACATTTTTGCCAGTATGAGACTGATGGAGTTAATTTTTTTTTTTTGATCTGTAAAACACCAAGTTTTTGATTTTTTTTTTTTGTACAGTTTTGTATATGAAGATCAAATTTCAGTTGATCCTCAATTGTAACACCTAGTAACTTAGTATGAGATGAGACTTCTATATCTTTGTGAGTGAGAGAAGTTATTTTGAAGCTGTTTGAGAGGTGTTCAAATTTGGTGAGAAACAGTGAATAGCTTGGCTTTATTGGGATTTAGGAAGAGTTTTTCACAGAGCCAGAGTTCAGTGGAGTTGAAGGCATTTTGAGTAATGGATTGTAAATGGGGAAGAGTGTTTGATGAGCAGATGAAGGGTGAAGGTGGAGTTATTGGCATATTGGATGAAGGAAGTCTGTTGAGAGGATTATGTAAAGTTGTTAATAAAGATGTTAAAGAGAAGCAGTCCAAGGATAGATCCTTGAGTCATGCAGGTATTTACTGAGAGAAAAGAGGTGTAGGTAGAGAAAGAACAATGCCTATGAGAAAGGTAGCTAGCCAACCAGCTGAGTGTTCTATTAGGCCAAGTGCAAAAGTTTTAAAGAGAGTACTTTGGACTGCAAGACTATGTCAGAAGCTTTGGAAAGATCTAAAAACAAGGAAGAGACCAATTATTATCTATAGGTTTGATGATGTGATATAAGACTGTAACCAGAGCAGTTGTGCTATGATATTCATGAAAACTGTGTTGGGTAGAGGTTAGTAGATTTTCTTGAAGAAAGTATCTACTTATGTATGCACTTTACTAGAATTTTAGAGACGAAGATAAAATAGCAATAGGCCTGATGTTTATTTCAGAGAAGTTATCACCTTTGTGATGAGATATGGTGTAGAATTGTTTTTTTTTTTCAGATAATTGGAACATGCGATTATTGTATGGCTCTGCTGATCAAGATGGAGACTGAATAAGCAATTCTTGTAAGTAGGTTGTCAGTAGAGGGTGAGCAGGGTTTCACCTCACTGAGTTGGTATTTTGTATGTGAGGTAGAGACAGTTTTTAAAGAGAAAATAGGTTTGTTGGAAGTGGGAACTTCACCAGGACCATTATGTGTTTGTATGGGATTTTTAGGGTGGTAATAGAGCCTAAAATGAGAGTTAAATTTATTAGCAGTTTCTATGGGAGACCAGGTGCCTGGGGGCAGTAGGAGTCCCCAGGGTGTAAGAATTTAATAGAGAACCAAACTTTTTCTTTCTCTTTTTTAATGGTTTATTTGTGGATATTAGTAATGACATTTTTTTCATCAGCAGTGACTTGTTTTAGCAAGGTTATGGAGATGCTTATTAAGTTTGAAGGTGGACAGTAGATTTGATTTTTCGCCAGTTTTGCCAAGCTTTGTTTCTGTTTTGCATTAGTGTACAACTAGTGTGGGATAGCCAAATAGTTTGAATGGATTTAACACATTTTCTTCTGATGGGTGAAGGCTATTTAAGGTATTGAGAAGTAGTGAATTGAAGTGCGGCATCACCTAGAGATAAGGTGTAAAAACTGGGCCAGTTATGGAATTGAAGAACATTGCTGAAAACATCAGGTTTAAAGTTGGCAAGGTTACAGCATTCCTAAATAAGCTGATGTTTGGAATTGTGGTTTATTCATCTCTGGAAATAGGATAGTGTTCACTGAACGAGTCTGGGAGGGTTCTGAAAGAGGTGTATTGTTTAGGATTTGAAAGTAGGATCCAATCTAGACTGGAGACAGGTTTTGAGGTTTTGTTGGGGCAAGTAAGTGAGATCATAAGTTGTGTAAATCCGTATAGGTTGATGCTATTTGAGGGATAGTCTGCTAAAAGGTGCTGCCAGTCAGTGTTCACATCACTAATGATGTAGTTTAGTAGGATATGGAATTTTATGGCTACACCATCAGCTTTTCTTCTTAATTTATCAGAGAACATATTATAGCCTTGTGGAATCATTTCTGAGTCCTTGATGTGTGGCTTAAACCAGGTTTCAGTGAGGATGATATCAAGAGAGTCATCACCACACAGGAAAATGTGAGATTGGGAGTGGAATTCTGTTACTTTAACAATACTGTGGATGTTGACAGAGGAGATTTTTATATTTCTTAGGGGATACAGCTGTAGGATAGGTAAGAGGGGATGGCAGAAATGAGGGGTATGGGCTGAGATTATGGTGTACATCACCACATAGGAAAATAATTTGTTATTGTAAGTAAAGGAAATGGCAGGTTAATATTGGGCTTATGTTTTTAAGCTTGAACGAGTATGTGATGAAGTAAACAGGTTTGTATTTATAAAAGTGATAGGGTGATAAGTTGGAAGCAGTTTTGTCTGAGTACGGTTGGTTGATAATGTTTGTAGAATAGGCAAGAGTAGGGAATTTTAGAGTTGGTGAGAGATTTTATATAACGTGAGGTGTGACAGCAAAAGGAGTAGAAGGATACTTGGATATATGAGCAAAATGTTTACTGGTGGTAATGAAAATTATTAATAGTTACTTCTAGAAGATGAAAAGTAGGTGATAAATTGAGGATAGTGGAGATATAAATTTAAGTAAATAACAGGAAGTGAAGATTTCAGGATAAGAAAGTATAGGAATTGATGTAGAAGGAAAAAGGATGACTAAAGAATTGGAGTGGGTATACAGGCAAGAAGGTGATGGTCTTTTTAGGACCAGGAGGGTCTTGTATAAGCATTAATGGAGAGGTGGTGGGTGGAATTTGGGGGTAGGGGAGCAGAGTGAGCCCAAATGGAGAAGGGTAGACCTGAGCCAGGTGTGTTTCTGAGTATCAGAATCAATCAGTTTCATCAACCAACTGTTGGGTAAGTGTTAGTGAAGCTACAGAGAGAAATTAACACAGCACTGGGCATCTACAAATGCCTTGAGTACAGTGTTTGTCAAAGTTCAGTATGGGAAGGAAAACAAGCTGGATGTATGATTGATAGAAGATAGGATAGATTTTTAATCAGCAGCTTGGGTTTCAGTATTCATCAGCCTGCACTGAAAGGAACAGCAGCAGTAGGCTTAAATGCTTTCTTTTTCAGTGGAAAACTGCTCATGGGTATGAAAGCCATATGTAGCAAGATATAATGGTGTTGTCAAACCTCAAGTACATTAACACATGAAGTACCCTTTTCCTTTAGCAGTAGCGCTGGCTTTAAGCTCAGTGGTCCATATGGTTTAAACAGCTTAGATAGTTGCACCCAAAGGTGGCAGTCTTTATGTTGTCTGCACTGAAAAATTTTTTTTTGCGTGTTGCAGATCCTCCAAGCAGACGATAATTTTATGCCAAATGACGCAGAATGACAAGGAAACCAGTGACTTTTGGTAGTGTGTGGAAGGACAATCTTGCTAGCCTATTAAAGAAATAAAGTTTTTGAGGTAAACAAAAATGTTTGCAGATTTTTGAGTAAATAAATTAGTGGCCGTGTTTTTAGGCTCTTTTTTTTCTCTTTATCATATATGTATATATATGATTCCCCTTTCATCATCATCTTCTTTTGGCTGTTCCCGTTAGGGGTCGCCACAGCGGATCATCTGTTTCCATTTCTTCCTGTCCTCTGCATCTTGCTCTGTTACACCAACCACCTGCATGTCCTCTCTCACCACATCCATAAACCTTATCTTAGGCCTTCCTCTTTTCCTGTTACCTGGTATCTTCATCCTTAGCATCTTTTTCCTAATATACTCAGCATCCCTCCTCAGCACATGTCCAAACCAACGTAATCTTGCCTCTCTGGCTTTGTCTCCAAACATTCCAACCTGGACTTAACCCTCTAATATACTTATTCCTGATCCTATCCACCCTCGTCACACCCAGTGCAAATCTTAACATCTTTAACTCTGCCACATCCAGCTCTAACTCCTGCCTTTTTGTCAGTGCCACTGTCTCCAACCCATATAACATAGCTGGTCTCACTACCCTCTTGTAGACCTTCCCTTTCGCTCTTACTGGTAATCGCCTGTCACAAATTACTCCTGACACTCTTCTCCACCCACTCCATCCTGCCTGTACTCTCTTCTTCACCTCTCTTCCACACTCACTATTACTCTGAACTATTGATCCCAAGTATTTAAATTCATCCACCTTCGCCACCTCTACTCCTTGCATCCTCACCATTCCTCTATCCTCCCTCTCATTCACACACATATATTCTGTCTTAGTCCTGCTGACCTTCATTCCTCTTCTCTCTAGAGCATATCTCTATCTCTCCAGGGTCTCCTCCACCTGTTCCCTACTCCCAGTACAGATCACCATGTCATCTGCAAACATCATAGTCCACGGGGACTCCTGTCTGATCTCGTCTGTCAACCTGTCAAATATAAATATATATATATATATATATATATATATATATATATATATATATAAAATTGTGTGTGTTTATTAGATTAGAGCCCTTTTCTTTCACAGGGCACAGAGTTTTTCTCTATATATTACAAGAGTATGTTGTATTAGGTTTGTAGCCCTTTTTTTTACAGGGCACATAGTTATCTTTAATAATGATATTGTAGTGCAAGTTAGTGGCCGTGTTTTAAGGCTTTTTTCTGGAATATCAGTGGTATTGTACTGCATGTGTGTGTGTTAGTGTGATATTGCAGCCCTTCTTTTCATACAGGGCAGAAAAATATTTCCATTGTGTGCTTAATTCTTAAAGCCTACTTTTTCACAAGGCTTTATGAGATTTTTTTTGTTTGAATCTTTCTGATTACTGGGTTTGCCATTGTTGGTTTGTTGAAAATGTCTCAGCAGGAAAAGGAGAAAGCCAAGTCTGGCTTGAAAAAAATGCCTTGGATATGGGCAAAAGATGTCCATAACTGATGGACAATACTGAATGTGTCTACTGCTTGGGTGAGGTACACTTGCAAGAAAGATGTTCTATATGCTACTCCTTCAGCTCAAGAGTGTTACATGAAAGGAAGAGAAAATTAATAGGTAAAGGTCTGCTTAAATCCTCCTTTCAAAAGTCATTGGATAAGTCAGACAAGCACTCTAAAAAGACGGAACTGACTAAATGTCCGTCTACATCGAAATCAGCTTCTAGTAAAACTACAACATTGGTTCCACAGCCTTCGGAACTGACTGTTATGATTAGGAGCCCGTTCTCCTACCTTAAAGTTATATTGCAATCGGTGGCCTCATCACATTTTTCATGGGCCTCAAGTAGGCTGTCTGATTTGGATGTTGACCGCGTGGTGAAGAAACTTCTACAGATACCAGCGCTGACAAACATTTTATCGGCACCGACCCAGGGGGCTTCGGAGCTGACCTTAGCTCTTCCTACACTTTCTGTTACTCCTCCGATTTACATGGAAGATTTGGAGTGTGGAACTGATGATTGTGGACCCCTCGGGTCCAACACCTTCTGTAGGTTTTTTGGCCCAAACTGCCCTGATACTTCGTTGCTTGTGGCCAACACTCACCAGTTGGGTCCGGGGAGGATAAGTAAGACCGACTTGTCTGTTCTGAATTTACTTCTCAGAGCTTCGGCTCGAGTGACTTCGGCCCTGACCTCTGGCCTAGAGCCCACTGTACCGGTGCAGACGATTTCCATTGGATCTTCGGAGCTGAGGGATTCCTCTCATCGGGACCAAGGGGCCTTCGAGGCTGTGAGGAGGGTTTTGTCCTCCCCGACAACCACTCCATCAGATCAAGCACCTCCCTCCCTGAAAGCACCGATGTCTGCCTCTTCATCATATGCTCCTGTGAAGCGTAGAGATCCTGAGCCTCAGGAAGCTCCATTGGGTGAGCCCATGGTCTTCCGAGATTTGTCCAGAAGTCCCCACTGAAGAAGTGCCTAGGAAGAGACTCTGCAAGAGGAAGCATCTGGACTCCCCTCAGGAGTCAGTCACTTCGGATACTGACTTGGATGAGTCAGAAGGGTCCCCACAGTCCCCCTCAGAAGATATCTCCTTTTCATATATCTTAGAAATTCTTAAACAGAGGGGTGGCTGGAAATCCCTTAATCCTTCTGATGACGAGTCAGTTCTCCTGAAGGTTTTTGGGTCTCAACACCTCTTGGGTGTCTCCACCCTTTGATGAGTTGCTTGAATTACTCACTCGAAGGCCGTGGGAGTCCCCAGACATCATGGAGCCTGTCCCCAGGAGGCCTTACAAATTTATAACTAGCTCTCAAGACAGACTTTATCTTACTAAAGGAATAGCTGTTGATGCTGTGGTGGTGGCAGCAACCACCAAGAAGGAATTATCAGAGACTTCATCTGTTCATCCTCCTAATAGAGAGTGTAGGATTATGGACAGATATGGGAAACATATGTTTAGTTCAGCGGCCTTCATCCTTCGATCGCTGAAATACTTCACACATTTTACTAGGTTACAAAGGGATCTCCTGAATGAGCTAGGAGACACCCTACAGGGTTCAGTAACTGTGGGAGTTTCGGACAAGGAAACTTCCCAGCTCTCCATTCTTAATTCGATGGTGAACTCTTCCATGTGTCTGTTGTCATATGCAGCTGATGGTACAAGCAGGGCAGCGGGTACAGGAATTGCTCTCTGGAGACATTCCTGGGTGCGCTTATGTTCCTTTGCAGAACCCTTTAAGTCTTCCTTCATTAACATCCCCTTTGACAGTTCATCCCTTTTCAGACCTAAGGTAAAGGAAACTCTTACAAGGAGTGAAAAAGATGGAAAGACCTTGTCTGCTGTCGGAGTACATTTTTCTACCCCAAATAGACCTTGCCCAAAGGGAGGGAGGTGGAAAGATATGGTTCCGTAAATCTCAAGGATCTTTCCAGAACACTCTTGGTGAAACCCCCCCCTCTAGAGGCAGAGTAGGGGGTAATAATGGAAGGCGCCACCCACGTGGCAGAGGAGGGGGTCCGCAGAACCAGGGTGATAGAGACCAGTTCTTTGGCAAGCTCTATCAGCGCTTCTGAGAGAAGGCCTGACTGTTCATCTCTGGAGGCAGGCTGGGGACACTTATCTTTGTACCTGAATGCCTGGCTAAAAATAACAAAAGACAGCTGAGTACAAAGCATAATATCCAGAGGATACTCAATTCCCTTTGCCACTCCACCCCCCCCCCCCAAATAATGAAAATCCCAGACGTTCCACCCAGCCAGTCCCAGAAGACAAGAGAAGATCCAGAAATTACTCAAGGTTCTTTTTAGTTCCAAAGAAAACAGGGGACTGAAGACCTATTCTGGACCTAAGCAGACTAAACAAGTCAGTAAAAAAGACGAAGTTCCAGATAGTCACGCTTCAGTCAATACTTCCCTTTCTGGGGAAAGACAATTGAATGTGCTCTATAGATCTTCAGGATGCATACTACAACATACAGATGGGCAGACCATCCAGGGATCATCTACGCTTCCAACTGGGAGCCAGCCATTATCAATTTCGCACACTGCCCTTTGGTCTCACTACAGTCCCCAGAGTCTTCACCAAATGTATGGCAGTAGTCACTGCTCACCTGAGATGGTTGGGATTCCAGGTGTTTCCGTATCTAGATGACTGGCTCCTTACTGCCACCACCAAGCATCAACTTATTCATGCAAGAGACACAACCTTAGATCTCTGCAGTTAATTGGGGATTACCATCAACTCAGAAAAATCTGCCTTATCGCCTTCGCAACAGACTGTCTTCATAGGAGCAGAAGTAAACACAGTTTCAATGACACAGTCTGCCTCCAGAAAGAATTTCTCTCTTACAAAAACAAGTATTAGACCTGCATTCAAGGAACAAATGCCCCAGTCTCAATGGTACTCAAATTGCTAGGGTCGATAGTGGCAGCAATCATTTCCATTCCCCTCGCTCGAATGAACATGCAAATTCTACAATGGCTCCTATTCTCTCAATGGTCCTTTCAGGAACTTCCAGTGTCACACCAAATTATCATAATGAATACGTGCAAGAAGGACCTTCAATGGTGGCTGATGTCTCAACATGTGTCTCGGGGATGTCCATTCGTTCTACCCAATCCCATAGCCACGGTGACCACGGATGCTTCCTTGATTGGGTGGGGAGGGCATTATCAGGGAAGAACAGCCCAAGGCATGTGGAAGAAACATAAGGCTCATCTGCATGTAAATGTCCTGGAGATGAGAGCGATACTTCTAGCGTTGCAGTTCTTTTAAGACTCTCTACCTCTGGGAACAATTGCAATTCAGATAGACAACATGTCAGTGGTCTGGTACATCAGCAAACAAGGAGGAACCAAATCTTGCCCTCTGTGTCAAGAGGCCATGAGAGTATGGCAGTGGGCAATCTCCTCCCAGCGCTTTCTGATAGCAACGCACATCCCGGAGAAATCCACTGTCATAGCAGACAAGCTGAGCAGGACAATCTTACTGCCTTGCGAGTGGTCCCTAAAGCAACAAGTAGCGGAAGGGATATTCCACAGGTGGGGCCAGCCTTGCGATCTTTTTGCAACCCCAACAAACACGAACTGCAGCAGCTACTTTGCCCTAATTCTCCTGCCAGGGGAAGCCCCAAGGGATGCACTGCTGCACAGTTGGCCCCTGGGTCTCCTTTATGCATTCCTCCCTTCCCTCTGATTCCCAAGGTATTACAGAAAGCAAAACTTCTGGGAAGGACTATGATCCTAATAGCCTCTTACTGGCCTCAGCAAATTTGGTTTCCCTTCCTCCAGCCTCATCTCTTGGAAGAACCCTGGATCCTGGACCCAGTTCCGGATCTGTTGACCCATTCATCAGGGGCACTTCATCCTTCTCTTCATTCCTTCAAACTGACAGCATGGCTGCTCCAATTCCCATAATAGCCAGAATTTACAACCTCTCAGCTGAGGCCCAACATATATTATAACATCTTCTCATAAATCATCCACCAGAAAGTTATATCTTGGCAAATGAAAGAGATTTTCCTTATGGGCCTCTCAGAATGATGTTGATCCTAATCTAGCTCGCTCCCATCTGTATTGGAATTTCTAACTAAACTTTTCAATGAAGGAGCTGCTGCAGCTGCCATTAGAGTTCAATTGGCAGCAATCACAAACTTTCATCTTGGCTTCCAAGGCTCCAATGTCATGTCGCATCAACTTGCTAAAGCCTTTCTTAAAAGTGCAATTCATTTGAGGCCACCAATCAGAGTTCCAGTCATGCCATGGAATCTAAATTTTGTTCTCTCCAGAATCATATTACCTCCTTTCGAACCAGCCTTTTCCTGTCCTTTGAAATTCCTTTCATGGAAGACTATTTTTCTTGTAGCCATTACTTCCGCTTGGAGGATTTCTGAGCTACAAGCCTTGACCATCAAACCTCCTTTTCTGATTTTCCATAATGACAGAGTGTTGCTCAGAACTAATCCATCCTTTTTAACAAAAGTTGGTTCCAACTCAAATCTTAACCAGTCTATTGAGTTGCCAGTCTTCTTTCCTCAGTACACAAATAGGATGGAACACATGCTGCGCAAACTGGATCAGCTCTTTGTTTCCTTTTCAGAGTCAAAGAAGGGTACTCCAGTGACAAAAGTAACCTTGTCAAGATGGCTATCAGACTGCATTTCCTTCATTTATAATTCAGAAAATTCTCCCTTGCAACAAAAAATTAAGGCCCACTCTACTAGAGCTGTTTCAACCTCATTAGCTTTTTCTGCAAGGTTACCATTAGATTCTATATGTGCAGCAGCTACCTGGTCAAGACCTCATACCTTAATCACTCATTACAAAGTAGACAAGGCCTCCAGGGACAGGACCTTCTTTGGTTCCACAGTTCTGAGGAATATTCTCCCGTGAGCCACTCGAGAAAGATGGCGCTTGGGACACTACCCATCAGTAAGAATGAACGGCGAGGTAGAACAACTTCACATAAAGAAGTTATGTACTCACCATAACATTACATGTGAGTTGTTGATCTCGTCTTCATTCTTATGTCCCACCCTCCAATCCCCGTCTAGTCTACTTGAGGTCCATCTCCTTTCTTATACGGTGCTTTGTCTCTTATCCAACTCTCTGAGTGGCATATTTATACTACTAAGTAGTCAGACAGCAAACAAGATCTGAGGGAAGATCAGGGTGCATCATGGGATAGGGAGTTTGCCTCGAGCTGGATGAAGACCTTGAGCTTTTGCAGTTGGCCGAGTCTGAGCAGAGGATCGGCTCCGAACCCATCAGTAGGAATGAAGGTGAGATGAACAACTCTCATGGAACATTATGGTGAGTACATAACTTCTTTTTTGCTTTAATAGCTGGTTTCCTAGAAACAAGTTTAAGCTAAATACACTACAGTACAGTGTTAAACTTTTAAACATCCTACTGCTGTGCGTCAGGTTTAAGGGAAGGCATAAATTGATCAATTTATGTAATGTTGGAATGAGACGGCTATTACAGAAACATGTAATAATACATGGAAAATGTTGACATGGTTTGTTTTCTTTTCTATTAATATATGTGTCTCCATTTTAAATGAAAATTTAATAAGCGTGTTTAAAAAAATGAGCTCACTTGCACTTTATAAAAGGTACATTGTTTAAGTCCCTGTCTGAGTATAATGCCATGCTCTTGTAGTAATTAGAAGTAGGTTCTTGTGTTGAGTCTAAAGCTATAGGGAGGGTAGCTTATAGGGTTTCTCTTATGAAACTCAAGGCGCCAAGGACCGTAAGTTGTTTGTCTGAGTTCTACCTTTTCATGTTCTGTTTCTTGGGTGCTGAAAAATCTCAGCATATTTCCGGAGTCTGACTATCTGGAGAACAATTTTGTAAGATATTTTCACTGGGTTTCCTACTTTAGATTGTTCTAAAAATATAGCCTAGACAGTAACATTTGATATATGTGTACAGTGGATTTGTTTTGTGTTAACACACCTATATCTAGGCTTATAGATTTAAATCAAACAAGTAAATACACAAAGCCATTCAGTTGGAAGCCAAATTCCTTGTTGCAGAGGCATTAAAACTCGTAACTGTGGCCAAGATGGCAAGTGCTTGAATAGCAACTTAGACAAGACGAGGAATTGGCTTGGTGGGGATGAGAATGACAAGCCTGTGCTGGCTCCCCATCCAATTCCAGCAGGAGAGAATTGCCTTTTGTTGTACCACGTGAACCCATTCAAGGAGTGCTTGCAGTCCCCTGAAACATAGTGACTGTGTGGAGCTGTGCACCCATTCTGAGTCTAGCATAGCAAGCATTTTGCTGCACTTACTGGCCATCAAAAAATGCTATTGCCAAAGCTTAAAAAATGCCAGTATTTGCCAGAAAGATGCTGCTGCATTGTTATAACCCTCAAATTCCTATTTGGTCCATGGAATGCAAGGCCTGTTGTCCAGTATTCTCACCTCCCAGGAGTGATCCTGGTCCATGGGCAAAACTGATGTAATGGGACATAGGGAGGGGGGAGGTTGTAAAATATGTCCAAAGACCAGAGTGCCACTGGAGCCCAAAAATAAGATAAAAAAAATTGATGGCTTAAATCACTGTGCAGAATAAATGTGTACAGTAAGGATTTATTTAGGTGATGGGGTCTATTTTATTTTTAAAGTAAAATTTATGAAAATGGTCTTAATGGACCTTTTGTCTTGAGGCAAGGTAAAGAATTTCAGAACTCATATATTCAAAATGAGAAAGGACTGTGGCTGTAGCATTCTTGGCTTAGGCTTAAAATGGGAATGCCTGTTGAGCATAATTGCTAAATAACTAGTAGGAAACCAACATCTCCTTAATGAAAGAGAGACCCAGACAATGTAGGAAGACTTTGACTTTTGTTCACCACTGACCGTTAGTGCTGTTTGTCAGTCACAAGATGTGCATCAGCAGCAGCATTTTGTACCACTTTGAGATCCCAAGTCACCAGTGTCAAGCTCAAGGTAATGGTGTTACTGTAATCCAGCAGTAGTAAGACTAGTTTTTAAAGGTCATCATGTGAATTAGGTGTTTTGTCTGCATGACATTCATGAAGAGTGAAGGACATAAATGTAGCATGGAAAATCATAGGCTTGGTATTCTTTAGGTTATAGATTAATTTACCGTTGGTGACTAGACTGGTTTCCGAAGTGGTTATCCTATGGTACTGTGGGAAGAAGTGACCCAAATGATTATCATCTGCATAGGAGTGGTTACTCTGAAGCTTCTGTCTTAAAACAAGCATAAGCATATTTAACATGAGTAATAGAAGACCAGGAGTGGAACTTTGAGGGAACCTTCCACTCGATGATAGCTTAGGAGAGGGATGGCATCGGAGTCTTCTGGAGGTCAGGTATCTCAGACTGTGCAGAGTGAGGACCAGGAACAGGTGCCTACCACACAGTGAGTGTGTACTGTGTAGCAGGTATTGGACATGGGCAGAGGTACATAAGTTGAATGGGCCTACATTATGGGAATCCTGCACACTCAGGCTGCCATGGAGGAGAGACAGGACATTTTAAAACTTCATTGGCTACCAGGAGACAGCCTCCCACAGACAGCTGGCTGTCATCCATGGAGAATGAATGAGCTGGTCATGTTCTTGGATGACTGATAACTAGCAGGCAACAAGGAGAAAAAGACCTTCAGAGGCTGCAGTAACTTGTTGCATATTTATAAATCAGTATGTCTAATAAATTCAGCCCAAGTACTTCCCATTACCTTTGGCTGGGCTAAATCTTGTCCTGCGTCTCTTTCTATAACCAAGACAGGTTATTCCATTGCATGTAATCTAGTGCTGTGCAATTTTTTTGAACAACTCTTCAGATGTAAATCCTCCAAAACTGTGCAGATGAATTTTACTTGAATGAAACATAAAAATGTACATGAAAGCACTTCTCTTTTTATAATGAGCATCTTCTGGATTGACTGTCCCAAGTGGGTGGGGTCAGGTTATCAGTCTGAGACTAGTGCCAATGCTAGAGGAAGATTGTGTGACTGAAGGGAGTACGGCTATAGGAGGATGGAGGCATGTGATTGATATGTATAATTCCATAGGTGGATGTAGAGATAGTGATGATTTACGACTGATAATAAGAATGAGCAGGAGTTAGTAACCAGGCCTGTCAATGAAAGATGTGCATGGCGATTGAGAATTTGTGGGCTCAAGAACTTCTGACCATGGAGTGGAGGGAAGAGGGGTGGGCTTCTTGGATCTAGGGCTGTTGTGCTTTTCTGGGTCTGTTGGGGCTAGGTGTTCCTACTGTGCTTCTACAGTTGTATCCTTTTGTAGTGTAGTTAGGAAATGAAATTTATTATTTTTTTGACCAGTTTACATAGTGTAAAATTTGTCTTTAACAAAAAAAGTTAAGTTGCAAAAACACTTTTGGGTAGATGTTCGAGAACATGGCCAGAATGATGCTTCTAAAGATGAAGTGTTTGAAGTAGTAGTTTTCTGATACTGTAATCAGCTTTATTGTACACTTTCTTGCACACACACACACACACACACACACACACACACACACACACACACACACACACACACACACACACACACACACACACACACACACACACACTGCTTGGGGGCCAGTCCCACATTTAAGCCTTTTGGTGGAGGTGTGTTCCTTTCAAAGTACAAGTTGCAGATGGTGGTGTATAGTTATATGTTGTTGTTAATCAACAAAATGCAGGCAAATTTCAACATATTTTCTGGCTTTCATTGTTTTTAACTAATGCACACAAATACATATCTGACAGTGCAGAATGTTGTTGTGGGCCTCTGTGTAACTACTTTTTTATTTCTTTTTTCTTTTCCTCAGATGTGCATGGATTCTGAAAAACAAATGATCTACACTTTTGGTGGTAGAATATTGACTTGCAATGGTAATGTGGATGATAGCCGGGTCACAGAGCCACAGTTTAGTGGTTTGTATGCATTTGATTGCCAGTCTCGCACGTGGAAGCTTCTTCGTGAGGATTCCTGTAATGCTGGACCAGAAGATATTCAGTCCCGGATAGGGCATTGCATGTTGTTTCATGCTGTGAGTAAAGGTTTTGCTGCATTATTGACGGGCTGTACATGTTTAACAAACCAGTGTTTGAGTGCTTGATGATTGTTGCAGACATCATTAAAGGATAATATTTAGTCATCCTTGATTAAATCCTAATTAATAGTTTCACTACTTAATTTTGAATCAAGAGGTGCTAAAACCAAATGGAGCTGAAAAACTTTATGCAGCCAGTGCTAGGGTATACCTTGTGCATGCATAATGCAATTCAGTGTTTGTGTTGGCAGTAGCGTTGTCTCTCCCCCCCCCCCCCCACACTTTTTTTTTCAATGTGCAGCTGCAGGTATCCATATACTTTTATCATTGTGGGAACTACATTTAATTTTTGTTAAACAGAAAGATTTTTTGGATTATGCCATCTTTATTTGAGAATACTGTTGTAAGGAAGTCCTTTATACCAGTAGGACTGCTGATGTGGTTTATTGCCCAGGCTCAACAAAGCTAACTTAGTTGCCTTTGAGAAAAGTCTTCCAGTGATCATTTTTAATTCGGAGACTCCGTGTTTTGTCCCGAAATAGCAGGATAAAATGATCAAAAAAGTAGATTTACACATGCTATGTCCAAGATCTCTTTTATCTCCGAGTATTCCCTTTTCAACAGTTGGATATTTTTTTAGACAAAAACAGATTTAAGTATACATTTGGCGACAGGCTTATAGTCAAAAAGCACTGTTTCACTGTATACAGAAGGCCTTGAGGAGGGGCAGATAAACAGAAAAGGTTAAAGGTAAATATCCTTCATGGGAAGTTTCTGTAAAGCACCAGGAGACTAAAGGGAACCTAAGAGGGAATGCTCAAAGCATCTACAGCTAGCTCTGTAATGCAGTGTAGAATCCATACTAAATTGAAATTGCTTCAGATCAGTAGAAAATCCTTATAGGTTCATAGGTAGGTACTAGGCTATCTGCCCAAAGGCATTTATAAGCCTAGCCAGAATGTGTTGGCTTTCGCCTCCCCCTTAGATTAATTCCCTGTGCCTCTGTCCAGCAGAGTCACTGAAGTGATCCCCGGGGTAAACTTCCTGCTTCCCATCCACTCATCAAGTCTTGAACAGTGTTAATGAGGGGCTCTGCCTAATGTAGATTGGAATCTTGTTCCAAAGCATGGGAAGTCTCTGGGACAGGAATCTATCCCTCCAGCACATCCTATTTACTGTGTTGAGGTATAGATCCCTAGAGCGTGTGGCTCGAGGGGATGTGGTTTTCTTTAGGTGGAGCATTTCCATCAATTCTGGGTTGGACATGGCCTTGTATGCCAGGCAGAGATCACCTCTGAGTAGATGGTATGCAACCGAGTACAACTGGAGTTTCTTCAGTCGAGCTGCATAGAGCATCTGTTTGAGGCAAGTGATCCTCTTGGTGAAGTACTTCTGTGGTCTTTCCAGCTGTTGCAGGTGTCTTGTAAGGTACATCCCAAATGGGGCGTTGTACTTTATGATGGGTCTGATGAGTGATGCATAGATGGGCACAATGACCTCTTTTGATCTGGATGCAAACCTTTTTGTGATTAGGTGGGCCACATAGAAGGATTTTTTAACCACTTTGGCAATGTGATTATCAAAGGAGAAATTACTATCTACTTGGGTCCCCAAATCCCTTATTTCGTCTTCCATATTTAGGGGGCTACCACCTGCGTGGTAATTTATGGGTACTTTTGTTTTTTCCAAAGGGGATGACTATGCACTTTTTGGCATTTAGCTTGAGGCCATGGTTTTGATACCAGGTATCTGTCTCAGTGAGACACTTTTGGAGGATGTCTGTGTCAGTCGAAGAGTTAATTATAGCCCCTAGTTTGCAGTTGTCTGCGAACTTGGTCAGCCGTAGTCCTCCTGTGCTTCCCTGTACCTCTGAGAAGTATATGCCAAACAGGAGGGATCCTAGGACTGAGCCCTGGGGAGCGCCACTTGTAACCGGTTTAGAGTCAGACCTAGCTCCCACAACTCTTACCATGTGGGTTCTGTCCGTGAGCCAGTTGGCAACCCATCTCGTGACAGGGGTTTATGTTCAGGCTGGTGAGCTTGTCTATAATACCAGAATGGGGAATGGTGTCAAAGGCCTTTGCGAGGTCTAGGTAGGATGTGTGGACCTCCTTTCCCTCATTTATAGCCTTGGTAACTGTCTCAAAGAAGTCCACCAGGTTTAGGAGGAATGATCTGCCCTTAAAGCCGAACTGGGTAGGGTCCAGTGTTTGGAGGTTCCCAATGTCTCTGTTAATGAGATCCATGATGATGCGCTCAATAGGCTTGCAGACCAAGCTAGTCAGGCTTATAGGACGATAGTTCCCGGAGTCTGTTGTGGCTCCACCTTTGTGGAGCAGAGTAACCGTTGGTGTGCGCGCCACTCTGTGGGCATGTAGCCTGTGGAGAGGCTGAGTTTGAACAGTGTGTTTAGGTGAGGGGTTAGGAAACTGGCAAATGTTTTTGACCAAATTCTGCACACTCAGCTCCAAACTTTGAATCTTGCAGCATGGCTAATCAACTAACTTCACCAACTGCATCTCTCAGCAAACCTGTGATGGATGTCATTTTGGAGGCTAGAAGGCCTACTACTAGAACATTTTATGCTGACAAATAGAAAAGATTCTGTGCCTGGAACCAAGCACAAGGAATAAGCACAGCATTGCCCATTATTCCTCTGATTCTGCAATACTTAACTGAGATGCTTCACAAGGGCCTGTCTTTTTCTTCCATAAAAATCCATGCCTCTGCCATTTCAGTTCATTACAACACAGAGCCTCCCCTCTTTTCTCATCCTCTGCTAAAGCAGTACCTCAGAGGGGCCAAACATTTATGACCTCACAGGAGAGCACCAACTCCTGCATGGGACCTCAATTTTGTTTTGGAAAAACTCACTCTACCTCCTTTTGAGCCAGCTGCTACTGCGGACCTAAAATTTTTCTCTTGGAAAACAGCTTTTCTTTTACCAGTCACTTCAGCTAGAAGTATTTCAGAGCTACAGGTTCTCATGGCAGTGGAGCCTTTCATTATTTTTTACCCTGACAGGGTGGCTCTCGGGACCAATCCATCCTTTAATGCCTAAAGCGGTATGTAGTGTGGCCCATAATCAGACCATTCATCTGCCAACTTTCTTCCCAAATCCACAGAACAAGGGTGAGCAGATTCTGCATTCATTTGATGTACACAGACAACTAAGATTCTACTTAAACAGGACAAAATCTCTAAGAAAATCTGAACAATTACTGGTGGCATTTGCTGCAGGGGCAGAGGGAAGGGCTATTTCAAAGCAGACTATTTCCAAATGGATAAGCCATTATATTCGTTTTTGCTATATGCACCATGGTAAACCTGTCCCCAAGGGGATCAGATCCCATTCCACCAGAGCTGCATCTACTTCTGCAGCCTTTCTCAGAGGGGTTCCTACCAGAGACATTCTAGAAGCTGCTACCTGGAGCTCGGTTCATACATTCACCAAACATTACCATTTACCTCTCTTCTCTAAATCCAGAGCAGGCTTTGCCATGGCTGTCCTGCAGGGCCTTATAGCTGCTCCTAATGCTGTATAAATCCATCCTCCCAACCATAGCTTTGGGATTCTACCCAAATGTAATGACTGCAACATTGAAACACGAAGAACATAGTACAGTTGTGTACACTTACCATAAATGTAGATGTTCGAGTGTATTCACTGTTGCAGTCCTGGTTACCCACCCTCCAGCCCCCTGTTTTTCTCTTACTATACTTCTACTTTCTTTTACTATGCTTAAAAGCCTTTTTGGTGTATTTGCTTTTGTCGGGAGGCATATTTTTTGTGTTTTCAATTATATACATACATATGTATATATTTTGCTCCCCATTTGGGGGGGCACCTGACATCTGGGGGCAAGAAAAACTGATGTAATGGTGTCGGCTGCATGTTTTATACCTGTGAGGACCTGACGTCATGGAAGAAGGGACAGCAACCGACGCAGGACCCAAGACTTTGTTAATCAGGCCAACTGAGGGCAACCTGCCAGCAGATTACCCAAATGTAATGACTGCAACAGTGAATACACTCGAACATCTACATTTATGGTAAGTGTACACAACTGTACTTTTAATGATAGGCTGTGAAGTAGGAGGGAAGAATGGTGATGTAATAGAAACATAGCAGCCTGAAGTTAATGAAACTTTGCAATTATTTGAGGAAAAAGTGATGCAGAAATTGTAGTAAATCTAAGGTTTTGCCTGAAGAGTCAGTATAAGTGTGATTGTCTAGTGCATACCTATGAACCTGTATGGTTTGAAAGGGAAGATAGTAAAAGAAATGATTATAAGAGAATTGGTGGATTGGTTGTGAGAGAAGAAATGTTTGGAGCAACATAGTAACAAGGCATGAGCAATTGTAGATATCATTGAAGGACTGTAACAGAGGAAAAGGTATAAAGATGTGGAGGGCAGTATGTAAGAAAGCAAAAGTGATTACTAACGTAAATAGCTGGTGAAAGGAGAATATTTAGATGAAAGGTTTGGCAGGGGTATCCTGTGTCTTATACTGATGACTGGTAGTAATTGGAAGTAATACAGTGTGTGTAATGGAGCCAGCTCTGTGGCATATGGGGATAAAGTACTGACTGTGATACAGGTGATTTGAATGGTTAGTGGCTTGAGTGCCTGTAGGAGCTGACTAGGGAGAATCAGAGTGAGTGGCTGCCTCTTGGCTCACCTCCCCTAGGGGTAGGAGACATCTGTGGCTTGACGCATGAGTGCCACCTAGTGGGAGTACTGTGTATACATGCAGTGGAGCTTGTGTCATCAAAGGCTTGCTACCATTGTGCACTCACACTTTGTAGAGGAGGGGAAAACTACCATGTGAAGACAGTCTTCTCAGAAGGCAGTCATTGCTCTAATGACCTGCGAAGTAAAGCTGATAGGTGGAGAAGTTGGGACACCTCTGACAACCATCAAGATGATTCCATGCCTGCCACCCACCTGTAGCTGTAGAATGGATGACTTATGAGGATTCCCCAGTAGAAATGATTGTGCCATGTGGTTTTCACCTGTATCAGGACTATAGTGTTCTTGTTTTACCATAAGAAATGGACCAATTTGGTGAAGCTAGAGGAACTCTCGCACTAGCTCCTGGAGGAGGGAATTAAACAAAAATGTGGGCAAAGAAAAGTTAAACAAAAGGACATTTAAAGTATGCAGGTCTGAAATTGTATAAGGGAAAAATGTAAAGGATTGACTGAGAAGTTTAAAATAGAAGGGTATTTATTTCAGTGAGACAGAAACAAAGGTGTATTACAAGTAGTTGATAGGAAAATGGTGAAGCAGAAATGGTGAAGCAGAGTAGCAATAGGTAGAGAAGTCGGGGGAAAGTAGATTATAAAACTATGACTTTTTTTTTTTTTTTAAATAAGGAAGTTTGTTAGTAGTTTAATGGGTATTTTTAGTTGGGTAGAGTGCAGTGAGTGTTTGATGCCAGTAAGTTTTGTAAGCCCCCCCCCCCCCTCCAACCAGTGTTCAAAGTTAGAAAAAAAATTTTAAACTTGGTGGTGTAATGTAATAAAGGGAAGTTTAGTGGTGTTAATCCAGTACATTAGGTGTATTGCACATTGATTAAGATAAAGCAAAATGGGATATGGACTGATATAATGGGAAGTAAGTATCTGGAGTTATGGGTGAGTGTTAGGAAAGGAAATATTGGTAATAATACAGATGTAATAGAAATTGTATTTCTTTGAAGAGCATGGATGGTATGTTTCTGTGATGGATTTTTGTTGCTGTGTGGTAGGAGGCATAAAATGAAATGCAAAAAGGTCATATTTACAGAAAACAGATAAGACTTAGACATTTGTGTGAGTGGTCAGATTTTGTTTATAATTTGAATAAATTGCCCATTAAGGTTTAAATGAAGTTAAGCAGAAAGAGAAAAGACTTTTAACACAGTATAGTTGTATGGTAGATGAGGCAACTTGAATATATTTATGGAGTGTCAAAAGTTTTCGGAGGAGATTTCTAAAAACGTTAAGCAGTAGTAATTAAACATATAATGACAGAGATGATATTGAATGCAAACTATGCAGATTTAAGATATCATAAAGTTTTGGTTGTGGCAGATGTGCGTTGAACCTTTTTGGAAGTATAATTTAAGTACTTATAGAGAGGCTATTCGTTATTGTTATTTATTATTAGTTTTTTTTAGCAAAAAATATAAACCTATGGTTTAGCCAGTCAGGGATAAGGAAGACAAATTCAATACTGGTAATACATAAAATAACAGAATAAGTGAAATTGTGTGTGAACAGTGTTTCTAGAAGTTTAAGATATATGTTGGAGATGTGAAAGGGGAGGGGGATTGGATTCATATATTTTGGTCCTGTCCAAAACTTAAGGAAATGAAAAGATCCTGCTGGGACAGACAGGACTAGAATTATGGAAGCTAACACAACCGTCATATTTTTGGAAATAGCTCAGACAGCAAGTTTACCCAAAGAGGAAAAAGAGTCACTAGAGACAGTACTGATAAGTCACAAAACTATATCGAGAAAATGGAAGCAAAAGAATGGTCCAAATAGTAAAGATGTTTTACACCTAGTTCAGGTAATGATAAACAAGTAGAGGGTCATTGCAAAGGGAGCAGGAATGCACGTGTATTAAAAACGATGGGGGGGGGGGGGTGGAGGCAAGAGAATGAATAGAGGGGAGGGAGAGCTCAAAGTAAAGAATTTTTTTTAAATTGGAACTAAAGAATACTGAAGTGGAAGTTGGGAGGCACATAGGTTCCCTTGTTATTACAGTTTTTTGAATTGTTGAAATAGTAATTTACAATTTTCTTTATATTTAATTATAAAAAATCAATAT
Organism: Protopterus annectens; assembly: GCF_019279795.1. Classification (NCBI taxonomy): domain Eukaryota; kingdom Metazoa; phylum Chordata; order Ceratodontiformes; family Protopteridae; genus Protopterus; species Protopterus annectens. The sequence goes on from NC_056745.1 coordinate 1,355,707,001, forward strand.
ATAGAAAGTATCTGTTAGATTTTAAGCTGCATATGATGAATATGTAGGTAAGTCAGGTGTATGTTTTTGATCGACAAAAACACAATGTATCCAAACAGTCAACAAAGCAAGGAAGTGTAATAACACCACACAAAAGTGTTAAGATTAGTAGTGACATGGAGAGACATCTGGCACTGATTTGTGCCTGTGTATTAAACAGAAAAGTGATATGAAGACTTTACTACAAGAGTAAAAGGGCCAACTTTCAGAAAGGAATTATGAATCATGTACAAGATTTGCACTTGTAATGTTTGAAAATGTATTTTTACAATCAAGCAGCTTAAAAAAAGGTGGGGGCAGCAGAGCATATGCAGAACAGATGACTGATTTCTGTCTCTATAACCCAGTGCACACCCACCCAGCACTGTCGCTCCTGCAACAGAGAGGAGTAACCCATAGTTGATTATTACTCAGAGCAGGGTGGACTTGTGGTAGATGGCATCCAATGTTTACAAAGTCTTGCCACTTTTACATAAAATACATAATGACATATACAGTAAGTACAAGTTTAATAAACTTTTTGAATAAATGTACAAGTATATTTTTTACCTCAGAAAATATATATAAACCTGTGGTATAATGTTTTAATATGTAATGCACTGAGGTAAGAGATGTCAGCAAGTCTGCTCACCAATTCGAAAGAGATCAAAGGCAGATGGAAGGAGTACTCCTGCAGCTTCTGAACAAAGAAAACCCCACTGAAGCTGTAGTACCCCAAACACAGCCCGAGATGAAAGAGGAAGAACCCACACAAGAGTAGCAAGAACAGCAGCTAAAGAAAATGAAGTCTGGGAAAGCAACAGGCTTCAGTTAAGTCACAGCTGATATAATCATGAGATTGGGTAAATTAGGGCAAGTGGCGCATAATGATACTCGTCACAGATCACAGTATGGAGGGAAGGACGTAGCCCAGATTACTGGAAGTTGTGCGTTCTAGTGCCAGTGTACAAGAATAAAGGGGAAATTCAATATTCTGGACAGTACAGAAGTATTGGACTCCTATTAACACAACATGAAAGTGCTGGAAAAGGATGACTGATAAATTAATGCTCAGAGGTGCAGAAAGTTGGAAGATGAGCAGTTTGGTTTCAGATCAGGATGCAGTACAACCAGCTCAGTTTTTTTCAGTGAAACAGTGGAGAAGAAGCTGAAGTTGACAAACAGTCCAAGTTTGCATTCCTGGACTTAGAGAGAGCATGTATCAAGGTCCCAAGAAAACTGATTTTGGCAGTCCTGTAATGGTTTGAAGTCCCGGAAACAATGGCAGAGTTAGTTGCAGACTATGTAGAAGGACCCAATGATGCAAGTATATGAATAGTGTTTGAATACAAAGAGAGGTTCTGTGTGGGAGAGGATGTACATCAAGATTCCACTCCGAGCCCACTGCTCTTAATACTAGTGATGGACTTGCGAACATGTTAGAGGGGACTGATTTGCAGAGTTGCTATTATGTGGGCATTGTGGCACTATGAGCAGAATAAACAGAAACTTCAGCAAGTGGTAGGGAGCTAAATGCAAAACTGAAGGCACATGGGATGAAACAGAGTAGACAAGACAGTTGCCCTGTCAGCAAATGGGGGAACTGGAAGAAGCTGAAAGCTGAGATAGAAGAGAAGGTAATGGAGCAACATAACAGCTTCAAGTATTCTTCCTTATTTGATTTCCCCAATTCTTTTGGGTTTCCAATACCATAACAGGAATGGACCCCATTCCTAAGTCAAAGTGTGATTAAAGTTCATGAAATTAGTATTGTTTCAGTCTTTGATGTTAGCCAAAAGTGCTCTTCGCAGCACCCACAGTGCACCCAGTAATGATTTCTCCTGCAGTTCGTACAGTTACATGTAGCAGTAATGTATCCAAGTATGACTGTAAATTCTTTTTTTTATAAGATCTATTACTCCTACTACTGTTGGAACTGTCTGGGTACCATTCCACATTGCTGCTGTTTCTGCCTGCAAATTCTGGTGTCTTAGGACTTTGTCCCTCTCTGTACGTAAGACACTATAGTCACTGAATGTAGCAATGTCATTGATCAATGCTACTGTTGTCTTCTTTACATGAACTACTGTACTGGGTTTTCTCGCATCTATTTTTTTTGAACTGTTGGTAATGGGTGATCCCGTGTAGTATAAACTTCATTATTTTCTGTAATACTTTGTGGCTTATGTTTCCAGTGTTTTTCAGCTACTTCAGTGTTGTAATGTTTGCACAATCCCCAGTGCATCAGTCTTGCCACATTATTATGTCTTTCAGTATGCAGTCCTTCTGCCATTCGTATATCACAACCAGCAACAAGATGTGCGACTGTTTCCAATTCTGTTTTACAAAACCTACATTTGTCTTTTTCTCCCACATGTTCAGTGGACTTTGTAAACCAACGTACACTTAGTCCACTATCTTGGGCCGCCAGTATAACCTTCTTGTCTTTTGGTTTAAATTCACTTCTCCTTAACCATTCCTGCATTTAGCTCTGATCAACACAAGGTTGTTCCAAGATTTTTCTATACTTAGTATATTTATGAATTTTCCACATTTCTTGCCTTCTCTTGTGATCCTTCACATTATAATTCTTTCTTTTGTTTTTGTGGCTCATTCAGTTGCTGCCTGAGTTTCATCTACTTCTAGCTTGATTTCCATTCCCACTTGACAACAATATGGTTCTGCTAAACTAAGCATGGAAGTCATTTTAGACTTATTCTCCTTATGTTTTAAAACTTTCACTATGTTTTGGTCTTGTGAGGTCAGCAGATGTGTATGCAGTCCTACAGTTGCAGATCTGTACATGTAATCAATTTCAAGGAGGCCCATACCTCCTTCAGAACAGGGAATATATAGGGTCTATATTACGTGATTGAATGATTAGGTGATCGAACACCTAAACACCAACCACATAATATCGAAATGCAAAATAGCGAACGCCGCTGGGAAATGTTATCGTCGTCCAGCTAAACTAAGTGGGGGGCTTTGACCCCCCACCCCCCCCCCGATGTGGGGGGCAGTATCCCCCACCCCCCACCCCCACCACCCCCAGTTAAATATACCAACTCCAAGATTGCTCCACAGTGGAGAAAACGGCAAACTCCAGCGAACAGCCAAGGGTGGCCGTTTGCTATTTTTTGCTTTCGATATTACGTGTTCGATGTTTAGGTGTTTGATCACGTAATATAGACCCAATATATAGCCTTGGAACAGAGTTCCACTGTGGCGACCCCTAACCGGGAAAAGCCAAAAGAAACCACACATATAGCCTTGGTATTCACTGATTTTTATAAATCATTTGCTGAGCATGAAGCATCCTTGTTTTCCTGTCCAGGTTATCCAACACCTTTTGGGGCCCGTCAGTCACTCCATAACTGTACGTTAGGACAGGAGGAGCAAATTAGTTTATAGCTTGAACTTTGTTCCTTGATGTCAACGTTGTTTTCAGGATTAACTTAAGTCTTCTAAAATATTCTTTACTAAGTTTTATTCACATTTGTTCGTGATTTATTGTTGATTCTTCATCGGGTCCAAAATATTTATACACTCCCTCTTGCTCAAGTTCTTTTGTATCACATTCCTGTCCCAAACTGAGTCTTTTTGGTGGTGGAACTTTCCTGCTTTAAAGGTTGCTTTTGCACATTTATCAAAACCAAATGACATTCTTATGTCATCTGAAACAGTTTTGGCCACTTGCAGTTGTGCTTTCCGTTCCTCATGTGATGAACTATACAATTTTAAATCGTCCACAAAAAATAAAAATGATACGTCCTTGTTTTCTGGGAGCCAAATTGTAGCAGTGACCTAATCTGTTGAGTAGACAGCTTAATAGGTTAAGGGAAGTCAAAAGAGAAATGATGACAAAGAATCACCCTGGAATATCCCCCTTTTGATTTTTATCACTGGAGTAATAATTTGTCCTTTATCATGGCTTAAATGCAAAGTGGTTTGCCACTGTTTCATGGCCGCTATAATGTAATTGATTAGAATAAGGTGCATCTTAGACATTTTAAAGCACTCTTTTTTTATCCATGAATGTGGGATACTTTTTTGTAATCTGTCCATGCCATACTTGGTTTCTTCCCTTTTTTTACAGTTTTCCATTATGACTTTAACAGCAAATGATCCTTTGTTCCATACGACTTTCCTTTATCACCCTTTTGTTCTATTGCCATGATTGAGTTTTTGTCTAAATGTCTGTAAACTCTGTCTGCGTTATTTCCAGTGTAAAGTTTATAGGTCATCGAAAGGCACATTATTGGCTATAGTTTTTTAAGATAGCTTTCAAGTTCTCTCAAGTAGGAGCGATGTTTTTCCTGTTGCTAACTAGGTTGGTGTCTTTTTGGGGTGCACATACAAATAGTTCTTACTCATGGCTAAATCTTCATGTAAAGATATTAATACTTTTATCCAGAAGTTAGGTACTGGATCTAGCCTTGGGGTTTTCCAATTAGGAGCTTTTTTTTTTTAACTTTGTTTCAATATCTCTGGACATTACTTCATCCCATTTCATATCCTGTACGTTTGAACTTCTTACTCTTTCTTCTTCTATCCATTTAGTATCTTTGTTATGTTCCACAGGATCTTCATAAATATTTCTCCAAAATGTATCTATTTCTTCTTTTTTGGTGGTGTTTCACTTCCTTTTGCCTTGTTTCCCAGTTCTTTATAAAACATTTTTTAAGTCATCAATAAATTGCTTATTTTGTACTTTTCCTTTATATTTATCTGCATATCTTCTAAGATCTTATGTTATCTAGTCACCATTCCTCAGATTAGGGTCTTTGATCCAATACTGTATCCAGGCCGGCATACTCAGAACACAGCTTAGCTCAAGCTCCTTCTCTCCCATAATGCTGTGCTGCCCTACATTCCCTCAGATCTCGTTTGCCGCTCAGTCAGATGCAGATTTCTCAGCTCCTATTAGTGTAAGTGTTTCTTGAAAGGTTTTCTAAAATTTCTTGTATTTTTTCTGGGTGCAGTGTTAGTAGGTAGTTTTCTTTTCTTTGATACCCCCCCCCCCCCCCCATCAAGCCTTACCCTTTTTTTAAGTTTCTTCTTCGAGGTTTGTGTTTCGGTCTAGTTTTTTTGTGGTGTGTAAGTAGTCGGTTAGTTTAAGTTGTGTGTAAGTGTTTTGGACGGATTTAGCAGGCTTTTCGAACTTTGGCTTGTTTTTTGACTTCGCACCTGGTTTCCCGGTTCGGTTATGTTGGATAAACCTTTGGGTTTTAAAAGGTGCTCCTCTTGTGGGTGGAAAATGCCTATTTCCGACTCACACGAGGAGTGCCTTTGCTGTCTCGGCAGCGACCACCTCGAGGTGGAATGCGGCATTTGTGCCACTTTCATCGCGAGGGCTTCGGTTAACTGTCATAATAAGCTCCTGATTAAAGGCTTGGTCAAAGGAGGCCCCTTGGTCACTGGTTCCCTGGTCAAGGCGGGCTTTTCTGGGGCTAGAAACAAGCTTTCTGTTGAGGAGGCCCTGACCAAGAGTCCCAGGCTGTCTGATCCGACTCCAGCTAGGGCAGTTTCGGATTCGAGATCTTCGGGACCCAGATCATTCAGAGAGTCCACGCCTGGATCCAAGGGTTCGGACCTGAAGCCCTCAGGTCCGGTACCTTCGGTGTCCTCTCCCAGATCCAAGGATCTCGGCTCCAGACATTCAGATCCGAGCATAGGCCCCGTACCTATGGATCTGACCCTTTCGTATCTGAGGGATTCGAGGAGCATCACTTTGGATCCTTTAAGTTCAGTTCTGATTCGGTCGGATCCAAGAGTCGTGCCGGAGCCGATTGTAGTGAAGGATCTCCCTTTGGATCCATTGCCTTCTAAGCAGGTTATGTCTCCCCCGGGTAGGTCTCATTCTAGAGGATGCAAGAGATGACACTCTGGCTCCAAGTGCGACTCTCCCAGTAGGTCCGCCATCTCCTCCCAATCTTGCAGGAGTGCCTTACCTACAGATATGGACAGGATGATGCTGGCCTTTCTGAAGGCTCAGATGGAGTTGGGGCTTCTGGCTTCTCTGGCCCATAGGTCGGGAATGCAATCTCCCGCTCCCCCTTCGATCACTCTTTATCCAACCAGTGGCTTGGATTCTCAGGGACTGTTGTGCGGACTGGAGGCTAGGGGAGCTCTGGTGCCCAGCTTGGGTCCTTCCCTGACTGGCTCGGCAGCTGGTACTGTTTGTTCCCCTGGAACAGGCCATCCGGCCGGTCGGGCCTGTTGAGCTGGGGTCTGTGGGGTTGGATTCAGGCCCAGGCTTTTCGGACTGGTCTCCCCCTCTAGGCCCCTTGGCCTTCGACAGTTCTGGTCCGGTGCCATCCAGAGGAGTGGCTGGACTGGGGGGGGGGGGGGGTCCACCTTCTCTTCCGTTAGGGTTTTATCGGCGGGAGAGGGGATGGAATCTCTTCTAGTTCTTCTGCTTTCCGGACTGCCAAAAGATCTTGCTATCAGAGCTGCCTCTCCTGCGCACGGTCCTCCTACCCAGCCCCAGTATCTGAGCGGCTTGTCTCATCCTGCTTCTGGTCAGCCCGTCTGACTTGGCCTCCAGGGGGATGCCCCCCCCCCCCCACAGGGTCCCCCTCCTCTTCTGAGTCTTCCCCGGCGGAGGAAGTTCCCAGGAAGAGGACTTGTAAGAGGAGACATCTTGACTCCCCTATGGAGTCCCTTACCGAGGATATGGATGCTGATGAGGATGGGTCCCCAAGATCTCTGCTGAAGAATGTCTCCTTTGGAGACATACTCGAGATCTTCAAGGCCAAAGGCGGTTGGTCTACCCATACCCTGTCCTCCGCGGAAGATGTATTTCTGGAGGCTTTCGGTACGGAGCCATCTACCTCCTGGGTGTCACCCCCCCTGCTGATCCTCTTATTGATCTTGTGGCTAGCAGGGCTTGGAAGGAGCCAGATACCGTGGAGCCAGTGCCCAAGAAAGCGGACAAGTTTCTGAGCCCTCCATCAGATAGAACCTTTTGGTCCAAAGCAGTCCCAGTTGATGCTATTGTGGTGGCCGCTGCCACCAAAATGGAATTAGCAGAGCAGAGTTCTGCTGTCCATCCACCCAATCGTGAATCGAGGGCTATGGACATATATATGTACCACAACACATGTATTAACAGGGAAGGTAGAAATGATAGAATAGACTATTATTATATTTAGAGTTGATTTTATTGAATTCATTACATTAATTTCATTTTATACAATGTTTTTATTCATATTTATAATACACATCAGGTATAATTTTAGGATAAACTTAGGATAATATGTTTCATTGGACTGACTTTAGGAGCGTTCATGAACAGCTAGATAAGTTATTTAAAGTTATTCAAAGTTACCTAAAGTTATTCAATTCATCAACGTAAGCAATAAATATGTAGTAGACATATATATTTTTGTGTGTATATTTGTGCATATGAATATATTCTTTGAAATTACGCAATGTTTTTTAGGGCAAATTGATGCGTCTTAAAAGCAAGATGTATATGTCTTTAAATATGATAAAAAGTTTGGCGCCAAAAAGGGTTTATAATGAATCATTTAATTAGTTTGTTTGATTCTGATGAAGTCCACGTTCCAGTGGATGAAAGCGCTTAATCTTTCGCATTTTGCATTGGCTGGTTTTACATCTAACTGTGTGGTTTGGAGTGTCTATTAATTTATTTGCTGTGTCGTTTAATAAAGAGGTGGTATTATTGCTTCGCTGGACTTGAGCCTTTGTTCTTCTTGGATTATACATTATTATTTTGAATTTGTCCATGAGGCTAATTTCCAATGCTGCGGAAGGGTCTTTACGTGTGGCGGGCTCAGGCATCGCAATTGGGCATCATACCTGGCTCTGTTTGAGCGGGTTTGCAGAGGCCTTCAAGAAGTCTTTTGTTAATGCCCCCTTTGATGGTTCCCCTCACTTTTGTCCCACTGTGAAAGAGAATTTGACCCACAGTGAACAGGACGGGAAGACCTTGGCCTTTTGGGATCAGGTTTTTTGCCCATCAGCGGTCCTTTTCCAAGACCCAGAAGGGGAGTAAGAAAATATGGTTTAGGAAGGCAGTCTCCCTTTCAAGATGTTCAGGAGGATTCCTTTTCCAGGGGATGAGGAAGAGGTTTCAATGGTAGATGTCACCACAGGGGCAGAGGAGGCCCGCAAAACCAAGGTTCCAGGGAGCCCTTCTCTGAGAAACTTTTGCAGCGTCCTTGAGGCGTTGCCCGACTGTCTGTCCCTGGAGGCAGTTGGGGGTCGATTATCGCTGCACCCGCTAGCCTGGGCAATTATTACAAACGATCAGTGGGTGCTAACAGTTATATCCAGGGGTTATTGCATTCCCTTTTTGGAAATTCCCTCAAAATTCAGTCTTCTTCCGGACGTGCCACCCAATCAGGAAGAGGCAGCCCGACAGGAGGTTGTAAGCCTTCTTCAAAAAAGTGCCATCTAACAGGTCCCCGCAGGACAGAGAGGATCCGGAACTTATTCCGACTTCTTTTTAGTTCCAAAGAAAATGGGACCTATGTTCTATTTTCTGTTTCAGTCGCATGAACCAGTTCATGAAGAAGTTGAAGTTTTGGATGGTCACTGTGCAGTCGATTGTGCCCCTGTTGCACAGCAACAACTGGATGTGCTCAGTGGACCTCCAGGAAGCATACTACCATATAAAAATGGATCGACTGTCCAGGAGGTTTCTCTGCTTTTGCTTGGGAGCCAATCATTTTCAGTTCCGGGTCCTGCCCTTTGGTCTTACCTCAGCGCCTCCGAGTGTTCAATTGCATGGTGGTAGCAGCTCATCTCCGGCTGCAGGGAATTCAAGTTTTTTCCGTATTTGGACGATTGGCTCCTGAAGGCCTCCACAAGGCATCAACTACTGGACAATATTCACACCGTACTTTCCCTGTTCCATTTGCTGGGTATCACAGTGAACATGGTGAAATCTTCTTTGATTCCAACCCAAAAGCTAGAATTCATAGGCATTCTGTTGGATACCACCTCTCAGATAGCAGCCTTACCTCCTCGACGAGTGTCGCTTATTTGCGACCAAGATTGGACCTTGCTGGAGCTAACTTGTTCTCTGGCCTCACTCATTCTCAGGACTCTAGGATCTATGGCGGCCACTATTTATTTGGTTCCGATGGCTCGGTACCATAAAGGAGGGTCCTTCAGTGGACCCTTGCAGTTCAGTGGTCGCCATTGCTGAAGCCCCTATCCTTTCCCATTCGTCTCGTGGTAGATCCATTCACTGGATCTTCTAGCAGGCAGGTCTTTCATTCCTCCGACTCCTGTGGCGACAGTCACCTTGGATGTTTCCCTCCTGGGGCGGGGGTAGGGGCATTTCCAGGGACAGACAGTCCAACGGACATGGTCGCCCTCTGAGACCAAACTGCACATCAACATTCTGGAGATGAGGGCAGCCCTTTTGTTGTTGCAAACCTTTCAAGACTGCCTTCCTCAGGGAACGATTGTGGTTCTATCAGACAACATGGCTGTTGTGTGGTATATAAACAAGCAAGGGGGCACACGTTCCTATCTGCTGTGTCGCAAGGCCATGAGGGTCTGGGTGTGGGTAATGGCCGCGGGGCCCTTTCTCATTGCAATGCACATTACCGGAGCAACTGTGTTGGCGGGCAAATTGAGCAGGGCTATATTGACTCCTCATGAGTGGTCCCTAAATCCAGTGGTGGCTCAACAAATCTTCCGTCACTGGGGTTATCTGAGCTGTGATCTGTTTGCATCTCTTGTCAACCACAAATGCAACAACTTTTTTGCATTGATCCCCCTAGAGGGGAATCCCCCAGGGACGTGCTCACCCATGATTGGCCTCCTGTATGCCTTTCCTCCGATGTCCTTCAAGGATGCATCTGCAGTCCTTACAAATGGGTTGTCCTGTCGTCAGGCAGCCCTTCGGTCAGCCGGATTCCAAAGTCTGGGTCTGGCCTCGGCTGGTGTCGCACTTCACCCGACGTCATAGCTGCAGTTCTTCGGGTATAAAGGCATCAGCCGACGCCATTTTCCCCAGTCTTTCTTGCCGCGTGGCGCCCGAAGCAGAAGCTGTTCGCAAGTGCCGGTCGGTCAGAACCAGAGAATACTACCGAATACTACTAACGAAGACTTCTAAAAAGCTAAGTACCCCGTTAGGGACTCTTTCTTGCCTCAGCCGATGTCAGAAAAAGTGAATAACTGTTTAACTTGTGGGAAACAAATACCTCATAAAGATTTCCACTCTTACTGCTTACCTTGTCTAGGCCCAGACCACGACGTTGCAGCTTGTCTAGCCTGTGCTTCTTTTAACCGGCGGACGCTTAGACGTCGGTCGGAATTTGCTGAGGAGTTTTTCGGCTCCGATTTTGCTTATATTATGCCATCGGATCCTCCGACTTCGCAAATATCTAAAAAACGCAAGGAAATGGACTGACACTCGCGGTCCGCGGTTTCGGCCGAAACCGCGGTCAAGCCAACCACGAGTGTCTCGGTTTCAGCTGAAACCGAGCAAGCGGTTCTTCCTTCAGCCGAAAACTTTCCTTCTACCGAGGCCTCTTCCAACCTCATGGAATCGGCTTCTGAAATCCCACCTGCTGTTGCAGTTTCTCAGGAATTATCAGACACTATTCCCTTGGATATTTCAACCCCTGCACGTGGAGCTGCTAGGCCACCTGCAGCCATGTCCATTAAGGCCTTTGCCAGGGCTAAAGCAGCTAAAGCCACTAAATCTGTGCCTGCTAAGACCCCCTCTCACAGGCCTAGCTCTAGTTCACAAATGCTTAGTTTAGCAGAGGATCTCATTTCTCTAATCCGAGGATCCCAACCTCAACCAGACAGGGCCTCTCACCCGCCTCCAGAGAAGAGGCCTAGAGCAGAGCCCCCTGAGCCAGTGTCTACAGATGATTCCTCTGATGATTCAAATGATACAGACCCTCCAGAGACTCCTTACTCCCCTTATGAAGACTCTGATGCTGAAGAGTCCATCCCTTCTGCCTCTCCGCCTGAGGAATTTTCTTTTGGGGAAACCTTGCATGCTATGAGGGAACAATTTCAGTGGCAGGGCCAGGATTTTTCAGATTCCAGAAAAGGCTTAGAACTTTTCTGCATTTACCACAACATAGGCCTTTAGCCATACCTCCAGTTCTGTCTGTTGTAGATGATGCATTTAATGATGCTTGTACTGCTCCTGATTCTCTACCTCCGGCCCCTGCTAAGCCCGATAGATACTACAGGGTCCCGGACACACATTACCACTTGTATAAGGCTCCTTTTGCAGATCCAGAGACTATCTCCCAAGGACCTAAGGCTGTAGCAGCTACCTCTGCCAAAAAACCCCTCCCCTCTGAAAGGGAATCTAGATCCTTAGAGAGATGGGGTAAAAAAGTTTACACTTCTGCTACTCTTTCAGCTAGGGCTTTGAACTGTCAATTTCACATGATACAGTATCAAGAATTTATGCTAGACCAGTTAACCAAAAAACTGTCCTCGGATGAAACAGTAGACAAAAAATATGTGCAGGAAATGGTACATAACATTCAACAAGTCAATAACCATTCCTTAAAATGCGGCTATGATGCACTGGAGGCTTCCTTTAGATCAGCCATGACTGGCACAGTTATCAGAAGGCATGCATGGTTAAAAGAACAGGCCTTACCAGACCATGTCAAATCAAAGCTATTAGATGCTCCTATGGATAAGATCAATTTGTTTGGCTCTCCTGCACAACAAGTGCTGAAGAAGATGGAAGAGAAGGCAAAATCGGTCCAAACAGTGAAAGATTTCTTACAGGTCCAACCTCCGAGGTTTAGCAGGAATTGGCCCTCCAAGAATTGGTCCTTTCCAGACTCCTCCAGAACTCAGAGAGGCAGGAATAGGCGTCCAAGAGGCAGAAGCCAATCCAGGGGTGCCTACAGGGGACGCCAGTGGCAGGGCAACAACCAGCGAGGCACAGCCACAGACACAGCCACCACCACAACTACAGGTCAATCACAGTGACTTGGCTCTGGCACCGCCTACCAGGGAACAACTACAAGCACCCTTAGGCGGGAAGCTAGCCTTATTTTCAACAAACTGGCATTACATCACAAGAGACAAGTGGATTTTGCAGACAATAGACCAAGGTTACAGGTTTCACTTCCATACTCTACCAGGGAAGAGAGGAATGCCAAACCTACCTCCAAATCAAAAGACAGAAGCTCTAAAACAAATATCTCAATTATTAAGGATGAGAGCTGTAGAAAAGGTACCATCTATGGAGCAAGGAAAGGGATTTTACTCCAGACTCTTCCTGGTACCAAGAAAAGAAAGCAAATGGAGACCTATCCTCGACCTGTCCGCTTTAAACACATTCCTCATTGTTCCCAAATTCAAAATGCTGACTCTACAGCAGCTTCTTCCCATGCTGAGCAAGGAGTCTTGGCTGGTAACTCTAGATCTCAAGGAGGCATACCTGCACGTCCCCATACGACCAAATTGCAGAAGATACCTCAGATTTCTTTCAGGATCAGAGCATTATCAATTCTCAGCATTGCCTTTTGGCTTATCTACTGCGCCCAGAGTGTTCACGAAATGCCTGGCATCAGTAATTGCTCATTGCAGGCTTCAGGGAATCCAAATCTACCCTTACCTGGACGACTGCCTGATTCAAGCGGACAACAAAAACAAACTAGCAGAAGACTTGCAAAGGGTCATTTACCTGCTACAAGCCCTGGGATATACAGTCAATATAAAAAAGTCAAGGCTGATACCATCCCAAAGGATAACCTTTTTGGGTGCAGAGCTAGACACATCAAAACAACTGGCATTACTAACAGTAGAAAAACAGAAGCAACTACCTCTCTACTTTTTGGCATTAACAAAACAGGACCAGCTAACAGCAAGAAAAGTCCTGCAAGCCTTGGGTTTCATGGCATCCTGCATAATATTGGTTCCACATGCCAGACTGCATATGAGAAAATTACAGTGGTACCTAAGGAATTTATGGTCTCAACACCAGCACAGCCTAGAAACTCAAATTCCAATAATTCCATGCCTGAAACAAGAATTCCTATGGTGGGCTCAGGCCTGTCAGGCAAACACAGGATTGCCCTTCCACAACACTCAGCCAAGCCAAACCATCACGACGGACGCCTCAGACCTCGGTTGGGGGGCCCACATGATGGACAAGTGCATTCAAGGTTTATGGACTCCAGACCAGCTACACCTACACATAAACCTGAAGGAAATGCTGGCAGTAAAACTGGCAATTCAGAAATTCAGACCATTTCTGCGACAAGGCCAATTGATGATAAGGACAGACAACCACAGTTATGTGGTACATCAACAAACAGGGAGGCACACATTCGTACCCTCTATGCCGGATGGCACTGGACCTCTGGAATGTGGCCCTGAGCTACAACATACAGTTACAAGCAGTTTTTGTACCAGGAAAAGAAAACATTCTAGCGGACAGATTAAGCAGGACTACCACGGATGCCCACGAATGGATGCTGCATCCGGACATCTTCAAAACCATTACAAGAAAATGGGGACTCCCAGAAATAGACTTATTTGCATCCCCACACAATCACCAGCTACAGAAATTCTGCACAAGGACGTACCACCCACTTGCTTGGAAGGTGGACTCCCTCTCTTTCAGCTGGAAAAACCTGGCAGCATATGCATTCCCACCACTTCCTTTGATGCACAAGGTGTTATTGAAGATCAAAGAGGAGCGTCCAAGGATCATTCTGATAGCTCCAGACTGGCCAAGACAACATTGGTACCCATTACTGAGGAGCATGTCTCAGGAACAAATGTGGCCCTTACCCCTGGTTCCATTGCTGTTAACACAGAACAACTTCAACATCCTGCATCCAAACCTGAAAACGCTGCAGCTGACTGCCTGGAACATTACATAAGGTCAATTAACCCAAATTTATCCTAAAGGGTTAAAGACATTATCCTGGAGGCTCGCAGACCCTCAACAAGGAAAAATTATTCGGCAAAATGGAAAAGATACCTCATTTGGAGTACTACAAAAGGAGAAGATGTGTCACTTGTAAACATAGCCAACATCCTGGAATACTTGGCAGAGCTCTTTCACAAAGGCCTGTCCTATTCTTCCATTAAGATTCATGCATCAGCTATTTCAGCAGAATACGACTTGGATCCTCCAGTCTTCTCACATCCCCTACACAGGCAGTTTCTCAGAGGAATTAAAAATGTAAAGCCTCCTAGGAAACCACCATTACCAGCATGGGACTTGAACTTTGTGCTAGAAAAATTGACACTCCCTCCTTTCGAACCAGCAGCAACAGCAGAATTACAATACTTATCATGGAAGACTGCTTTCCTGCTGGCAATCACTTCAGCAAGAAGGGTATCTGAACTTCAGGCATTAATGGCAGTACAACCCTTCCTGATCTTCCATCAAGATAGAGTGTCCATGAGAACAAATCCTTCCTTTATGCCTAAGGTGGTCTCCAGAGTTTCTTTAAATCAGGCTATCCACCTACCTACATTCTTCCCCAACCCACAGAACAGGGGAGAAAGACTGCTGCATACCTTGGGTGTACATAGACAATTACGCTACTACCTGGACAGAACCAAGGGCAATAGAAAAACTGACCAGCTACTGGTAGCATATGCAACAGGAAAGGAAGGAAAAGCAATTTCAAAACAGACAATCTCCAAGTGGATAGGAAATTGCATTAGATTTTGTTACTCCTTCCATGGAAAGAAAACTCCAGAGAACATCAGGCCTCACTCTACAAGGGCTACAGCCACTACCACAGCCTTCTTACGAGGAGTGGCTACCAAGGACATTTTAGAGGCTGCTACTTGGAGCTCCGTGCATACATTTGCCAAGCATTATAATTTACCTTTATACTCTAGATCCCGAGCAGGTTTTGCCACTGCTGTTTTGCAAGGGATCCTAACTACACCATAACTTTATTTTTCCTCCTCCCCCAGTTTGGCTATGGTATTCTACCCATTTGTAAGGACTGCAGATGCATCCTTGAAGGACATAGTACAGTTTTGTACCTACCATAAATGTAGATGTCCGATAGGAATGCATCTGCAGTCAGGATTACCCACCCGCCTTCCCCTCTGTGGTGCTCCTAGGGTATTTGCCCATCTTATAGCTAGCTGGGGGAATCTATTATGGTGTATTTGTTTGTATATATGTACATACATGCTTATTATTTGTGTTTGCTCTCTACTATTTGGAATCATTGGCATTTATCCAAATTTAGCCTTCCAAGAGGGCACCTGGGGCAAGAAACACTGAGGAAAATGGCGTCGGCTGATGCCTTTATACCCGAAGAACTGCAGCTATGACGTCGGGTGAAGTGCGACACCAGCCGCGGCCAGACCCAGACTTTGGAATCCGGCCGACCGAAGGGCTGCCTGACGACAGGACAACCCATTTGTAAGGACTGCAGATGCATTCCTATCGGACATCTACATTTATGGTAGGTACAAAACTGTACTTTACCGCTAATTCCGAGAGTGCTTCAGAAAGCCAGATGCCTCAAGAGTCACCTGATCCTCATTGCCCTCTTTTGGCCTTGGCAGGTGTGGTTCCCCCTCCTACGGTCTCATTTCAGGCATCCACCCTGGGTGCTTGATCTGATTCCGGATCTGCTATCGCATCCTTCTCTCCTACCACTCCCGAACCTTCAGACCTTACATCTGACAGCGTGGTATGTCCACTTCCAGTAATTTTGGCTAAGTCCAGGGTAGCTTCACCCGTAAAGGAGATTATTCTTGCTTCCCAGAGGTCCTCTACTAGGAAAGTTTATTCCAGTAAATGGAAGGAATTTTCAGTTTGGGTGAAGAATAAGAATTTAGACCCCTTCTCCGCCCCTATTCCTGGAATACTTCTCTCTTTGACCTCTCTCTAAGAAAGGAGCTAGTTTTTCCACTGTCAAGTTACAGTCGGCAGCGATTTTTTAAATTTTCACCTTGGTGGTGATTCTGCCTTTTCTGTGCGCCTCTGTAAGGCCTTTTTAAAAGGGGATTTTCTATTATGGCCTCCTGTTAAAACCCCTTCTCCCCCATAGGATTTGACTTTGGTTCTGCAATCTTTGATAAAACCGCCCTTTGAACCAGTGACTTCGTGTGATATTAAGTTTCTTTCCTGTAAGACTGCCTTTTTAGTGGCAATAACTTCAGCAAAGAGAGTTTTGAAGTTGCAAGCTCTTACTTATCAAGCCGCCCTACTTAATTTTCCACAAGGACAGGGTGTCTCTAAAACCAGATCCATCCTTCATGCCTAAAGTGGCCTTACCAGCGAATCTCAATCAATGTATTCATTTACCAGTATTTTTCCTTAACTATTCCACTAAAGGGGAATATATTCTGCACACATTGGATGTTCATCGTCAACGTCGATTTTATTTACATAGAACGTGAGAATTTAGGTGTTCATACCAGCTATTTGTCTCCTTTTCTTTGAATAGAAAGGGCAGGGGTATTTCAAAAGTCACAGTTTCCCATTGGATTTTGGAATGTACTTCCTTCATTTATTCTTCAGAAGGTATTTCCTTAGCTAATCCAGAGAGGGCTCATTCTACCAGGGCAGTCTCTACTTCCACTGCCTTTGCAGATCGTCAATCTTTAGATGACATTTGTGCAATAGCAACGTGATCATCTCCCCACACTTTTATTTCTCACTATAAGTTGGATTTGATTTCCAGAGGAAGGGCTTCATTTGGCTCCATGGTTCTTCGGCATCTCCTTCCTTGAGACCTCCCAGGATTTAGGTAGCTGGGGGACTCGTGAGGAATGGTGACTAGATAATATCATATTTATAGTTATGTACTTAACTTGGCGTCTGTGTTATCTGTAGTCACCATTCTTCACAATCCCACCCTCCAGCCCCCTTCCTGGAAGATTGGTTGGATTTGGAGGTTCTGTTTTGCTTAACTACTTTTGTCTGTGTTCCTTCCTTATGCAAACTCAATCTGAGGGAGTGTAGGGCAGCAGAGCATTATGGGAGGGGAGGAGCTTGAGCTGAGCTGTGTTCTGAGTATGCCAGCTCGGATCCGATATTGGATCCAAGACCCTAACGTGATGAATGGTGACTACAGGTAACACAGATGCCAAGTAATGGTAAGTACATAACTATAATTTTCTGCCTGTGCTGATATGTGTGAACCTCTTGTCTTCATTGCTTTATAGTTTTCTCCGTTTGATACTTCCATTATGGCATTTGATTTTTCCCGTTCCTTTCCCTTAGTGCCCTGTGTTTTTTGTGGTAAGATTTTATCTGTTATTAATTTAGCTGCACAGTAATCTATCTTGTTTACTTCTGTTTATATCACATGAATCTCTGTGAACAGTCCTAATTACTGTGTTCATTTGTTTTATCAAACTTCTTACTTTGGGGGTTTTACTGACTTAGTCTGTTTCATTCATTGATCTTAATGTCTGCCCATTTCTATTAAATCAAGCAACTCTTCTATTAGATCATTTTCTTCTAAACTGAAGCCACTCTCTTTGTTCTCCATTTCCTGGGGACATTCTACAGAAAGTTTCAGAGCAGCTTCCTGTGCCACATTCTCGTAAGTTTCATCCTGTGTCATCCGTTGCTCTTTCATATGGGAACTCACTGGCCTATCACTCCACAACACTAACTATGACAGAGTTGTCACAGTTTCCTGTACCTTCCTGTGCAACTCAAACTGAACTTTTTTTTTTTACTGGCTTCCTCTGGAAGGCTCCAAACTATCTTCATATGGCAACTGATTAGATGTTTCCTGCTCCACTGGTTTCTCCTTAATTTGAGGATCTATTACTCTGTCCTGCTGTTCATAGGTTCATACTAGGCTATCTGCCCTAGGGCATTTGTAAGCCTAGCCAGAATGTGTTTGGCTTTCGCCACCCATTTTAAATTTATTTTGCTATGCCCTTTTTCGAGGTTAGTATACTGTGCCTCTGTCTAACAGTGACACAGAAGTGATACCCGGGGTAAACCTACGATCTCCCATCCACTCATCAAGATTCCTCTTGAAGAGAGTCAATGAGGGACTCTGCCTAGCCTGGACTGGGATTTTATTCCAGAGTGAAGGGAGCCTCTGGGTTATGAATCTGTCCATCCAGCATGTCCTATTTATTTCAGTGCTGAGGTTCAAGTCTCTCGAGCGTAGCTCGATGGGATTTGGATTTTCTGAGGTGCAGCATGTCCATTAATTCCGGGTTGGACATGGCTTTATACGTCAGGCACAGATCGCCTCTAAACAGGCGGTATGCCACTGAGTAGAGCTGGAGTTTCTTTAACCGGGCAGCATATGGCATCTGTTTGAGCCCTTTGATCCTCTTGGTGAGGTACTTTTGGGGTCTTTCCAGTTGCTGCAGGTGTCTGGTAAGGTACATCCCAAAAGGGGCATTGTACTCAATTATGGGCCTGATGAGGGATGAGTAAAGAGGCACGATGACCTCCCCTGATCTAGATGTGAATCCCTTCATGATTAGATGGGCTGTATAAAATGTTTTTCTAACCACTTTGGCCACGTGGTTGTCAAATGAGAGATTGCTATCAACCTGGGTCCCCCAGGTCCCTAATTACTTCTTCTGTACTTAATGGATTACCACCTATGTGGTAATTTGTGGGCACTTTGTTTTTGCCAAAGGGGATGACTATACACTTTTTGGCATTTAGCTTGAGGCCATGGCTCTGGCACTAGTTGTCTGTTTCTATGAGGCCCTTTGGAGGATGCTTGTGTCGGCTGGAGAGTCGATTATGGCGCCCAGTTTGCAGTCATCTGTGAACTTGGTCAGCCACAGTCCTTCCGTGTTGGCCTGTACCTCCGAGAAATATATACCTAACAAGAGAGGTCCCAGGACTGAGCCTTGTGGGACACCACTTGTAACTGGTTTGGAGTCTGACATGGCTCCAGCAATTCTAACCATGTGGGCTCTGTCCTTGAGCTAGTTTGCAATCCATCTAGTGACATAGGGGTTTATATTTAAGCTGGTGAGCTTATCTATAATGCCCAAGTGGGGTATTATATCGAAGGCTTTTGCGAGGTCCAGGTAGGCTGTGTGGACCACCTTCCCCTCGTCAATGGCCTTGGTGACGGTTTCAAAGAAATCAACCAGGTTTAAGAGGCAGGATCTGCTCTTAACAAAGCCGAACTGGGTAGGATCCAGTGTCTGTAGGTCCCCAATATCTTTATTTATGAGGTCCATGATGATCCTTTCCATAGCTTTGCAGACCAAGCTAGTCAGGCTTATGGGGCGATAGTTTCCAGGATCCGTTGAGGCACCACCTTTATGGAGAGGGACCACTGTTGCTGTACGCCACTCTTTGGGCACATATCCTGTAGTAAGGCTGAGATTGAACAGTAGTTTTATGTTTGGGTTTAGCTCTTCTTGGAGTTCATGTAGGACGCAGCCGGGACACTGTCTGGTCCCATTGATGCTGTGTTTTTTGCTTTGGAGAGGGCGGCTCTTACCTGAGCATCTGAGATGTCAGGGGGGCAGCTCTCTGCTGGGACAGATATTTGCCCTTTTGGTGGGGAGGGGGGGGGGGGGTTTGTGCTGAACCTGTCAGCTAGGATGTTGGCAGTGTCTGTGGGTTCAGTGTATTTTTTGTCATTTTGGACTAATTCTGAGCATATCTGGGAATTACCACCCAGGTTCCTAACATAACTAAAGAAAGCCTTGTGATTATCCTTAGTGTCCTGTGCAATTATTCTCTCGAAGCTGGCCTTAGACAATTTTATGAGTGCCCGTAGTTTTTTGCTAATACTGATCAGTGATGCCTTCCCTTTTTGGGATTTTGCTCTGTCATTTAGTAGCTTCCTCCTTCTATTGTATAGTTTGTTTATGGCTGGGGTCCACCAGACAGGACGTCTGCCTTTGGAGGATTGGGTCTTGGTTTTATTTGGGATCGCATGATCCATGCATTCCTGAAGGTGTTCATAGAATGCGGTTATAAAGGATTCTGCGGTGTGGGCCGTATTTTCCACAGGCCCGGGGGCTTTGAAGGATTCCACCTCGGTTTTGAGGAGTGTGAAATTTGCTTTAGAGAAGTTTTTCACTGTGGTTTTCTGGGCAGGGGGTGGGGTCGGGATGTGAATATCCAGTGAGATTAGTTTATGGTCTGATCTTACCAGTGAGGGATACACTTCTGGTCTGGAGCATAGAGTCCCCATGTTGGTGATGATCAGGTCCAGTATGTTTTCCCCTCTTGTGGGAGTGGTAACAAGTTGTTTCATAGCATTTGAGTTTATAAATTCTAGGAACCTTTGGGCTAGGGTGTTGGAGCTAGAGTAATGCTCCCAGTCTATGTTTGAGTAGTTGAAGTCGCCCAATATAATAGTGTTTGGAGAGACCTTCATATTTTCCTTGGTTTGGGAGGGTGGTCTGTAGCAGGCTATAAACTGGAAGGCAGTTTTACCCACTGTTAGTTGCACATGGATAGTCTCTGATGCTTCGTGCTTTGCCACCAACCTGGAGGTGTGGGTATCTTTGATGAATATCGATTGATGTCAAAATTAGATTTTCTACATTAAATCCTTCACTTCGCAGGTAATCCATAACCTCTGTTTCTATTTCTTTAACTTCTCCATTACTAATCCTGTTTTCTTCTTGGTGATCTTATTTTTATGTTGTGAAATTTCCATATCTGGAAGCCTTTGCCTGTATATCTCTTTGAATATGTGTGGGGCTGCTTTTTTTGTATTGATTAATTTGGCTATTTCCTTTGCATAAATATTGCACTATATCAGCTCTCTCTTTCTCATGTCCATATTTCTTTTTTATACCTTGTAAAAATCTTTTAGTCTGTTCTTTATATTTTCGCACTTCCTCAGTCACTTCTTTTTCCAAACGGCCCAAGGTTTCTTGGTCTATATAATGTTGTTCAGAAGTCTGTAGTGTTAATGAACACAATTTTTTATTTGAAGTTTCTTACAGTTTTTCTTGTATAAGTATTTTTCTTTCCTCTAATTTCTCTCTCAATCTTTTTGTGTATCTTCTGTCTGGAAGTTCTGGGCTTCTTGTATAATAGTAACAATATATTATTTCTTTATTATCCACAGTAGTCCAATCTACCATCTTTATAGCTCGTTTCTGGCCCATCAGTTTTTGTGGACTACTACTTCCTTCAACAGCGGGGGGGGGTACCCACCTCTGGGCTTGGCCTGGTCCCATTGTAGGAATATTTTCGTGTCTTGAGGATTCTGCACTGTCATTTTTTCCCATTCTTGGCACCAGTACGCTCACCAGGATCAGGCACTTTTCTATCCTGGGTCTTGTGCAACCAGCTATCTTTTTATTTTTTAAGCTACTACTGGCCATGATATATGCTATATAAAATACAGTCTGCATATCATTGTCGTCTTGGTGAGATTTTGTGAAAACCAGAGTCCACCTCATGGGGGTACTCACCAAGACTTGAAGGTGAATTCAGTTCCAGCAGTACTATTCTCCTTTACTTGCTGATTTATCATCTTTCCATTCAACCCCCTGATATCTATTAGGGGTAGTTGATGAGAAGCGAAATCTGAATGTGGAGGTCAAAGAAAGAATCAGATGTCCTGCAGCCAACTAGCACAGTTTGTCAGGGAATGATGTGTGACAGGAAGTATACCAAAGAAGCCGAAACGTAATGTGTACAAAATACTCGTGTGACCAGTGATTCTTTATGGCACAGAAACCTGAGCAGTGAAGACAAAGCAGCTGAGGAAGTTTGCTGTAGTAGAGATGAGCGGCCTGAGATGGGTGCTAGATGCACATTCTGGGGCAGTTGAAGAAATAAGGATATCAGAGCAGAAGCCAGTGTAGCCCCGTTTTCGGAGAAGGTCAAGGATGACAGATTCCGGTGGTTTGGTCACATGTGCAGGAAAGCAGAAGACAGTTTTTGAAGATGGTTTGGGAGAAACAGAAAGAATGCAAGAGAAAATGAGAAGAGGTGGATGGATTATGTGAGAAGAGCTGCAGTAATTGGGCATGACTATCAAAGAAATATAGTAGAGCATCAGTGAATTGCAAGATGGTGGCAGTTGATACTATGACACACCAAACCATGTAGGAAAATGGGGAAAAAAGGAGATGGGTTTTGATTATGAAAGATGACTGTTTTAGTAAAGTACCTCTCTATTTGTTTAGATAATGCTTGTGAGATCTTTTACCATCAATTCAGGCAGATGGAACCTGGTTTAATGTCTCATCCAAAGGATGCCACATTCAGTAATGCAGCACTTCTCCCCTTATGCTGCACCACTGTGTCAGTATTTGGTAAAAAAATCCAAGCAGCTGGTGTAGGAAGAGAACATCCAGTCTCTTGGTCTTTCATTTTCAAAGGCAAGTATGCTGCAGTTAGGGCACTAATACGATTTGTCTCTGCAGTGAATAACCTCCTAATGTTAAGTGTACAGTTTTGGCAAAGCTTCATCCAGTGCTGTGGAATTTTGCATTAATGTTCATTGTCACATTTGTTTCTTACCGAGACACTTTGCTGAGGACACTAGCGTAACTTTTATAAACTCCCTATTTTAAAGGGCCTTGTTTATTTGGGTAAGAAGTTATGACACCTCCAGAGAACATGGAGTTTTGCATGAAGGGACAGCTACAGAGGAATATTTAGTTGAATGTTTTGACTGCTTACAGTTTACTACAGATTTTTTTGATATTTGCACATTGATTGGATGTCACTGTAGCCAAGGATTTCAAGGTATGAAGTTTCATTCTAACATGCATAGAAAATCCACATTTTCAGTTTATGTACATCATGATAGTTGGCATCCATTAAGTTAAAAAAAAGTTAGGCAAGGGATTACATGGCAAAGTTGGTGAGAATGATATGTGAATAATGAACAGACAGACAATTATATTAAAGGAAATGTTTTAACAAAGGGGGGGGGGTTACCCCATATCTGTCTTCAGTGAAATGTGTGATGCAGTATTAAAAAACTGAAAAAAATATACCCCGTTACTTGGAATATGTTGGGTTAGTTATGAACCAGAATAGTGATCATCTTAAGCCCTTATTAACAAGGCTGTGATTTTTAGTTGTAGTACAGACAGTAAGCAAATCAAGGGTATTGTCATGAAGAATTATTTAGCATTTTTACATTTTGGTTATGGTTTGTGCAGAGGCATAGTGACAATATCAAAAGGAAGATTGAATGCTGTAGTGACAAGTAGTTTAACAACAAAGATAAAAGAGGAACAAAGAGATATTGGGGATTGTAGTCAGTGTAAATTTGCAAGAAGGTGAAGATATAAAAAGTTATTTTAAGAATATTAGAACAAGAAGGCAACAACTGTGGCATGAAGGGATCATTTATCTTGTGAAATGTGAATTATGAGAGGCAATTTACATAGAATCAAAGCCTGAGCATGATTATGATGTCATAAAAAAAGGATTTTAATATTGCTTAAGCAAGCATGCTGTAACTTGGAAAATAAAGAAATTAACATTTCCACATTTTAGAAAAAGGTAGAAATCAACCCCAGGTTTAGACTAGTAGAAGCATGAATTGAGAACATATGGTTGATTTGGTAGCTCAGGTTGGAGGATGATTCTGCCTCTGGCCTGTGTCCTCAGGTTGAGGCCAGCAAGGATTTAGGCATTTGTGTATTTCATGACAAGATAGATACTCGCATTTCATTTTATTTTTTATTATATTATTTCCTAGGTGCTATTAATATGTTAGAATTTCTGGTTAAGGAATGTTGATATACGGCAATAATCATTTGACGTATTGTATCTTGTAACCGGAATAACTGCGGTGGTGGTGCTGCGGTAGCATTGTCACCTCACAGCAAGACGTTGTCCCGTTCGATTCTCAGCTAGAGTGTCTTCTATGTGGAGGCATACGTGAATAGGGCGTGCCTTTGTTGAAGGTTGTGCGTCAGGGCTGGTAACCCGGTACGTAAAAATCCACCACCAATCATTAGCGAACCGGAGTTCCGCTTTGGCGACTCCTAACCGGGAAAAAGCTGAAAGACACAAACATCTTGTAAACAGAATGAATCATTGTAATTGAGAGTATTTCATAACAGTATTTTTAATGAGAAATTCCTTGAAAATATAGGCGGAAATGTTAAAATTTAGTGCCTTGAGTATTTTTTTTTTTTTTTTTTGGTAAAGCATTATTTTGCTATTGATCTTACACAATGATAGGGTTTCCTTGGTTTCCATTTCCTCCTTCATTCCCAAGGTAGTCATGGGGTTTCCTTGACTCAGGCTGTTCATCTCCCACTGTTTACTCTTAACACCACAGAATAGGGAAGAAGATCTCTGTATGCTCTAGATATGTGCAGATGACTCAAATTATGTCTGCATAAAACAAAAGATTTAAAAAAAAAAATGGGACCAACATTTTGTCACTTTTGCTAAAGGCCAGAAAGTGGATACTGGCAATCAGACATTGTCCAGATAGAGATAGATGGCACACTGCTTGACTACTACTCTGCCTCCAGAAAACCTGTACTAAGACATGTTAAAACCTATTCTACTTTATCAACAGCAGCCCCGGACCACATCCTTCTTCAGGGCTGCCAGTATCCAAAAGTCATTTTAGAAGTGACTACCTGGTCCTGTGGGAGAGTGTTTCCAGGACCCAGGCATGATTTGCTTCTGCCATTTTTATAAGGTCTCTTCTCTTAAGAGGTTCCCAGCTGGGTCAGTCACCCACTGAGCTAATTCTGCATGATTTTTCTTATGATGAGGACTGCAACAGTAAACGACATGATGAACATGGCACAGTTGTTTGGAACTTAACCATATTTGTAGTTGTAGATGTTCAATTACATTGAGTCATCTAATCCACATTTCTACCCTCCCTTCTCTTTGTTTCGTGGACATCCATGGGTTGGAATGGATCTGATTTCTTTTCTTTACCACAGTCTCCCCCAATCTACATACCTCCCTCATTAATTCCTCTTGCTCAACACCATGGTGGGGGAGGTTAAGAGCCTTTGGGCTTGACAGGGCTGGAGCACCCCTTTGTACGTTCATTTATGTTCTGGTGCTTGGGACTGGCCTGTAGCCAAGCCATGGCAGTAACGACCTAAAGATGGCATTGGCCTACACTCATGTTATACCACCAGTGTCATTGCATTTGAGAAGGAGAAAGTCAGCTGAAGACTGAAGGAAAGTATAACTCTGGAAGTTGAACCAACCTTTGGACTACATGCTGGCTGGACATCCCACAGATGAAGACTGCATCAGTGAATGTACTTGAACATGTACAATTGTGGTAAGCTCATGACACAGCTACATTATTGTCTGTATCCTGCCGTGTGTATGTGTGTGTGTGTCTATGTATGTATGCATGTATATATAATATAATTTTATTTATATTTATAGGTTAACATAATCATTGTAAGCATAATGCACAAATATTTACAAACAATGGCATTTGAATACCATTCTAACTTAATATAATTAAACTAGTCTGAGTCTGCTATAAAATCTTTTCACCTAGCTCAACAGGCAAACCTGCCTGTGTTGCTTTAAAGTAACTTCCTCCTCATCCTGATCGAACCACATTGAAAATATTTGAAATCTTTTGCAACATCTATAACAATGTGCACTTTCTTCTGCTCATTCTAAGTTGCCATTGCCTGAACAAGTGTTATTCTGATTTTTGCTTTAAAAGGCAGTTGTAGATCCACCCTCTTTGTACCCTGAAACTCACAAAAGAAAACCGATTTTCCATATCAAACTAATGGACCCTCTGTGTCTCTCTCTCTCTCTCTCTCTCTCTCTCTCATAATTTCTTTTCTAGTCTGTGATCATTTATTCACTGCAAAGTTAGTTCAAGCACTTGGACTTTGCCATTTTAAAGCTTGATGACCTTTAAAGCATTGTCATTAAATTTCTTATTGCATAAAACTGTCTGGAAGTTGTATTTAACACCATTTGTGCATTGTAATTTTCATAAACATTGTTTGCATTTGGGTCTACTTCTAAATTTTGAAATTTCAAAACTTCAAATTTCTTATGGTTGAGACCAAAAGATCGAAGTTTTGAAACTTTGAATTGTAAATAAAAAAATAAACGCACAAATAAAACTTGTTTTTACGTTTTTGCAGAGGAGCAAGCTCCCCTGCACCCCCCACACCCCCCCTGCTAATTAAATACACCAACTCCCAAGATCGCACTACAGCAAGGAAAACAGTAAATACAACATTCCGTGATCTAAGGCTATCTCCATTTAAACAGTTCGAAGTTTCAAAACTACGATCTTACGGTCTCGACCAGAAGAAATTCAGTTTTGAAACTTTGAAATTTAGAGGTAGACCAGTGCATTTACATTCAGTGTAGGTAGTTCTGTTCATCTGCTTTCATTAAAGCAATGGGAGCTCCCACCAACTCCTTTACCGAGACAATTCATAATCCAGTAAACATTTCAGTTCAGTGTAGCTTCTGTTTTGTATTACCCTAAGAAAGAAGCCATTCCTGGTAAACACTTACAATAACTTAATCCAAAACCCATATTCAAATAGTAGCCACCTGTTTACTGAGCAATTATCTATGGAGGTGTGAAGACTCTCATCTACTCTGCTTCTAAATGTTTGCATCTTGTTTTTTCTCTCTCACTTCAGTATTTACTGTACCTAAATGTTTGCATTTTGAATCTTTTTGATGTCTCTCTTAAATTTCAATATTTGCAAGTTTGTGCTGAGAAAGAAGAGTTATTTTGAAGTTTAGTTAAGAAACAAGTACATAGTACCACTCTTTATTTCCTCTGGATTGCTTTGCTGCAGTGTGTACGGCTTCTTATCACTTTGTAATGCATGCTTTAAAAGTTAAGTCCTCATTTTGGACAACTATCCTTAATGTTTCCAGTTTATTCAAAATAAAAAGTTATTCCTTGATACCTCAATATGATTTTCTTTAGCCTGTACAGTCTCTCTTTACCCATACAGTCCCTTAAGAGACGTACTCCTGAATAGCCTGCAGTGCATCCTACAAGTCTGTAATGGTCTTTAAGCCTAATGGGAAAGTACTGTGAACACTGGCAGTTAAAACGTCAACTTCCACTACTCACATTTTGTCATGCACACCAGAAGTTGCATCCTTTTTCATCTTTCAAATAAGCTGCATTTGTCAGTTGCATTTGATTATTACTAATCTTGCAGATGCTCCCTGGATGCCATAGCAAAGATCATATATGTTATTTTACTTTATAGTTTTCTAGATATCACCAGTGCATTCCTCCATTTTTATCAGCCAATAACATTAAACTTAGTGTGGCCTTACTATGTTTAGGCAATTCAGAGCCTGTGCCCCTGCTCAAAAGAATCATTTCCTCAGGTACAAGTTGCTCCCCCAACATTTCCGAAAAAGTACTTTGTAGTGAATTTGTAAAATCTGTCGCCTCATTACATTCCCAAAAACATGTTCCCAATTACCTCTCTCTCTCTTCCCCATCACACCTTCAGCATTTGCTATCCACCTGAAGAAAATTCTCTGAAGTCTGCTTGGAGTGTATGCAAATCTTTTCAAGCAATACTCCTTAAACTTCTGGAGTTTGTGGCATACTTGGGGTCCATATAAATGCCATCCTATTGTTCCTTTGTAATTTGCCTTTTCAGTCTCTCTCCCTAATCTTTTCTAACCTCCTCTGATTGATTCTTACACTTACCATGCAATATTTTATATATATTACCCTTTTATAACAGTAGCTTGTGTTACATCCTCAACTAAAAACTCTAGCATAGCTGGTCTTTCACTCAGTATTCCCATATTCCTTTCTCTTTGCCTATATTCTATCATTCCCTGGTAGGGAATTCGGTCCCTAACCTACAGTCCAAACTTGCGCTTGACCTGATCCCAGTCTTATCTTTCCCTATCTAGTTATTTCCTTCCAATACACTGGTGCCTTTGCTAATCTTCTCTCTTGTCTGTTTTCCGTACCACTGTTTGCAGTCGTCCCTGTTGATGAAATCTTTCTTCATTCCTGTGTTAGCTTATTTCTTAGAAAACTTTTTGTTACTTTATAAATATGATGTTCTGTATGGATGCTATCCTTAAGGCCTGCATCCCAATATAGTATTCTCTCCTTATTTCTCAAACTCCCTCCCTGTTCTTGTCTTTTAAATCTTGATTTTTTTATAGAGATTCAGTAGCACCTGCATGGAAATGCATCACATCCACTAGATCAGACTCTTGCACTTCTGCTATTTGCAAGCTGCTCACTTGCTTTTCATATTTATTTTAAATGCTTCTGGTGATTTGTTCCAAGTCGCCACAGTCTCCACTTTCACTTGAGTTCTGCAGCTGGCCAACTAGTTGTCCTATCAACTAGTCTCACCTTGCAATGTTTTCTTTGTCTATTATCAGCAATTGTTGCACTGCTTTCCATTTGTCTTTTGCCTTTTACTAAGTGAGGGCATAAAATTCAGTACTTCTCTCTTTCCTGTCCTTTAAAATGCAAGCCTTTCAGTTTTGTACCGTGTCCTGTAAAGTAAGAAATTGTTACTTTCATATCAGTTGGAGATCACATCTACTAATCTCTGCAACGTCACCAGAAGTTCTCCGTGATGTGTTTGAATTTCCTTTCATGCACAAATCTGCTGAATTCCTGACTTTTCTGTTTGGGATTGTTGCCAGGTATGCAGGTATCAGGTTTGCCAAGTATCAGAAATACTGACTTTAATGCACTAATCACACTTAAAACTTGTGTTTGTTGGTTTTATTTCAGTGAGCATGGTATAATAATCCATACATATGATATACATGTCTTTCCTGAACTGGAGCAGATCTGTATGCTGTCTGCCTCCATGGGCGAACTTATAGCAGGCATTTCATCATCCCTGTCTGGTAAATATGTTTTACTCAGGATGTTTATGAGCCAAGTCCAACCCAACATTTAAGCTATATTGTCAGGACAAATTGTGTATTTTCAAGTCCAACCCAACATTTAAGTTATATTGTTGTCAGGACAAATTGTGTATTAATAGCAGTATTAGCATCATAATTACAAAACAAATGTTTCCATTAGGGACTTGAGGTCCCCTGAAGTGCAAACATTTTAGCATAATCCAAGAAATGCAAAACTCCAATAAACTTTGATAAATTGGGTTACGGTGAGAAGGCATAACATACAATACCTGTGCAAGGAAAACATCTGTATAAATAAATGTGCAATGAAGCCTTCCCGATGGACCGGCAATGAAGCTGGCACTCACTCCAACAACATTGAACCTATGTAGATCACTCCATGTCTAACTCGTCTCCTATGTCCAGAAGTGGTTCAAAAGAGTATTAAGACATGTATAGTAGAAGGTGTAATTGTTACTGACACTAATAACCTAAAAACTCAAGTTTAACACTAACCACAACTACTATTAATAATAGGAATCACACTGAAACGATGTGCCTGCTCTGTTTCTTGTAACCAGAATTAAAACATGAAGTTTACTGAAAATTTAAAGTATGATATGAGGACTGAAATCTAATGGAAGAAAGAGACTGCAAGAGGAAGATATGGTTAAGAGAAGACTAATGTTACATCCAACCCACATGGAAATGGTGCATTTCTCTGATAAAATCGTACAGTGGGGAATAGCCAAATGGGATATTAAAATGTGTGAAGAAAAAATGTAAATATGCAGCCTGAAATATAGATACTAGTGTAGGGGAATGAAATACTGCAAGTACAGAAAAGTTTCTAACATGCAGCAAAACTAAAACTGTATTGGCATATGAAATAAGAATTTGAGTTTGAGTATGCCTACAACATAAACAAAATGTTAGGGTGATGGACACCTAGCTAAAGCATAAATGTGGCCTTTAATGTGATTTTAACATTTTAAATTTAGAATGTCTGTATGAAAGCAGACTTTCAGCATGATCCTTTTTAGTGAGAGGAAAACACCAAAAAATGCAGTTGTGTACAAGTAAGTGTAATAGGATCAAAAACTGCAAAAATTAGCATATAGTGAAATATTCAAACGCCAGCTGGAGTGAACTGAAGAAAATCTGCTTGAGCCTGCAGTTGCACTTGGGAGGGGATGTGAAATAACACACAGGTTGCAAATTCTTCTTTGAATTTTATCACTATTCCAAATGGAGAATTTCTTTATAGTTGTAGAGTTTCAGCATAGTCCTGTATACTTAAATAAGTGCAATGAAATGGTGTAATTCGATACCAATAAATAAAAATATCCAGAGTCCAAAGCAGCAAAGTGAGCTGAGATTGAAGTACATTAGCAACAATCAAAATGACCCGAAGCAAAACTGGATGAACTAATAAGCGCATGAGGAAGTGGATGATATAGTACTCTCTCAGCAAGGTAGTCCACTGTCTAGCTGAGATTGTAACCCAGGGCATGCGTGCAAAAGCAACAGCAAGACATTGTCCTAACCAAAACTTAACTGTGGTGTGATGATATGGGCAAGTCCCAGCATAGCCAGCTGGAGTTTTGTAAAGACTGAGATGTCCTTTGAATATCAAACTGATGTATACAAGATACTTGTGCTACAAATGTATTAGAACTGTGTGTCATTTGTATATCAAGCTGTTTTTGTATAGATGCTTGTGCTGAAAATGTATTTGTGAGCTTTGCTTGTATTGAAATGTTTCAACAGTGCACTCTGCTGAAATGAAGAGAAACATAGTTGTATTATTGTCGCTGAATTAAATGTTTATGCTTTAATAGAGGATACTGGCACAGCAGAGGTTAATTTTAAGAAAAATAAGGGAAATGTTAATGAGCTGTTAACCCCCTTAAAAGGCACCCCACAATGCTAAGTAGGGCCGGATCTGCTGGGTTTGGGGAAGAGCCTTTGTCCATTAGCTAAGTGAAAAAAGGGGAGGCCGCAGGCACTGCCATAAACATTTGGATGTGTATTGTGGACGTCTGTGCAAATTCCTGTCTCAGCTTCAAAGGGGGAATACTGTGAGAGCCTAGAGTCAGGTGACCAGTTGAGATCATTCTGCCAGCCCTCTTGGAAGTTATATTTTAGATATTACAAAGAGAAATCTCAGAGTGTTAAGTATTTTGTTTTGGAAGCCTGACTAGAAGGACCCTCACCCACAGGATCTTGCCTTGCAGTAGTAAGTAACTTAACTAAGCAGCAGTAAAATTCTCTTAGATTCAGTCAGGAATATAGTGAAGCTTAGTTTAGATGTTGTTTTTCTTTATTTGTCTGAGTCTGTCCATCATTGTTTTTTTCAATATTTCCTGTGATCTGAACTCTGTGGTTTATTGTGAATATATTTTCAGTATTTTCATGTACTTTTATTATATATTATTAAATATATTTAAAACTTTTATTGCGGCTTTGTAGAAAGTACTTAACCTTGGAGAGTGCTTGTATTTATTTGATGACATTGTGTGGGCCACTTCAGAAGGCCTAGCCATCTTGGTGAACTACTACCATTGTATTAGTATTAATATTGCACAGTATAATTGGACACCTGTTAAGGGCCTTGGAGTAGCTGACTGTGGAGTGCCTGGTGGCAGTGAATCTACTTTATAGTCTGGGCAGAAGGGGGCATAGCTAGTAAACCTGTGCCAGCCTTACCCAGGTGTGTGTGTCACCTACTTGGGGCAGGGACACAAAGCATTGGGTTTACAGAGAGGGTGCTGGAGGACTTTGCTTGGACACTCTTCTGAGGACCTAACCCTACAGCTGTTCCAGTTAGGAGTCTTATTGGGGACTTGGAGGGAGATAGAGGCATCCAAACCCTGGGCTGTGTGTGTTCCCTGTGTGCTAAGGGAAATTGTACTTGATGCAGAGAGGTCTGCATCTGGAAATACTGAATGCATCCATTTGTATTCCAAGTGCATGTCCCTCTCCAGTGTCAGTGGTGAGGATTCAGGCTCCTTGATTACTGACCCAGCGTGGAGCGGACACATATTGGTGGCCATCACATATTGGTAGGAGTGGTGGGCATCACACATGGCATAAAATGTGAACAGTAATTTGGTGTGTTATAATCGTTGCAAAGCTTTAATTCATTTAGAAGTGTGAAGTAGGAGAAGGGCACTGAGAAGCTATAATTCTGTACCAGAAATTATACTACGCACTGCAGGTGACCTGAGTTCAGCTAGAGGCCCAGGCACCTGTAGAAGCTAGACATGAAGGACTGAAATAAGTAGCCACTGCCAGTTTGCCCATCTTAG
Source organism: Protopterus annectens (assembly GCF_019279795.1). NCBI lineage: Eukaryota > Metazoa > Chordata > Ceratodontiformes > Protopteridae > Protopterus > Protopterus annectens. Next base: position 1,355,739,062 of record NC_056745.1, read on the forward strand.
GTGGAGGGAGGTAGCTGTGGTTTGCTATATAGGAGGCTTCTAGCAGGAGCACTAGGTGCAAACCCAGTGGGGTTCTGAACTGGCCAAGCTTGTTCTACGATAGTGCATTCCCATTAAGTAGCCAAGGGAAACCAGCTTGCAGTCTCGCACTTCCCTTTGGGAGGTGGCAGTTGCAGGCTAAGAGGAGCCAGACAGGGAGGATGTGGGTGCTCCTTAGAGGAAATGGTAGTTCACCCTAACTAGGGGTTTCCCTAGCAGTTGGGTCTCCGTTAGGAACAGAGGGGTGCTGGAAGTTTCCAAGCATGAACAAATAGGCTGTGTAGGGCTCTTGTCTAGTTCGGGAAGATCCAACTTCCTTTTTTCCAAAAATGAATGAGCCAGTTAGGTGAAGGTAGAGGAGCCATCTGGCAAGGTTCAGGGGTAGTAAAAAAAAAAAAAAAAAAGAATTACGGTATCTGTAGTTCAAGTCAGCAAAGTAAGCTGAAATTGAAATATACTTGTAGCAGTGAGAGTGTCTCAAAGTCGATCTGCATGAACCAGCTGTTGTGTAGGGGATGAGATGAAACATAACACACCAGTTTAAAGTTGTAGCCATGAACTTGGTAATAGAGATTTGAAAACAGCATCATGTTGAGTAGAAAACACATGAGCAGTGTGTCTAAGAACAAATCAGTGGACTAATCTGCAGGAAATTTGCTGAGCAAGATTTTGTAGTTAAGCGATTACAAGCTGTCTCACAAGTTAAAAAAAAAAATCATTCACTTCAGATTTATACTGAACCTACTGTAAGATAACCGGGATTTTTTCTGATATCCAGTTATTGTAGTTTAGTAGCTTGCTGCTTTTTGTTTAAAATACTCTATATATTGTTTAATTTAGTTGTTTTACTTTCAACTTAAAGAAAAGTAAGGCTCATGTAGAGTCTGATCTTTGCAACAGAGCTATCAGACCATAAAGATTCTCCACAAAATAATCAACTGAAATTAATGAAAGCTTGCTTATTCAACCAGAATTAAAAAAAACTTTTTGTGGCCTGAGTTCTAGGCTGCCCTGCTTACAGAATTATTTTGTGTTTCATCAGGCTTGGCAAATGTTGCATTGCAGGGGGTCTGCTTTCCTTGTGTATAGCCGCTTTTGGCTTACCTAGACGGCACTTGTTTTCTTGTGTTTTACATTTTGATGAAAGAGCCTTTGATTAACTTGCCTGTTCCACAACTTGCAGATGGCAGCCCAAGGCTGGTTTTAAAAGTCACATTAGGATTGTATCTCAGGGCGTGAGGCACAGCAGAAGTGGATCCTGCCCACTTTTTTAAGGATCACAACCCTCAAAAGGCTGTACAAAAACATGGCAGTACTGAGTTTTTTCAGGTGCCAAGATTTCTGACATCTCAAGGGCCCTTAAGATGAACAAGTATGCCTATGACATGATGGTGGTCCATGTGGGTGTAAATAACTTGGTGTGCAAAACTCTAAGGGGAATGCAAAAAGGCATTTCTGAGCTCTCTGTGCATGTTACAAATGCTGCAAAGGTTCTTGTATTGAGCAGACTCTTCCCTTTGAAAAGAGTGATGCCAAGGTACAAGGAAAAAATGATTGATTTCGACAATTGGCTCATTTGAATTGGTGTCATCAAAGGGGATCTATTGTGTCAGCGTGGAATAAACTACTAGAGAGTACTACTTGGCCTGCCAAGGTTGGCTTGTACCTCTTATTCCAGGTCTTCTCTATACTGACTAAACCTTTGCTGTTCCCATAGTGCTGCTGTTTTTAGGCCGAGTCCACTTAATAGATCTTCCAACCAAAAAAAAAACATAACAGAACACATGACAACATCAGTGTGGCAGTGCTCAACCATAGGAGTCTAAATTGCAGATTCCCCGAACTTGAAGCCCTCTTGCATTTGCAGCACATTCATATGTGTATTAGTGAAACATGGTTTATAATTGGAGAACATATCCCCTCTATACTACAGTTTTGCTCCTGCCTTGCCTTTTGACCCAATGGACACTGTAGTGGAGTGTCTGTATTTGTTAAAGTCCACATTATCTCAGTACACATTCCCAGAGACCCATAAACAAATGTACTGAAATTGAGTTCACTGTAAATAAAATTAGCTGTAAGATCATAGCTTGTTACAAGACTCCCTCAATCCTCAAAACCATATCCATTTCTTAAGTGTATTGGATTAACTCCATATACATAGTAAGTCTATCATCCTGGGAGATTTATCTAGCAAACGATAGACTGGGAGTCCTATACCTTAAATGTTGGCTGTGCCAGGAATGAGTTTGTTTCATAAGCAAAATTTCTTTGGATCAGTAGCGTAGTAGAGGAAAAAAATATAGCAGTTGTATGCAGTATTACATTGTATACCCATTCTCAGTCATGTCTCACTACAAATTGCAAACCTTTTATTTCAAACTCCCTAAACCAGACAGTGCAAATATCAAAATATTCAAAGACTTAGAGTATGCAGACTTCCACTATTCTATGATGAAGACTCTAAGCTACGGTATAACTGTACGCCCCCCAAAAATGTTAACACTTATAGCAGTTGTGCAGATGAAGTCTGCCCTCACCTAAAAAACTGCATAACTATGTCAGTCCTTATTAAAACTAATCAAAATGGGAAGGGAAAGCGCAACCAAGCCTGATGGTCCACATGCATAAAAGTTTATCAGAATGTATATCAAAACTAAAGACCCACAAATCAAGGTCAACATCTAAGGTTATCTAGTATACTGAAAAATACCATCAGAAAGATGAAGGCTTTCCATGAACTTAGGCCGGCTTCTGAAGCTAAGGATAATTAGAAATCCTTCTTTATGTACACCAGGAAGTTACAGAATAACACATACCATCGGTCTGAACTTATTCATATTGGCCACTGCCTACTCCCATACACTGGACATTGCAAACAAATTCAGTGAAAATTTCACCCCATGACATCTATACAAAACCCACATGTAAGGACCTCAAAAGAAGACTTGTTAAAAGGATTTTCCAAAAAAAAAAAAAAATACATTCTCAGTAGGACCTGATAACATACTAGGCTGCCTGGTGAGCAGCACTAAACATATGCCATTCGACCTAATTCCACAAATGTCCACTAGCACTTTCCCTGAGGCTTGACTTGCAGCAGAACTGATGCCTCTTCACAAGGGTGGCCCCCACTATGAACTCTGCAATTTACAAACCCATCATCCTGATGAGTCATATTTGCAAGACCATGGAATGGTTTATAACAGACCTGATACACTACAGTATAAGAAATCTAACAAGACTCAACCCCCAAACATTTGGTGGTGTTAAGGGTAGTTCCTGTCTAATAAATCTGGTAAGTTTTTCTGAGAGGTTAATGCAAGCTATGGGCAGTAGTCATAATGTCTGTACAGCATACCTTGACATTGCCAAGGCATTTGATATTGTACCACATGTGAACATTATCAGCAAGCTAAGTACACTCCTAATTGATCTCTGTGTTGTAGATGGAAAGTTAACTGGATGAGAGAGAGAGAGTACCCACAATGTGAAGTTGGCAGGTATGCCCACAGATATTGGGAAAATTGCCAGTGAAGTTGCCACAGAATTCCAAGCCTGGATGTCTGCTGTTCGGTATATAGTTCTCTGAACTCCAGGTCAGACCAGGAACTTTAGTTAACCAAATTTACCAATGATAGTAAACTGGGTATTTTCATTAAATCCCTTTCTGATTTGCAGGAGCTACTGAATGAATTTACACACATTAACAGCTGATATACTTAAAATGGACTAAAATTAAATGTTAAAAATACAGTATTTTTGCATTTGGCAAACAAACCCTCCACACAGCTTATAGTGTAGGGAAGATCCCACTCCAAAATGAAGCTGTTGTGAAAGACCTTGGAGCGTGGGTGGACAACTCCCTCTCTTTGATCATCATGTTGCAGCAGTGGTCAGGAAATCCAGTCTGGCTCAACTGATCACAAAGGGTATTCTTCTGGATCCAAAGAAGTCCTTAACCAGTTGATCAAGCCCATCACAGAATACACGGCCCACTTTAGGGTATGTCTTACTATCACAGCTGGAGAGACCCAAAGGTTTCTGACAAAAAGATTATGGGCTTAAAGGACCTGAGCTATCAAGAGAGGCTGAAGACCGTGTTCCTGTATTTAGGATCCTGTAGACTCCTTTAGGGGTGATATATGCTTTACCTTCCAAGCCATTAGGGATCTGGCAGTCCAAAACCAGTTTCCCCAGAAATCAAAACAGTCCAGCAAACACTATTAACTGCAGATTTGGGTGTGCTTCAGGAAGTAAATCATGGTGGAGAGACGTATGTGATGCAACTGCTACTCCTTCTATGGAACAGGCTTCCTCCCCAGATCAAGCAATGTCATGCACTATCTTCCTTTAAGAAGAAGTTGGACAGTTGAATGTGTATTCACAACTTCAACCCCCTGTATGTCTAGCCTGTGTTGCTCCTTGAAAAAGGAAGTAAGATGTGAAAAGTGGATACTGCTAGGCATAAATGACCACATGGCCAGTTGCATTGTGCATTGTATGATTCTTTGAATCAGTGCATAAGGGAGGTGTTGGTGTGACTTACGCCTTCAGTGATGTTAAGTTTCTGTCTTTCAGTGATTCTTTATCTTGTTCAGCTGCTATATTATTTTCTTCCCTGGACCCCAATGGTGGGTTAGGAATGAGTGTAGATTGGTTGTGCCCTTATATGACTGTTTGCCATCTCAGGACCAAAAGGCCTCATCCAGGATATTTCCCCTGTTTTGAAATGGTGTCTGTTTCTTTTTTAGTGTGTAGTTGAGGTCTTTATCCCATTCATATCCCACCATCTTTAGGAAAAGATAGAGCTGCTTGAAGTCCTTTCCTCTTCTGCTTGTGTTCAAGTTAGATAAGTTCTCCATGTGAACATAATGGTACATTGTACCTCAAAGGCTAACTTGTGCCAGGTATCTAGAAAGGGTTTAGGTGTGTAATGCTGGTATTAGTCCATGTTAGGGACCTCAGCAAGTCATACCCTTGGTCTGTAGTGATGGGAGGATTGAGGTTCAGCTGTGGCTGCTCAAACAGTCACTTCTCTTTGGAGCGCTGTTTTCCATCTCTTTATGGAGAGCCTTCAGCTTCAGTTTTATTATAGTATTTACACCCAAGTAGTCTCTAGATAAGTATCAGTGAAGCATGCCACACTATTGAAATATAAAATGTAGTGTGTAAAGAAGCTCAAACAGCAGCATCCAGGTCTTTTTTTTTGGGGGGGGGGGGTCATCATAAATTGGTAGATACATACATATTTTAAGACCATTGATTTTTATAACCATTCATGTTTTTCAGTACCCTCATTCAGGCTGCACCTCCTTATCCATGTGGGACATAACCAGTTAATCTTGGAATAAGTTTCTGGATACCCATTCAGTAATCTAGTTATGTTTAAAGGAAGACAGTGAGTCAAACTGCTTAACATGTAGGGGAAGTTTATTCCAGATGTTTGGAAAATGCTGTTTTTTTAAGTCTGTCCCTCCACCATATTATAGTTATCTGTTGGTGAAGATTTTGGACCCTGTTCTAGTATTGGTAGAGAGATCAGATATGCAGAGAAAGAAATGGTTCAGGAGAATTGGATCTCTAGTGGCATGATACAAAAGGGATACCCTTCAAAAGTTTCTAAGACTGTACAAAGTAGCTGAGAGACTTTAGGCCTTAAGTCTTTTTGTCTAGGAACCATTGGGATCTTTTTAATTGTTTTTGCTTTGTGAGATACATCACAAAAGGGGGTGATATACTAAATAATTGGCCAAATCAGTGGTGAATATAAAGGAGTTTCTAAGGTCAGACAGAATGGTTAGAGAATGGTCCAGAAACACTGCCATAGATTTCCAAAATTTTCCCATACATGAAAGCTCATTAATCCAAACCTCCCAGAAAAGAATCGTTATATTATAATGGTAGTGTTTCAAGTTTTCTGTAAGCAAAGGACCACACACTGCGGATGACAAAGTTCTTGTAAAAGGATAACATCATGGTAGCTGATATAAAATTGTTGCTGGCAAACCTGCTAGCACTACCAACAGAAAACAAGAGCAATCCATTTATTAAAAGAAATCAAAATCCAAAGGTTGCATCTAGTACTATAATAGTATTCTAGTTAACAAAAAAAAAAATACTGAAGAAGTCCAAACAGAAAATGACAAAGTTCTGGCAAGTCAGCATCATATGCTAATGCTCCAGGGCTCTGTAGTTCTCTCTTCTGTCTGAAAGCAGTTGAATCCTCTTGTGTGAGTACTTTTCACCAAGGCTTATCACACACTGTTAGAATGACATCATATTAGATTCCATTTGCTGTTAAAATTAACACCATTTTAAATGTCCAGGTAGGAAAGTCAGCTTGGAGCAGCTCAAAGCATCAGCTTTGGCATCTCCAACCATTTCAAATTTAAATTCCAATCCAAGGCAATATAAACTGCTGGTGTTTCATACAAAATTCCAATAATGTTTTCAGCAGAGGTAATGACAAAGCAAACAATAGCTCTGCAGCAAACTAGGCAAAGTATTAGTCATTCAGACTGCACAGAAAAATAACTTGGAAGTTAAACTGAAGATTGTTTTAGGCAGCCATCTACTGCCATCTTGAACTAGTCAGACTGATGTTCTCCTGTTGACCCAACACCTTGTTTACAGGGTTGCATGTCTATCATTGGGTCTTTTCCTCCATTGGTAGGCGAATTGGTTAATTTCTGTTCTTGGTAGCTCGCCTCCTTGGTGTGTCCTCTCTTCTCTGAGCTTGCTACCGCTTAATCTTTAATGAAGGTGCCTCCATCCCAGGCTAGGTCCTTCTTTTTGTTTCTTGTGGCCAGGTGCTGGCAGATGTGATGGAGCCCTTTTCCTTAGAACAAGGCACAGTATTTTAGTAGTATCATCTCTGAAAGTTGTGTTGAGGGCTGGGTAGACCAGTTGATGATATCACTGTTGCAGTATTCTTTACTAAATGGATTCCCTGCCAAGGGTAGCCCAACGTCCGGCCAATATAACAAAGCCTTAGGATTTTATAGACGACGTACATCACGCATATGCTTCCCACTTGAGGCATAGGGCATAAAGGTGATGTATGCATGTACATATCTCAGAACTTCTTTGCCACCAGTCCAAATGCCATCATTGATCATCGGTCTGATTTCTCTTGCTGTGCTGGTTACCACGCCATGCTTCAGATAAGTGCCCATTTTATCTTTTCTTCCTTTTTAGTTTTGTGAGTTTACATGTCATCCAGAAAGGGAAAATGTCAGTGTGGGAGGCAGATTCCCCATAAGGATCCTTATTAGCAGTGTCTCTTCTGTTTGGGTGTTTCTCACAACCATACAAATTTTTCCATCAGCCAAGCATTTGTCCCTAGGACCCTACGTAGTCATCTCTCTACCTTGTACATTTCCTTAGAAAATCAGAGTCATAAATTGTTACATGGTGTTATGGCAGAATCTTCACATCCCGAGGGTCATCCACTTAACAAGAAAAGGGCCAAAAGTGTCAGGACTGATTTGGCTGCTGTCCCACCGACCCTGGCTGGCTAGAGAAAGCCCAGAGGGTTGCCTGGTTGTTAAGTTGGATTCCTCTGCCACAACCATATCGGAGGTCGGCATGGATCTGACTTCTCATATGTCCTCAGAGACTCTGCAGAAGTCCACTCTGAATGTTTATGAGGGAGATTCTCACTATGTTAGTTGAGTCTAGACAAGGGTCTGAACCTCCTAGGGTGTTTAAGGCAGACGTTCAGCAAAAAAAAAAAAAAAAAAACACGCATATTTTCCGTGCTCCTAAAGATCCTCAGCATGAATGACAGGGTTTTACCCAGAGGTTATTTAAGGCACTGATGTCCTTCAAACCTCCCCAAAGAGTTTCTGTACGTGCTCCCCCTTGGTTCTCTACTCCACTCAAGAGGCCCTGAGAGCAGGACTCCTTTGAAGAGGAATTGGGTTCTGGAGAAGAGTCTTTGGCTTATTCTTCTGAGACACTTTCTTCCTTGGACTATGGCTCTGAGGAGGAGGACGCTATTAGCCCAGACTCCCTCTTTGAAGAACTCTGCTTTGAGGATACTATTTCACGTATGATGGAATTTTTTAAATGAGACTGTTTTCAGGTTTCTAACATTCAAAAGCAGTATTATGAGCTCCTTCAGATGGATTTTCCAGAGCTGTGATGTCCCTCCAGTCTTGGCTGCCATTTTAGCAGCTTCTGTGGTCCCAGAATGTAAATTTCCAGCCACTAAGAAACCTGACAGATTTTACAAGGTCCCTGATGAGTATAAGTTTTTTTCTACAAATGTCCTTTTGATGATCCTTCTGTATGCTGTTCTGAAAAATCCCTGTAAGCTTTTGCCTTCTACTAAACTACATCCCTCAGACAAGAACAGTAGAGCTGTGGAACAGCTGGGTAAGAAGATATATAGTGCTGCCACCTCTGCCTTTTGGGCTATCAGTTACCAGACCCATATGACCAGGTATGTTTTAGCCCTTCTTTCTCAGGCTTCCCAGTCTACCTCAGACCTTCCTGATTCTGAATGGAAGGCCTCAGCCCTTAACCCACCACTTTATTAAATGTAGTTGTGATATAGCTGATGCTTTCTCTAGAGCCCAAGAGGAATTATCTACCTAAATCTGCTTTTGTTTGCAGCCAACCTCTCCAGCCTCCCAAAGGTAAGAAGGGTTCTAAGTGGGTTCCTCCTACTAAGTCTACTCAGACTCCCACTTCTCAGAAACCACCTTTTTCAAGATAAGCCAGGTTCTGTCTTGACTGTTTACTTCCCCTTTTCCTGAGCCAGGTTCCTTTATCTCTTCATCTTTCCCTGTCCCTACAGATCACTTGAGACTGCTGGGTCTGTCCATCATCCATCAGGGATGCTTCATGGTATGGAAATCCCTTCATCTTTTTCTGGGCATCATTCGTCCTACTCAGGAATGGCTTCCTTTCTTTGCAGACCTACTTCGGGGCCTTTTAGCACAAGGCACCATTTAAGCTCTGCCCCCTTCTCAGGACGGGAAGGGGTTTTATTCTAGAATGTATCTGGTTCAAGGAAGGAAGGCACCTGGAGACCCACTCTGGACCTCTCTCAGCTCAACACCTTTCTGAAGATCCTTCCTTTTGGATGCTGTCCCTTCAGGCCTTGATGTTCTTGGTGTTTCACTGTTGCAGTCATCACATTTAGGTTATCTGCCTGCAGGTAGCCCTCAGTCGGCCTGAAAACCAGTCTTTGGATTTCTGCTTCGGATGCTGTTGCTTCTTCCATGACGTCAGATCGTCAGGAGTATAAAACATGCATCCAACGCCATTACATCAGTCTTTCTTGCCGTGCGGTGACTGAAGCAGAAGCAGTTTGCAAGTGCTGGTTGGCAGACTCCTGAAATTTTCGTGTTTGAGTTTCAAACCTGAAGTCTTCAAAGAGATAAGTACCCCGTTGGGGATCCTTTTTTCTTGCTCCAACCGGCATCAGAAAAAATTAACAATTGTCTTGCCTGTGGAAAGCAAATACCTCATAGAGATTTTCATTCTTACTGCGTCACCTGTTTAGGCCCAGACCATGACGTACCTCGCTGTCGGTTTTGTGCCTTGTTCAATGCCCAAACTATTCGTCGTCTGGCTATTTTTGTAGCTGAATGCTTTCGTTCTTGATCTCCATACTCCGAAATGGCTTTATTAAGCCATCCGACTAACGATCTTCTGAAAAAACATAAGGATAAAGACAGACCGCATAGGTCCAAAACTGCAGAAGATGCTTCCATTAAGCTGGTACTCAGTGAGGTGCTTTTGCAGCCCCTGATACTCACTACTACAGATTCGCAGGCCTCTACTAAGACCCAATCGGAGTCCAATATGCCGCAAGATGCTTCTTTGACTATGGAACCTGCTGATGTCTCTATCTTGGATGGGTCCGGAGCCGCTGTGCAGGCACCGGCTTCTGAGGGTGTATTCAGGCCTACCAACTTTCATATTAAACTGACGACTTCATTTCAAACTAGAAATACCGAATTCCTCAGGCCTAAACCTCGCACTATGCCTAGAAAACCGATGACCAAGCAGCATACTCAGGCCCATATACCTCAAAAACAAATGATTAGAATGGCTGAAGACCTTATTACTTTAATTAGGGGAAGCCAGCCTTCCCCCTCTAAGAGACCTAGAACAGATTTTCTTTCTGATTCTTCTGATCAGGAATCTGATATCTCTACTCCTTCTGACTACCAGGATTTACCCTTATCTACTTATGAGGATTCTAATGCAGAGGATTCCATTCCCTCTGCTTCCCCTCCAGAAGATCTTTCTTTTGGTGAAAGCTTGCATACCCTTAGAGAGCACTTCCGCTGGGAAAGCCAGGACTATTCTGAGTCCAAAAAGAGACTTGGGGAATTTTTACTCCTGCCTCAGCACAGGCCTTTAGCTATCCCTACTGTTCTGGAGATTGTAGATGATGTCTTCTTGGAATCCAGCCTTACCCCAGACACTTTGCCTCCAGCTCCCAGGAAACCTGACAGGTACTATAGAGTACTTGACTCTCACAAATTCCTCTTCAAGAATCCTACTGCGGTTCCAGAGACCATTTCCCAAGGACCAAAAGACATTAAGGCTACTTCTGCCAAAAATCCTACCCCTTTTGATAGGGACTCTAGAGCTTTAGACAGATTGGGTAAGAAGGTATACACTTCTGCTACTTTGGCCATTAGGACTTTAAATTGCCAGTTTCATATGTTAAAGAAGCAGCATATTATGGGACTACTTAAACAGAAAATGACGTTGATTCCTGACTGTGCTGAACACAAAGATTTGCAAGAGTTAATGCATTCTGCTGAACAAGTTGGTAAACGTACTTTGCAATGTGGTTTTGATGCTTTAGAAGCATCTTGCAGGGCTGCTGTCACTGGGTCTGTACTTAGAAGGCATGCTTGGCTTAAGGAACAAAATTTGCCAGATCACGTCAAAGCTAAATTACTGGATACACCCTTAAACCAAGACCGCCTTTTTGGCAACAAAGCAGAAGTCCTCCCCAAAAGGATGGAGAAAAAAGCTAAATCTATGCAAACTGTTAAAGATTTCTTACAAGTACAGCCTCCTAGATTCAGTAGGCATTGGCCTTCAAAGAACTGGTCTTTTCCAGTCCCTTCCAGGCTTTCTCAGTCCAAACCCAGGAGCAGCAGACTACCAAGACTTCCGTGTAGGGCTATGCACAGATCTAAGCAGTGGGGGGCTCCCACTTCCAAAGCAGGGAGTAGTAAGCCACCCCTATGGAAAAATGGCACAATGACTTATCATTAGCTCTTCCAAGCCCTGCTCAACTACTTGCTCCCTTAGGAGGAAAGCTCGCCCTGTATGCAAAAAACTGGGAACTCATTATCCAGGACAAATGGGTTTTAAGCAGTTTCCCTAGGATACAGATTCCACTTCCACTCACTACCCAACCCCAAGTGGATGGCCAGACCTCCCTCCAAATCAGTGGGCAGTGGCCCAAAAGCAAGTTCTCTCTCTCCTCGGTATCCGGGCTATTCAACCTGTCCCAGCAGAACAAAGGGGACAAGGTTTTTAGTCAAGACTGTTCCTGGTTCCCAAAAAGAAAACTCCTGGCGTCCTGTCCTGGACCTGTCTATTCTCAACACCTTACTGGTGGTTCCAAAATTCAAAATGCTAACTCTTCAACAGCTTCTTCCTATGCTAGCCAAGGATGCCTGGCTAGCAACCCTAGACTTGAAAGAAGCTTACCTGCACATCCCAATAAGGGAATCCTGCAGACAATACCTACATTTCAGGGTGGGTTCCATGCACTACAAGTTCTCTGCACTTCCCTTTGGCTTATCTACTGTGCCCAGGGTATTCACAAAGTGCCTAGCTCCAGCCATTGCATTTTGCAGGCAGAGAAATATTCAGATTTACCCATACTTGAATAATTGCCTGATTCAGGCAGGAAGTCAGGACTTGCTATTACAACACCTGGCATTTGTAGAGAGACTTCTAACCTCAGTGGGGGTACACCATCAACGAGAAGAAATCACACCTAGTACCCTGCCAACAGATTGTATTCCTGGGAGCAAGCTTGAACACAACTTCCCAGATGGCATTCCTCACTCCAGGGAAGCAAGTTTATTTGACAACCTACTTCAGCCTACTGACCACAAAAACCCAGCTATCTGCAAGGAAAATCCTGCGAGCCCTGGGATTCATGGCCTCTTGCATTCTGTTAATTCCATATGCAAGACTGCATATGAGGAAACTTCAATGGTATCTAAAAAGTCTATGGTGTCAACATTCTCAGGACCTGGAAACAATGATGCCTCTCTTTCCTTGTCTAAGGGCAGAGTTCCTTTGGTGGGCAGAGGACTGCTACCACAACAAGGAACTCCCTTTCACTCTACCCCCTGCCGCCCAAACCCTAACAGTAGATGCATCAGACTATGCATGGGGGACTCGCATGGCAGGGCAGTGCATTCAGGGCAAATGAAACCCAAATCAGATGCACCTGCATCTCAATCAAAAAGAAATGTTAGCTATACAGAACGCTCTGACAGCCTTCAAAGACCTTATTCTTCCAGGACAACTATTGATAAAGACAGACAACACCACAGTTATGTGGTACATAAGCAGGGGGGAACCCATTCCTACCCACTCTGTAGACTAGCCATGGCTCTGTGGAACACAGCCTTGAACTACCAAGTGAACCTGCAATCTCAGTTCCTGTCAGGCAAACTAAATTCACTGGCAGACGACTTAAGCAGAAATCTCATAGACCCACACGAATGGAAACTGGAACCCAAAATATTCAAACTGTTGAGGAACAAATAGGAGATCACTACCAATTGAACAAATTCTGCACCAGAACTCCCCACAGTCAAGCTTGGAAAGTGGATGCCCTGTCCTTTCCCTGGGAAAGCCTCTCAATTTATGCCTTTCCCCCTCTGCCTCTCCTCTCAAAGGTTCTTCTAAAGATCAAACAGGACAAGCCAGGGACAATACTGATCAACTCAGACTGGCCACACCAGCACTGGTATCCCCTTTTGCGCAGTCTGACAGTGCTACAACCATGGCACCTGTCTCAGACCACTTCCCTGCTGTCCCAGCAAGTGGGCCAGATTCTGCACCCTCAGCTTCAAACCCTGAACCTTGCAGCCTGGTTAATTCCCTGAGCTCACCCCTAGCAGCCCTCAGTAAGCAGGTGCTGGATGTCATTCTTGAGGCAAGGAGGCCTAGTACTAGAAAATCCTATTTGGTAAAGTGGAAAAGATACTGTTCCTGGAGCCAGGCTCAGGGGAGGGGGAAAACGGTGCCCAGCTTGCCCCATATTCTAGATTATTTAACAGAAATGCTTCACAAGGGCCTATCTTTCTCCAAATTAAGATTCATGCTTCTGCCATTTCAGCACATTATAATACTGAGCCACCCCTCTTTTCTCATCGCCTGCTAAAACAATTCCTTAGAGGGGCGAAAAATGTAAGGCCCACCAGGAGAGCTCCCACTCCAGCCTGGGACCTTAACTTTGTATTGGAAAAACTCACTCTTCCCTCCTTTGAACCAGCTGCTACAGCAGAGTTGAAATTCCTTTCTTGGAAAACAGCCTTACTTCTAGCCATCACTTCAGCAAGAAGAGTGTCTGAACTGCAGGCCCTCATGGCAGTGGAACCCTTCATTAACTTCCATGCGGACAGGGTTTCCCTCAGGACTAATCCATCCTTTATGCCCAAGGTGGTGTCTAGTGTGGCTCTAAACCAGTCCATTCATTTGCCTACTTTTTTCTCTAATCCTCAAAGTAAGGGGAAAAGGATACTGCATTCCCTGCACGTGCACAGACAGCTTATATTCTATTTGGACAGAACTAAGCCTCTCAGAAAATCTGACCAGCTGCTAGTTAGTTTTCATACAGGGGCAGAGGGGAAGGTCATTTCAAAGCAAACCATTTCCAAATGGATAGCCAATTGCATCCATTTCTGCTACAAGCACCATGGAAAACCTACCCCACAGCGAATAAGATCACATTCCACCAGGGCTGCCTCTACCTCTACAGCATTTCTCAGAGGAGCCCCTACCAGGGACATCCTGGAAGTTGCTACCTGGAGCTCTGTACATACTTTCACTAAGCATTACCACCTGCCTATCTTTTCTAAATCCAGAGCTGGATTTGCCACAGCAGTCTTACAGGGCCTTATTGCTAGCCCCAATGCTCTTTAACTGCCTCCACCCTTCCTTAGCTTTGGGAATCAACCCAAATGTGATGACTGCAACAGTGAAACATGAAGAACATAGTACAGTTGTGTACACTTACCATAAATGTAGATGTTCAAGTGTATTCACTGTTGCAGTCCTGGTTACCCTCCCTCCAGCCCCCTGACTTCCCTTGGCTCTACCTGTCCTTCTTATTTGGAATATATTATATCATGTGTATTTGCTTTTTGCTGGGGGTGTTCCATACCATATAATTGCTTCCTATTGTGGGGCACCAGACATCTGGGGCAAAAAAGAAAACTGATGTAATGGTGTCGGCTGCATGTTTTATACCCCTGACGTCATGGGAGAAGCGACAGAATCCGATGCAGAAATCCGAAGACTCTGGTATTCAGGCCGGCTGAAGGCTACCTGCAGGCAGATAACCCAAATGTGATGACTGCAACAGTGAATACACTTGAGCATCTACATTTATTGTAAGTGTACACAACTGTACTTTTCTTCTTTCACAGTGTTTCCTGTTCTCCCTGGATCTCAAGGATGCATATCTTCCCATCCCAATTCATCCCCTTTTCAGAAGGTCTTTGCATTTCTCGCTTTCTTTAATTTTCAGTTGTCTGCTTTGGCCTTTCTACTGCCCTAAGAGTTTTTACCAAATGCCTTGCTCCTGTGATTGTTTCTGCAGGATGAGAGTGGTTCAAATCTTTCCTTATCTGGATGACCTACCTTCAGACTTCCTACCCTGAGACCTGGCTTCAACACCTCCAGTATACTGTTTGTCTCTTGCAGAGCCTGGGGTTTAATGTAAACTTCCAGAAATTAGTCCTGGTTCCTTCTCAGGATCCTGTGTTTCTCTGTTGCAAGCTCCAGACCATCCTAATGCTGGCTTCCCTGCCTCCTCCCAAGGCTTTTTCTCTGCTCACCTTTTTTCAGTCCCTTCTTCCTTGGGTTTTAGTTACAGCCAAGGAGCTTCTAAGGGTACTAGCATTCATGGTTTTCATCATTCCAGTGCTACCTCTAGCCAGGCTTCTTGTGAGAAAACAAGTAGTTCCTAAAGTCAGTATGGTTCCAGCACTGTCATCCTGCAGATTTTCAAGTCCCTCTTCTTCTGTGCCTCAAGTTCAAGCTTCACTGGTGGATTCATCAGCTGTATGTCAAGTCGGGACTTCCTTTTCAGCCCCCAGTCCCCTCTCGGGAGCTTTTCTTGAATGCCTCAGACACAGGGTAATGGAGCCTCTTTCAGTCCTTTCAAGATCCATGGTCTCTGGCTCCCTCATTAGAAGTAGACCACATCAGTATCAAGGAGATGAGAGCGCTCTCCTTTTCCCCCTTCAGACCTTTCATTCCCTTTTCATTCAGTGCCTCTCAAAATCTTTGTTGGCAACACTACAGTGATGTTTTACATCAACAAGCAAGGGAGTGGGGGACATGGTCTTACCTCCCAGGCAGACTGGCTGTTCAAGTTTGGGATCTAGCTGTCGAGTATCAAGTGACTCTTCAGGCTGTATACATTCCTTCAGAGCAAAATATAGTGTCAGACTTGAGCAGGTCCAAAACACAGGCTCACAAATTAATGCTTCACACAGATGTGTTTGTGGATATTGTCCATCAGTGGGTTACTCCTCAGCTAGATCTTCTTGTTTCTCCTCTGAACAGACCACTTCCCCTTTTTTGCACTAGAGTCCCACGTCCCCTGGCTTGGAAGGTGGATGCCCTATCTTTTTCCTGGAAGGGAATGTTTCTCTAGATCTTTTCTTCCCTTTCTCTGACTCCGATGGTCCTGCTCAAGAGCAGGACCCCCCAAAAATCTTGTTGGTGACTCCGTTTTGGCTCAGACAACATTGGTTCCCTCTTCTTCTGCACCTAGCCAAGGGCAGTACACCACAAGTTACCTCACAGAGTGGACCTACTCACACAGTATAAGGGGTCTCTCATCCATCCTTACTTGTCCACTGTTCATCTGACACTGTGGGTGATAGAGTTTTGTTCCCTTTTAAGCATTTTTTTTCTGAGGATGTGCTTAGGGTTCTGCAGGAGGCTAGGAAACCCACCAGGAAATCCTATACGTCTAAATGGAAAAGATTTTCTGTTTGGTACCTTGCTCATAACCAGGATCCACTTTCTGTGGAGAATCTCTGTGGTTCTCTTATTTGTTTGAATTGCTCTACGCTGAGTTAGCATATTTTTTCTGTTAAAGCTCACCTCTCAGCTATTTTTGCTTGTCTGCTGTTAACTCCTCCTCTGGCCTCTAGATTTGAAGTCAAGTAATTACTTAAAGGCGTCCTTCATATCAGGCCTCCTAAGAAGCCTATTCCACTTTCCTGGGACCTTAATCTTGTTCTTGAAAAATTGACTTGGTCTCCTTTTGAGCTTGCAGCTTCAGCTTCCTTGTAACATTGTGCATGGAAGACTATTCTTTTAGCCGTTCTAAGAGAGTATTTACACTCCTGGCTGTTTCTCCTTGTATAGTTTTTCATATGGCAAGGTGTGTCTCTGTACTAAAGCTTCTTTTATGCTCAAGGTGGTTAATTAATTGTTTTTTAATCAGTCTATTCATTTGCTCTCCTTATTTTCATCTCCGCAGTCTGCTAGTGAGAATGTTCTTCAAACCTTGGATTTGTGTAGGCAATATACATATAATTGAGATAAGACTAAGGCCATTCACAAGTCTGAGCAGCTTTTTATTTCCTTTCTTCCCAGATTTCTGGTTCTGGTGTGGTCATTTCAGTCCCTTCCACCCTGATTTTTTTTTTTTGGCATGGATTCTATGTAGCCATAGGGACTGATCAAGGATTCTTCTCTTCATAAATCTTTAAGACTGTATCTGCTATACCTAAGGTCAAGAACCTTCCATATTGGGTTAGCGATCGCTATGCTGGCGGACAAAGGATGAGCTTTATCATGTAGTTTTTGTTAACTAGATTATCCAGCTGAGTTGAGATCCAGTTCCATCAGGAAAATGGGTCGAAAAGCTTCACACAGCTGATAGTTTACAGTATGTAGTACAAATGAGCACACTGAAGATCCATGTAAATGACAGAACTAGTGTAAGCAGAGGTAATCTAGTAAAACACTGCATAAGCAGAATGAGGATACATCATATACAGAAAAGATGAATTAAAATAAGTGCCACAGTAATGGTAGTGAAGGACAGTAAACTGAGACTAGCTTAGTCTGTGAGTATGTGTGTGTGGCAGTCTGGTAGAATAACAAGGATGAACTTTAGTCCTGAATATAACAGTTGAACTGATTGGTAATAACAACATAGGTGTAACTTCTTAGAACAACTGATATGATAAGAATGTATAGTATTACAGGTCTTGCCTGGACGCTATTGACAAGGATAAATGATAAGGCAAGACTGTAGGTGTGAGCTACATTGATGCCTGCTAACAAAAAAGGGACTGAAATATTATGCTGGTCCACTCCATTGACAGAAACACTGGAGCACAGAGGTGAGAGTACACTCAATTCTGCCCAGAAAAGGAGAAATCGTAACCTTCATAGCAGATTGCACAGGCAAAAGAGAAAACTATTGACTCAAATAAATGACAAGATGTTAATGTTTCTGTTAAAGGTATCTGTCACAGTTGCAAGAATCTAAGCTACATTTTTGCACACGCTAATGGTGTCTGCCTTAGCCCATGGGGAGGAATTGAGATTCATTCTTCCTTCTAGGCATAAGTAGATATTAAGTTACTGCAATAGCATCAACTTAATTCCTGCTGAAGAGTTCCTTTTTGTCCAGAATCTTGAATGTGTAGCTGAATCTGCGTTGGTTCATTAAAAGGTATCACACCACTTCTGTGCTCCAGCAGAGCTTCACAAGGTGGTTAATGTTTCCCATATAGTAAGCCAATAAATGAAGTGAAGTTGGTCATAAGTCAGATTAGACTTTCTTAATGAGAAAGAGTTATTGTGCAGGTGCTACCTCCAGTGCCATCTTTAACAAGGGATTAGTATAGACTATAGTAGTTTGTGTAGACTGTATAAAAGTTGCAGTTAGAAGAGCAAGAGGATGTAATTCAAAGATAATAAGGAATGATTTATGACCAATACAAGGAAATCTTAGTTCACAGAGAAGGTTATAAATGCTTTCCCTAAAGAGACTTGTGTCTTAAAGTGGAAGTAAAATTTAAAGAGCTTTAGAGCCTATATAAAGCAGTTTTGTTCAGTGGTACGAAAGGGGTGTTCATCTTCTTGGAATTGCACTTTTTATCTGGAAGGAAAATGAGCAAACTGGATTGTCCAAGGATTTTTTTGCACTGTCAGATTTAATGCTTCTTTAAGCAGTAAGACAGAAAATAGTGAAGGTCAGCCTAGAAATTAAGCTTTAATAATGCAATTGTTTCTGTAATTACTATGTGGCTTGAACCTTTTTAGTGCCTTCATAAGCAGTAGTGTAGAGAGACTCTGATAAGGTGTATCACTTCATGGATGAGATGATTTTCAGTAGAATGCAGTTCAAAGAAGTATTATGTTGCATTCTTTAGATTTGGAACCTGAAGAAGGCATGCATAGTCGAGGGAGAGGTTCTGCTGGACATTAAGCCATGTAACATTCTTGCTGTATCTTAAAAATCTAAATATATGCAGTGCATAAAAATAGGTGAGTCAGCAGGCTTTTGAGCTCTGTAAGGAATAGAGGTAAAAAGGTGCACTCCCCACAACAGACAGTAATTCTGTCTGGAGCATCAATTTTGAAAGAAGCTGGAGAACCTAAAGAAGAACCACAAAATTGGTACAAAGACAGCATTGCCAGCTACATGAATGGCAACAGTTTTATAGTTTCTAGAAGTCAGAATTGAGATCTGTTAGTACCTTAAATGGACAAATAAGGAAAAAGGAGCATCTTCAAAGAATGGGAAAAGCTGAAATAACTACAGTGCTTGAGAAGATTCTAAAGAGGGAAGGATATGGAATGTAGGATAACAAAGGAGAGGTGTTCCTTAACAGAGTAGACTGTGGAATGCTGCATAGATGCTTCCAAATGCTCTTTGTCCAGCGGCAGTAACACCAGTATCAAATGCTAGAGGTCTTGAGTTCAAGTCCCAAATGCTAATATTTTCCTTTCATATTTCCATGATTCTAATAGTGTCTAACCAGAAGGCTTTCTCTGCAGTGTGTGTGTGTGTGTGTGTGTGTGTGTGTGTGTGTGTGTGTGTGTGTGTGTGTGTGTGAGATCCAAAGGGTAAAATGATTACACAGACAAATAATTCAGTAAAAACTGCAAAAAAATACCAAGCTAGACTTTTCACTATGTTATACTTTAAACCACCTGTAATGGAGGCTCGTGAGATATATGCAAATGACCCCTTAAGGGCATCAATTATATCGGCTACATGGCTTCTGAATGTCCATAACGTTTTACTTTTTAAGTTTTTATGGTGACATTCAGGCCAATAAAGCCAAAAGTATTGCACAGTGAAAATTCTAGCTTGGCTGGGTTTTTCTTGTACATATATTTTGACCTTCATCTAGGGAATTTCTAGCTGAAAGTAAAAAAGGACATTTAAGGGAATACTCAGTACCTATCTGACCAGATGTTCTTTTATGTCTGTTGATGGTGACACCAGCATAGAATGCTAAAGGTCTTGGGCTTGAGCCCCGAATGAGAGCTAATATTTTCTTTTCATATTTCCACGATCCCAAGTCAATAGTTAAAGTAGAGACAGTGGAGTTAAGGAAACCACAATCTTCTTGGATTCTGCAAGATAATCTGAAAGGCTTAATATTTGCATATATTTAATCACTCTTAAATAACTAGTCTATGGTTGTAAGTAAACTTTTTGGAAGGAAATGCATTGTAAAAAAATTTTCTTGCAGTATTAGTTGCTACTTTTTACTGAATTTGTTTCATCAGAGCTAATTTAAACTTTGTGTTTTTCTTGTACTCTTCACCTTAGAAAAACCGCTGCCTGTATGTATTTGGGGGACAGCGATCTAAGACTTACTTAAATGATTTCTTCAGTTATGATGTGGATAGAGACCATGTTGAAATTATATCAGATGGCACGAAGAAAGACTCTGGAATGGGTAAGGAAGTTCTTTTTCATTAATGCTTCTGTTGTGGTACATTTTGTTGCATTGATTGATGGTGCATTTTTAATATGTTGACTAGGTAGATGCATTGGAGATGCAGGTACCTCCCACTTACCACATTAAATGTGATAATATGCTGCACAACATTCTGCTGTAATCACATCATCACAAAAGAGCAAAACTGTATATTCAGTGTTTGGGCTACAATATATCAACCCAAATGCAAATAGGCCTGGAAATAAGTCATGAGACAAATTTATAAAAAAAATGTCAATGCATATAATTATAGACGGAATAAGTCAGGGGATACTTTAAAGAGTAACAACATCACAGCATTTTGGAATCTGTTAAAAATACGGGTCTATGACACGGCATCGAAAAGGCCTTTCATTGAATGACTTTATAATCAAAAATTGCATTAATAGAAGTCACTTTTGTGAGATCGCGGTATAGTGAAGATCAGAAAATTTGCCCTTTCCTCACTGTAGTGTGATCTCGGAGTTGGTATATATATATATATATATATATATATATATTTAGCAGGGGGTGTCAGTTTTCAATTATTGAGCCATTTGATGAAAGGCCTTTTCAGTGCTGTGTCATAGACCCAAAAATAGAGCTAGATGTGCTACAGAATAAAAGCAGTGAGTAAATGAGACCAAAAATTGCCAGAGTGCATGGCAGTTATACAAATGCTAAATTTAAAATAAAAATTAAAGAATGTAGGAAAAGTCATTGCCAGTAGATGAATGCAGAGTTGAAGGCCTCAAAAGTTGCAGGAGTGTACAGGTAGTAATAAGAAAGAGAATGGTTCACAGGAATATGGTAGAAAATACGGAATTTGAAGAACTGTGAGTCAAATAAGGGAAGCCAAGGTGCAGTGGTGTGCTGAATAACAAAAATGAGTTTATGGAAATTAGAAGGTATATGTAAAAAGAAGACCAAATAAAAACTCATGTAAAGCAAATGATGTTCCAGAGAAAGAGAACATTTACTACTTTTTTAGAGCATTTGAATGAGTGAAGCGGTATCTGTGGCTTAGCAGTTTGCATTTTCACTGTGATCAAAACCTAAGATTAACTGCATTACTGTAGCCAAAATTTCCTTAATGTTGTTGCTGTTGGATACCTTCTTTACCCCCAGCAAGTCGTACCATTGATCATTTAACATTGATTATGTACCTGCCCTTTGCTTTCATACGCAACCTATTTCACCCCCCCCCCCCAAATATATCTCTTCTCTGTGTTATACATCTGATGTTTGACTGTTGAAAGTGAATGAAATAATGGCCTAAGTAATGCAGTTCACCCAGCAGCTGACAGACGTGTGTGTGTGTGTGTGTGTGTGTGTGTGTGTGTGTGTGTGTATATATATATATATATATATTATGTGTGTGTGTGTGTATGTAAATATGTATATATATATATGTGTATATATATGTGTGTATATATATATATATATATATATATATATATATATATATATATATATATATATATATATATATGTATATATATAGCCCTTACTTGTCTAGCCATATTGATGATCATTAACCGTGATCATGTAATTACCATTTGCTTTTCTACACAACCTACTTTCTTACTCCTGGAATATGACCACTTTCTCACCGTTTGCCCACGAACTGGTTTAATTTTGATGAAAGTGAAAGATGTAATGGCCATAGTAATTTTTCTTTCTTTTTTTTTTTTGTCAGACAAGTTCACTTGCCTTCCTAGACACATGCAGTATCACCAGTCATTTAGCATTGATCTTGTACTCGTCTTTTTCTTGGACATGCTGTCTACTTACCCCAAATCCCATTCATGAAATTTTTGCCGCTCAGATGTGAAACGCATGTTAAATGAATGATATTATGGCCATGGCAGTTTATTTCAACTTGCTGCTGTCCTACACATGCACTTGTTGGCCTGCCAAGCCAAATTGATAATCATTTAGCTGTGATCAGGTTAACCCCCACCCCTCCATGTCAGCTTTTTGATTTTGATCAACATGAGACTAATGGTCCCAGTGTAATGTTTCATCTTGCTGATGTCATACCCATAACCCATTTCCCCAACGTGATCACTGTAAAAAAATTCCATCACTAGTTGCTGTTGCAGTATATACCGTAACCATCACTACCCACAGATATGTCTGGTACATGGAAGAGGGAAATGTCCTTAAACATCAGAAAATATGCTGCCATCTTTAATCTTAGTAAGATGAGTATAGGTCACTGTGTAAGCACCAACTTCAGTTGCTGTGATTGGCAGATGTCGAGCTTACCTCTTAACAGTAACATGCCATGTGTTGGCAACCTGTGGCATGTTACCATGTAAGAAGAGAAGAAGGGGTAGTGAGAAAGCATATCTCAATTCTAGATGATGTGTTCATTTATTTTTTAAACGTCTGTGATGAAGTAGTTAGCTGCAAAGTACCCTGAAAGTGGGATTTTTTGTTTAATTTAAAACTCGTGTTTTTTCATAATTTTTGAATATCTGCTTCTTTCGGCTTTTCCAGGTTAGGGGTCGCTACAGTGGATCACTGTCTGCTCATGATTGGCAGTGGAGTTTTACAGTGTTGAGTTGCCAGCCCGGTGCCCAACCTTCCACAGAAGGCGCACACGCACCTAGGGCCAATGTAGTGTGTCCAATCCACCTACAGCATGTCTTTAGGATGTGGGAGGAAACCGGAGCACTCGGAGGAAACCCACGCGACCACAGGGAGGACATGCAGACTCCGCACAGAAGGTACCCCAGCCAAGGATCGAACCGGAGAACCTCTTGCTGTGAGGTGGCAATGCTAACCGCTGCACCACCGTGGCCGCACTTTCGGAATTTTTGAATATAATCTAGAAAAACAAGACATCTGTGTCTTTTTTGCTTGAGAAAGATACCTCATCACCTGTAATAAAGGGTGTTCGGTTCTTTTTCATAATTTTTTGCCATCATCCTTTCCTGTAGTAAAGGTATGTGCTCCTTGAGAAATTAATGACATTGTCTGTATAAAGACATTTTATTTACTCTTAAACTTCCATCCTCATGACTGTTGCACTTTCCAGTAGTAGCTGCTAGCAGTACATTGATACTCTAGATGTTTAATAAAGGGCTAAGTCAATGTAACTGTAAAAATTCAAGTTTCCTCAGTGTGTGTCTTTTTTCCCCTAAATTTAGTAATCCACATAATGCTATTAGTTTCTTAGCAGAACGTGCATATAATGAGGAAGTTAACTTATCCATTATGTGAATAATGACTTGGTCTTTCTTTTAGTTTAATCCTTCATCTTACCCACTGACTTTTAGCCTTATAAGAGCTAAAATGTTTATTTTGTTAAGCCAAAGGCTGATAAACTCCCCCCTAAATGTATGCATACGATCTTTATGAACTGTGCTCATATTTTAAAATTAAAAAACACTGAACTGTATAAGAAACAAGCTGCAAAGCACTTTAGCATACCAAAAACCTTTTAATACATGCTTTTGTCAAAAGACTTCTTCGGAATATGTAATACATTAAAAATGCCATTGAAAACACATTTAAACGTCACAATAATCTTAATAAAAGGGTTTAAGAAGAAAGAAACTACAGTAGAAACATTTGTACAAAATTCTAATTTCATACCTCGTGCTATAGATATGTCTGCTGATAGTTTTATCAGGAATATAATTTCCAATAATTGGAAAATTATTGAAGATAGTAGGGAGTTGGTAATTTTTTCTAGGGAGTTGTCCTTTTGTTTATAAAAGGAATTTTAGTTTAAAACATTTATTACAAAATGAAATTACAAAAATTTCTTCATCTTATACTAATAAAAGTTTAGGTACTTTTAAGTGCAGTTCTTGTACTGCATGCAGATTTATATATGAAGAGCCTTACATATGTTTAGAGCGCATACATTATACAGTTGAAGTACCAGGGAGGTTTAGTTTTCATTCGACATTACATTATATTGCCTAATGTACAGGATGTTCATGTTATTATATAGGTATGACCACTAGGAACTTGGGTAAAAGAATCAAAGTTAAGGACAGTAATAATACTCTTTATAGGTATGTGAAGAGTTGTGAAAGATATAACAATTTTTTTTACTGTCCTAGAACACATTCCTATGAATAAGAGAGGAGGCAACTGTAAAAATCATATTAAACAAAAAGAAACAGAATAGAAAATTAAGTAAGGTGCTCCCAGCTACCTGGATTAAATGAAAGTCAATGTTAAGTGTTTTCTTAATGATCACAGACTTGCCATCCATAAAAGGGTTAAATTTTAGCAAATTATTGTTTTAACTGTGCAGTTAATTGAGTTTTTAAAGTGATTGGATAACTGTGATGTTTAAATATGTAATGGTATTTATAATGTATTACATGTTCTGAAGAAGTTTTTAGAGAATAGCATGTAATAAAAGCTTTCTGGTACACTAAAGTGTTTTGCAGCTTTTCTTACACACTTCAGTGTTTTTTTTTTTATTTTGTCGTCAGTGTTACCACTATTCAGGTATTATACCAGTTTTATTTTGTACTCCTATTTTCCTTCGTTGTCTTTAATGGACACTACTCCAAAACTGATAAAAGTAACTTTCATTATATGTTGATGTTTTTTCAGTACTAATTTCCTTATATAATTCTTAATATTTTCTAATTTGGTATACCCCCTTCAAAAATGTTTTATAGGAGCTGCCATGCTGAACTGATTTCATTTTACAGTCAATGCTTTTGTCTCCCTGATGTAATTGTTTTGGAACAGAGAATATGCTATGGCTCTGCGTCTCTACTGAATTAACATTGTACTTGATTTTCTCCTTATATGATCTTATCTGGCAGGAGTGTCAGTTTGTCTTTTGAAATGATGTGTATGCTCTGATTTTTTGCTAGTGGTCATTTCTTATACAGAATTTAAAGCGCGTGTGATTGTTGAACTCTCAAGAGTAGTCGATGTAGTGCTTTTGTTCAGTCTAAGAATTGAAGTTTCAAACCATATTTTTCTATCTGAGATGTGAACATTTGCCGTCTGTGACCAAAAAACACGCACACTGGTTATCCTTGACTAAAGCTTCTAAAAGACTTGATTTGCGTCCTGTATCAAAGTTTAACTTACAAAAACTGATTGCAGTCACTACCCAGGTTTAAAGCTTTATTGACAACTGTCTAAACTCAGTGGTCTGCCTAATTACTTTTTTTCTGAAGGTAGTAAAAGTCTGTGCTGTAGCTATCCCTTCATTATTCAAACTGAGTACATGATTTCACAAGCGACATAACAAATTCCAAAAAGTTGTAGTGCAGGAGTCCACAAAATGGTGTGCAGAAAATACAAAGGGCCATATTTAAATCATGTTTGTTTTGTAAGCAGCTCACTTTAGATTGAATTAAAGGGAGGTAGAATTATTTGATGATAAAAATGACATTTGGGTAAAATTTCCCTTTACCAGCAATTCAGTAAATATTTTATTCTGTCATCCCATCAAGTTCAATTGACACCCATTATTAAACATAGTAACATCCTGCCTTTCAAGAGTACTAAAGCACTTTTTATATTTCCCTGTCTTATTCTACATGCTGCATATGGATTGTGTGTTTTTCTAGGACAGCCGCAGTATTGTTATTGAATATCAAAGATGTTCATCGTGCATACAGCTGCAGTCATAACAGATGGGTTCTCCTGCCGTCAGGCGGGTCCTCGGTCGGCCGAATTCCAAAGTCTAGGTCCGGCGTCGGTTGTCGTCGCTTCTTCCCTGACGTCAGTGCGACAGGGGTATAAAGGAACCAGCCGACGCCATTTTCTTCAGTCTTTCTTGCCGCGCGGTGCCCGAAGCAGAAGCAGTTCGCAAGTGCTGGTCGGCCAGCTCCTGAAATTACGAAAATTTTGAAACCAAAGTCTTCTTGAAAGCTAAGTACCCCGTTGGGGAATCTTTTCTTGCCTCAGACCGATGTCAGACAAAGTTAATAATTGTATTTCATGTGGAAAGCAAATACCGTATAAGGATTTCCATTCCCTCTGTATTCCTTGTTTAGGCACAGACCACGACGTCTCGGTCTGTCGCTTTTGTGCTACATTCAACAAACGCACCATTAAGCGTCGGGCGGAGTTCGCCCAGCATTATTTTGGCAAAACATTTAACTATATTATGTCATCGGATACTCCGACTCCAGTTTTGTCTAAAAAGCGCAAAGATAAGGACCGACACACGAGGTCCGCGGCCTCTACCGACACCACGCCAAAGCCGACTACTCGTGGTCTGGTTCTCAGTGAGGCGCCTACGCAGCCCCTGACTACCGCCGACACTAAATTGGTGGTGTCTCCTGTGCCCGAGGTCGCAGGCTCCTCGGCCCACACCCCGACTACAGATACCGAAGCCACTCTTGGCGTTGAATCTCAAAATGTGGACAGGTCTACCTCCTCTCAAGGTGTCCTCAGACCTTCCTCCTCTTTTTCCATCAAAGCTTTCACTAAGTCTAAAGCAGCCATGCATTCTAAGAGACAAGCTACTCAGGGCCCATCTCCAGGCCCAATGCCTAAAAAACAGATGCTTAAAATGGCTGAGGATTTAATTACTCTTATCAGGGGTTCTCAACCCCCTCCAGACAAAAGGCCCAGAGTGGAGGAAGAATCCCCCTCCTCTGAACAGGGCTCCATTATTTCAGAGCACTCTGATGATCAGGAACATTCTTACTCCCCTTTTGAATACTCTGATACAGAGGAGTCCATTCCTTCTGTATCCCCCCCAGAGGATTACTCATTTGGGGAAACTTTGCATACCTTAAGGGAACACTTCCACTGGGGAAGGCCAAGATTATTCAGATTCCAAGAAAAGACTAAGGGAATTTCTCTTGCTACCTCAGCACAGGCCTCTGGCTATACCTCCTGTCTTGGACATCCTAGATGATGTCTACTCGGAGGCCTGCCTTAACCCGGATTCTCTACCTCCAGCACCAGTTAAGCCTGACAGGTACTACAGGGTTCCTGACTCACACCAATTTCTATACAAAAGCCATGCTGCTGACCCAGAAACCATCTCTCAGGGCCCCAAGGGAATTAAGGCCTCCACTGCTAAAAATCCATTACCTTCCGAGAGAGATTCCAGATCCTTAGAAAGGTGGGGAAAAAAGGTACATACCTCGGCTACCTTAACCATGAGGGCATTAAACTGTCAGTTCCATATGCTAAAATACCAACAGTTTTTGTTATCACAGTTGAAAAGTAAAATGTCATAACCTGAACAACCAGACTTGAAGGAGTTGCAGGATTTGATGCATAGTGCAGAACAAGTGGGTAAGCATACCTTACAATGTGGTTTTGATGCTCTAGAGGCCTCATGTAGAGCTGCTGTTACAGGATCAGTCATACGTAGACATGCCTGGCTCAAGGAACAAACCTTGCCAGATCATGTCAAAGCAAAATTGCTAGATGCCCCTCTACAAAAGGATGTATTATTTGGTGCTAATGCTGAGGAGGTATTAAGGAAAATGGAGGAAAAGGCTAAATCAATGCAAACTGTGAAAGATTTTCTACAGGTACAACTCCCACGTTTCAGTAGAAATTGGCCTTCCAAAAATTGGTCCTTTCCAGCCACGGACAGACCCCAAAGAGGTAGATACAGGCGCCCGAGGGCCAGAGGACAATCTCAAGGATCGTTTAGAGGCAGACAATGGCAAGCTCCTACACAAAGAGGTGGTGAGGATAACTCGCAACCATTCAGAAAGCAAGCCCAATGACTTCCCCTTTGCATGCCAAGCAAGACTCAAATGGCAGCACCCTTAGGAGGAAAACTGGCATTATTTTCAAAAAATTGGCATATTGTCACAAAAGACAAATGGATCCTGGACATTATAAACAGAGGCTACAGATTCCATTTTCACACCCTTCCAAAAATGAGAGGCATGCCAAACCTGCCACACAATCAAAGGGCAGAGGCACAAATGCAAATTGCAGATTTCATAGACATGAAAGCTATTCAAGAGGTACCTACGCACAAACAAGGTCAAGGTTTTTATTCCAGACTATTCCTGGTACCAAGGAAGGGAAAAGATTGGAGACCTATTTTGGACCTATCCATCCTAAACACTTTTCTACTCGTACCAAAATTCAAGATGCTCACTCTGCAGCAGCTTCTTCCCATGCTGGGCAAGGAGTCTTGGCTGGTAACATTGGACCTCAAGGAGGCATACCTGCATGTCCCAATCAGACAAAATTGCAGAAGATACCTCAGATTTCTTGCAGGTTCAACCCATTATCAATTCTCTGCATTGCCCTTTGGCTTATCTACTGCGCCCAGAGTATTCACGAAATGCCTGGCATCAGTAATTGCCTACTGCAGACTTCAAGGGATACAAATATACCCCTATTTGGACGACTGCCTGATCCAAGCGGACAGCAAGCACATTCTTCTGAAACATCTGGCTTATGTAATAATGTTGTTGAACTCTCTGGGATACACAATCAACAAAAAGAAATCAAGACTAATACCCTCTCGGAAGATAATTTTCCTGGGTGCCAACTTGGACATAAACACCCAGATGGCCTACCTCACGCCAGTGAAGCAGGGGCAACTAACTCAATACTTCAGAGCACCAGCAAATTGCACCAGGCTAACTGCAAGGAAAATCCTGCAGGCTCTGGGATTCATGGCATCTTGCATCTTACTAATCCCATGTGCAAAGCTGCATATGAGGAAACTTCAATGGTACCTGAAAAACCAATGGTCTCAACACAGCCACAGTTTGGAAGCAATAATACCACTAATTCCATGTCTTCAAAGGGAATTTCTGTGGTGGGCTCAAGCATGCCAAACAAACACAGGTCTTCCATTCAGCAAGCCTCAAGCAAATCAAGTCATCACAACAGACGCCTCGGACTACGCCTGGGGGGGTGCACATGACACATCAGTGCATTCAGGGCAAATGGTCCCAAAAAGAAAAGCACCTTCACATCAATCAAAAGGAAATGCTAGCAGTAATAAATGCTATTATAGCTTTCAAAGACCTTCTGCAACCAGGTCAACTATTGATAAGAACGGACAACACCACAGTTATGTGGTACATAAACAAACAGGGAGGAACACATTCATACCCCCTATGCAGACTGGCCATGTCACTTTGGAACATGGCCATGGACTTACAAATCGAACTACAAGCACAGTACTTGCCAGGCAAGGAAAACACGCTGGCAGACAACCTAAGCAGAAATATGACAGATCCACATGAATGGTAGTTGCATCCAAAAGTTTTTACAGAGATAATACAAGCATGGGGAAGGCCAGACATAGATCTCTCTGCCTCCCACATAAATCACCAATTGACAAAATTCTGCTCAAGGATTTTCCACCCAAAGGCCTGGAGAGTGGACGCTCTCTCTTTCAGTTGGACATCAATGACAGTTTATGCCTTCCCACCTCTTCTTCTGCTGCCCAAAGTTCTATTGAAAACCAGAGCAGACAGACCAAAGATGATTCTCATTGCTCCAGACTGGCCAAGACAACACTGGTACCCACTCCTGAGGAGCCTGACGCATTCCCCACCACGGACCCTGCCTCTTCTCCTGACTCAGCACAGCTTCAAAACTCTTCACAGCCAGCTAAAAACACTCAATCTAGCCGCATGGAAGATTCCTTAGCATCACAGCAGACCCTACTCTCCAAGGAGGTGCAGGATGTCATTTTGGAGGCCAGAAGGCCGTCAACTAGAAAAGCTTACTCTGCAAAATGGAAACGGTTTTGTCTCTGGAATGAGAAAAAGGGCCAGGATCCTGGAAAACTGAATCTACCTCAAATACTACAGTATCTAGCTGAGCTGCTAAGCAGTGGACTTTCATTCTCCTCCATCAAAATCCATGCCTCAGCCATTTCTGCAGAATACAACACTGATCCACCCTTATTCTCTCACCCTCTCTTAAGACAGTTCCTCAGAGGGGTTAAGAATCTAAAACCCCCAAGGAAACAACCAATACCTGCTTGGGATCTCAATTTCATTCTGGAAAAACTGACCTTGCCTCCCTTTGAGCCAGCTTCCTTATCAGAGTTGCAATATTTGTCCTGAAAAACAGCTTTCCTTCTGGCTATTACCTCAGCTCGTAGAGTTTCAGAACTACAAGCTCTCATGGCTGTGCAGCCTTTTATCATCTTCCATCAGGACAGAGTTTCCTTACGAACCAATCCGTCCTTTATGCCAAAAGTGATATCCAGGGTAGCTTTGAATCAGGCCATACACTTACCTACCTTTTATCGTAATCCTCAAAACAAAGGGGAGAGATTACTACATTCTTTGGACATCCACAGACAACTGCGTTATTATTTGGACAGAACAAAGCCTTTCAGAAAATCAGAACAGCTCTTTGTGTCCTATGCTACAGGAGCTCAAGGAAAGCCAATTTCCAAACAGACAATCTCAAAATGGATAGCCCACTGCATACGCTTTTGCTGTTCTTTTCATGGCAAAACTGTACCTACAAGCATCAGATCTCACTCCACAAGGGCCACAGCTACCTCTGCAGCTTTCCTCAGAGGAGATGTTCTTCATCTTCCCTTGCTGCAGTCCTGACTATTGGGTATAGTCCGCGTCCCAGTCGGCCCGAATACCAGAGTATAAGGCTGACGTCGGTCATGGCGCCTTAGACTGACGTCAGTACGTCAGGGTACTAATGCGCATGACCGACGTCATTTCCTCAGTCTTTTTTGCCGCATGGTCCGATGCAGAAGCAATTTTGCGAGTGCAGGTTGGCGTTCTGAGATTTTCCGAAACCGGAGTTTCAGACCGAAACAGAGTTGGCTAAGTAACCCGCTAGAACATTTTGGTTTTTCTTGCCTCAGTATTTAACCGGATGTCAGAAAAGTGAATAACTGTATTTCTTGTGGGAAGCAGATACCGCATAGGGATTATCATACATTGTGTATACCTTGTTTAGGGCCTGAGCACGACGTTGTTGGTTGCCGCTCTTGTGCTAGATTTAACAAGCGCACTATTAAGAGGAGGCTTGATTGTGCTAGGTTAGTGTTTGGGAAGCGCTGTAATTATAATATGCCGCCGGATGCTCCGCGCCGCTTCATCCAAGAAGCGCAAGGACAAAACAGTGAAGCCTAGGGGTGAGGAACCGCAGTCCCGGACGCCGGTTCTTTAGAAGGCTCAGGGAGCCAGAGGTTTTGCCAGGAGTCTCTATGGAGTCTCAGGCAGATACTTTACTGTTACAGGATGTGCCCTCTCAGGAGGTAGGCCAGGCTGAGGGGCTTCTCAGGTAACTGTTCTTCCCTCTCTTCCCAAGGTAGTTAGGGCCTCTCCTTCTGTTGCCAAAGCTTCTTTTAGAGGTAGGCCAAGTTCAGCTTCTGTGGGGCTTCTCCTAGCATTTCGGCTCTGTGCCTAAGAAACATATGCTTAAAATGGCAGAAGATTTGATTACTCTGATTAGAGGTTCTATGCCCCGCCTGATAAGAGGCCTAGGGTGGAACAGGAGTTTGATAGTTTTGAACAGTGTTCACAGGCTTCAGAGTCTTCTGTGGAAGACTTGCAAGAGTTTCCTACTTATTCTGATTCTGATGTGGATGATTCCACTCCTACAGCTTCTCCTCCTGAGGATTTTTCATTTTCAGAGACTCTTCACTCCATGAGGGAGCACTTTAAATGGGAAGGCCAGGATTACTCTGATTCCAGGAAAAGGCTTAGGGAATTCTTGTTTTTACCCCAGCATAGGCCCTTAGCTATTCCTCCTGTGTTGAATGTGGTGGAGGATGTTTTTGCAGAGGCTTCCCTGAACCCTGACTCCTTGCCTCCTGCTCCTGTTAAGCCTGATAGGTATTATAGGGTGCCCGACGCTCATAAGTATTTGTTTAAGAGTCCTAGGGCGGACCCAGAAACTGTTTCTCAGGGGCCTAAAGGTGTTAAAGCTTCTGTGGTTAAAAATCCTGTACCCTCTGATAAAGAGGCAAGGGCTTTGGATAGGTGGGGTAAGAAAGTATATACTTCTTCCACTCTAGCCATGAGGGCGTTGAATTGTCAGTTTCATATGCTGAAATATCAGAATTATCTCCTTTCACAATTGAAATCTAAGGTGGATGCTTTGGCGGAAGGTATTGAGTGTAAAGAATTGCTGGATTTGGTTCATGTGTCTGAACAAGTGGGTAAGCATTCTTTGCAGTGTGGTTTTGATGCTGTTCAGGCCTCCTCGAGGGTGGCTGCTACTAGTTCTGTTCTTCGCAGACATGCCTGGTTGAAGGATCAGAATTTAGCTGAGCATGTTAAGACCAGGATTTTGGATGCTCCTTTACAGTCTGATGTGTTGTTTGGACCGCCTGTGGAAGCAGTTTTAAAGAAAATGGAGGACAAAGCTAAGTCTATGCAGACTGTTAAAGATTTTTGCAGGTGCAGCCTCCAAGTTTAGTAGAAATTGGCCTGCTAAGGGGTGGACATATCCTGCTTATGGTTCCCAGTCTAGGGGTAGGTCTAGACGTGGTAGGGGCAGGGCTCAAGGTTCTTTAGGCCTAGATCAGACAGTTCACCTGCTCAGACTTCTGGTGAGGGCAGGGGTCAGTCCTTTCGTAAGCAGAACCAATGACCTGCCTTTTCAGCTGCCAGTGGATTCTCGCCTGGCAGCTCCTTTGGGAGGAAGATTGTCTCTTTTCAAAGAAAATTGGGATTTAATCACTCAAGACAGATGGGTGCTGGATATCATTCATCACGGTTACAGATTTTATTTCCACACAATGCCCCTTTCAAAGGCATGCCAGATGTTCCTCCTCCACAAAGAAAAGAGGCTCACAAGCAAGTTTCTCAGTTACTCCAGATAGGGGCCATTCAGCCAGTCCCTGTATCAGAAAGGGGCTTGGATTTTATTCTCGCCTGTTCCTAGTACCAAAGAAGGGGAACACGTGGAGACCAATTTTGGATTTATCTATCCTCAACACTTATCTGGACATTCCCAAGTTCAAGATGTTGACGTTACAGCAACTGTTACCTCTGCTGGGCAAGGATCACTGGATGGTAACTTTGGATCTCAAGGAAGCTTACCTTCATGTGCCTATAAGGCTAAGTTGCAGAATGTATCTGCGGTTTCAACTGGAGATTTTCATTATCAGTTCTCTGCATTGCCCTTTGGCTTATCTACTGCGCCCAGAGTATTCACAAAGGTTCTGGCTCCAGTGATAGCTTACTTCAGGCTTCAAGGCATTCAAATCTATCCTTACTTGGACGACTGCCTGATTCTGGCTCAAGAAAAGGAAGACCTTCTACAGCATCTGGAATATGTCATAGCAGTGCTAAGATGCCTAGGGTATTCTGTGAACGAAATAAAGTCCAGTCTAGTACCCTCTCAAGACATGTGCTTTCTGGGTGTGAGACTGAATACAGCAGCCCAGATGGCCTTTTAACCCCGGACAAACAAAAGAGTCTGTCACTTTACTTCCATCAACTATCTCATCAGTCCGTGCTGACTGCAAGGACAGTCCTTCAAGCATTAGGGTTCATGGCATCTTGTATTCTGGTGCTTCCCAATGCCAAACTGCATATGAGGAAGCTGCAATGGTATCTCAAAATGTATGGACACAGCACTGCCAAGATTTCGACACTGTCATTCACATAATACCTTGCCTTCAAAAGGAATTCTTGTGGTGGGCTCAGGAATGTCACCTAAACAAGGGACTCTCTGTGACCCGCCAGAGGCGAGTCAGATTTTAACGACAGATGCCTCGGACACTGCTTGGGAGCTCATCTAAATGGAAAGTGGATACAAGACAAGTGGCCTGCCAGACTACAGCATCTACATATCAACATGAAGGAGATGTTAGCAGTCCAGTTTGCATTGATGGCTTTCAAGGAGTTACTTCTTCCAGGGCAGGTGTTGATTCTAACAGACAACACAACTGTCATGTGGTACATCAACAAGCAAGGGGAACACATTCTTATCCTCTATGCAGGCAAGCAATGATTTTATGGGAGACTGCGTTAAGCCTGCAACTAACTCTTCAGGCAAGGTTTCTGCCAGGAGCACAGAACTCCCTAGCAGATGTATTAAGCAGACAAATCATGGATCCCCACGAGTGGAAACTGGATCTTCATGTATTTCAGAAATTGACAGTGTCATGGGGAACTCCAGACATAGATCTGTTCGCTTCTCCACTAAACCACCAGCTGCCAAAGTATTGCACAAAGGGGTTTCATCACACAGCTTGGAAAGTGGATGCTCTGTCTTTCAGTTGGAAAAACCTTCATGTCTATGCCTTTCCACCTCTGCCTCTTCTTCCAAAGGTATTATTAAAGGTCAGACAAGACAGGCCACGGATGATTTTGATAGCTCCAGATTGGCCTCGGCAACACTGGTACCCACTTCTAAGGAGTCTTGTAAAGAAGCCTCCATGGCCTTTACCTCTGATTCCTCATCTGTTATCTCAGAAGGACGGTCATCTGCTCAATGTCAAGCTTCAATCTCTTCATCTCACAGCTTGGCATATTCTGTGTTGAAGCACAGCAGGTCTCAGCTTCCTCAACAAGTTTTAAATGTGATTATGGAAGCTAGAAGGCCTAGTACTAGGAGAGTGTACGAGAAAAATGGAAGAGATTTTTATTTTGGAGTACAGCAAAGAATTTGGAGATTTCAGAGCCTAATTTGAGTGTGGCTCTTCAATATCTTACTGAATTATTGGACAAAGGTTTGTCCTTCTCTTCCATAAAGATTCATGCTGCAGCAATTTCAGCTCACTATGATTGTGACCCACCTTTGTTTTCGCATCCTTTGTTCAAGCAGTTTCTTAGAGGGGCAAAGAATATAAGACCCCAATGAGCTCCTACTCCTGCTTGGGATCTCAATTTTGTGTTGGAAAACTTACTCTACAACCTTTTGAGCCTGCAGCTACTGCTGAATTGAAATATTTGTCATGGAAGACTGCTTTTCTGTTGGCTATTACTTCTGCAAGAAGGGTGTCTGAGTTGCAGGCCCTTATGGCAGTAGAGCCCTTTTGATTTTCCATAAGGACAGGGTTTCATTACGCACTAATCCTTCCTTTATGCCTAAGGTGGTTTCTAGTGTGGCTTTAAACCAAACTATTCATTTGCCTACGTTTTTGCAGATCCTCAAAATAAAGGGGAAAAGATTTTGCACACTTTAGATGTACACAGGCAATTGCGTTATTATTTGAGCAGGACTAAGAATTTTAGGCAGTCTCAGCAGTTACTTGTTTCTTTTGCTTTGAGTTCACAGGGCAAGCCTGTGTCAAAACAAACTATTTCTAGGTGGATTGGCTTTTGCATTGCATTTTGTTATTCCCATCATGGCAAAGAGGTTCCAGCTGGGATTAGGCCTCATTCCACTAGGGCTACTGCCACTTCAACAGCATTTCTAAGGGGTGGCAACTAAGGATATTCTGGAAGCAGCTACTTGGAGTTCAGTGCATACTTTCTCTAGGCATTATCACCTGCCTATATACTCTAAGACTAGGGCTGGTTTTGCCACAGCTGTTTTACAAGGCATGTTGTCAGCTCCTGCTACTTTATAATTTGCCAGCCTCCCTTACCTCTGCTTTGGGATTCTACCCAATAGTCAGGACTGCAGCAAGGGAAGACGAAGAACATAGTACAGTTTTGTACCTACCATAAATGTAGATGTTCGAGGATTCCCTTGCTGCAGTCCAATTTACCCTCCCTCCTTCCCCTCTGTGTTTCGGGGTGGTTGTGTAGGTGAGTTTACATGCTTATATTTTTTGTATATATTGTTGTATATATATTGTACATGTTTTTTGGTGCAGGTTGTTTTTGGGACTTGTCTTTTTAGGTCTTCTGACATCTGGGGCAAGAAAAGACTGAGGAAATGACGTCGGTCATGCGCATTAGTACCCTGACGTACTGACGTCAGTCTAAGGCGCCATGACCGACGTCAGCCTTATACTCTGGTATTCGGGCCGACTGGGACGCGGACTATACCCAATAGTCAGGACTGCAGCAAGGGAATCCTCGAACATCTACATTTATGGTAGGTACAAAACTGTACTTTCCTACCAAAGATATTTTGGAAGCAGCCACTTGGAGTTCTGTGCACACCTTTTCCAAGCACTACCACCTACCATTATACTCCAAAACTAGAGCAGGCTTTGCCACTGCAGTCTTGCAGGGCATCCTGGCTCCTCCTAGTTCCACCTAGTGCCTACCACCCCTTCTTAGCTTTGGGATTCTACCCATCTGTTATGACTGCAGCTGTATGCACGATGAACATAGTACAGTTTTGTACCTACCATAAATGTAGATGTTCGAGTGCTAATACAGCTGCAGTCCAGGTTTCCCTCCCTCCTTCCCCTCTTGGGACAGGCCTATTGGCTAACACCTCCTCATTCAACCTGATTGGGGTATTAATTTATGGTGTATTTGCTTGCAACTACTGTATTTTGATTATATTGCATTGCTTTATTACACAAATGTATGTATTGGCTTCCTTCTGGGGGCACCTGACATCTGGGGCAAGAAAAACTGAAGAAAATGGTGTCGGCTGGTTCCTTTATACCCCTGTCACACTGACGTCAGGGAAGAAGCGACGACAACAGACGCCGGACCTAGACTTTGGAATTCGGCCGACCGAGGACCCGCCTGACGGCAGGAGAACCCATCTGTTATGACTGCAGCTGTATTAGCACTCAAACATCTACATTTATGGTAGGTACCAAACTGTACTTTACTTTGTCTCTCCCTCAGATGAAAGGATAAACAGCCATACTACAGACAAAGGGTGTGGGGGGGGCAGTATCTTTCATTTTAATTTTGAAAATGTGGTATTTTTTCAAACATAATTTAATACTTCTTACATAGTGCAACTTGTTTGCTGTTAATTATGCAGTCAAATTTTTATTATTCGTTTATGTATTTATTAACCAGGACAGAGCACTGATCTACATGGACCTTTTTCAGAGAACCATTGAGTTGTATAATTTGCTTAGCACCCCGTGATAGGCATACAAAATCTGAGAGAATCTAACCTTGGACAACAGGATGCAGCTCATTAACTGCTCATAACCTTAATTTTCTATGCTAGCTGCCAAACAAGATCTTTCTTTGCTTCCTAGTCTTCCCATTTACGTCCCCATTTTTATCATCTGCTTCCTGCAATCAGAAATGTCGTTCATATTAGATCCTTGTACTTCAGTTTAATTTCCTTAGAAACCAAAAGTAATCCGCTGAGAGCCCTTCTGCTGCCACAAGTGTGTGAATTTATTATCTTTCTTCTTGTATATATTTATTAAATTACATTGCTTCAGTAAGTTCCTCATTTGTTCAGAATCCTTACACATCCTGTTTTATTAGAATGCCCACATCATATTACCAGCATATTAGAACAAAAAAGAACCACTTCCAGCTATGCCATTTCCTTTCTGTTAACTGATACATAAAAGATAATTAACATTAAATGAGCATTATCCCAATAACTATTAATAATAGTCATTGGCATCAGTCCTCTTTCTGTCATATCAACTATCACTTTGAGCCAGTGGTCACACTGCTGGGTAGCTAGTCCTGCCAGGAAACTTTTAATATATGTCAGGGTTGCCAATGTTGACTGCAAAAGATCAACAAAAAACTTTGACAGATTGTTACATATGTACCAAAAGATAACCTCAGAGCATTTAAACTAAAAGCATAGTTTCTTTGTGGGGGGCAACCCCTCCCCTGCTAACTTTATATTCCAACTCTGAGATCACACGCTACTGAGAAAAGGGCACATTCTCCAACCCTGGTAATACAGCAACTTCACACCTGTCTACCATCTCTTTAGTTGACCAGATTGTGTCGGCAGTAATGGTAGTCGACTTCATTCCTGGCAACTATGTATATATCAAATATACATGTTTGTGCTTTCATAAAACTTTGTTCACCTTCTATAATTTAAAAAGGTTTTAAACAACATAAATGTATTTTTTGGGAGTTGGAGGCAACTTACTTCTGATTTCATATCCTTGTCTTCCTTATGTGGCGGCTTTATTTTTAGAGCCACCATTTTAGGCCAACCCTGACATACCTCTTCACTGAATGTGTCCTGGCCCCTTGGATGTGAAGACCTCTAAAGCTGTCCAGGTTGTGATCACTTCCCTCCCTGCAACTAGGGAGAGGAGCAAGGAAGTCACTATGTGATTTTTGCTTAAGCCCTTTCTTTTACTGATGTGCAAGTCTGACATCACCCAGGTGTCTGCCCTGGGTCATGCTTCCACTTACATGGTGGTGTGCCCCTATTTTTGCCAATCCAGTTACTGCAGTAGTGTCTTCTTTAGTAACACAATTGTTTTACCACCAAGGCTTTTGAGGTGGGCCCATTGCGCACGCACGCACACACACACACACACACACACACACACACACACACACACACACACACACACACCACCTTCCCCTCTGGAAATAGTGAGCAGGAAATGTAGCATTCTTTTTCCTGCCAGATAGCTCCAGCAGGTAGCACAGTTGCTAACTTAACCTGTTGTTTGCCTGGGTCTTAGTCTGGGCATTATCCCTATATGACAATAGGTAGTAGAAATGTAGATTTTACATTAATTCTGTGTCTTATTTATATAAGTCTGGTAGCACAACACATCCATTTGCTTCCATTTATGCAGACATACTATTTATAATTTCAGATTGTTACATCATGATGATTGGCTTATTACTTTCCTTGTTCACCCCCCCCCCCCCATCCTGCCTCTCCAGGCTTCTTTCAGTACTACTATACTTTTATTCTTTTTCACTTTTCTCACCTTGCAACATAGAAAACCTGTTTTTGTCTTCTACACTTTCTTGCTTTGGACCATAAAAGCTGTCATTCTCCTCTACCCTTGACTCGCTTATCCTGCTAGTTTTTTTCTGCATTCCTTCTATTTGGAAAAGGAAAAATAAATGTTTCTGTACTTCATCACATTATCTTTTGCAGTGCTTTCTGTCCTTCGTTAGCCCCTGAAGCATTATCATTTGCAGTAGTTTGTCATTCATTAGCCTCTGAATGATCGTGTTTTGCAGTAGTCTCCTGTACTTCACTTTTCATGATTAATTCTTTTCCAGAAAGACTAGCTTGCCTATTTATTGTGTTCAATATTGAATATTATGAAATCTACTTCTTTAGTTTAATTTTACTTTACTTTTTTCTTCAGTTTCCTCCTTTTGTTGAAATGAAGTTTTGAATTTGGAAGAAGCTGGTTATTTTTCATTGTCTGCATATTAACAAATCTAAAAAAACAGAGAAGCTAGTGTCTTAAAACACCGTTGATGAGCTTAGTCACAATAATTTCCAAAAATTATGAAACCCAGGTAGTGTTCCAAAGCAACAAGCCTTTATTCATCACAGACAAGCGATCCTCAATAACAAAAAATCTGAAATATTTTAACAACGTTAAACATATCAGCTTTTTATCTGCTTATAGAATTAGGTGTGGAAAATATACGTATTGTTTAATTTTAAACCAGCCTATTCATGGCAGACAATATAACAGCATTCATGGCAGACAATATAACAGCAAGTACCCACCCCCACAGACTACAACTGATGAGCTCAAACTAAATCCTAGTTGAGGAGAACACTACTTGTATTTTGGCAACCCAAATTCCAAGATCAAGTATTAAGAAAAGCATAACATATGCATAAAAAGATGTACATAAAAAGTATTTTAACTAAAATCTTCATCAGGTCTGTGACAAGAACTAAAATCAAGAAAGAACACAGCTATCTAACCATAAACATATCAAACTAAAACACTATAAATATAAAAAAGACGTCTGTCTAATAATACCTAGTAAATGTACATTCATGTGTATTAGTGTGCAAAAAAAACTAAATTAACAGCTCAGAAAAAATGTCAGTGCTTTGCTTAGCTGAAAGCGATTTTAGTTCCAATCTATGCCTTTCCATCAGCCCGTTGGTACATTTTCCTCCCTTTCTTGCACCAGCAACCCATATTTTGATTCAAGTCCACATTCCATCCCTCTACTGCACCCTTTTTGTATCTTTCATTGATTCCTCAGCCATTCAAGTATTCTCCTTCATTCAGTATTTCCCTTACAATTTCTGTGCAGTAGCTTATTGATCCCATATTCTTGGGGCACTGCCATTTGTATTGTAAACATTATCAGTTGCTTCTGCAAACTGAATTATTGTTCTACTTTATGAATGTACCCTTACCTGCTGCCCTTTTTTTCCTGAAGCACCAAACTTGCTGTTATGACTCTCTGTATGGGCATTATACATGCTATGTCCACATCCTTCCTCCTCACTGTGTTTATTATTTACAAATAAAATATTATGGAACTTCTCTTATGTCCTTGCCAAATGTTTACCATTCATTGCAGATATCACCCCAAGTTTTGGAAGATCCATAATGGTCCATATATTTTCCTTATTTTGTAACAGGATATTGAAAAAAGTAATCTAAATGAATTTAGAACATTAAATGTTTCCAAGATAACAAAGCCTATGGAAAATTGGATGTTTTGTATCTGAACCCATATAACTAAAGAAAGGTACAAAATGGTGTTCCCTATCTCCTCTTCTATTTTTTATGTGACAATGGAAATCTTAGTAGTGACAGTTGGGTTAAACACAAATATTCGTGATATTATAGTAGAACTTTGAGTAAAAACTCTCTCTGTTTCCAGATGATACAATGCTATTACTTAAGTAAATGCTTTGTTAAAAGAAAAAAAGAGAGAATGTTTCAGGTCTTCATTTTAACAGTAACCATTTTAAATATTTCATTTTAAACAAAATTCCACATTACTTGATTGTAACATTGGTCAAGAAACAAAAGATCTGGAATGTCTTGGAATTACACTAAAGAAAACGTAGGCAGAAACAAGTTACAGAAATTTTGGATTTTTTATTTGAGGAAATAAATGCATTAATTGAGGTTTGGAACACACAGCTTTTTACCTTTGGATATAGACTACAGTTATAAAAAATGGTTCTACTTCCCAACATTTACTTTATACTTCAGACAGCAGTGCTTTTCCCAGGTAAAACACATTTAAAGAACTTTAACAAAACTCTGTTAAAATTCTTATGGTTTAAAAAAAAATAGTTTTGCTTACAAACATTAGATATTAAACATTAGAGTCTGGGCTAAAGGGGGCTTTGAAGTACCTGATTTAGAAACGTGCCTGAGGTATCTCTGTAAAAATAATTGTACACTGCTTAGATATACGGCACCTTCAGGCAGGCACTACCCCACTTGGGGGTCCCTGTCTCTTCAGAATCCTCCCCCGAGTCCACCACAGATGAACCCCCCCCCCGGAAGAGAATGTGTAAAAGGAGACACTTGGACTCTCCCAGAGTCTCCCTCACAGAAGACACAGATTTCAAGGAGGGAGACTGGTCACCCAGACTAGCATATGAGGAGGTGTCCTTTGAGGACATCCTCAAAATTCTTAAGGAAAGAGGCAATTGGTCTTCCCAAACCCTGTCTACGGAGGAATCCATGTTCTTGAAGGCATTTGGGATAGGCCCCTCCTCTACCTGGGTGTCCCCCCCTCCACCCCCCGCCAACGAGCTTGTAGAACTTATCACCAACAGGGCTTGGAATGAGCCAGACACAATAGAACTGGTGCCCAAGAAAGTGGACGGACTCCTCAGTCCTCTCAAGAATAAGGCTTTCTGGAGTAAGGGCGTCCTCGTTGATGCCATTGTGGTGGCTGCTGCAACTAAGAAGAAGCTGATGGAACAGAGCTCCTTGGTACATCCCCTGAACAGGGAGTTTTCGGCAGTAGACCACT
This sequence comes from Protopterus annectens, assembly GCF_019279795.1. Classification (NCBI taxonomy): domain Eukaryota; kingdom Metazoa; phylum Chordata; order Ceratodontiformes; family Protopteridae; genus Protopterus; species Protopterus annectens. The sequence continues at coordinate 1,355,780,988 of NC_056745.1, forward strand.
TTGGAAAGTGCTTGTTTGCCTCATCTAAATTCGGACTGAGAGCAACCAACTATATGACCCAATTTACCCGGCTTCAGAAGGGTTTGGTATCAGAACTCACCACTTCCCTTACAGAGTTGTTGCCCCCAGAAAGTCTTAAACTTGGCTCTCCTAAGCTGGATACTCTGACATCCTTATCTAATGCTTCAATGAGGCTGATCTCTAATGCGGCAGAGGCCACCTTTCGAGTGGTGGACACTAGCATTGCCTAATGCTTGAAGAATCAGATGACCTGGTTTCACCTTTGCAGGTTTGCGGAACCCTTTAAGGCATCTTTTACTAATGCCCCTTTTGACAGTTCCACCTTATTTGGTTTGTCGGTCAAGGAAACTTTGACCTGCAACGAGCAGGAGAGTAAGACTCTGTCCGTGGTAGGAATAAAGTTTTCTACTCCCTAATGTTCCTTTTCCAAGTTTCAGAAGGGGAGTAAGAAGCTTTGGTTCCACAGGATTCAGTCGTGTCTTCCAGGATGCCTCCAAGAACCCTGTTCCGCAGGCCAGGGCAGGGGATTCAATGGCAGACATTGCCCCACAGGCAGAGGGGTTCCACAGAATCAGGACTCTCAAGAACCTTTCTCAGAGAAGCCCTTTCAGGGCTCCTGAAGACTGTCCTGCCATAGAGGTAGTCGGGGGATGATTCTTCTTTCACCCACTTGCCTGGACAAGTCTCATCTCCGATCAGTGGGTGTTAAAAATTATTTCCAGGGGTTACTTCATTCCCTTTTCTCTGCCCCCTCCAGTTTTAAAATCTCCCCCGGACATTCCACCCCACCAAAGGGAGTTGGCCAATCTCAAGGTCCAAGATCTTTTTCAAAAAAGAGCCATCCAAGAGGTTCCAACAGGATAACGAGGGTCCGGAACTTACTCTCTCCTTTTTGGTGCCAAAAAAGATGGGGGACCTGTGTCTGATATTGGATCTCAGCAAACTGAACCTGTCAGTCAAGAAGTTCAAATTCTGGATGGTCACTGTCCAGTCCATTCTGCCTGTGTTGTGAAAGGACGATTGGATGTGCTCAGCGGATCTCAAGGATAACTACTATTATATCAAGATCGATAGACACTCCAGGAGACATCTGCACTTTTGGTTAGGGGCCAATCACTAACAGTTCAGAGCCCTGCCCTTTGGTCTCTCCACAGCTCCCCAAGTGTTCACCAAATGCATAACAGTGGTGGCGGCTCATCTCTGGCTGCAAGGATTCCAGGTCTTCCTAGACCTGGCCGATTGGCTTTTTACAGCACCCATAAGGCATCAACTTCTAATGGCCAGCAGTTACACCGTCAACCTTTTTCACCTTCTAGGCTTTACAGTCAGTTTGCCCACGTCCAATCTTTCTCCTTGCCAAAACTTAGACTTCATAAGAGTCCAGTTGGACACAGCACTACCCTTGCTCCGCATCCAGCTCATGCAAGATCAGGTATCTCGCTTGTTAGGTCTAGAGCGCCTGTCAGGTCATCTGATTCTTCAAGCATTAGGCTCGATGTCGGCTGCCATCCAGTTAGTGCAACTCGCCAGATATCGCATGCGGGTGCTTCAGTGGACCCTGACAGTTCCCTGGTCCACTTAGGTTTAGCTCATGTCCATAACTGTCGGGATTACTCAGGTGAGCAGAAGTCATCTCGCTTGGTGGCTTCAGTCACAGGATTTACTTCTAGGCAGACCATTTTGTCTTTCCCCTCCCAAGGCCACAGTAAACACAGATGCCTCCCTGTTTTGGGGGGGCATTTACAGGGCAAGCCAGTTCAAGACACGTGGTCCCCCACAGAGACCAAATTGCACATAAAAAAGAGCAGTCCTCCTAACGTTGCAAGCCTTTCAGGAGTGCTTCCCTCTGGAGACTATACCAATTCAAACAGACAACATGGCGGTGGACTGGTGCATCAGTAAAGAAGAGGGAACAAGGTCTTATCCCCTGTGCAGAGAGGCCATGAGTGTGTGGGAATGGGTGAGGTCTTCCAGGTGCTTTCTTCTTGCAACTCACATTCCTGACAGATTCAACGTGCTGGCCGACAAACTCAGCAGGTCTATCTAGAGTCCCCCACAAGTGGTCGCTGAATCTCAGTGGCACATCAGATATTCTACCGTTGGGGTCAACCATGCTGCGATCTCTTAGCCTCCCCAGTCAACCACAAATGTAGCAACTACTTTGCTCTGATCCCTCAAAAGGGGGTCTCACCCAGGGGCGCTGTGGTTCACGATTGACCATCAGGACTCCTCTATGTTTACCCTCCTACTCCTCTAATTCCCAAGGTCTTACAAGAAAGCTCACTGCCTGAAGACCTCTCTCATCCTCATTACCCCCTTTTGGCCTCATCAGGCGTGGTTCTCCCTTCTTCGGTCTCATCTGAAATATCCTCCCTGGATATTGGATCCAACTCCAGATCTTGTCTCCCATCCCTGGGGCTTCCGCTTTCCCACCTCCAGACTCTTCGTCTAACTGCTTGGTTCCTCTGGTTCTAGTGATCCTTTCTCAGTCCAGGCTTCCCTCTCTGGTGAGAAGCATTATCTTGGCATCTCAGAAGCCATCTACGAAGAAGGTGTATTCCAGTAAATGGAAAAGATTTTCTATATTGGCCAAAGTAATTTGGATCCTTTTTTGGCCCCCTTTCCTGATATTTTGCTAAATTCACTTCTCTCTTTCAGGAAGGCGCTAGTTTCTCCACAATTAAGCTCTGGTTGTCAACCATCTCTAATTTCCATTTGAATGAGGGTGCTACCATTTCTTCTAAACTATGCAAGGCCTTTCTCAAAGGAGTTTTTCTTTTTAGACCGCCTATCAAAGATCCTTCCCCACCATTAACCCCAGTGTTGCAGTCTTTGACACAAAAGCGGTTTGAACTGGCTACATCTTGTGATTTTAAGTTTCTGTCTTGAAAGATAGCATTCTTAGTGGCCATTACTTCTGTCAAGAGAGTTTCTGAGTTGCAGGCTCTTAGCATTAAGCCCCCTTTATTGTCTTCCACAAGGATAGGATATCCCTCAGGACAAATCCTTTGATTCCGAAGGTGGCTTCAGAAGCTAACCTCAACCAATCTATCCAGCTACCAGTATTTCTCCAGTTCTAATAAAGGGAAATATACTTTACCTTGCTTAGACGTCCATAGGCAACTACGTTTTTTATAAGAGGACTGAGGAATTTTAAAAGTCGGAACATAAAAGGTGTGGCAGTTTCTAAGGTAACTTTTTGCAGTTGGATTGTATTTTCTACATTTATGATAGCAAGAGTATGGAACTATCCAGTTAAAGCCCACTCTACTAGGTCTGTGGCTACATCTTCGGCCTTCTTGGCTAAACTTGCTTTGATGAGATTTGTGCTGCTGCTACTTTGTATAATCCTCACACTTTTGTTTTACGCTATAAGTTGGACTTGCTGTCTAGGAACAGGGCTTCCTTTGGTTCCTCTGTGCTCCTGCATATCCTGCCCTGAGGCCAACCAAGGTTCATAGTAGCTGGAGACTCTGACCTATCTGTGATGAATAATGACACAGATAGCATCAGATAAAGAGTTATGTACTTAATATAACTTGGAATCCATGCTATCCAGTGTCATTATTCATCACATTCCCACCTTCCTTCCCCCTTCCTTCTGGGGACCTGGTAGAGCTGGAGTGTTTTTTCCTTGGGGATAGTGTAGTCTCTTGGGCAGGCGTTGCTGTCTTTAATTTATTCAGCAAACTCATTCGGAGGGTTACAGGTCAGCAGGGGATTATGGAAAGGGTAGAAGGTTGAGCTCTGGATCTGTCCATCAGTTGCCGGCTCAGATCAGAGGTTGGATCCAAGACCCGTCCATGATGAATAATGACACAGGATAGCACAGATTCCAAGTTATGGTAAGTACATAACTCTTCTTAAATAAAATTAAAAATACTGTGACTATGTTAAAGTTACTTTCTAGTAGTTCATGTCTGTGCTGTTGTCCAGGCAGAGCTGAATCCAGCACTAGGCGACCAAGGCAGTCACCTAGGACCCACTGGCTGTGTGTGCATCATCATCGCACAGACCTGTTGTTTACTTCTTCCTTTACACGTCTGTGCATGTGGAATTTAATTGCAAGAGGATGTTGCTGCTTCCAAACACACTTTCTACAGCACAGACTTGCAAGTAAGTTGCTGCTTTCAAACACACTGCCTACAGCATAGATGAACAAGTAGGTTGGTGCTAAGCACCCTCCCTGCTGCACGAATGGAGGAAGTTGCTGCTTCCAAACATTCCTTACAGCACAGATGGACAAGTAAGAAGGTGTGTGTACGTGTGCCAACTGCCCTAGTTAGGAATAGTAGGTGGTTAGTTAATTTGCTCAGGCTCAAACCCTGTTCCTTAGTTACAGGAAATGACGACCTACTTAAAAATGAGTTAAGTGCATTTTTCAAGGAATTGTGAGCTCCAAGGGATGAGAAACTTACTGCTGCTCATGCTAAGTCTGTTTACAATGTGCATTTGTTTTGTTTAGCAAATGGTATCACTATTGTGCTATAAAATTGAAAAGCATTGTTAGTAGCATACTTCCTATTGATGCAGAAGGCTGTGGGTTCTACTCCCACAGCATGTAGATGGATTGCTGATACTGTGTTGTACTTCATAAGGGGAGTCCTGAGTACGTCCTCCTTTGCCTAGTAGCTATGAACCTGTTATCAATTTGCCATTCCCTATTACAGTATTACCAGCTTACCATAGGCAATTTATTCAAGGGCAGCAGACACTGTATTTGTAGATGAAACACTGAAATGTAAAGTTGTTTGTTAGCAGCAACCTCTTCATTAGTTACACATCCCTTTAATGTGGAATTGTTCAGATGACTTTTACTTATGGTTGAAATGTCTGAATTGGGCAGTTTTGTCATTACTGGTGAAGTTTTCTTTCATTGCTTACTAGAAGAATGTTCAAAGCTATTTAATTTAAAACACACTGAAACAAGTATGTTATGCAAGGAATATAATGCAATCAGGAAGGTGAATCAAAAACCACATGCATGTTTGCATGGTACTAAAAATGTGTGCAAGGGCTCTATGATTTGAAAACAGCTCAAAAGTGAACTTTATCCACTGTCCAGATAACATTTTCTTTGAATGTGGGTTTCAATAAATGTAATTTCAAGGGCAGAGAAGTTTGAACGGCAAATCTGTTGTCATTGTGAGACTGCATTGCTTTGTTTAGCAAATATCTATCATTGTTTGTGCTATAAAATTTGAAATAAAAGTTTTAAATTAAGTCCAGGTATCTGTAATCATTGTAGAAATAAAGCTGAAAACAGTATGCACACCCAAGAAGTTTGAACAGTGTTTATGGTAACTGGGGAGAAATAGCCAAGTAATGGGACACTAGAATGCCTTGGGGGGGGGGTGCATCCATTACCCTAGAGCACCATTTGGCTATGCTCTGGCTGTATGTCTTTTATGAGTTACAACTCTGCTTTTCAGGTGTCAGTCCTTAAAATCAGGACACAAGAACATGATTACCGTAGTACACAAGCTGTGGTAAACTGGTAGGTTGATATGTGTGTATTTTTTCTTTATGGCATATTTATTTAGTTGGTTATAGGCTCCTGTTTTATCTGCAGCAGCATTTGGTTAAAGATTTTTTTTCTTTCTTTCCTTTTCCACTTGTTTTCTTCAGTTTAAGTGCTTCAGCTGTTGGTGATGTACCTCTTTGTTTTGGCTGCTGTTGTCTAACTGGCTTGTGAATGTGGCATTTTCTGATTTCTTCGGGATAAACCAGTCATCGTTATAACTTCCTTTTTGCCATTTTCTACATGGGGCCGGGGTGACTTGTTAGTTGTTGCCATTCACTTTATTCAGTGCCACTCTCCTACCTTCTTCAACAGTTGTGCCCGACTGTTGCAGGTTTTCTTTTACACAGCCTATTCATCTCTTTGCCTGACATGCTCACTTCCTCTTGCCTTCTTCCTGTCTGTCCCAAATCATCTTCATCAGATTGTCTTCTGCTTTTTTGCATGTGGCCCAAACCACTTTAATCTGTTCTCTTTCACTTTCTCTGCAACTGGAGCTACTTTGGCTTCTGCTCTGATGTCCTAATTTCTTCGTTTGTATCACAGTATGCATCCTACCAGCTATCTCAGGCACTTGCACTTCATCTCCATCACTTACAGCTTTCTTAGTTGCTCTGCCTTTACTGCCCAGGTTTCTGTAGCATACAGTAGTACTGGTTACACCTCTGTTTTGTACACCTTACTTTTCAGCTTCTTTGGCATTCTTCTGTCATACAGTAGCCCTGACACTCTGCCATATGGCTGCAGCCCCTCTGTTCTAGCTTTGACCACCTCCTTCTCCTCCGCCAGTGCTCCCAGATACTTGAAACTGTTAACCTGTTTCACTATTTTTCCTTCTATCTCAATTCTCACCTTCTACTGATTTCTCACATTTACTGCCTTATCTATACTCAGTTTCATCCAAAGTGCCTTCAGTTTTGCATTCCGTTCCCATAACCTTTGTTGAAGTTCTTGCTCAGAGTCTGCCTGTAATGTCACATTGTCTGAATACAACAACTTTGTTGATTTGTCCCCTTTGACCTGTTTGCTAATGTAGTCCATTATCAATATGAACAGCAGTGGGCTTAGAGCTGAACCCTGATTCACATCCACTCCACTGGGAACCGCTCTGTGAGCCTGAACACTGTTCGTGTTTGTGCCATTGGGTCCTTGTATATAGTCTACACTTACTAAGGGACTGCCCAAATCACCTTTCCCAGGACCTTGTCATATTCTTATCCAAGTCTAGGTATAGCCAGTTGGACTCTTCCTGTTCTCTATCATCTGCTCAAATATCTCTCTCACTGCAAACTTCAGGTTTGTAGTGCTGCATCCTGATCTGAATCAGAGCTGCTCATCTACCACCTTACATTCTACTATTATGCATATTCATGCACCACTCACCCTCTGTCTTTCTTGCAGTGTGACAGGAGTTAGATCTGTACTGTCCACAATTGTGGTTGTCCCCCTTATTCTTGTATGCTGGCACTAGTATGCTTATATTCTAGTCATCAGGGATATGCCTGCCTCTCCATACTGCTATAAGTACCCATAGGTGTCCTTTCTCCCCTATCTCACCCACTATCATGATCTTGTCTGCTGTGGTCTTCTCAGCCTGCTTCTTTCCCTGACTTAATTTTCCTTAGTGCTGTTCTTTCTTCTTCTAGGGTTGGCTTCTTTTCTTTTTAAATCGTAGGCTGTGTCTAGGGCAGTACAGCTTCTGTTGGGTGTTCTTCATTCAGTGGCTGCTGGAAGTATTCCTCCTTCCATTTACTTTGATTTCCTGTGGACTGGTGAGCAGGTTTTTGCTGCCATCCTTTGAGGGGTGACTTCTTTACCTTTCAGTCTTTGCCTTGCAACTTGATAGAGTTTATTTGTGCCATCTACTGATTCAGTTTTCAGATGCTAGTAGTGTGTGTCTGATGCCTTGATGTTCATCGTGCATACAGCTGCAGTCATAACAGATGGGTTCTCCTGCCGTCAGGCGGGTCCTCGGTTGGCCGAATTCCAAAGTCTAGGTCCGGCGTCGGTTGTCGTAGCTTCTTCCCTGATGTCAGTGCAACAGGGGTATAATAGAACCAGCCGACGCCATTTTCTTCAGTCTTTCTTGCCGCGCGGTGCCCGAAGCAGAAGCAGTTCGCAAGTGCCTGTCGGCCAACTCCTGAAATTACGAAAATTTTGCAACCGAAGTCTTCTTAAAGCTAAGTACCCCGTTGGGGAAACTTTTCTTGCCTCAGACCAATGTCAGACAAAGTTAATAATTGTATTTCATGTGGGAAGCAAATAACACACAAGGATTTTCATTCCCTCTGCATTCCTTGCTTAGGCCCAGACCACGACGTCTCGGTCTGTCGTTTTTGTGCTACATTCAACAAACGCACCATTAAGCGTCGGGAGGAGTTCGCCCAGCACTATTTTGGCAGAAAATTTAACTATATTATGTCGTCGGATACTCCGACTCCAGTTTTGTCTAAAAAACGCAAAGATAAGGACTGACACATGAGGTCCGCGGCCTCTACCGACACCACGCCAAAGCCGACTACAGGTGGTCCGGTTCTCAGCGAGGCGCCTACGCAGCCCCTGCCTACCGACGACACTTCATTGGCGGTGTCTTCTGTGCCTGAGGTCGCAGGCTCCTCGGCCCACACCCCGACTACAGATACCGAAGCCACTCTTGGTGGTGAAACTCAAAATGTAGACAGGTCTGCCTCCTCTCAAGGTGTCTTCAGACCTTCCTCTTCTTTTTCCATCAAGGCTTTCACTAAGTCTAAAGCAGCCATGCATTCTAAGAGACCAGCTACACAGGGCCCTTCTCCAGGCCCCATGCCTAAAAAACAGATGCTTAAAATGGCTGAGGATTTAATTACTCTTATCAGGGGTTCTCAACCCCCCCGGACAAAAGGCCCAGAGTGGAGGAAGAATCCCCCTCCTCTGACCAGGCCTCCATTATTTCAGAGCACTCGGATGAACAGGAACATTCTTACTCCCCTTTTGAAGATTCTGATGCAGAGGAGTCCATTCCCTGTGTCTCCCCCCCAGAGGATTACTCATTTGGGGAAACCTTGCATACCTTAAGGGAACACTTCCACTGGGAAGGCCAAGAGTATTCAGATTCCAAGAAAAGGCTTAGGGATTTTCTCTTGCTACCTCAGCACAGGCCTCTGGCTATACCTCCTGTCTTAGACATACTAGATGATGTGTATTCGGAGGCCTGCCTTAACCCGGATTCTTTACCTCCAGCCCCAGTCAAGCCTGACAGGTACTACTGGGTTCCTGACTCGCACCAATTTCTATACAAAAGCCATGCGGCTGACTATCTCACAGGGCCCCAAGGGAATTAAGGACTCCACTGCTAGAAGTCCATTACCTTCCGAGAGAGATTCCATATCTTTAGAAAGGTGGGGAAAAAAGGTATACACCTCGGCCACCTTAACCATGAGGGTATTAAACTGCCAGTTCCATATGTTGAAGTACCAACAGTTTCTGTTATCACAGTTGAGAAGCAAAATGTCACAACCTGAACAACCAGACTTGAAGGAGTTGCAGGATTTGATGCATAGTGCAGAACAAGTGGGTAAACATACCTTGCAGTGTGGTTTTGATGCTCTAGAGGCCTCATGTAGAGCTGCTGTTACAGGATCAGTCATACGTAGACATGCCTGGCTCAAGAAGCAAACCTTACCAGATCATGTCAAAGCTAAATTACTAGATGCCCCTCTACAAAAGGATGTATTATTTGGTGTTAAAGCTGAGGAGGTATTAAAGAAAATGGAGGAAAAGGCTAAATCAATGCAAACAGTGAAAGATTTTCTACAGGTACAACCTCCACGTTTCAGTAGAAATTGGCCTTCCAAAAATTGGTCCTTTCCAGCCACGGACAGACCCCAAAGAGGTAGATACAGGCGCCCGAGGGCAGAGGGCAATCTCAAGGAACGTTTAGAGGCAGACAATGGCAAGCTCCTACACAAAGAGGTGGTGAGGATAGTTCGCAGCCATTCAGAAAGCAAGCCCAATGACTTTCCCCTTTGCATGCCAAGCAAGGCTCAAATGGCAGCACCCTTAGGCGGAAAACTGGCATTATTTTCGAAAAATTGGCATATTGTCACAAAAGACAAATGGATCCTGGACATTATAAACAGAGGCTACAGATTCCATTTTCACACCCTTCCAAAAATGAGAGGCATGCCAAACCTGCCACACAATCAAAGGGCAGAGGCACAAAGACAAATTTCAGATCTCATGGACATGAAAGCTATTCAAGAGGTACCTACTGAAGAGCAAGGTCAAGGTTTTTATTCCAGACTATTCTTGGTACCAAGGAAGGGAAAAGATTGGAGACCTATTTTGGACCTATCCATCCTAAACACATTTTTACTCGTACCAAAATTCAAGATGCTCACATTACAGCAGCTTCTTCCCATGCTGGGCAAGGAGTCTTGGCTGGTAACATTGGACCGAAAAACAAACTGCAAAAAGATCCAAAATCACACAAGGAATGCTGAGAACAAATCACTTTATGACGCAAAGCTTTCGGGTATGAACCCTTTCTCAATACTAATACTTAATACTAATACCTGGTGATTTGTTCTCAGCATTCCTTGTGTGATTTTGGTAACATTGGACCTCAAGGAGGCATACCTGCATGTCCCAATCAGACAAAATTGCAGAAGATACCTCAGATTTCTTGCAGGTTCAACCCATTATCAATTCTCTGCATTGCCCTTTGGCTTATCTACTGCGCCCAGAGTATTCAGGAAATGCCTGGCATCAGTAATTGCCTACTGCAGACTTCAAGGGATACAAATATACCCATATTTGGACGAATGCCTGATCCAAGCGGACAGCAAGCACATACTTCTGAAACATCTGGCTTTTGTAATAATGTTGTTGAATTCTCTGGGATACACAGTCAACAAAAAGAAATCAAGGCTAATACCCTCTCAGAAAATAATTTTCCTTGGTGCCAGCTTGGGCACAAACACCCAGATGGCCTACCTCACGCCAGAGAAACAGGGGCAACTAACTCAATACTTCAGAACACTAGCAAATTTCACCAGGCTAACTGCAAGGAAAATCCTGCAGGCTCTGGGATTCATGGCATCTTGCATCCTACTAATCCCATGTGCAAAGCTGCATATGAGGAAACTTCAATGGTACCTGAAAAACCTATGGTCTCAACACAGCCACAGTTTGGAAGCAATAATACCACTAATTCCATGTCTTCAAAAGGAATTTCTGTGGTGGGCTCAAGCATGCCAAACAAACACAGGTCTCCCATTCTGCAATCCTCAAGCAAATCAAGTCATCACAACAGACGCCTCGGACTACGCCTGGGGGGCGCACATGACAAATCGGTGCATTCAGGGCAAATGGTCCCAAAAAGAAAAGCACCTTCACATCAATCAAAAGGAAATGCTAGCAGTAATAAATGCTATTATAGCTTTCAAAGACCTTGTGCATCCAGGTCAACTATTGATAAGGACAGACAACACCACAGTAATGTGGTACATAAACAAACAGGGAGGAACCCATTCATACCCCCTATGCAGGCTGGCCATGTCACTTTGGAACATGGCTCTGGAATTACAAATCGAACTTCAAGCACAGTACTTGCCAGGCAAGGAAAACACGCTGGCAGACAACCTAAGCAGAAATATGACAGATCCACACGAATGGAAGTTGCATCCTCAAGTTTTTACAGAGATAATACAAGCATGGGGAAGGCCAGACATAGATCTATTTGCCTCCCACAAAAATCACCAATTGACAAAATTCTGCTCAAGGACTTTTCATCCACAGGCCAGGAGAGTGGACGCTCTCTATTTCAGTTGGACAACAATGACAGTTTATGCCTTTCCGCCTCTTCCTCTGCTGCCCAAAGTTCTATTAAAAACCAGAGCAGACAGACCAAAGATGATTCTCATTGCTCCAGACTGGCCAAGACAGCACTGGTACCCACTCCTGAGGAGCCTGACGCATTCCCCACCATGGACCCTACCTCTAATGCCTCTTCTGACTCAGCACAGCTTCAAAACTCTTCACAATCAGCTGAAAACACTCAATCTCACCGCATGGAAGATTCCTTAACATCACAACAGACCCTACTGTCCAAGGAGGTGCAGGATGTCATTTTGGAGGCCAGAAGGCCGTCTACTAGAAATGCTTACTCTGCAAAATGGAAACGGTTTTGTGCCTGGAATGAGAAAAAGGGCCAGAATCCTGGAAAACTGAATTTACCTCAAATATTACAGTATCTAGCTGAGCTGCTAAGCAGTGGACTTGCATTTTCCTCCATCAAAATCCATGCCTCAGCCATTTCTGCAGAATACAACACTGATCCACCTTTATTCTCTCATCCCCTCTTAAGACAGTTCCTCAGAGGGGCTAAGAATATAAAACCCCCAAGGAAACAACCAATACCTGCTTGGGACCTCAATTTCATTCTAGAAAAGCTGACCTTGCCTCCTTTTGAGCCAGCTGCCTCAACAGATTTGCAATATTTGTCCTGGAAAACAGCTTTCCTTCCGGCTATCACCTCAGCTCGCAGGGTATCGGAACTACAAGCCCTCATGGCTGTGCAGCCTTTTATCATCTTCCATCAGGACAGAGTTTCCTTATGAACCAACCCGTCCTTTATGCCAAAGGTGGTATCCAGGGTAGCTTTGAATCAGGCTGTCCACTTACCTACCTTTTACCCTAATCCTCAAAACAAAGGGGAGAGACTGCTACATTCCTTGGACATCCACAGACAGCTGCGTTATTATTTGGACAGAACAAAGCCTTTCAGAAAAACAGAACAGCTCTTTGTGTCCTATGCTATAGGAGCTCAAGGGAAGCCAATTTCCAAACAGACAATCTCAAAATGGATAGCCCACTGCATATGCTTTTGTTACTCTTTTCATGGTAAAACTGTACCTGCAGGCATCAGATCTCACTCCACAAGGGCCACAGCTACCTCTGCAGCTTTCCTCAGAGGAGTTCCTACCAAAGATATTTTGGAAGCAGCCACTTGGAGTTCTGTGCATACCTTCTCCAAGCACTACCACCTACCATTATACTCCAAAACTAGAGCAGGCTTTGCCACTGCAGTCTTGCAGGGCATCCTGGCTCCTCCTAGTTCCACCTAGTGCCTACCACCCTTTTCTTAGCTTTGGGATTCTACCCATCTGTTATGACTGCAGCTGTATGCACGATGAACATAGTACAGTTTTGTACCTACCATAAATGTAGATGTTCGAGTGCTAATACAGCTGCAGTCCAGGTTTCCCTCTCTCCTTCCCCTCTTGGGACAGGCCTATTGGCTAACACCTCCTCATACAACCTGATTGGGGTATTCATTTATGGTGTATTTGCTTGCAACTACTGTATTTTGATTATATTGCATTGCTTTATTACATAAATTTATGTATTGCCTTCCTTCTGGGGGCACCTGACATCTGGGGCAAGAAAAACTGAAGAAAATGGCATTGGCTGGTTCTATTATACCCCTGTCGCACTGACGTCAGGGAAGGAGCGACGACAACCGACGCCGGACCTAGACTTTGGAATTCGGCCGACTGAGGACCCGCCTGACGGCAGGAGAACCCATCTGTTATGACTGCAGCTGTATTAGCACTCTAACATCTACATTTATGGTAGGTACAAAACTGTACTTTTTTTGCTATTACAATACCTCTCTTAGCCTGTTTGTTAGCCAACAAATATTAATTCTTAACCGGTCCATCTTTTCTGTCTCCCACATTTTCCTGCATTACTTCTCACTTTTGATGACTTTATGGACTTCTGCATTCCACCACCAGCTTTCCCTGTGTACCTTGCTTCCATACCTGAGTTAGCCACTTATCTGTTCTGTAGACTTCATAGTTTCATAGTATAGTACTAGGCTATCTGCCCTGGGGCATTTGTAAGCCTAGCCATAGTGATGTGGCTTTTGCCACCCCATGAAATGGTACAAAAATGTACAGAATAAATCTAGAATACTGTGCCTCTGTCTAGTAGTGACACAATGAAGGTCCCCTTATATAATGGAATTAGTTTACTGTGCCCCTGTCTAGCAGTGACACAGATGTGACCCCTGGGGTAAACTTACGATCTCCCATCCACTCATCAAGATTTCTCTTGAAGAGAGTCAGTGAGGGGCTCTGCCTAATACGAACTGGGATCCTGTTCCAAAGCATGGGAAGCCTCTGGGTTATGAATCTATCCCTCCAGCATGTCCTATTCATACTTGTGCCGAGGTTTAAGTCTTTAGCTCTCGTGGTCCTGATGGATTTGGATTTTTGAGGTGGAGCATGTCCATCAGATCCTGATTGGACATGGCCTTGTACGTCAGGCAGAGATCACCTCTGAGCAGGCGGTATGCTACTGAATAGAGCTGAAGTTTCTTTAGTCTGGCAGAATAAGACATATGTTGGAGACCCTTGATCCTTTTGGTGAGGTACTTTTGTGGTCTCTCCAGCTGTTGCAAATGCCGGGTGAGGTACATACCAAATGGGGCATTGTACTCGATCATGGGTCTGATGAGGGAGGAATATAGGGGTACAATGACATCCTTGGATCTGGATGTGAATCCCTTCATGATGAGGTGTGCAAGGTAGAATGTTTTTCTAACCACTTTGGCAACATGGGTGTCAAATGAGAGGTCGCTGTCTACTTGGGTCCCTAGGTCTCTGATTACTTTTTCCGTACTCAGTGGGTTGCTGTCTGTGATAATTTGTGGGTACTTTGTTTTTTCCAAAAGGGATGACTATACATTTTTTGGCATTTAGCTTAAGGCCGTGACTACGGCACCAGTTGTCCGTTTCAGTGAGGCCTTTTTGTAGGATGTGTGTGTCTGCTGGTGTATCGACTATGGCGCCTAGTTTGCAGTCATCTGCGAACTTTGTCAGCCACAGCCCTCCCATGTTTGCTTTAACATCTGAGAAATAAATGCCGAACAAGAGGGGTCCCAGGACAGATCCCTGTGGGACCCCACTTGTGACTGGCTTTGAGTCTGACATTGCTCCAGTGATTTTAACTTTATGGGTTCTGTCCTTTAGCCAGTTTGCAACCCATCTAGTGACATAAGGGTTTACTTTTAAGCTGTTTAGCTTATCTATGATGCCTGAGTGCGGTATTGTGTCGAAGGCCTTAGCCAAGTCCAGGTATGCTGTATGGACTGCTTTGCCCTCATCAATGGCTCTAGTGACTGTTTCAAAAAGTCAACCAGGTTTAAAAGGCAGGATCTGCCCTTTACAAAGCTGAACTGGGTGGGGTCAAGTGTCTGTAGGTCCCCTATGTCTCTGTTTATGAGTTCCATAATGATTCTTTCCATAGCTTTGCAGACCAGGCTAGTTAAGCTTATGGGGCGGTAGTTTCAGGGTCTGTAGATGCACCCCTTGTGGAGTGGGACCACTGTTGCTGTATGCCAGTGTTCAGGTACATATCCCAAAGTAAGGCTAAGGTTAAATAGCATTTTTTATGTGTGGGTTTAGCTCCTCTTGGAGTTCACGTAACACGCAACCCGGGATACCGTCAGGTCCCATTGATGCTTGTTTTTGCTTTGTTTAGGCGGTTCTCACTTGGACATCTGAGATGACAGGAGATTACATTCAGCTGGGATAAGTATTTCTTCTTTTGGGGTGAAGGAGGGAGAAATTTGCACTGAACCTGTCAGCCAGAATGTTAGCAATATCTGCGGGTTCAGTGTATTTTTTGTTGTTGTGAACCAACTCTGAGCATATCTGAGGGTTTCCGCCCAGGTTTCTAACATAGCTGAAGAAGGCTTTGTTGGTTATCTTTAGTGTCCTTAGCGATTTTTCTCTCAAAGTTTGCCTTGGATGTTTTTATGAGAGAACGTAGTTTTCTGCTAATGTTGATCAGAGATGTCTTCCCTTCATGGGATTTTGCTCTGACGTGCAGTAGCTTCCTTCTTTTGTTATACAATTTGTTTGTGGCTGAGGTCCACCAGACAGGACGCTTACATTTGGTGGAGAGGGACTTGGATTTGTTTGGGATTGCATGATCCATGCATTCTTGGAGATGTCCATAGAAAGCATTTGTGAAGGATTCGGCATTGTGGGATGTGGTATCCACTGGCACAGTGGGCTTAAAGGATACCATCTCAGTCTTAAGAAGAGTGAAGTCTGCCTTTGAGAAGTTTTTCACTGTGGTCTTTTGTGCTGGGGGTGGAGGTGGGATATGTATATCCAGGGTGATTAGTTTGTGGTCAGATCTCACTAGTGAGGGGTATACTTCCGGTGTGGAGCATTTTGTCCCCATGTTTGTGATGATCAGGTCTAGTATATTATCTCCCCTAGTGGGAGAGGTGACTAGTTGTTCCAGTGCATTTGAATTTATAAATTCCAGGAACCTTTGGGCTAGGGTATTAGGGCTAGAATAATGTACCCAATCTATGTTTGGGTAGTTGAAGTCTCCCAGTATGATGGTATTTTGTGATACATTCACATCCTCCAATGTCTTCAGGAAGGCTGAGTGGAGTTCTTGAGATTGGGAGGGTGGTCTGTAACATGCTACCAGTTGTATAGCAGATGTTCTTCATTCCACATTGCTGCAGTCCTAACTATTGGGTAGTCCGCTGTCCAGTCGGCCCGAATACCAAAGTATATGGCTGACGTCGGTCAGGGCGCATTAGACTGACGTCAGTACATCAGGGTACTAATGCGCATGACCGACGTCATATCCTCAGTCTTTTTTGCCGCATGGTCCAATGCAGAAGCAGTTTTGCGAGTGCAGGTTGGCGTTCTGAAATTTTCTGAAGTCGGAGTTTCAGACCGAATCAAAGTTGGCTAAGTACCCCGTTGGGGAACATTTTTGTTTTTTCTTGCCTCAGTATTTAACCGGATGTCAGAAAAAGTGAATAACTGTATTTCTTGTGGGAAACAGATACCTCATAGGGATTACCATACCTTGTGTATACCTTGTTTAGGGCCTGAGCACGACGTTGTTGGATGCCGCTCTTGTGCTAGGTTTAACAAACGCACTATTAAGAGAAGGTTAGACTGTGCCAGGTTAGTGTTTGGGAAGCGTTGCAATTATAAAATGCCGTCGGATGCTCCGACGCCCGCTTCGTCCAAAAAGCGCAAGGACAAAACAGCGAAGCCTAGGGTTGATGAACCGGCAGTCCCGGACGTCGGTTCTTTAGAAGGCTCAGTGGAGCCAGAGGTTTTGCCAGGAGTTTCTTTGGAGTCTCAGGCAGAGACTTTACTGTTACAGGATGTGCCTTCTCAGGAGGTAGGCCAGGCTGAGGTGCTTCTCAGGTAACTGTTCTTCCCTCTCTTCCCAAGGTAGTTAGAGCCTCTCCTTCTGTTTCCAAAACTTCTTTGAGAGGTAGGCCAAGTTTAGCTTCAGTGGGGCTTCTCCTAGCACTTCAGGTTCTGTGCCTAAGAAACATATGCTTAAAATGGCAGAAGATTTGATTACTATGATTAGAGGTTCTATGCCCCCTCCTGATAAGAGGCCTAGGGTAGAACCTGAGTTTGAGAGTTTTGAACAGTGTTCAGAGGCTTCTGAGTCTTCTGCGGAAGATTTGCAGGAGTATCCTCCTTATTCTGATTCTGATGTGGATGATTCCACTCCTACAGCTTCTCCTCCTGAGGATTTCTCATTTTCAGAGACTCTGCATTCCATGAGGGAGCACTTTAAATGGGAAGGCCAGGATTACTCTGATTCCAGGAAAAGGCTTAGGGAATTCTTGTTTTACCCCAGCATAGGCCCTTAGCTATACCTCCTGTGTTGAATGTGGTGGAAGATGTTTTTGCAGAGGCTTCCTGAATCCTGATTCTTTGCCTCCTGCTCCTGTTAAACCTGATAGGTACTATAGGGTGCCTGAAGCTCATAAGTATCTTTTTAAGAGTCCTAGGGCAGACCCGCAAACTGTTTCTCAGGGACCTAAAGGTGTTAAGGCCTCTGTGGTTAAAAACCCTGTTCCCACTGATAAAGAGGCAAGGGCTTTGGATAGATGGGGAAAGAAAGTGTATACTTCTTCCACTTTAGCCATGAGGGCGTTGAATTGTCAGTTTCACATGCTAAAATATCAAAATTATCTCCTTTCACAATTGAAATCTAAGGTGGATGCTTTGGCGGAAGGTATTGAGTGTAAAGAGTTGCTGGATTTAGTTCATGTGTCTGAACAAGTGGGTAAGCATTCTTTGCAATGTGGTTTTGATGCTGTACAGGCCTCCTCGAGGGTGGCTGCCACTAGTTCTGTTCTTCGCAGGCATGCCTGGTTGAGGGATCAGAATTTAGCTTAGCATGTTAAGACAAGGATTTTGGATGCTCCTTTACAGTCTGATGTGTTGTTTGGTTCGCCTGTGGAAGCAGTTTTAAAGAAAATGGAGGACAAAGCTAAGTCTATGCAAACTGTTAAAGATTTTTGCAGGTGCAGCCACCAAGTTTAGTAGAAATTGGCCTACTAAGGGATGGACATATCCTGCTTATGATTCCCAGTCTAGGGGTAGGTCTAGACGTGGTAGGGGCAGAGCTCAAGGTTCTTTTAGGCCTAGAACAGGAGTTCACCTGCTCAGACTTCTGGTGAGGGCAGGGGTCAGTCCTTTCGTAAACAGACCCAATGACCTGCCTTTTCAGCTGCCAGTAGATTCTCGTCTGGCAGCTCCTTTGGGAGGAAGACTGTCTCTTTTCAAGGAAAATTGGGATTTAATTACTCAAGACAGATGGGTGTTGGATATCATTCACCACGGTTACAGGTTTTATTTCCATACATTGCCCCCTTTCAAAGGCATGCCAGACGTTCCTCCTCCACAAAGGAAAGAGGCTCACAAGCAAATTTCTCTGTTACTCCAAATAGGGGCCATTCAGCCAGTCCCCGTATCAGAAAGGGGCCTAGGATTTTATTCTCGCCTGTTCCTAGTACCAAAGAAGGGGAACACGTGGAGACCGATTTTGGATTTATCTATCCTCAACACTTATCTGGACATTCCCAAGTTCAAGATGTTGACGTTACAACAGCTTTTACCTCTGCTGGGCAAGGATCACTGGATGGTAATTTTAGATCTCAAGGAAGCTTACCTTCATGTGCCTATAAGACTAATTTGCAGGAAGTATCTGCGTTTTCGAGCTGGAAATTCTCATTATCAGTTCTCTGCATTGCCCTTTGGCTTATCTACTGCGCCCAGAGTATTCACAAAGGTTCTGGCTCCAGTGATAGCTTACTTCAGGCTAAAAGGAATTCAAATCTATCCTTACTTGGACGACTGCCTGATTCTGGCTCAAGAAAAGGAAGACCTTCTACAGCATCTGGAATATGTTATAGCAGTGCTAAGATGCCTAGGGTATTCTGTGAACGAAATAAAGTCCAGTCTAGTACCCTCTCAAGACATGTGCTTTCTGGGTGTGAGACTGAATACAGCAGCCCAGATGGCCTTTTTAACCCCGGACAAACAAAAGAGTCTATCCCTTTACTTCCATCAACTATCTCATCAGTCCGTGCTGACTGCAAGGACAGTCCTTCAAGCATTAGGGTTCATGGCATCTTGTATTCTGGTGCTTCCCAATGCCAAACTGCATATGAGGAAGCTGCAATGGTATCTCAAAATGTATGGACACAGCACTGCCAGGATTTAGACACTGTCATTCAAATAATACCTTGCCTTCAAAAAAGAATTTTTGTGGTGGGCTCAGGAATGTCACCTAAACAAGGGACTCTCTGTGACCCGGCCAGAGGCGAGTCAGATTTTAACGACAGATGCCTCGGACATTGCTTGGGAGCTCATCTAAATGGAAAGTGGATACAAGACAAGTGGCCTGCCAGACTACAGCATCTACATATCAACATGAAGGAGATGTTAGCAGTCCAGTTTGCATTAATGGCTTTCAAGGAGTTACTTCTTCCAGGGCAGGTGTTGATTCTAACAGACAACACAACTGTCATGTGGTACATCAACAAACAAGGGGAACACATTCTTATCCTCTATGCAGGCAAGCAATGATTTTATGGGAGACTGCGCTCAGCTTGCAACTAACTCTTCAGGCAAGGTTTCTGCCGGAGCACAGAACTCCTTAGCAGATGTGTTAAGCAGACAAATCATGGATCCCCACAGTGGAAACTGGATCTTCATGTATTTCAGAAATTGACAGTGTCATGGGGAACTCCAGACATAGATCTGTTCGCTTCTCCACTAAACCACCAGCTGCCAAAGTTTTGCACAAAGGGGTTTCATCACACAGCTTGGAAAGTGGATGCTCTTTCTTTCAGTTGGAAAAATCTTCATGTGTATGCCTTTCCACCTCTGCCTCTTCTTCCAAAGGTGCTCTTAAAGGTCAGACAAGACAAGCCAAGGATGATTTTAATAGCTCCAGATTGGCCTCGGCAACACTGGTACCCACTACTAAGGAGTCTGGTAAGGAAGCCTCCATGGCCTTTACCTTTGATTCCACATCTGTTATCTCAGAAGGACGGTCATCTGCTCAATGTCAAGCTTCACTCTCTTCATCTGACAGCCTGGCATATTCTGTGTTGAAACACAGCAGGTCTCAACTTCCTCAACAAGTTTTAAATGTGATTATGGAAGCTAGAAGACCTAGTACAAGGAAAGTGTACGCAGAAAAATGGAAGAGATTTTTATTTTGGAGTACAGCAAAGAATTTGGAGATTTCTGAGCCTAATTTGAGTGTGGCTCTTCAATATCTTACTGAGTTATTGGACAAAGGTTTGTCCTTCTCTTCCATTAAGATTCATGCTGCAGCAATTTCAGCTCACTATGATTGTGACCCACCATTGTTTTCGCATCCTTTGTTCAAGCAGTTTCTTAGAGGGGCAAAGAATATAAGACCCCAATGAGAGCTCCTACTCCTGCTTGGGATCTCAATTTTGTGTTGGAAAAACTTACTCTACAACCTTTTGAGCCTCGGCTACTGCTGAATTGAAATACTTGTCATGGAAGACTGCTTTTCTGTTGGCTATTACTTCTGCAAGAAGGGTGTCTGAGTTGCAGGCCCTTATGGCAGTAGAGCCCTTTTGATTTTCCATAAGGATAGGGTATCATTACGCACTAATCCTTCCTTTATGCCTAAGGTGGTTTCTAGTGTGGCTTTAAACCAAACTATTCATTTGCCTACTTTTTATGCAGACCCCCAAAATAAAGCGGAGAAGATTTTGCACACTTTAGATGTACACAGGCAATTGCGTTATTATTTAAGCAGGACTAAGGATTTTAGGCAGTCTCAGCAGTTGTTTGTTTCTTTTGCTTTGAGTTCAGAGGCAAGCCTGTGTCAAAACAAACTATTTCTAGGTGGATTGGGTTTTGCATTGCATTTTGTTATTCCCATCATGGCAAGGAGATTCCAGCTGGGATTAGGCCTCATTCCACTAGGGCTACTGCCACTTCAACAGCATTTCTAAGGGGTGGCAACTAAGGATATTTTGGAGGCAGCTACTTGGAGTTCAGTGCATACTTTCTCTAAGCATTATCACCTTCCTCTCTACTCTAAGTCTAGGGCTGGTTTTGCCACAGCTATTTTGCAAGGCATGTTGTCAGCTCCTGCTTCTTTATGATTTGCCAGCCTCCCTTACCTCTGCTTTGGGATTCTACCCAATAGTTAGGACTGCAGCAATGTGGAATGAAGAACATAGTACAGTTTTGTACCTACCATAAATGTAGATGTTCGAGGATCCACATTGCTGCAGTCCAATTTACCCTCCCTCCTTCCCTCTGTGTTTAGGGGTGGTTGTGTAGGTGAGGTTATATGCTGATATTTTTGTATATATTGTACATATTTTTGGTGCAGGTATATTGGGCCTTGTCTTTTTAGGGTCTTCTGACATCTGGGGCAAGAAAAGACTGAGGATATGGCGTCGGTCATGCGCATTAGTACCCTGACGTACTGACGTCAGTCTAATGCGCCCTGACCGACGTCAGCCATATACTTTGGTATTCGGGCCGACTGGACAGCGGACTACCCAATAGTTAGGACTGCAGCAATGTGGATCCTCGAACATCTACATTTATGGTAGGTACAAAACTGTACTTTTTGCCTATGGTTAGTTGCACCTGTATGGTCTCTGATGCTTCATGTGTTGCTACTAACCTGGAGGTGTGGGTGTCCTTTATGAATATGGACACTCCCCCTCCCTTTGTGGTTCGGCCCGGGTTTTGGTGCCGAAAAGCATGATACGAGGTCTAGCCTGGTAGCGCTCGGGTGCTCTCAGGAGCCTTGAACCATGTTTCAGTTACTGCACAGACGTCGATGTTCTCCATGCTGAGGAGTGCATCAAGTGCCTGCATCTTGAGATTTAGACTTCTGGCGTTGAGCAGCATTACCCTTAGTTTTTTTCCATTTTTGTTTTCTAAGGAGGTGGGTTTGTCTTTTGAGCCTTGCCTAAAAAAGGCACTATGGGGGTGGCAAGAGCCTTAGCCAATATCCGGAAGCCCAGTGGTGGCAGGTGTAAGCCATCCCTTGCGAAGCAGCGTGGCTTGTCCAACATATCATCCCAGGCAGACAGACATTGGATCCCCTTAGAATGACACCAGTACTTGAGCCAATTGTTAAAGCTGGTCATCTTGTCTTTGTATTGTGGTATCATTCTTGGTGAGGGCAAGATGCTGCTCAGGGTCAGGGTCATACCAGCCTGGGCTACATAATCGGAGAGCTCCTCTGTCTTTTTTCATGTAGTCCAGGGAGGTACGTCTCAGGTCATTCACACCAGCATGGACAATGACAGAGTCATATTTGTACTTGCTTTGGAGTGACCTGAGTGCGTGTGATGTGGCGGATCCTAGCTCCCGATAGACAGCTCACAGTCACCTTCTCCTTGTTCAGCCTGGTCAGTGGGACATCAGTGTGTCTGGCTATGGAGTCACCTATTACTAGTGTATCAGGCAAGGTGTTTGGCCTTAAGGGCTGCGATTGGTCGACACACTGATTTATTGAAGTATGTGTTGCATGTGTTTTGTTTTGAGGTGGTGGATTTTTGGATGTCTGCTTTGGAAGCCTCTGTTGTTTTGGTAAGTTTTTTATTAGAGCCTCCGAGTATGTCTTTGTGTTTTTATGTGTTTGGTTTGCAGTTGTGGTAGGTCTATGTGGGACTGGGATTGTTGTGTGTGTGGTTGCCATCTCCTCCTGTCTGGTCATGCCAGCCCTGAGTTGAGAGAGTTCAGCCTCCAGTTTGGCTATATAGTTGCATCTCTCACATGTATTTGTGTTTGGTGGGAGGAGGAGAGGGTTGTCTGTGTACATGAGGCAATTGTAGCATTGTCTCAAGATACCCAGATTGACCAGCTGAACTGGAGACGACACATGCTCTTTTGTGGTGCTGACAATGTACTGACTGAAGTTACTGTTAGAGTATTCCAAACAGATGTTTTTTTGCCACTGATGTCTGGATGAGGTACCTGCCACATCCTAATATCTTCTGTTAAGCCTTCTGATGCATGACCTCAGCCTGTGAGTGTAAGCACACATAAACAGACGTATTGAGCGTGAGCGTAAATCCTCATACTATCTTGACGTCAGATCAAGAAGCAGGTTTCATGCCCCCCACTGGAAACTAACGCCAACTTTTAATGGCACCATTAAAGGTTGGAGTTTGTTTCCAGTGACTGCCTCCTGAGTGTATTTTGTGGATATTTCGTGTTGCTGTGTGTTTGGATTTGTTCTTCATACCCCGTCAGTCTGATCTTCATGTGGTCATTATTGGTTCAAATAAATTCTGCTTTGAGAAACCTTCCTTTTCTTCTTTACTCTGATTTGTGATTTTCTTTTTAATGTCATCTAGGAGAGGAAGGTTGAATACAATAAGCAGATACCCTACAAAGACCTCCAGTCCTAGTGCCTTATCTGTTTAGGTGCAGGGCATGATTGTAAAAATTGCTCCATCTGTCAGTCCGTCATAGCAAAGACTATAGATTCGCATTTATCTTCTTTGAATATCTTCTTAGAGAGTCCGTGACTTTAGTGATTAGCTCAGGCAGAGATGGTGGACCCTAGCACAGCTGAAGTACTTTCCGTTCCAAAGAAAAACCTTGAGAGGCCTAGGCTTGAAGATGTCTGCCCAGTAGAATTCAGACGTACCTGCTGAAGTTGCACAACCCATGGTACAACCAACACTTCCTCAGACGCCTGATGCTGCAACCCTGCTGGAGGCTGCTATGGTGTCAAAGAAATGCATTTCCAAGGTGACTGCTTCAACAGACAGGATGGAGAAGGGCAAACCATTTATTATCTTAGAAGGCATGGAAGTTTTCCCTCCAATCTTAGAAAGGGAAGTGATCTCAGGATCTCTTTTTTAAGTATGTCGGAGTCGAACTATTCAAGGACATTATGACTTTGAAACCTCCCTCCTTTTCTGCTACTCCCTCCACTCCTCAATATGTTACTGTGGAGTCTTCCTCTGATAATGAGGATGCAGAGTATAAAGGATTAGTCCAGAAAAAGTCCCTTTAGCTAGCAGATTTAGGAGACTGACTCTGATGCCCTCCCTAGGGGAGGAGTAAATACACATTGTTGGAGTTTCCAGTAGTTTGAGTAAAGTGTTCTTGTTCTAATATATTACATTCAGCAGGTCAATTATTTAAAGGCAGTTACAGACAGGCATAGGAGGATCCATGGGAGCTGATTGGAGGAAAATCTGGGAGATAGAAAACCAAGGAGCCAATAACAAATCTTAGCGGTTAGTCCCTTAGTTGAATATTCCTGAAAGACCTATGAGGGTTTACCAGCTAAGCAGCCTGTAGAACCTCATTTTTAGTTGAAAGGTTTTATTTTTATTTTTAACTTGTGACAAGCAAAACATGACAACACACCGTGAGCTACAACTACAGAACTATGTTTAAGAAAACACTTTCACCCGAGCTTCATCAGGTCCATCTAATAGCATGGTTTACACTTTGATCATTGAAAATGACTGCTTTTATGAGGCTATCACCAGACTTTATTAGTCTGTTTTGTAACACTTGTAAAATGAGAGGCTGTGTCTGCATCACTGGGGTTCATATTCCTTTGAAACAAGTATGAAAGCTTTGTTACAGAACTTTTTTCAGTCTATCACATGTAATATGAAAGGCTGTGCCCACTTTTAACTGGGCTCATTATCTCCTGACATAAAATATGAAAGGCTTATATTCTCTTATATAGCAAAAAAGGCTCAAAAATATGATTAATGTGACCAGTCTCCATTCTTCTTCCTCTTGATGAAGACGGACCTTTTTATATCCAGGGGAGGTAGTCACTTGAAGCCACACTAGGTGATTCCCATTTTTGAACAGTACGTGCAGCCAGAGAAATAACATACAGTGGAAAACAAGTCACAGTGCTCATTGTTTACAGAGCTCATGGATGTCCACAAGTAGGAGGAAATACTAAGTAAAGTTTGAGATCTCAGAACCCTTTGTATAGGCTTTCTGTGCCCATGGAATAAAAATTCATCAAGTGGTGAACTGCAGAGTATACAAAAACTTTTAATAAGCATAAGAATCTCAGATTTTTTTTTTGAGCATACACGAGTTGTGCTTATGGTGTAAAGATTATAGCAGTATGGAGTGGTGCCCTGGAACAACAATTTTCACTGTACTGCAGATTACCGAAATTCAGTTAAATGCAGGTCCAGTGGCTACAGTATGTACCTGGTTGCTGTGGGGTAGCTGCAGTGTAATTTGGAATGCTTTTGGTCCTAGAGCATGATTGTATTGTACTACAGTCTGGGGTCTTTACTGTCAAGCTTCTTCATGAGTCCTGGAGTAACCGAGGGCTCTTCTGTTCAGATTCTTCCTCACTTCAGGTTCTTCCTCACTTCAGGTTCTAGGTGGTAAAGTTAGTGTAAAATAGGGCAAGATAGCATTGTGCCTGGCTAGATAAAGTGCAGGAAACTGGGAAGAATCTGGTGGAAGGGCAGTTGACCAATCTCCTAAGAAAGGGGTGGTGCCATAGGGCCCAGTGTGGGGTTAGATTATGTAAGAGGCTGATGTAATCAGTATAGGAGTGGACTGTCAGTCATACTGGGAGGCTAGAGTTTGGCCACCTTTTCTCACTCTTAGCACCAAAAGGAAAGCCCAAGTCCTATATCAGTAGTAGAAAAAAATGTTCAAATACTTTACCTTAAAGTTTGCACATATCATGAGGTAAACAAAAAAACTCTTTCAAACCCATGCCAGTTACTTTTTAGATTTGTACACATGTAGAGATCACAAAACAACATCAAAAATAATACTGTGGCTTCTTTTCTATGTCACTAGTCCACAAGATAAGCCATACTAATATAGATGCAGTGATTTGTAAATGTAATTACTTGATTGATTTTTTTTCATATTAACAGGAGCAGTTGGGGTTAATTAACAGTCTATGTACAAATTTAGGGTTAGCTGTTTTAGCTGCATGATTTATTGTTTAGTTTCCTGAGTGCAAGCACACTTTTAATGGAAATGCTTGAATTTAAACCAAAGTGTTGGTTGTCGTCCAGGCTGATCTGCCGGCTTAGCTTCATTTTTTCAAGGATTGCAATTTTGTTTCCTTCAGGTGGACCCATAGTGACATTGTCCAGGATGTGGAAGTGGAAACCTCCATGATCTGGGAAGTCATGGCAATGCTCCGCTTTTGGTTATTGAGGATATGGAGTCTGATGTCAGACAGGTGGTGTGCTACCCTGATTTTGAATTTGTTCACAGTTTTCCCTGTATAAAATAAAACTGCAGCCATTACACTGTGCATAGTGTATCGCAAAACAGTGTTGCAATTATCAGAACAAGTGCTGCTGATTTTTCTCCTGAGTACTAGACAAAAGTAGTAGTCCTTGTTGCTCATGTATTTGCAGTAAGTGCGGGGGGGTGGGGGGGCATGAGGGTAAGTTCCTTTGTTGTCCTCCACCTGCCCGAATTTGCACTCTACCCACTCCCTAATGTTCCTGGCTTTCTTAAAAATAAAACAAAGATGAAGTCCAAGAAGTTTTTCCAGTTAATTGTCTGTGATCATTATCCAATTGTCAGTCATAATCTTTCTGATTGTTTTATAATCTATTGTAAAAAATGAGTGCCATGCTTCTTTTTAGAATGCTTTTTATTGAAATTGACTTTATAGCTCTGTCTCTTTGTGGTCCCGTCTCACTAATGACAGACGGGCAATATTTTACTTGAAGAGTACAAATAGTGACAGAGGGTCAATATTTTAGTCTTTAAGTAAAATATTGCCCCTCTGTCATAAGTGAGACAAAATATAAGTACAAAAAGATGTGACAGAACCACAGACAAGCATCTCCATACATCATTTTGTCCAGAACCACACACGCGCATCTCTCTACATCATTTCCTCCACACACACTCGCATCTCCCTATATCATTTTTAAAAAGTACCTATGTAGTACTGTTAACAGTAAAAATTGAATAGCGTGTCTCTGCCTTCAGTGTGCCCAGTGCTCCACAAGTTCAGCACTTGTTTAATGGACACACACACACTCGCATCTCCTTACGTCATTTTTAAAAAACACCTATGTGATACTGTAAACACTACAAATTGAATAGATTGTCTGTGCCTTCAATGTGTCCAGCACTCCATGAGTTTAGCATTTATTTAATGTGAAGACACACACACACACACACACACACACACACACACACACACACACACACACACACACACACACACACACACACACACATCTCCCTTCACCATTTTTAAGAAAGACCTATGTGGTACTGTAAACACTAAAAATTGATTATCTTGTCTTTGCCCTCAGTGCAACCAGCGCTCCATGAGTTCAGCACTTACTTACTGGACATGCTCAGATAAGCAGAGGTAGATTATCCTCATACAAGGAGTGAGAAAAGCTAGTTTGCTGCACGTGTAAGCTGTAAGATAAATATATGCAAAGATATAGTACAGTTAATATTGTACATTTCTAGTTCTAGTTGTGTAGTCATCTGAATATGGAAATGTAGTACTGCAGAAGCGCATTATTCATTAGTAGAATCTCATTCTGAAACTTAAGACCAACATGTCATCAACTACCTTTAAATTGTTAAAATGATCGAATACACATTAATGTATGCAGTACACAACCTGTCAAGCTTGCCAGTACCAACATTTACTGTACAGTCTAAACTTTTAACACAACTACTGCATCACAAAGAGCTGAAAACATAACTGAATAGGCAGGCCCCTGTGCAGCATTACTGTCAGGCCAACTGAAACACAGTCTCAGTTTCCATAATGGGATCTGTATGGTTTCCTGTCTCCCCACCAATTAAACATGGGGAAAACTGTATCTAAGTGTAGGCAACAAAATTTTAAACAGCAATTAATTTGGACAAATAGTTGTGTATGTTAGGAGCTTCAGAAAACTAAAAACAGTGAGGTACATCACCCCTCTCCACAAATAATTAAGGGCAGGGGCTGCATCAGTTTCTGGTCTGCCTTGTAATTTTGTTTTTTATCTTAACAGTGAACCAGGTGAAGTAAAAATGCATACACACGCATAGTTCAGACAGTTGTCCGTTAAGGATGCAAAACAAATGCTGAAAGTAATTATTATATTAGCTGTCTCGCTAATGATAGAGGGACAATGTTTTACTTAAGGACTAAAAAATTAAAATATGGAAAAGATCTTTTAAATAAAGAATGCTTTTTATTCAGTCACTCTAAAAAGTAAAAATAAGGGATAGTAGTGAAAACTTTGCAAAAGAAACACAGACAAGCTGCTTTCAGAATAGGATCATAGGAGGTTACTAGGCTATTGGCCCTGAGGCCCTTATAAGTCTAGCCAAGAGTTTAGCCCATGTTTAGACAAATCAACACCCAATGCCCCTGTCCAGCAGGGACATGGGTGGAATCCCAGCGGTATATTTTCCGTTTCCCATCCAGTTGTCCAGGTTGCGCTTAAAAAGGGGTAAAGAGGTACTCTGCTTGACGTGAAGTGGGAGTCTGTTCCATAGATAGGGGAGTCTCTGGGACACACATCTTTCCCGACAACAAGTCTTGTTGATGTCACAGACCAGGTTCAGGCCACGCGTGTGGGTTACTCGAATGGAACTTGACTTGCAGATATGCAGCAGTCCCATCAAGATGAGGTCTATGAATGCCTTGTATGCCAGACAGAGGTCACCTCTGAGGAGTCTGTATGAAACCGAGTAGAGGAATTTTTAGCCTATCTGTGTATGGTAGATGTTTGAGGCCCTAGATTCTTCTGTTGAGGAACCTCTGTGGTCTTTCCACATGCATGTGCTTTGTAAGGTACACGACGAAAGGGGCGTTGTACTCGATAATGGGCTTTATAAGGGAAGAATACAGGGATGTTATATGACCTCCTTGTCCCTGTGTAAGATACCCTTACTTATGAGTTGGCCATGTAGAAGGCTTTCCGTACAGCAGAAACAACATGGTGGTCAAAAGTCAGGGTGCTATCAACCTGGTTACCCAAATCCCTCCCCGACTGATTGAGGGCTTAGGACGTTGTTATTAATGTGATAATTTGTGAGGACGTCACTCTCTCCACAGGGGATAATGATACTTTTTTTGGTATTCAGCTTGAGGCCATGTTTCTGGCACCAGTCATTTGTCTGAGTGAGACCCTCTTGGAGGATGTCCCCATCACTAGGGAAATTGGTGATAGCACCCAGCTTGCGGTCAACTGCAAACTTGGTCAGCCATAGCCCACTGGTTTTGGCCTGCACCTCAGAAAAGTATATCCCAAATAACAGAGGCCCCAAGACAGAACCCTGGGGTACGCCACTTGTTACAGGTCTACTGCTTGAGGTGGCTTCCCCTATTTGACTACGTGGCTTCTATCAGTGAGCCATCTTGCTACCCATCTGGTAACATATGGATTAATGCCTAGTTGAGAGAGTCTATCTATTATGCCCGAGTAGGGAATAGTGTCAAAGGCTTTGGCCAGGTCAAGGTAGGTGGTGTGCACGGTCTTCCCCTCATCCATGGCTTTGGTGACCATCTCAAAGAAGTCATCCAAATTTAGTAGACATGACCTCCCCTTGATGAAGCCAAACTGTGTGGAATCAAGTGTTTGGAGGTTGCCAATGTCCTTGTTAATGAGGTCCATGAAAATCCGTTCCATGGTCTTTCAGATCAGGCTAGTTAGGCTGATGAGTCTATAATTTCCTGGATCGGTGGATGCTCCACTTTTGTGTAAAGGGGTGACTGTGGCTGTCCTCCACTCAGCTGGGATGAAGCCAGTGCTCAGCCTTTGGTTGAATAGGGTGCCTAGTGGTGCTGCAAGTTCCTGCCTGAGTTCACTTAGGATGCATCCTGAGATATTATCGGGTTCCATGGAGGCTGTATTTTTTGCCTTTGAGAGACCAGTGATGAGACCTGTTCCCTAGATGTAAGGGGAAAGGTCGGGTACTGAGGATGTCCTGATTTACTGATGGGGGGGACAGAGGGGTAAAGTTTTCGCTGAATCTGTCAGCCAGCAAGTTTGCTTATATCTACAGCATTTGTATTTGTGGTGTCCTTGACTACCAGTTCTGGGTGCTTCCTTTGAGGTTGCGGATATATGTGAAGAAGGCCTTATGATTGTCTCTCGTAGATTTGGCCAGTTTGGACTCGAAGTTTGCTTTGAAGGATTTCACTAGTGCTCTTATTTGCTTGTTCAGGCTAAGGAGCCATTGCTTCCAATTGGGCACCTGCTCTTTCTTGGTCTTGAACAGCAATTTTTTCCTTTTGTTGTAGAGTTTATTTATTGCAGATGTCCACCAGATAGGTTTACTCTTCCTTGCGGAGGATGATTTAATCCTGTCTGGTATTCGTGATTATATGCATCTATGTAAATGCTCGTGTAGTGCTTTGGTGTAGTTTTGGATATTGGTGCTAGTTCCTACAGAGGGGGGAGGGGGCTGTGAAGCTGTTTATACCATCACTCAGGAGGCTGTCATCAGCTTTGGAGAAGTTTTTTTATGTCTGTTCCTAGCTAGAGAGGGGTTGTTGGAGACTGGGACTTTGAAAGTGACCACTTTGTGGTCTGATCTTACCAGGGAGGATGATACTGTAGAGATGCTGCAGTGGTTACTCATTTTGGTTAATACCAAGCCCAAGATATTATCACCCTTTGTGGGGGGTATCCGACTAACTGCTCCAAGGCATTTGCATTGACAAAGTCAAGGAATCTCTGGGCATTTGTGATGTCCTTCAAGGATGCATCTGCAGTCCTTACAAATGGGTTGTCCTGTCGTCAGGCAGCCCTTTGGTCGGCCGGATTCCAAAGTCTGGGTCTGGCATCGGCTGGTGTCGCATTTCACCCGACGTCATTGCTGCAGTTATTCTGGTATAAAGGCATCAGCCGACGCCATTTTCCCCAGTCTTTCTTGCCGCGTGGCGCCCGAAGCAGAAGCTGTTCGCAAGTGCCGGTCTGTCAGAACCAGAGATTACTACTACCGAATACTTCTACTACTACCGAAGACTTCTAAAAAGCTAAGTACCCCGTTGGGGACTCTTTCTTGCCTCAGCCGATGTCAGAAAAAGTGAATAACTGTTTAACTTGTGGGAAACAAATACCTCATAAAGATTTCCACTCTTACTGCTTACCTTGTTTAGGCCCAGACCACGACGTAGCAGCTTGTCTAGCCTGTGCTTCTTTTAACCGACGGACGCTTAGACGTCAGTCGGAGTTTGCTGAGCAGTTTTTCGGCTCCGATTTTGCTTATATTATGCCGTCGGATCCTCCGACTTCGCAAATATCCAAAAAACGTAAGGAAAAGGACCGACACTCGCGGTCCGCGGTTTCGGCCGAAACCGCGGTTAAGCCAACCGCAAGTGTCTCTGTTTCGGCTGAAACCAAGCAAGCGGTTCTTTCTTCAGCCGAAAGCTTACCTTCTACCGAGGCCTCTTCCAACCTGGTGGAATCGGCTTCTGAAATCCAACCTGCAGTTATGGTTTCTCAGGAATTATCTGACACTATTCCCTTGGATATTTCAACCCCTGCACGTGGAGCTGCTAGGCCACCTGCAGCCATGTCCATTAAGGCCTTTGCCAGGGCTAAAGCAGCTAAAGCTACTAAATCTGTGCCTGTTAAGACCCCCTCTCACAGGCCTAGCTCCAGTTCCCAAATGCTTAGTCTAGCAGAGGATTTCATTTCTTTAATCCGGGGATCCCAACCTCACCCAGACAGGGCCTCTCACCCACCTCCAGATAAGAGGCCTAGAGCAGAGCCCCCTGAGCCAGTTTCCACAGATGATTCCTCTGATGATTCAGATAATACAGACCCTCCAGAGGCTCCTTTTTCTCCTTATGAAGACTGATGCTGAAGAGTCCATCCCTTCTGCCTCTCAGCCTGAGGAATTTTCCTTTGGGGAAACCTTGCATGCTATGAGGGAACAATTTCAGTGGCAGGGCCAAGATTTTTCAGACTCCAGAAAAAGGCTTAGAACCTTTTTGCATTTACCACAACATAGGCCTTTAGCTATACCTCCAGTTCTTTCTGTTGTAGATGATGCATTTAATGATGCTTGTACTGCTCCTGATTCACTACCTCCGGCCCCTGCTAAGCCCGATAGGTACTACAGGGTCCCGGACACACATCACCATTTATACAAGGCTCCTTTTGCAGATCCCGAGACTATCTCCCAGGGACCTAAGGCTGTAGCAACTACCTCTGCCAAAAACCCCCTCCCCTCTGAAAGGGAATCCAGGTCCTTAGAGAGATGGGGTAAAAAAGTTTACACTTCTGCTACTCTTTCAGCTAGGGCCTTGAACTGTCAATTTCACATGATCCAGTATCAAGAATTTATGCTAGACCAGTTAACCAAAAAACTGTCCTCTGATGAACCTTTGGACAAGAAATATGTTCAGGAAATGGTACATAACATTCAGCAAGTTAGTAACCATTCTTTGAAATGCGGCTATGATGCACTGGAGGCTTCCTTTAGATCAGCCATGACTGGCACAGTTATCAGAAGGCATGCATGGTTAAAAGAGCAGGCCTTACCAGACCATGTCAAATCAAAGCTTTTAGATGCTCCCATGGACAAGATCAATTTGTTTGGCTCTCCTGCACAACAGGTGCTGAAGAAGATGGAAGAGAAGGCAAAATCTGTCCAGACAGTGAAAGATTTCTTACAGGTCCAACCTCCAAGGTTTAGCAGGAATTGGCCCTCAAAGAATTGGTCCTTTCCAGACTCCTCCAGAGCACAGAGAGGCCGGAATAGGCGTTCAAGAGGCAGAAGCCAATCCAGGGGTGCCTACAGGGGACGCCAGTGGCAGGGTAACAACCAGCGAGGCACACACACAGCCACCACCACTACTACAGGACAATCACAGTGACTTAGCTCTGGCACCGCCTACCAGGGAACAACTAGAAGCACCCTTTGGCGGGAAGCTAGCTTTATTTTCAAAAAACTGGCATTATATCACAAGAGACAAGTGGATTTTGCAGACAATAGACCAAGGTTACAGGTTTCATTTCCATACTCTACCAGGGAAGAGAGGAATGCCAAACCTACCTCCAAATCAAAAGGCAGAAGCTCTAAAACAAATAAATCAATTAAGGATGAGAGCTGTGGAAAAGGTACCATATATGGAGCAAGGAAAGGGCTTTTACTCCAGACTCTTCCTGGTACCAAGGAAAGAAAGCAAATGGAGACCTATTCTCGATCTGTCCGCTCTAAACACATTTCTCATTGTTCCAAAATTCAAAATGCTGACCCTACAGCAGCTTCTTCCCATGCTGGGCAAGGAGTCTTGGCTGGTAACTCTAGATCTCAAGGAGGCATACCTGCACGTCCCCATACGACCAAATTGCAGAAGATACCTCAGATTTCTTGCAGGATCAGAGCATTATCAATTCTCAGCATTGCCCTTTGGCTTATCTACTGCGCCCAGAGTGTTCACGAAATGCCTGGCATCAGTAATCGCTCATTGCAGGCTTCAGGGAATCCAAATCTACCCTTACCTGGACGACTGCCTGATACAAGCGGACAACAAAAACAAGCTAGCAGAAGACTTGAAAAGGGTCATTTACCTTCTACAAGCCCTGGGATATACAGTCAATATAAAAAAGTCAAGGCTGATACCATCCCAAAGGATAACCTTTTTGGGTGGAGCTGGACACATCCAAACAAATGGCATTCCTAACAGTAGAAAAACAGGAGCAACTCCCTCTCTACTTCTTGGCATTAACAAAGCAAAATCATCTAACAGCAAGAAAAGTTCTGCAAGCCTTGGGCTTCATGGCATCATGCATAATATTGGTCCCACATGCCAGACTGCATATGAGAAAGCTACAGTGGTACCTAAGGAATTTATGGTCTCAACACAAGCACAGCCTAGAAACCCAAATTCCAATAATTCCATGCCTGAAGCAAGAGTTCCAATGGTGGGCTCAGGCCTGTCAATCAAACAAAGGATTGCCCTTCCACAGCACTCAACCAAGCCAAACCATCACAACGGACGCCTCAGACCTCGGTTGGGGAGCCCACATACTGGACAAGTGCATACAAGGTTTATGGACAGACATATTAAGCAGGACTACCACGGATGCCCACGAATGGATGCTGCATCCGGACATCTTCAAAACCATTACAAGAAAATGGGGTCTCTCAGAAATAGACTTATTTGCATCCCCACGCAATCACCAACTAAAGAAATTCTGCACCAGGACGTACCACCCACTGGCTTGGAAGGTGGACTCCCTATCCTTCAGTTGGAAAAATCTGACAGCATATGCATTCCCACCACTTCCTTTGCTGCACAAGGTGCTATTGAAGATCAAAGAGGACCGTCCAAGGATCATTCTGATAGCTCCAGACTGGCCAAGGCAACATTGGTACCCATTACTGAGGAGCATGTCTCGGGAGCAGATATGGCCCCTACCCCTAGTTCCCTTGCTGTTAACTCAGAACAACTACAACACCCTGCATCCAAACCTGAAAACTCTGCAGCTGACTGCCTGGAACATTGCATAAGACAAATTAACCCAAATTTATCCCAAAGGGTTAAAGACATTATCTTGGAAGCTCGCAGACCTTCAACAAGGAAAACCTATTCAGCAAAATGGAAAAGATATCTCATTTGGAGTACTGTTAAAAAGGGGAAGATGTGTCACTGGTAAACATAGCCAACATCCTGGAATACTTGGCAGAGCTCTTCCACAAAGGCCTGTCCTACTCTTCCATTAAGATTCATGCATCAGCTATTTCATTAGAATACGACTTGGATCCTCCAGTCTTCTCACATCCTCTGCTCAGGCAGTTTCTGAGAGGAATTAAAAATGTAAAACCACCTAGGAAGCCACCATTGCCTGCATGGGACTTGAACTTCGTGCTAGAAAAATTGACACTTCCTCCTTTCGAACCAGCAGCAACAGCAGAATTGCAATACTTGTCATGGAAAACTGCTTTCCTGCTGGCAATCACTTCAGCAAGAAGGGTTTCTGAGCTACAGGCATTAATGGCAGTACAGCCCTTTCTGATCTTCCATCAAGATAGTGTCCATGAGAACAAATCCTACTTTTATGCCTAAGGTGGTCTCCAGAGTATCTTTAAATCAGGCTATCCACCTACCCACATTCTTCCCCAACCCACAGAACAGGGGAGAAAGACTGTTGCATACCTTGGATGTACACAGACAATTACGCTACTACCTGGACAGGACCAAGAGCAATAGAAAAACTGACCAGCTACTGGTAGCATATGCAACAGGAATGGAAGGGAAAGCAATTTCAAAACAGACAATATCTAAGTGGATAGGAAATTGCATTAGATTTTGTTACTCCTACCATGGAAAGAAAACTCCAGAAAACATCAGGCCTCACTCTACAAGAGCTACAGCCACTACCACAGCTTTTCTACGAGGAGTGGCTACCAAAGACATTTTAGAGGCTGCTACTTGGAGCTCCGTGCATACATTTGCCAAGCATTACAATTTACCTTTATACTCTAGATCCCGAGCAGGTTTTGCCACTGCTGTTTTGCAAGGGATCTTAACTACACCATAATTCTATTTTTTCGTCCTCTCCCAGTTTGGCTATGGTATTCTACCCATTTGTAAGGACTGCAGATGCATCCTTGAAGGACATAGTACAGTTTTGTACCTACCATAAATGTAGATGTCCGATAGGAATGCATCTGCAGTCAGGATTACCCACCCTCCTTCCCCTCTGTGGTACTCCTAGGGTATTTGCCCCTCTTATAGCTAGCTGGGGGAATCTATTATGGTGTATTTGTTTGTATATATGTACATACATGCTTATTTTTTGTTTGCTCTCTAATATTTGGAATCATTGGCATTCATCCAAATTTAGCCTTCCTAGAGGGCACCTGGCATCTGGGGCAAGAAACACTGAGGAAAATGGCGTCGGCTGATGCCTTTATACCCGAATAACTGCAGCAATGACGTCGGGTGAAGTGCGACACCAGCCGATGCCAGACCCAGTCTTTGGAATCTGGCCGACCGAAGGGCTGCCTGACGACAGGACAACCCATTTGTAAGGACTGCAGATGCATTCCTATCGGACATCTACATGTATGGTAGGTACAAAACTGTACTTTCTGGCATGAGTAGTTCTTCCAGTCTGTGTTTGGGAAGTTAGTCACTCAGGATCAGGGTAAAGGGTTGAATCTTGATAGATTCGAACAGGTCCAAATAGGTGGATTGGGCATCTTGAGTCAGATTTGGGGGCTGGTAGCTAGCTATGATTTGAATAGGGGTCTTGTCAGTGGTTAACTGCACTTTGAGTGTCTCCCATGCGACATACTATTTAACCAGCCTGGAGATGTGTGTCTTTAATGTATATTGAAACTCCACCTCCTTTGGCTTTACTGCCCACAGTTTGGGGTCTGAATGTATGATGGGATGAGTAACCAGGTAAGGCTTAGCAGCCTTGAACCAGGTTTCTGTGACTGCACAGATGTCATCATTTTTCAGGGTTAGGAATGCTTGCAATGAGTGCAGTTTCATGTTTAGACTCCTAGCATTTAGCAGCATGACCTTTAATTTATGTTTTGTTGAAAAGCATTCAAGGTTGGTTTTGCTGATTGTAATAATGAGGAGCCACAAGAAGTAATAGAAATCAGCAAAACCAACCTTGAATGCGTTTCTGAAATCAGCTCGTCTGTGTTTCTTTTTTTTTTTTTTTTTTGAGCGACCGAATAAAAAGCATTCTTTATTAAAAACATATTTTTTATATGTTTATTTCTTTTGTCCTCCTCTGATCCTGGTGTTGGTTTCTTTTAAGTCCTAGGCATCTTGGGGGGGGGGGGGGGTGCCCTCAAAATGACATCCTCTGCCTCTTTTAAAGTTGTGATGGGGTTGAGACTGAAATTTAGTAATATATTGCTGCTCCCCCTAGCCAGGAAGTTTTGGTGTGGACTGATTAGATTTGTGATGAAATCTCTAAGCTCATGGAGACACTTGCAGTTCTCATCCCCTGAGCTTTTATAACATTTCTGTTTGTGATCTGGGGATGCATGCTTTTACTGTGCAGCAGCTTATTAACCCTGGCTGGTTTTCTGAACAGGTAGAGAGGCATTTGTTTTCAGTGTTCTTGGATATGGTTATATGAAAAAAGTTGGCCAAGGTCTTGCTGTGACAGGACGTGAATCTCAGGAAACTAGTGGAATTACTGATATGGTTGTAAAAGTCATTCAATGTGGCTTCATCCCCCTCCCAGATTATAGATATGTCATCAGTGAAATAGAGGTAACATTTCATTGATGCAAAATAGGGGCTTTGGTACACTGCCTCCTCCTACTCCCATTTTTCCAGTGCCACATTGGCCAGGCTTGGGGCCATGGTCGCCCCTATAGCTATTCCAGTAGTCTGCTTATAAAACTTGTTAAACATGAAGTAGTTGTTCTAAGGGTTAGGTCCAGTAACCTTTCTAGAACTTCTTTCTCTCCTGGTAATACATTCCTGTCCTTTTGATATGTCTCTGTTACAGCTTCAATGCAGTAGCTGCATGGAAGCACTGTATAAAACACTTCCACATCTGCTATGACTTCTCTGTTCACATTTTTTAGAGTAGCCCGATGTTCTTCGTGTTTCACTGTTGCAATCATTACATTTGGGTTATTTGCTTGCAGTAGCCCTCAATCGGCCTTATTAACAAAGCCTTGAGTCCTGCGTCGGTTGCTGTCCCTTCTTTCATGACGTCAGGTCGTCAGGGGTATAAAACATGCAAGCAACGCCATTACATCAGTCTTTCTTGCCGTGCGGCGCCCAAAGCAGAAGCAGTTCACAAGTGCCAGTTGGCAGACTCCAGAAATTTTCATTTTCGAGTTTCAGAACCGAAGTCTTCAACTAAAGCTAAGTACCGCGTTGGGGAAACTTTTTCTTGCTCCTTACCAATGTCAGTAAAAGTTAATAATTGCATTACTTGTGGAAAGCAAATACCTCATAAAGATGTTCAATCGTACTGTTTTCCTTGCCTAAGCTCTGTCCACGACATACCTTGTTGTCGGTTTTGTGCTTTATTTAATCAGCGCACTATCCGTCATCAGTATATTTTTGCCTCTAAATATTTTGGTACTCGGTTTAATTATCCAGACGCAAAGATAAAGATGGAGACAGGCCGCCAAGGTCCAAAACTGCCGACGACACTTCTCCTAAGCCAGTCGCCAGTTCGCCGTAACTCAGTGAGGTGCTTTTGCAGTCCCTGATACCCGCTACTTCTGATTCGCAGGCCTCTACTGAGACCCATTCGGAGTCCGGTATGCCACGAGATGCTTCAACTATGGAACCCGCAGATGTCTCTACCTTGGATGGGTCCAGAGCTGCTGTGCAGGCACCGGCTTCTGAGGGTGTATTCAGGCCTATGAACTTGCATATTAAACAGACGCCTCCTTCATTTAGGCCTAAATCTCAAACCATGCCTAAAAAACCGACACCCTGGCCACATGCTCAGGCCTCTATGCCTAAAAAACAAATGATAAGAATGGCTGAAGATCTTATAACTCTAATCAGGGGAAGCCAACCTCCCCCTTCTAAGAGACCTAGGACTGAAGTTGTTTATGAATCTTCTGACCAGGATTCTGATTTTTCTTATACTTCTGGTGATCTCTACTTATGAGGATTCTGATGCAGAGGGCTCTATTCCCTCTGCTTCCCCTCCAGAGGATTTTTCTTTTGGTGAAACCTTACATACTTTAAAGGAGCATTTCCACTGGGAAAGGCAGGATTTTTCTGATTCAAAAAAGAGGCTTAGGGATTTCTTACACCTGCCTTAGCATAGGCCTTTAGCTATTCCTCCTGTACTAGACATTGTTGATGCTTTTTCGGAATCTAGTTTGGCCCCTGATTCTTTGCCTCCTGCTCCCGGAAAGCCTGACCGATATTACAGGGTTCCTGATTCACACAAGTTCCTTTTTAAAAAATCCTGTTACGGATCCAGAGACTATTACACAGGGACCCAAGGGCATTAAGGCTTCTACTGCTAAAATTCCTACCCCTTCTGATAGAGACTCCAGGGCGCTGGATAGATTGGGTAAGAAGGCTTACACTTCTGCAACCTTGGCCATTAGGGATTTAAACTGCCAGTTTCATATGTTAAAGTATTAGCAACATGTTATTGGATTGCTTAAACAGAAAATTATGTTGATTCCTGACTGTGCAGAAAATAAAGAATTACAGGATTTAATGCATTCCGCTAAACAGGTTGGAAAACATACTTTGCAATGTGGATTTGATTCATTAGAGGCCTCTTGCAGGGCTGCTGTTACTGGGTCTGTGCTCAGAAGGCATGCTTGGCTTAAGGAGCAATCTTTGCCTGATCATGTTAAAGCAAAATTTTTGGATGCTCCCTTAAATCAGGACCACCTGTTTAGCAACAAAGCTGAGGAAGTTCTTAAAAAGATGGAAGATAAAGCTAAATCGATGCAAACTGTTAAATATTTCTTACAAGTTCAGCCTCCTAGATTTAGTAGACACTGGTCCTCTAAGAATTGGTCCTTTCCAGCCCCTTCCAGGTCTTCTCAAGCCAAACCCAGACACAGCAGAAACCCCAGGCTTCAGTCCCAGGGAACACACAAGACTAAGCAGTGGGGGGGTTTCTGCACCCAAATCAGGGAGCAGTAAGACTCCCCCCTATGGAAAACTGTCTCAATGATTTGCTTTTAAAACTTCCAAGAACTTCCCAACTGAATGCTCCTTTAGGCGGAAAGATTGGTCTGCAGGCCAAAAACTGGGAACTTATTACCCAGAACAAATGGGTTTTAAATATAGTGTCCCGAGGATACAGATTTCACTTCCACACCTTACCAACACCAAGCGGGTGGCCAGATCTACCCCCCCAAATCAGTGGGCAGAGGCCCAAAATCAAGTACGCTCTCTCTTAAGCATGGGGGCTATTCATTTGGTACCAGAAGAAGAAAAGGGACAAGGTTTCTATTAGAGACTTTTTCTGGTACCCAGAAAAGGCAGTACATTGCGTCCTATCCTGGACCTTTCTACTCTAAATGCCTTTCTGGTGATTCCAAAATTCAAGATGCTGACTCTTCACTAGCTGCTTCCTATGCTAGGCAAAGATGCATGGTTGGCAACACTAGACTTAAAAGAAGCATTACCTGCACATCCCTATCAGGGAGTCTTGCAGAAGATGCCTACACTTCAAAGCAGGCTACACACACTGTCAGTTCTCTGCACTGCCCTTTGGCTTATCTACTGCGCCCAGGGGATTCACAAAGTGCCTAGCTCCAGTCATTGCATTCTACAGGCAAAGAAATATTCAAATATATCCATACCTGGACGATTGTCTAATTCAGGCATAAAGCCAGGACATACTTTTGAATAATCTGGCCTTTGTTCAAAGGGTACTGACTTGTCTGGGGTACACCATAAATGAAAAGAAATCACACCTGGTACCCTGTCAACAAATTATATTCCTGGGAGCAAGCTTGAATACAGCTTCCCAGATGGCTTTCCTCACTCCAGAGAAACAAACTCATTTGACAACCTACTTCAAACAAGTAGCCACAAAAACCCAGTTATCTGCAAGGCAAATACTGCAAGCCTTGGGGTTCATGGCCTCCTACATTCTTCTAATTCCATATGCAAGGCTGCATGTGGGGAAACTGCAATGGTATCTCAAAAGCCTATGGTGTCAACATTCACAGGATCTAGAAGCTATGATTCCTATCATACCTTGCCTACGCCTAGAGTTCCTTTGGTAAGCAGAGGCCTACCACCAAAACAAGGGACTACCAATCACACTAACCCCTGCCGCCCAAACCTTAACAACAGATGCATCAGACTATGCATGAGGGGCTCACCTGGCAGGGAAGTGCATTCAGGGCAAATGGAACCCAAGTCAAATGCACCTACACATAAATCAAAAGGAAATGTTAGCTGTACAGAATGCTCTGACAGCCTTCAAGGACCACATTCTTCCAGGACAACTAATGGTAAAGACGGACAACACCACAGTCATGTGGTACATAAACAAGCAGGGGGGGTACACACTGTGTTACACCCTCTGCAGACTAGCCATGGTATTGTGGAACACAGCCTTGAGCTACCAAGTGAATCTACAAGCTCAATTCCTGCCAGGAAAACTAAATACACTGGCAGAAAGACTAAGCAGAAACCTCATGGACCCACACGAGTGAAAACTGGAACCAAGGATTTTCAACATGTTGACAAGCAAGTGGGGGAGCTCAGATATAGACCTGTTTGCCTCCCCCCAGAACCATCAATTGGACAAATTTTGCACAAGGATTCCCCACAAACTAGCTTGGAAAGTGGATGCTCTATCCTTCAGCTGGAAAAACCTATCAGTTTATGCCTTTCCTCCTCTGCCTCTGCTCTCCAAGGTACTACTAAAGATCAAACAGGACAAGCCAAGGATGATTTTAATTGCACCAGACTGGCCATGCCAACACTGGTACCCCCTCCTGCGTAGTGTCACGCTTGGCCCCATGGCACCTGCCTCAGACTCCTTCCTTGGTGTCTCAGCAGACCAGATTCTGCACCCTCAGCTGCAAACTCTGAACCTAGCAGCCTGGCTAATTACCTAATCTCTCCTTTACCACCTCTCAGTAAATCGGTGATGGATATCATTTTAGAGGCTAGGAGGCCTTATGCTGCAAAATGGAAAATATTTTGTACATGGAATCAATCTCAAGGAATGAGCGCAGCAGTGCCAAATTTACCTCAGATTCTACAATATTTGACTGAGATGCTTCATAAGGGCTTGTCCTTTTCCTCCATCAAAATTCATGCCTCAGCCATTTCAGCTCGTTATAGCACAGAGCCTCCCCTCTTCTCTCACCCACTGCTCAAGCAGTTCCTCAGAGGGGCCAAGAATTTAAGGCCACCGAGGAGAGCTCCAGCTCCAGCCTGGGACCTTAACTTTGTCTTGGAGAAACTCACTCTTCCTCATTTTGAGCCAGCTGCTACTGCAGATTTAAAATTTCTTTCCTGGAAAACATCTTTCCTTTTAGCAATCACTTCTGCAAGAAGGGTATCTGAGTTACAGGCCCTTATGGCAGTGGAACCTTTCATCATCTTTCATGCAGACAGAGTGTCCCTCAGAACCATTCTCTCCTTCATGCCCAAGGTGGTATACAGTGTGGCTCTTAATCAGTCCATTCATTTGCCTACCTTCTTTCCTAACCCACAGAAAAAAGGGGAACGGATACTGCACTCTTCAGATGTGCACAGACAGCTTAGATTCTACTTGGACAGGACTAAACCTCAAAGGAAATCTGAACAACTGCTGGTGGCATTTGCTGCAGGGACAGAGGGGAAAGCTATTTCAAAGCAAACCATTTCAAAATGGATAGGCCACTGCATTCATTTCTGCTGTAAGCACCATGGAAAACTTATCCCACAGGGCATCAGACCCCATTCAACCATGGCTGCATCTACCTCTACAGCCTTTCTCAGGGGCATCCCTACAAGGGACATCCTAGAAGCTGCTACCTGGAGTTCTGTACATACTTTCACCAAGCATTATCTTTTGCCAATTTTC
The DNA here is from genome assembly GCF_019279795.1 of Protopterus annectens. Taxonomy (NCBI): domain Eukaryota; kingdom Metazoa; phylum Chordata; order Ceratodontiformes; family Protopteridae; genus Protopterus; species Protopterus annectens. The sequence goes on from NC_056745.1 coordinate 1,355,823,359, forward strand.
TCTAAATCCAGAGCTGAATTTGCCCCTGCAGTCTTGCAGGCCTTCCTAATTCTATTTAAATTCCTCCTCCCAACTTCAGCTTTGGGAATCTACCCAAATGTAATGACTGCAACAGTGCAACATGAAGAACATAGTACAGTTGTGTACACTTACCATAATTGTAGATGTTCGAGTATATTCACTGTTGCAGTCCTGGTTACCCTCCCTCCAGCCCCCTTTCTTCTTTTGGCTATACCTCTACTCTCACTTACTATGGTCAAAAAGCTTTTTGGTGTATTTGCTTTTTTGTTGGAGGTATATCCTTGTATTATAGATTTAATTGCTCCCCATTAGGGGGGCACCTGACATCTGGGGCAAGAAAAATGGATTAATGGCATCAGCTGCATGTTTTATACCCCTGATGTCATGGAAGAAGGGACAGCACCCGACGCAGGACACAAGACTTTGTTAATCAGGTCAACTGAGGGCTACTGCAAGCAGATAACCCAAATGTAATGACTGCGACAGTGAATACACTCAAACATCTACATTTATGGTAAGTGTACACAACTGTACTTTCCTCTTTGGTAATGTTGCATAACTTCTTCCTAGGTGGTTACCGAGGTTCGTGTGCATATCAGCCTCACGTTTGCTCTCATACACGCTCAGGGTGGGGTGCACAGGGGACTGGGCTTTTTCCATTTTATACCATTGTCATTTCTATTAGTGTTGATTCCATCCTTATCTTTGTCATTGAAAAATAATTTGAGATTCAGTTTCCTCATATACATGTTACTGTTTCCACCAAGTTACTTCTGTTAAATGGTATAAAAGTCAGACTCTTACCTAAGATTTTATGCTCCAGCTGCGTCATTGGTTTTGTCGAGTTGTTCCAGATCTTAGTCTTGTTTTGTTTTTGGTTCTGGTGGGTCCCTTCTGTTGTGTTGATCTCTCCAAATCCCTCAGCTCCCTGGCTCCTTTCTGGACCAGTTCCTCTGTTGTTGGTGCCCCTGTGGAGACCTCTTAGGGTGAAGAGCTGCTCCATTGTGTGCCTCCCTGTTGAGATCTGGTGTTTCTGGCAGGAGGGTGTTTTTCTCTGTGGTGTTTTCCTCATGTCCTATTGCCTCGTGTTGGTGTTGGGTGCACCTAAGCCGAGTCCAGGTTCCTGGTGGCCCTGGTGAAATTCTTACCCATCTCCTTCCACATGTATCTGATCAGCAATGTTTCTGGCCAGGCTGGCGTGTGTTCCAGCATCACATATGGGGGAGGTGGTTAGGTTTGTCAGGCTTCCAGTGCCTACCAAAAATGTTTCCCACTATTGTATGTAGGTGTGTATCTCCTCCTGGTCGAAGAATTATGATTTTGTTTTCATCTTTGTCCCTTACGTCCCTGTTGATTTTTTGCAATTTCTTCTCCTTTTTCCCCTCTTCTACTGGTTAGGCGCTTAGGCTTTCCTTCAAACTCTAGCCTCCTAGGTTAGCAGCCAGCTCCCATACTGATTACGTCAGCCTCTTGCATCATCTAACCCCACGCTGGACCTCATGGCATGACCCCCTCTCTCAGGAGATTGGTTAATTGCCCTACCACATGATCACTCCCAGTTTCCAGCCCTTCATCTAGCCAGACATAGAGCTGTGTAGCCCTGTTTTGCACTAACTTTACCACCTGGAATCTGGAGAGAGGAAGAATCTGAACAGAAGAACCCTGACTTCACCAACCCTTACTTCACCACCTGGAACCTGGAGAGAGGAAGAATCTGAATATAAGAGCCGTCAGTAACTCCATGACTTGGGAAGAAGCTTGACGGTGAAGACCCCAGACTGAAATACCATAAAACCATGCTCTGGCACCCAAGAGTATTCCACCTCTCACTGCAGCTACCCCATAGGAACCAGGCATAGAGACTGTAGCCACTGGGCCTGCATTTAACAAAATTTCTGTAATCTGCAGTACGAAGAAAATTGTTTTTCCAGGGCACCACTCCACACTGCTATATTCTTTGCACTATAGGCACAATTTGCCTATGCTCAAAGAAGATCTGAGTTTTATTTATATACTCTGCATTTCACTTGGTGGATTTTTATTCCAGGGGCACAGAAAGCCTACACAAAAGGGTCTGCGGTCTCAAACTTTACTTACTTTTTTCCTCCTGCTTTTGCACATCCATGAGCTCTGTTAAAAAAAAAAAAAAAAAAAAAAGAAAGAAAAGGAGCACTGTAACTTGTTTTCCACCATATGCATTTCTCTGGATGCATGTATTGTTCAAAGATGGGAATCACCTAGTGTAGCTTCAAGTGACTACCTTCCCTGGATATAAAAAGGTCTGTCTTCTTCAAGAGGAAGAAGAATGGCACAGAGTCTAGCTGTACAAGTTTCTCTAGAAACTGTGACCTGTAAATGTATTCACAGACAACACAACAGTCATGTGGTGCTTAAACAAGCAAGAAGGGACAACATCTTGCCAATTGTGCAGACTGGTTCAGATAACTTGGGGACTGGCCATCAAGGCAGACATTTTCCATCAAACATTATACATTCCCTTCCAGGACAGTGTCCTGGCAGACTCTCTCAGCAGGTCGATGGAAGACCCCCTCCCCCCCAATGAATGGATGCTCAACAGTGAGGTCTTCTAGACATAGCCTACAAATGGGGTATACCACAGACTTATTTGTCTTAATAAACAACAAACAGCTCCCTCTGTCTTATACAAGTATTGCACGCAAGATGGTAGGATGGATGCCTTGTTTTTCCAGTGGGCAGGAAGTGCTCTTTATGCTTACCCTACACTGCCTCCATTCCCGAAAGTGTTACTCAGAATCCAAGAAAACAAAAGAACTTTGCTGGTGACTTCCTTTTGGCCAAGACAGCACTGGTTCCCTCTTCTCTATCTTCTAACAAGTGACCATCACCACATGCTACCCCACAAAATGGACTAGCTCACACAACAGAAGGGCTCATTGCTTCATCCCAACCTAACCTTATGATTCTGATTCCTTCCAGACACCAATTTTTTGAGGACCTGCTTCAGGTTCTTCAACAGGCAAAGTGACCCACTACCCAAAAATCCTACCTAGCCAAATGGGAAGAGGTTTTCTGTCTGGTGTTGCACTAAAAATATAGACCTAATAAACTTCGAGTTTCCTACTTTTTTGAGCTCATGAAAGGCAGAGCATATTTTTCTATCAAGTTCACCTTTCAGCTTTTTCAGCCCGACTTCCTCTTAACCCTCTTGTGATGTCCAGACTTGAAGTCAGACAGTTCTTAAAAGGAGTTCTGCATTTAAATCCTCGTAGGAAACTAATGCCTCCCCCTTGGAGTCTCAACTGCATTCTGGAAAAGCTTATTCTACCTCTTTTTGAACCAACAGCTTCTTTCACTCTCAAGCTGTGCACTTGGAAAACCATTTTGCAAGTACCCCTTACTTCTGCTAGGTGGGTTTCAGAGCTTCAACCTCTGATGGTTAACACCCCCCTTTACTTTGCATAAAGTCAGTGTCTTTTGGGGGGATTAATTCTCCTTTCATTCCTAAAGTAGTAAATGAGATGTCCCAGAATCAGGCGATCAACCCTCCTAAATTCTTTTCTAACCCATAGAACATGGGGAAAGAAAAACAAATTCCCTGGATGTGCACAGACTGCTCTGCTTTTACCTGGACAGGACTAAGACTATTCATAAGTCAGACCAGTTGTTAACTTCCTGGACTCTAAGTTAGGTCATCCAGAATCTAAACAGACTGGATTTCAAGTGCCATCTCCTTTTGTTATACTTAACTTGGCAAATTGTTGCCCTCTTTCCTGAAAGCTTGCTCTACTAGAGCAGTGGCCTCTTCTGGAGCTTTCTACTAGGCAATAAATTCCAGACTGATACTAGAAGCATATACTTGGTCTTCAGTGCATACCTTTATCAGACATTTCAGAGTAAATGCCTCTTCCAAATCCAGTGCTACCTTCGCCATGTCAATCCTTTCTGGCCTATTAGACAATTCTCATGGTTCTCAGCCATCCAAACTTCTTGTCCCTTAGCTGTGTGAATTACCCATCTGGTTGGAATACTGCAGTAGTAATTTCAGTCAGGACATAGTACACTTGTATAACAACATCTGATGTTGTAAGTCTTTATTCATGCCTTACTGATACGGCCGTTTCCAAGCTTGCGCCAGCCAAAAGCTCTCAGCTAAGACCTACCCATAATGCCCCTCTCATAGTCTCTTCGTATCTCGTTTGCCACGCTCCTTGTCAGACGTGCCAAGCCTTCTCTCTCAAAGCTGTGTAAAATTTGTGTATTTTTCTGTAGTTTCTCTCACAACTTTGTCTTAGTCTCACTAATTTCTCCTCTCGCCTGTAATCTGCTTCTACTTCCTACCCTCTACCTTTGGTAGTTACCCTTTTACCATTGTTGGTACTGTCCCTCTCTCCTACCTTTGGTAGGCCCTCCTTTTGCCACTTGTGGTATTTCTAGATACCATTGTTGGTACTCTTCTCTCCTTCTATATATTTCTTATTTAAAAAAAAAAAAAAAAACTTTCACTTGTTTCCTTCTTGATAGTTTTTTTTTGTCAGCGTACATTGTACATTATGTCAGAAAAAGCTAAATTGGGGTTTAAGCAGTGCGATAAGTGTGGGCGTAAGATGCCCAACTGAGATGGTCATGCTTGGTGCATTTATTGTTTGTGTGTGGACCATATTAATGCTTCATGTGACATCTGCTTTAGTTTCAGTAATCGCACTCTAGGCGAGTGCAAAAACAATCTGATTTTGAAGGGTTTAATAAAAACGCCTTCGGAGGCTCTCTGGGATGGAGGCCTCACCACCTCCTAAGACCAAGAAACACAAGGAGAAACGGAGTCACTAGGTTCCTACATCCTTGTCCGTTACGGAACCAAGTTGTTCTCCGGCACCTTTGGCGCAGACAACTTCAGCACCAGGCTCTGTGTCTTCTCCCTTGGTGCCATCTCTGTTGACTTCTATTACGGTTCCAGCTTCGGCACCATCTTTGGTGCCATCCTTGGTTCTGACACCGGCTTTGACAACCATACCCGCTTCGGCACCATCCCTGGCCACTGTGCCAATGCTTATTCGGCTCCACAGACTATGACCCGGTCTGTTCCAAAGGTTGGACACCCCCCAAGAACCAGATACTCTCCAACTTACGACCCTTTTTCGGGGCACCAATTTAGCCCCTTTATTGAAAGACCTGATTCTCCTTCAGCAGCCTCCTATAGATCAACCAGGAGCCTTCCAGAACAAGATGTAGTGCGGATTGTGGACCAGCTTCTGCCAGCTAGGGGATTGCCCACCCTGGCTAGACCTTCCGTCCCCTTTGGAACAGAACCTTTCACAGCATACACTTCAGTATATCCTCGGGCCTCTTCACGGGCTCCGGAGATCTCGGTACCAGTGACCAACCCCGGTGCATACTATCTTGGCTCCGACTGTGGAGTTTCCCCTGTCAGCACCAGCCTCCCTTGGTGCATCAGCTCTGTTGGAACTGGTGCACTCTTGGAGCAGTGTTTGGGCTGTCTGCACCATGGTTCTTAGTCCGGTGCTTATTTTTTTGCTGGCACCGTCTATGTCCACGGCTCCACCGACAGCTACCAGTCCTCTTGGAACTCCTCACCTGGAGGCGGGCTCCTCGGGGTGGGGTGTGACCCCGGTTCCAAGGTTGTCCTCCTTGGTTCCGGGCTCCCATCCCTCCTTGGGCAGGCCTGTTTTCCAGTTGATGGAGAGGTTCCTTGCCTCCACAAGCTCGCAGTCAGCACCAATGGCATCGACACCAGAACCCCCATCTAGCATGCAGCTGTCCCAACCCCCTGCTCTAGGATCCCGGGCACGGGAGCCACAAGAACTTACCTTGAGGGGAACTCTTTCTCCGGAGTCCTCCACAGAAGATCCCACTGGGGGGCCACCCCAGAAGAACGATGTAAGAGGAAGCACCTTGCTTCCCCTGAGGAATCTATCACTGAGGACACTGATTCCGATAAGGCAGAAGGGTCTCCACGGTCTCCCCCAGAAGACGTCTCATTTGGAGACATTTTTGAAATCCTCAAACAGAGGGGAGACCGGAAGTCCTCTAACCCTTCAATGTTTTTGCAGGCCTTCCGTGCATGGCCATCTACTTTTTGGGTGACCCCACCTGCAGATGAGCTTGTAAAGCTAATCGTGCAACATGCCTGGAAGGCCCCAGACAACGTAGAACCTGATGTTCATCGTGTTACACTGCTGCAGTCATTACACTTGGGTTATCCTGCCGTCAGGCGGTCCCGCAGTCGGCCAGAGTTCCAAAGTCTTGGTCCGGCGTCGGTTGCTGTCGCCTCCTCCCTGACTTCAGTGTGACAGGGGTATATATGATGCAGCCGATGCCATTTTCTTCAGTCTTTCTTGCCGCGCGGTGCCCGAAGCAGAAGCAGTTCGCAAGTGCCGGTCGGCCGACTCCTGAGATTTTCATTCTGAATCTAGAACCGAAGTCTTCTAAAAAAGCTAAGTACCCCGTTGGGGAAACTTTTTCTTGCCTCAGACAGATGTCAGTAAAAGTTAATAACTGTATTTCTTGTGGGAAGCAAATACCTCATAAGGATTTCCACTCCTATTGTATTCCATGCCTAGGCCCTGACCACGACGTCACTGGTTGTCGGTTTTGTGCTAGGTTTAACAAGCGCACTATTAAACGTCGGTTTGATTTTGCACGACATTATTGTGGTAGAAAATTCAATTATACCATCCCGTTGGAAATTCCGACGACCACAATGCATAAAAAGGACAAGGACAGGCATCCGAGGTCCAAAACTGACGACGAGGCCTCTTCTAGGCCGGTCGCCGGTTTTCTGGTTTTCAGCAAGGTGCCTACACAGCCCCTGACTACCACTTACACAGACCGCATCCGACTCCCACGTGGAGCTGGCTGGGCCTTCAGACGCACTAGGCCTTCAGCTTACCAAGCCTAAACCTACAGAGGGAATCGAAGTAGCTGAGCAATCCACAGTTACACAGGGTGTTTTCAGACCTACCCACGGACCTAGGATATTCTTTACGCCCTTATGAGAATTCTGATGCTGAGGAATCAATTCCGTCAGCCTCTCCGCCTGAGGATTACTCCTTTGGGGAGACCTTACATACCATGAGGGAGCATTTCCATTGGGAAGGTCAGGATTACTCAGAATCCAAGAAAAGGTTCAGAGACTTCCTTCTATTGCCTCAACACAGACCCCTTGCTATCCCGCCAGTTCTAGACATTGTGGATGATGTGTACACTGAATCCAGTTTGAACCCTGACTCCTTACCCCCAGCCCCAGTTAAACCTGATAGATATTAGAGTCCCTGACTCTCACAAAGTTCTGTACAAAAGCCCTGTTGCTGACCCTGAAACTATTTCTCAGGGACCCAAAGGAATTAAGGCCTCATCAGCAAAAAAAAACAGTTCCCTCTGACAGAGATTCCAGAGCTTTAGACAGATGGGGAAAAAAGGTATATACGTCTGCAACTTTAGCAATGAGAGCCTTGAATTGCCAGTTTCACATGCTAAAATATCAGCAATTTTTGATGTCTCAGTTGAAACAAAAGATGTTTCCAGATTCAGATCCTCCTAACTTAAAAGAAATGCAGGATTTATTGCATGCTGCTGAACAAGTGGGAAAACATACTTTGCAATGTGGGTTTGACTCCTTAGAGGCCTCCTGTAGAGCAGCAGTTACAGGCTCTGTCATTAGAAGGCATGCTTGGTTAAAAGAACATATGTTACCAGATCATGTTAAGGTAAAATTATTGGATGCACCTTTGCAGCGGGATGTGCTGTTTGGAGTTAAGGCAGAGGAGGTATTAAAGAAGATGGAGGATAAGGCAAATATCTATGCAAACGGTGAAAGACCTCTTACAGGTTCAGCCTCCTCGTTTTAGCAGAAATTGGCCAACAAAGAATTGGTCCTTTCCAGTCACAGACAGACCTCAAAGGGGCAGATACAGACGTCCAAGAGGTAGAGGTCAGACACAAGGCCCTTACAGGCCTCGACAGTGGGGCATACCAGGCCAGAAAGAAGGAGAAGACAGGCCTCAATCTTATAAAAAACAGACTCAATAACTTTCCACTACAGCTGCCAAACAGTTCTCTCTTGGCAGCCCCCTTAGGAGGAAAACTGGCACTTTTTTCTATCACAACTGGCATTGCATCACCAAAGACAAATGGGTTCTCAACATTGTATCTCAAGGTTACAGGTTCCATTTTCACACCCTGCCAAGGCTAAAAGGAATGCCAAATCTGCTACCAAATCAATGGGCAGAGGCTCAAAAACAAATTACAGCACTCATGGACATGAGAGCTATTCAAAAGGTACCACCACAGGAACAAGGACAAGGATTTTACTCGAGACTCTTTCTGGTTCCCAGAAAGGACAAAGCCTGGAGACCCATTCTGGACCTTTCTACACTAAACACTTACCTGGATGTACCGAAATTCAAGATGTTGACACTACAACAGCTTCTTCCCATGCTGGGCAAGAAAGCTTGGCTCGTGACATTGGACCTCAAAGAGGCATACCTGCATGTCCCTATCAGACAAAACTGCAGAAGATACCTCAGATTTCTAGCTGGTTCAATGCACTATCAATTCTCCGCACTGCCCTTTGGCTTATCTACTGCGCCCAGGGTCTTCACAAAGTGCCTGGCACCAGTAATTGCATTTTGCAGGCAAAAAGGAATTTAAATTTATCCATACCTGGACGACTGCCTGATTCAAGCAGAGAGCAAGGACATTCTACTAAAGCATCTGGCGTATGTAAAAAAGTTATTAAGTTGCCTGGGGTACACAGTAAACGAAAAGAAATCAAAACTAGTACGCTCACGACAGATAATATTCCTGGGTGCCAACTTGAACACAACGGCCCAGATGGCTCATCTCACGCCAGACAAGCAAGGACAACTGACTCAATATTTTCAATTAATGGCAACAAAGACCCAACTCCCTGCAAGAAAAATTCTGCAGGCCTTGGGTTACATGGCATCTTGCATACTATTAATTCCATATGCCAGACTGCATATGAGGAAACTACAATGGTACCATATGGTCTCAACACTGTCAAAGTTTGGAAACAGTTATACCACTAATTCCTTGCCTACAACAGGAGTTTAGATGGTGGGCACAAGCTTGTCACCTCAACAAGGGACAGCCTTTCACTCAACCCACAGCCAGGCAAACACTGACAACAGATGTATCTGATTACGCCTGGGGAGCACACATGGCAGGAAAATGTATCCAGGACGAGTGGCCCACAGAGCAAAGACATCTCCACATCAATCAAAAAGAGATACTAGCTGTACAAAATGCTGTTATAGCTTTCAAGGACCTATTGCATCCAGGACAATTACTACTAAAGACAGACAACACCACAATTATGTGGTACATAAACAAGCAAGGTGGCACACATTCCTACTCCCTCTGTAGACAAGCCATGACCTTGTGGAACACCGCTCTAAACTACCAAGTTCATCTGCAAGCGCAATTCCTGCCAGGAGAGAAAAACACACTGGCAGATGACTTAAGCAGAAACATTATGGACCCACACGAATGGAAACTGAATCCCCAAATATTTAGAATGATAACACAAAAATGGTGGAGCCCGGACATAGATCTGTTTGCTTCCCCAAAGAACTGCCAATTACAGAAATTTTGCACAAGGAGCTACCATCCACAAGCAAGGAAAGTGGATGCCCTCTCATTCAGCTGGACAAAACTACAAGTATACGCTTTCCCTCCTTTACCTCTCCTCCCAAAGGTACTCATAAAAGCCAGGCAGGAAGAGCCACACATGATAGTGATTGCACCAGACTAGCCACGCCAGCACTGGTACCCAATCTTAAAGAACTTAGCACAAGAACCACCCTGGATTTTGCCTCAAATCCCAGAGTTGCTGACACAGCACAACAATCAGATACTTCACAGCCAGCTAAAGACCTTAAACCTAGCTGCATGGGAAATTCCCTAGTCAAGCAAGCAATGCCTCTCTCCAAAGCTGTTATGGATGTCATTCTGGAGGCCAGAAGGTCTAGCACCAAGAAAGCGTACTCGGATAAATGGAAGAGATTCTGTGCCTGGAACCAAGCGCCCAGCCTTGACCCTCTTGTCCCAAACATTCCTCAGATACTGCAATACTTAACTGAGATGCTGGACAAGGTCCTCTCTTTTTCATCCATCAAGATCCACGCCTCGGCTATCTCTGCCGATTACAACACAGATCCACCAATTTTTTCTAATCCTTTGCTCAAACAATACCTCAGAGGGGCTAAAAACATAAGACCGCCCCATAGAGCACGTACACCAAATTGGGACCTCAACTTTATTTTGGAAAAATTAACTCTACCTCCTTTTGAGCCAGCTAACACAGCAGAAATAAAATGCATCTCTTGGAAAACTGCTCTGCTACTGGCAATTACATCAGCACGAAGAGTTTAAGAATTACAGGCGCTAATGGCAGTGGAACCTTTCCTCATCTTCCACCAGGACAGGGTGTCTTTAAGAACTAACCCTACGTTTATGCCAAAGGTGGTATCGTGTGGCTCTGAACCAAACTATTCACTTGCCAACTTTTTATCCAAAACCACGGAACAAAGGAGAGAAATTGCTACATTATTTGGACATTCACAGTCAGTTACGCTTCTACTTGGACAAAACCAAAGCTTTCAGAAAATCTGAGCAATTGGTAGAATACACTGCAGGAGCACAGGGAAAAGCCATTTCAAAGCAAACTATTTCAAAATGGATAGGACACTGTATACGTTTCTGCTATACCCACCATGGGAAACCTGTACCTAGCAGCATTAGATCTCACTCCACCAGGGCAACAGCCAATTCAACTGCCTACCTCAGAGGAGTACCTACCAAGGATATTTTGGAAGCAGCAACATGGAGTTCTGTGCATACCTTCACCAAACATTACCATTTGCCTTTATACTCCAAATCCAGAGCTGGCTTCACCACTGCTGTACTGCAGGGCCTTATAGCCACCCCTAATGCCTTATAGATCCAGCCTCCCTACCTCAGCTTTGGGGTTTCACCCAAGTGTAATGACTGCAACAGTGTAACACGATGAACATAGTACAGTTTTGTAGCTACCATAAATGTAGATGTTCGAGTGTTGACACCGCTGCAGTCCATCTTACCCTCCCTCCTTCCCCTCTTACTTTCTGGTACTTACCTAGGACCATCTACCCTTTTTACCTATGGGGCGTAACCCAAAAAATGGTTGTTTGCTTTTCTTTTGTATTGTTTACTAGCAATTTGAATTGCCTACCTATTTGGGGGCACCTGACATCTGGGGCAAGAAAAACTGAAGAAAATGGCGTCGGCTGCATCTTATATACCCCTGTTGCACCGACGTCAGGGAGGAGGCGACAGCAACCGACGCCGGACCAAGACTTTGGAACTCTGGCCGACTGCGGGACCGCCTGACAGCAGGATAACCCAAGTGTAATGACTGCAGCAATGTCAACACTCGAACATCTACATTTATGGTAGGTACAAAACTGTACTTTCCCCTGAGGCCGGACAAAATTTTATCCACCCCCCGAAGACCAGCCCAGTTGGTCCAAGCAGTTGACAGTTGATTCCATGGTCGTGGCGGCGGCTACCAAGAGGGAACTGGCAGAAGATAGTTCCACTGTTCATCCCCCGAACCGAGAGTCTAGGGCCCATGGACAGACTGGGGAAGCGGACCTATGCTTCAGCTACCTTTGCCATTCGGTCGCTGAACTATTTGGCACACTTCACTCACCTCCAGAGAGACCTAATTTCTGAAATGTCTACCTCTTTGGCGGGGATTTTGCCTGATGAGGTGCGTGACACTGTTCCTCACAGCTAGCTACCCTAGAATCTATCTCTTAACTCCTCGATTCAATTGATATCTCACAGCACTGAGGGGGCAGCTCGATCAGCCACATCAGGCATCATCATGAGACGTCATGTTTGGATGCGTTTGTGTGATTTTGCAGACCACTTTAAATCTTCCTTCATCAACGCGCCTGTCGACGAAACTTCACTCTCTGGTCCCAAAGTACACGACACACTAGCACGAAGTGAGAAAGACTGGAAGACCTTGTCTGCTGTGGGCATACGTTTTTCCACCCCCCAGAGGTCCTATTCCAGGAACCAGAGGGGAGGGAAATTGTGGTTCAAAAAGTCCCAAGGATCTTTGCGTAACACTTGTGGTGAGCAATCCCCCTGGGACAGAGGAGACAACTTGTCTGGAAGACATCATTTTCGGGGCAGAGGGGGTCCGCGTAACCAGGGCGCTAGAGATTCCTTCTTCGGCTGATCCTACCAGCGCTCCTGAGCAGCAGCCCGATTGCTTTCCTCTGGAAGCAGTCAGGGGTCGTTTTTCTCTGCACCTACCAGCCTGGCAACTTATTTCTACTGAGTCTGGGTGCAGAGAATAATGTCCAGAGGCTACCATATCCCATTCGATCTTACTCCCAGATCCGTCAAATGAATCCCCGATATTCCACCCAATCAGAGGGAGGTAGCAGCCTTAGAAATAGAAAAGCTGCTAAGAAAGAGTCATCCAGCCAGTCCCACCAGACCAGAGAGGATCCGGGTTTTACTCTAGGTTCTTTTTAGTGCCAAAAAAGATAGGGGACTGGCGACCAATCCTGGATCTCAGCCTATTGAACAAATTGATAAAACCTCAAAAATTCCGGATGGTCACGGTACAGTCCATTCTCCCTTTTCTAGGGAAGGACAACTGGATGTGCTCTATAGATCTCCAGGACGTGTATTAACACATAAAGATGGACCAGCGCTCCCGGAGACTTCTCCGCTTCTGACTGGGAGCCAGTCACTACCAGTCCAGGGTACTGCCATTTGGTCACTCAACAGCCCCCGCGAGTGTTCACCAAATGTTTGGCAGTTGTAGTAGCTCATCTTTAACTCTTTAAGGATTTCAGGTGTTTACATATCTAGACTATTGGCTCCTTACTGCCACGACCAGGAATCTTCTCCTCCACAGCCTCTCTTACACTCAAGGCCTTGCTTTCTGCTTGGGGATTATGATCAACAAAGACAAATCATAAATGTCCCCAACAAAAACACTGGAATTTATTGGAGCGATCTTCGACGCAACATCCTGTCAAGCTTCCCTCCCTCCTCACAGGCTTTCAAAGATAAGAAACCAAATCTAATTCCTCCTTCCACAGACTTTTGTAACAGCACGCCTTGTACTACAACTTTTAGGCTCTATGGCAGCAGCCATTACCCTAGTACCACTGGCGGGGTTGCACATGAGACTATTACAGTGGCTCCTTTCATCACAATGGTCGATCTTAACCCACCCACTCTACCACATGATACGCCTTACAAACCTTTACAAGAAAGAAATGCTATGGTGGATGAAGCCAGAGTCAAATCTTTGGTGTCGACCGTTCTGTCTCCCTCAGCCTAGGGCCATGGTGACCACGGATGCTTCCCTGTTAGGGTGGGGGGGGGCATTTCCAGGGAAAGGCGGTCAAAGGCACCGGGTCCCCCATGGAGGCCAATTTGCACATAAATGCCCTGGAATTGAAGGCAGTTATCTTAGTGTTGCAAGCGTTCCGTACATCCCTCCCTTCTGGGACCATTGCAATTCAATCGGACAACATGTCAGTCGTCTGGTATATAAACAAACAAGGTGGAGCCAGGTCTTGCCCCCTGTGTCGGGAAGCCATGAGGATTTGGCACTGGCCGATAGCTTCCAACTGCTTTCTTATAGCAACACATATTCCTGGGAGTTTCAACCTTATTGCAGACAATCTGAGCAGGAACATCCTGATGCCTCACGTGTGGTCCCTCAGTCCTGTAATAGCGGATCAGGTCTTCGCCATTGGGGCAGGCCTTGCTGCGATCTGTTTGCTTCCCCTCTAACCAACAAATGCAGAAGCTACTTTACCGTGATCCCCCCTCAGGGAATCACCGAGGAATGCTCTAACGCATGATTGCCTTTCCCCTCATCCCAAAATTCCTCCAGAAAGCTCAAAGGTTGAGAAGCAAAATGATCCTCATTGCCCCTTATTGGCCCCATCAAGTCTGGTTTCCTCCTATAGCCTCATCTGATTCACAGCTCGTGGATCCTGGATCAATCCCAAGGTCTGCTATCTCACCCTCGGGGACTGATTCACCCCAGTCTCCACAAGCTCACAGCTTGGTTCTTCCACTTCCAATGATTGCCAGGCTGACTGATATTTCATCTCTTGTCTGCAAAATTCTTCTGGCTTCACACACACCTCCCACCAAAAAAATGTATTCTAGTAAATGGGCTAGGTTCTCTACATGGGTCAAAGATCAGGACATAGACCCCTTCTCTGTGCCTTTTCAGAAGATTCTACAGTACCTGACTACTCTTCTGCATGCAGGAGCCTCAGCTTTGACAATTACTGTACACTTGGCAGCGATCGCAAATTTTCATAATGGATTCGATAATTCTTCTATGTCATGTCACACTGTCTGTGCAAAACTTTCTTGAAAGGAGTATTACATGTTGAACCTCCTGTCGAGCCCCCCCTAGAACCCTGGGACTTGACTTTGGTACTTCATTCTTTAATAAGCCCGCCTTTCAAACCTTCTAATTCATGTTATAAAATTTTTATCATGGAAGACTGTACTTCTAGTAACATTTACCTCAGGGAGAAGAGCATCTGAGTTACAGGCCTTGAGTGTCAAGAGACCTTACTTGAACTTCCACAGGGGTAGAGTGCCCCTACGTGTACTGATCCTTCCTTCTTGCCCAACGTCATTGTTAAGTTGTCAATCTCGCCTTCATTCTTGCTGGATGGGTTCGGAGCCGATCCTCGGCTCCGACTCGGCACTTGCTTTAGCTTGAGAACTCCTTTTACCAGCTCGAGGCAACCCTGTATCCCATGATGCAAGGCGGAACTACCTCAGATCTCGTTTGCCGCTTAGCGAAAGAGGTCTCCTTTGCCAGCTGAGGTAAGTAATTTTTTGTCAAAAAAAAGCTTAGTTAGGGATTTATTTCCCCCTTTTTCCACTTTCATAGTGTGTAGTGTGTCTACAGCCCACCCTATTCCCTTACAGTTCAAAACTTTTAAATTCCTTTTGTAATTGTATAACAGTTAAGTTAGGCCTAGACCCCATTGGTTAATCCCTACCTGTGTGTCTGTGTGTTAAGGGATTAATTGTGTGTGTTTGTTGGGGTGTGTGTGTGACTTTCTTCCTTCGAAATATGTCAAAGGAAGGCAAGGTCTCAGGCTTCAAGAAGTGTGACTCGTGCTGTCAGAAAATGTCTCTGACAGACGGTCACAATTCTTGTGTTTACTGCCTGGGGCCTTTGCACCTGCAGGACTCCTGTGCTTTGTGTCACTCTTTTAGCCAGAGAGTCCTGCAGGAAAGGAGGAATAAATTGATCCCCCGTGGCTTACTTAAGCCAGAAGGTTCTCCCTCTAAAACAGGGTCTAGTAAACCTTCTAAGCCACCGAAGGTTCAGGCTACTGTATCCAAGCTTCCTCCGGTGGCTCCGGCTCCGTCGGAGCCGAGATCGGCTCCGGCTGGAACCGATCTTTCTGCTTCCAAGGTAGTGGGTTCGGCACCGATTGGTTCTGATACCCGGTCTACTGTGGCCTTGTCGGCTCTGGCTGGAGCCGACACCTTATCCAGCATCGGAGCCGAGAAACCTTCGGCTCCATCTGGAATTCAGGGGACTTCGGCTCCGATGACTTCGTCCCGAAAGAGATCTCGGTCCCCTTCGTTGGAGAGTGTCCACTCAGCTCCGAGGTCTCCTCTTTTGTCGGAGCGGAGCCGATCTTCGAGATCTTCCAGGCTGTCTGACCACGACTTAGAGAGGGTGGTAAGCAGGCTGTTAAAGTCGCAGGCACTGGCCCAAATGCTCCATAGCCCGTCTCAGCAGACTTCGGCTATTGCTTCACCCCTTGAACTTCCTCCTCCGACTCCCCACCAGAGTTCGAAGCCGGAGCTTCTCGGGACAGCGACTGTTTCGGCGCCGGAGCCGATACATCCTTCGGCTCCATCGTCTTCGGCTCCGATCTCCTCCTTGAGACCTTCCTTGGAGGGATCCGGTCGTCGGGTTTCCCTTGTCGGCTCCGAGGGGGCTAGTGGCATCGGACCCTTGTCCGACCCCGCTCTCCCTCTCGGAGCTTCGGCTTTGGTAAGCTCGGCACCGACATCAGCCTCGGAGCCTTCCCTCTCAGTGGAGCCGGAATTCCTGTATCCTCGAACGGGATATTCCGGTCTCCCGGGAAGGGAGCCTTTGAGGTGATGAGGAGTGTCCTGGCTCCTGAGCCAGGTCAACGATCCATCCCTCTAGCTCCTCCCTCTTCGGTGCCTGTAGACACCTCTTGCCAGCCTCTTGCTCTCAGGCCCAGGGATCCATCGCCCCAGGTTTCCCCATTGGGAATTTCCTCCTCTTCGAGTTTCTCCTGATCCTGCAGGTGAACCCCCCCGGAAGAGGACGTGTAAGAGGAAACACACAGACTCCCGAGTCTACTACATCTGATACCGACTTAGATGAGTCGGAGGGTTGCCCACGATCCCCTCTGAGGATGTCTCCTTTTCAGACATCCTTGAGCTCCTCAAACAGAGGGGGAATTGGCCATCCATTGATCCCTCCGAGGATGAGTCGGTATACCTGGAGGCTTTGGATCCCGACCCTCCACCTCCTGGGTGTCTCCGCCTTTCGACCCACTTATGCAGGTAGTGGCTCGAAAGGCGTGGGCAGCTCCAGATTCTGTGGAACCTGTCCCCAGGAGACCATCCAAGTTTATTACGGCCCCTTCGGACAAACAGTTTCTTTCCAAGGGCGTCTCTGTAGATGCTATGGTGGTGGCGGCCACTAAGAAGGAACTGGCGGATCCTTCAGTACCTGTCCATCCTCCTAACAAGGATTCTAGGACCATGGACAGGTATGGAAAGCGGATGTTTTCTTCAGCGACCTTTGCTATGCGTTCGCTGAACTACCTTTGTCACCTCACCAGGCTTCAAAGAGATATTCTCAAGGAACTGGGTGAAGTGGTCCAGGATCCTTCTGCTGCTGGTGCTCAAGAAAAGATTGCCTCACAGCTAGCAATCCTGAACTCCCTATCCAACTCCTCCATGCGGCTCATATCCTATGCGGCCGATGGAGCGAGCAGGGCCGCAGGCACAGGTGTGGCTCTTAGACGCCAAGCCTGGATGCGGCTTTGTAATTTTGCGGACCCCTTTAAGGCATCCTTCACCAATACCCCCTTTGATGGTTCGGCTTTGTTCGGACCTCAGGTGAAGGATACCTTGACCAGGTGTGAGCAGGACGGTAAAACTCTTTCTGCCGTTGGAGTCCATTTTTCCACCCCTTCTAGACCATATCCCAAGGGTCAGAAGGGAGGGAAGATGTGGTTCCGCAAAGCCCAAGGAGCTGCACCGGACACACGTGGTCAGTTTACCCCAGAGGCAGAGGGGTAACAATAATGACGCCGCCCTAGAGGCAGGGGGGTCCTCAGAACCAGGGCAACAGGGAGTCTCTTCCTGAGAAGCCCTTTCAGCACCCCTGAGGTGTTGCCCGACTGTCCACCCTTGGAGGCAGTCGGGGGAAGGATTTTGCTGTACCCAGTAGCCTGGCATTCCCTCTCACAAGATATGTGGGTACAGTCGATCATATCCGAGGGTTACAAAATCCCCTTCGAAAGGTATCCCGTACCTCAACAATCCCTTCCAGACATCTCACCCGGTCAAAGGGATTTGGCAGAACAGGAGGTTTCAAAGCTCCTAAGAAAAAGAGCCGTCCAGACTGTTCCGGCAGACCAAGTAGGATCCGGCGTCTACTCGAGATTCTTTTTGGTCCCCAAAAGGACGGGAGATTGGAGACCAATACTAGACCTGAGCAGTCTAAACAGATTTGTCAAGAAGGCAAGATTCCGGATGGTCACGCTTCAGTCCATTCTGCCCTTTCTGGGCAAGGACAACTGGATGTGCTCTATAGACCTTCAGGACGCGTACTATCACATAAAGATTCACAGGCGCTCCAGAAGGTTTCTCCGCTTTCGGCTAGGGACCAGTCATTACCAGTTCAGAGCCCTGCCCTTTGGCCTCACTTCAGCCCCCAGAGTGTTTACCAAATGCATGGCAGTGGTCACAGCTCATTTGAGACGTCAAGGATTCCAGGTGTTTCCTTATTTGGACGACTGGCTCCTCTCCGCCACCACCAGGTGTCAGCTTCTTCAGACCAGAGACTACACTCTGCAGCTTTGCAGGAGTTTGGGAATTTCAGTAAATTTCGAGAAATCTTCTCTGCGGCCTTGCCAATCTATCACCTTTATAGGCGCAGAATTAAACACCGTCAAAATGTTAGCCAGACTAACAGATCAAAGAATTCTGGACATCCAAAAATTAGTTCGGATTCTATTGCAGAGCAGCAAAGTCAAAGCCAGATTGATACTAAAGGTTCTGGGTCTTATGGCTGCGGCCATTGTTCTTCTACCACTGGCTCGCTTCCATATGCGTCTTCTGCAGTGGATGTTATTCACTCAGTGGTCGTACCACAGTCTTCCGATGAGGCACGAAATCTTAGTCACACAATCGTGCAGAACGCATCTAAACTGGTGGATATCTTCCCCTCTTCTTCATCAGGGCCGACCCTTTGTTCCCCCTCCTCCAGTTGCCACAGTTACTACGGATGCCTCTCTGATCGGGTGGGGGGGGGGCATTATCAGGGCAGGATGGTCCACGGGATGTGGCAACCCATAGAATACCATCTGCACATCAATGTCCTGGAGATGAGAGCGGTGCTTTTAACGTTGCAAGCCCTCAACGACTTTCTTCCCACGGGGACTATTGCAGTACAAACGGACAACATGTCCGTGGTTTGGTACATCAACAAGCAGGGCGGGACCAGGTCCTATCCGTTGTGTCGAGAAGCTCTCAGACTTTGGCAATGGGCAATCTCCTCTCATCGGTTTCTGATAGCAATGCACATCCCCGGCAGGTCCAACCTCTTGGCGGACAGGCTGAGCAGATCCATTCTGATGTCTCATGAGTGGTCTCTCAATCAATCTGTAGTGGATCAGATTTTTCTGAAGTGGGGCACACCTTGTTGCGATCTTTTTGCTACACCTCAAAACAACAAGTGCCCCGATTTTTTTCACCCTCTTTCCCCTACCAGGCCAACCCCTGAGAGACTCGCTAACCTAGGATTGGCCCCGGGGACTTCTGTATGCTTTTCCTCCCTTCCCCTTGATTCCACAAGTCATTCAGAAAGCCACCGTTTTGAGGGCCAAGTTGATTCTCATTGCCCCTTACTGGCCTCGACAAATTTGGTTTCCGTCTCTGCATCGTCACCTCCTTGTGCAGCCCTGGCATCTTGATCCACCAGTCGGGTCAGCAGCACCGGGCCATTCATTCTCTCAACCTCACTGCTTGGTTGCTCCACTTCCTTCCCTAGCCAGGCTTCCGATGATCTCTGATTCAGTCCGAGACATCTTAGTGTCTTCTTTAAAGTCGTCCACTAGAATTGTGTATGCTAGCAAGTGGCGACGTTTTTCTATTTGGGAAAATTCCAGGAATATTGATCCCTTTACTGCTCCTGTGCATTCTGTTTTAGATTTCCTGGCTGAAGTTTTTCATTCAGGTTCTTCTTCATCTACAGTTAAAATTCAACTGGCTGCTATTTCCAAGTATCATGTAGGCTTGCATGATAATAACATTATGTCTCATAGATTATGCAAGGCCTTTCTGAGAGGAGTTTTTCTCCTAAAGCCGCCGATAAAGCATCCTCCTCCGCAATGGGATCTAAATTTAATGTTGGCATCCTTGATGCTACCTCCCTTCGAACCGTCTGCTTCATGTTCTTTGAAGTTATTGACCTGGAAAACTATATTCTTACTGGCTGTCACTTCAGCAAGAAGGGTTTCCGAGATTCAAGCTCTCTGCATTCGTTCCTTACTTGGTTTTCATAAGGACAGGGTATCCTTAAGAACGAACCCGTCCTTTCTCCCCAAAGTGGTGTCTCAAACCAATATTAACCAATCCATAGATCTACCTGTCTTTTTCCCAAACTATTCTGACAGAGCTGAACAAAAGCTTCATTTTTTGGATGTCCATCGTCAGCTCAGGTACTATTTGCATAGAACTAAACAATTCAGAAAATCGGACCAATTATTTGTCTCCTATGCAGAAAACAGGATAGGTCTCCCAGTTTCTAAAGTGACCTTATCCAGATGGTTGACTTCCACCATTTCCTATGTGTACTCTCTCAGAGGCAAGCAGCTACCTTCTAAACCGAAAGCACACTCAACCAGGAGTCTATCCACTTCTGCAGCCTTTCAGGATAGACTACCCATTGATACCATTTGTGCAGCAGCTACTTGGGCCACGCCTCATACCTTTGTCTCTCATTACAAGTTAGACTTGGCCTCCAGAGACAGGGCCAGTTTTGGTTCCACAGTTCTCAAGAGTCTGTTCCATTGAGCCACCCGGGATACAGGTGCTAGGGACGCGGTCCCATCCAGCAAGAATGAAGGCGAGATTGACAACTTAACATTTAGAAGTTATGTACCTACCATAACGTTCCATGTTAGTTGTCTTCTCGCCTTCTTTCTTGTGTCCCTCCCTCCTTCCCCCTGGCCTGGACAGATCTTGAAGAGTTCCTATCAGGTTGTTTCCTCCTGAGCCTTCATATGAGGACTCTTATTATGAACTTGGTTTTTCCTAACTATGTTAGGTTAGTCCTTAGCAGGGTAAGTTAGCTACCAAACGAGATCTGAGGTAGTTCCGCCTTGCATCATGGGATATAGGGTTGCCTCGAGCTGGTAAAAGGAGTTCTCAAGCTAAAGCAAGTGCCGAGTCGGAGCTGAGGATCGGCTCCGAACCCATCCAGCAAGAAAGAAGGCGAGAGAAGACAACTAACATGGAACGTTATGGTAGGTACATAACTTCTAATTTCTGGATTTTCAATTAACCAATCTAGTGACCTGACAGTTTTCTTCCCTCAGCATTCAGACAGAGGGGAGTATCTTTTGCATACCCTTGATGTTCATAGGCAGCTTTGGTTTTATTTGGACAGAACTAAATCTTTCAGAAAAACTGATCAATTGTTTGTGGCCTTTGCGGGACCCAGATTGGGTAAACCTGTCTCCAAAGTGACTCTTTCCTTCTGGCTTAGGAACATCATTACCTTCATCTACCATCAGAATAAACTGTCCTTACCCTCCAGAGTAAAGGCTCATTCCACTAGATCGATGGCTACTTCTGTGGCTTTTCATTCCAGAGCCTCTATGGATGATATCTGCGCAGCAGCCACTTGGGCAAGACCTCATACCTTTATCACTCATTACAAATTGGATTTTGCCTCCAGGGGACGAGCATGGTTCTAAGGTTCTCAGGAATATCCTTCCTTAGGGCCACCCAGGACTCAAGTAGCTGGGGACTCGGTCCTATCAGTAAGGAATGGATAAAGATTTACAACATCAGATAAAGAAGTTATGTCTTACCATAACGTTCCATCTGTGTTGTAGATCTTTATTCATTCATTACTTCCCACCCTCCTTCCCCCTGCCTGGACTCCTGGTGGACTTCAGGAACTCCTGGTTAAGGTATTTGCTCAGACAGAGCCTCCTCCTATCTCTCTTATTAGCTCTATAGTATAGGGGCAGGCAAATGCAATCTGAAGAGACTAGGAGAGGGGCATTATGGGTAGGTCTTATCTGAGAGTTTTTGGCTGGCGAGAGCTTGGAAACGGCCGTGTCTGTTCCGAGGACGGAATAGAAGTCCTATCAGTAATGAATAAAGATCTACAACACAGATGGAACATTATGGTAAGACATAACTTCTTTTTACCATAGCAGTAGATGTCGTACTGATCACTCTTGCAGTGTTCCTTCCCACCTGCCATCCCCCCTTCCTTACCTCTTTTTTTTATCCCTTTTTTTCCTTCTCCTGTCCTGATGTCAGCATTTAGGATGAGGGGGGTTCCCTTTTTCCCCTCTTAGCTGACTACTTTCTATACAGGTGTCTTCAGGCTGCTGGCTTGAGGATTTACATGCGCACATCTGCTTATGTACTGTTATGCTAATAGGCTGAGGTCATACATTAGAAATATGGCTTAATGGAAGGTTTTAGGCTTTGGTACCCAGGCTGGACGACAGTGGCATAAATCCATCTATTTGGAATATTGTAACAGTGATTAATAGGACATCCAGTGTTATGGTAAGATGTCTTTCCGTATCACTGTTGCATTAGTCATTATCTTTGGGATCTCCTGCCAAGAGTACCCAACATCCGGCCAGTGCACAAAAGACTTTTATGTAGCAGCATCTTACTTCAGACATATGCTCCCTGCACAACTGTAGGCCATAAATGTGACAGGCGAATGCTCCCAAGCCACAACATTGTTGCTGCAAGTCAGAATACCATTGCGCATCTGTCTGAATGCCCTTCACTGTGCTTGGTTATATTAAGCCTACACTTTCAAATAAGCACTTCATTTGGGTTCCTTTTTATTTTGTTCTATTTCATAGTGGGTTACATGTCATTCAAGAAAGGGAAATGTCAGTGTGGGAGGCAGATTATCTATAAGAACCACCATGATGGGTGCTTGTTTTGTTTTGGTGCATCTCACAGCCACAGTCAGCATTCCGTTTTTATACCAAAGACTTTGCATAGTCCTCTTTCTTGTCCATTTATCTTAAGAACCAACTTCTCAAGTTGTTTGCTCAAGGTACTGTGGCAGAATCCACTCACCTCAAGGTATAGCCACAACTCATGAAGAAAGCCAAGAAATCTAGACCTGAGCATGCTGCTGTCAAGCTCCCACTGGACATCTCTCTTGAGGTGGATGATAACCTGGAGGACCGTCCGGTATTGATGTCTGTTTCCTCTGCCACGACCCTCTAGGAGGCCAGTACAGAACCAGCTTCTCTCAAATCCTCTGATGGCCTGCAGATCTCTGCAACAGATGTTGCGGGGAAACCACATCTGATCATCTCTGAGGGACCTAAAGGGACTCCTCAGATCCTTGTTAGGAAAGATGGCTAGGTACCTGGATTGAATCCAGGCATGGGTCAGAACCACCTCGCTTTTTCAAAGGTCTCCAG
The DNA here is from genome assembly GCF_019279795.1 of Protopterus annectens. Classification (NCBI taxonomy): domain Eukaryota; kingdom Metazoa; phylum Chordata; order Ceratodontiformes; family Protopteridae; genus Protopterus; species Protopterus annectens. The sequence goes on from NC_056745.1 coordinate 1,355,846,380, forward strand.
TGCATTTGTGTAAAATTGTACCATAATAGTAGATGTTCTTTTCACTGTTTCATTATGTACTCACTCCTTCCTACCCAAAGTTCTTTTTTTTTCTTTTTCCATGAATGATATTTTCTGTCTCACGGAGAGGTTCTTCTCCTTCTCTTCCTTCCTTTTTTGGCTGTACATGTTCTCCTTTCCACTTTGGGTCCTGGTTCTCCTGAGGCACTTCTGTCCTGGTTTGGGAGTATTAGTATGTTATCTTTGTGCCCCACACTTGCACGGGGAGTATATGTCTGAAGTTCAGTTCTCCTAGGTAATAAACGCTTTGGTATACTGGCTGGACATTAGGCTATCCTTGGCAGGAGATCCCAGAGGTAATGAATACTGCAGAAGTGAAAAGAACAACTACTGTTATGGTAATATTTTACACAACTGTACTGTCTTACACAACTATACTTTCTACTTCAACTCTAACTATTTGCTCTTCTTCCTGAGGTGCTAGACCCCTGAGTAATTCCTGGTACTCTTGTGCTTTCTCTCCAGTCAACTTTCAGGTCTTCAGCCTAATCCTGGTTAACCGTGGAGCCTTCTCTGACCATTGCCTGTAGCTGATTGTGGCAACCAGTGGTTTATGCTGTGGTCTGTTTCACTGGGGGTGACTTTGCAATCATTGATTCTTTCCCATTGCCCATTCCTTACTAGGAAGAAGTCTGCCTGAGGTACTTGTTGACCATTCTTGAATGTGATCTTATGACTCTCTCTTGCCAAACCATGTATTGACCACTAACAAGCCATTTGCCAGACAGAAATCTAGAGTGGTCTCTTCTCTTACTATTACCCAACCCATGTGGACCCACACAATCTTCATATCCTGTTCTGTCTTTTTAGTTATGTGCATTCAGGGTGCCCATTATCAACACCAATTTGTGTTGTCCTGCTTTGTAACAGATCATGCAGATGCTGTCTGAGTACATTCTCTTCTTCACTATCACAGCCCTGCTGTGGGGGATAGACTGAGATTATGAATAGTGCCTTATATATACACTGGAGTCTGATTGCCATGAGTCTATCACTAATTCTGATGACATCCCTGTCTTGTGGCCTCACCCTCATTACAGTTACCACACCATTTCTAGTCTGTCCTCCTCCTGATGAGTAAACTGTGGGCCCCAAACCAAGTGGCTTTGTTGTAGTGTATTTGAAATGAGGTACTATCTGCAAGATACCCCCTGATGAGGAGGATACAGCCCAAGTCTTAGAAACATATCAGTGGTACTTGATTGCACCAAATCATATCTGGCTTTGTTTATACAAATTGAACCAGAGAGCTAGGGTCCTGAAGCAATCTTACATCTTCTTGAAGTGAGCTGATAGCCTTCAACTGGTTAAGTATGATAAACTCTCCAAGGCATGTGTCACCATGTCGCCAGCATAGAATAAAGCTGGGGAATTCACTAGAGCTAGCATATAAAGTAACTAGAGAATAAAGATGGCCCCAAGGAGTGATCTGTGGTTACAAAAAGTCTTGCTTGTTCATTTTTTGGCAGAAGTTTCATTTTTTCACCAAGAAGTGTAGTCATTTGGGAGAAAAAGTAAAGTAATTTTGCGTAGCTGGGGTAGGTAGTGGAAATTTTGTACAGATTATGACAATTTTCTGTTAAGTTTATAAAGACTGCCCCTGTGAGTGTGCTCTGTACATGTTGTGGAGAATGTGTGCGCACTCTATACATGTTGTGGAGAATGTGGTGGTGAATGTGTTTTTAAAAGTGCTGTATACAACAAATGCTTATCTTACTAAGCTTAATTTTCTCCAGGTGTGTCATATTTGATGTCCTGTAATTTAATTTCATACACCTTAATGCCTGTACTGTCACTTTGCTCTTCCCTAGTGTAATAGTTTCACTACGCTCTACTACAGCTGCATCTATATGTGTTTCTTTTCAAAACTCGTTTTCCATCTTGTTTCACTTTAAGAGAACATGAATGACTTCAGTCTGAACTATGGCCATTTGGATGTCACTGTTTTCTCATCTTGCATATATTTAAGATTTTCTCAGATTAGGCAAACTACATCAGCTGTATAGACTTGCAGTTTTTGTTCTACATACAGCATTTAGTGTAGACAGCCTATTCTGCTGTGTGTATATCTATCTATATCTATCTATATATATCTATACATATCTATACATATCTATATATATATATATATATATATATATATATATATATATATATATATGTGTGTGTGTATGATATATATTTAATGTCTCTTACTAGTACACTAAATACCAAGTTACAGCCTGCATTAATGGTCATGGTTATGCCATTATGATGTCATTAAAAGTTATGGAAATATAGCTTTATGATAAAAGTCATGGAAATATAGCTTTATGATGTCATGTTGTCCCATCTCACCTTCGTTCTGCCGATTTACTATAGCTCGAGAGGTTTTCCTGGCTCGAGGCTAACCCCTATCCCAACCTGCCTAGCGGAAGCTACCCAGATCTCCTTTGCCACTTGCAGCGTCGAGATTGTAACTGCTGGCTCAGGCTAAGTACTTTGTGCTTTTTTCACTATATTGTTATCCTTCTCAAGGTTTTGTTGTTTAATTAACTTGTTAGAGTGTATACTATCCCCTGTTAGTTTAATGACCCCTTCCTCTTCTTGTTGTGGGTATTTTTGGCCGTCATTTTCTCCTCAAGCCTTGATTCCCCCTTCGAGCCCATTTAAATTAGAGGGTTCTTCTTCTTTTTCTCCTTATTGGGGGAGTTTCCATTTAAGTTAGAGGCTCTCCCCCTTTTTTCTTCTTCCCTTTTAAAAAAAAAAAGTTTTTGCTTTATTGTTGCATGGGCTAGCCGTTACAGCCTTGTAGTAGTTAGTTGTGTGCTGTTAGCTTATAGCTTTGTTTTCTAGTGCTGTGAAGAATATTTTTCTGTCAATTGTCCACTATGTCCAAAGAGTCAAAACTCTCTGGGTTCAAAAAATGCGACTTGTGTTGCCAAAAAATGTCCCTTACGGACGGCACATGGGTTGTGTATATTGTTTAGGGGCTGTTCACCTGCAGGACTCATGCTCGATTTGTCATGCTTTCAGCTCCAGAGTCCTGCAGGAGAGAAAAAATAAGTTAATTTTGGGTGGCCTTCTGAAGAACCCTCATGATTCCTTGTCTCAGGGTCCTCAGCCAGCTAAAGTGTCCGAAAAACACACAAAGCCATCGGTTCTGAGTTCGGAACAGACAAAATCCACTGAAAAACCTTCAGCTCTGTCTGTTCCCAGAGTTGTCTCCGACAAAGCTAAGTCTCCGGCGGCTTCATCTGCGTCCTCGGAGCCAGTCTGGACCCATAAGAGAACAAGGTCTCCTCCTTTGGAGCCGGTACGATCTGCTCCACAATCTCCTTTGCTGAAGCCTGGAGCGGGCAGTCACCGGTCCTCTTCACACTCCTCTAGGTCCTCCAGGTTTTCAGATAATGACGTGGAGAGAGTGATATACAGGCTCCTCAAGTCGCAGGCACTTGCTAAATTACTATCAAGCCCAGCCCATAAGGAATTGGCTCCTTTGGCCCATCCAGCTTCTCCATCGGTTCCTCCTCCGACTCTCTTGAGCTTGGAGGGCAGAGTGCATGGAGGTCGTGGTTGTGGAACAGTCAGCTCTGGTTACTTCTCCTTTATCGGTTCCGACACCCACTTCTATCTCCTCGATGTCTCAGTCCATCAAGGGATCTGGTTGCCGAAGCTCTCTCGCCGGCTCTGAGGGTGGAAGTGGCATTGGACCCTTGTCCAACCCCGCTCTCCCTCTCGGAGCTTCGGCACAGGTGAGCTCAGCTTCCACATCAGCCTCAGAACCATCGCTGTGGTGTGCAGGAGATCTCTGGGCTCTTCGGAGCAAGAGTCTCCTTTGACTCTGGACTGTGGCACCTTCGAGGTGATGAGCATGCTGTCTCCTGAGACTGCTCCACCCTCGACTCCATTGGCTTCTTCTCCCTCAGTGCCTGTGCCTGCCTTTGACCCTCCTTCTACCTCCAAGCATAGGGAACCTGTGCCCCAGGAAGCCCCATTGGGCAACCCCACCTCTTCCGAAACCTCCCCGGAACATTCAGAGGAGGTCCCTCGGAAGAAAAGATGTCAGAGGAAGCATCTAGACTCCCCTGAGTCTATCACTTCAGACACAGACTTGGATGAATTGGAAGGGTCCCTACGGTCCCCCTCTGAGGATGTCTCCTTTTCAGACATCTTAGAAATCCTTAGACAGAGGGGTGGCTGGAAGTCCCTAGTCCCTTCTGAGGATGAGTATGTCTACCCAGATGCATTTGGTTCCCGACCCTCCACCTCTTGGGCTTCTCTTTCTTTTGAATCACTTTTGTCTGTAGTAAGTCGAAAGGAGTGGAGCACTCCAGAGACCATGGAACCAGTTCCGAGGAGACTGAATAAATTTATTACTGCTCCCGAAGATAAGTCCTTTCTTTCCAAAGGGATCCCTGTTGATGCCGTGGTGGAGGCAGCAGCCACTAAGAAGGAACTTGCGGAAACTTCATCTATCCATCCGCCGAAGAAAGAGTCTCGTATGATGGACAGGTATGGGAAGCGTATGTTTTCTTCAGCGACCTTTACTCTCATGTCGCTGAATTACTTGTCGCACTTCACATGACTTCAGATGGATCTCCTGAAAAGGAGCTAGGAGATACCCTGCAAGATCCTACAGCTGAGAGAGTTGCGAACAGCACGGCTTCCCAGCTTGCGACCTTGACCTCAGTGGGTTAACTCCTCCATGAGGCTCATTTCTTGTGCGACTGATGGAGCGATTAGGGCAGCAGGTACCGAAGTAGCTTTGCGGAGATGCTCCTGGATGCACCTTTGTCAGTTTGCGGAACTTTTCAAGTCTTCATTTACCAATACCCCTTTCAATGGCTCGTCCTTGTTCAGGCCTCAGGTAAGAGAGACTCTCACCAGGTGTGAACAGTATGGCAAAATTCTGTCTGCCATAGGAGTCCATTTTTCCACTCCATCTATACCCTATCCTAATAGTCAGAAGAGTGGAAAGATGTGGTTCCGAAAATCCCAGGGAGATTCGCCTGACACACGAGATTTTTCCCCCAGGGGCAGAGGGGGAAACAACAATAGAAGACCCCACCCTCACGGCAGAAGGGGGGTCTGCAACAGCAGGGTAACAGAGATACGTTCTCTGCTAGGCCCTTCCAGCACTCCTGAAGGGAGGCCCGACTGTCCACCTTTGGAGGCAGTCGGGGGACAGAGTATCATTGTACCCAGCAGCCTGGCAAACTATCACAAGAGAAACATGGATACTGTTGATAATATCCAGGGGCTACAAAATTCCTTTTTCTCAGTTACCCCCCTCAAAAGAAAAAACATCTATCCCAGATGTTCCACCCAGTTTCGGGATCACGCAATCCTAGAGGTACAAAGATTGCTAGAAAAAAGAGCCATCCAAGAAGTCCCCGCAGACCAAATTGGATCCAGAACTTATTCAAGGTTCTTTTTAGTTCCAAAAAAGACAGGGGACTGAAGACCCATTTTGGATCTCAGCAAGCTGAACAAATCTGTGAAAAAGACGAAGTTCCACATGGTAACACTGCAGTCCATTCTTCCCTTCTTGGGTCAGGACAGTGGGATGTGCTCCATAGATCCCCAGGACGCGTACTACCACAAAATAATGGACAGGCAATCCAGGAGATTCCTACACTTCCGTCTGGGTGCCAGTCATTATCATTTCAGAGCCCTGCCCTTTGGTCTCCTCAGGGTGTTCACCAAGTGTATGGCAGTGGTCACGGCTCACCTGAGGTGTCTAGGATTCCAGGTGTTTCCATATCTAGACTGGCTCCTCACTGGTACCACCGAGCATCATCTGATCAAAGCATGGGACTACACAATCCAAACTTGTTCCCAGCTAGGCATCACCATAAACTACAAAAAGTTTGCCTTGTCAGTCTGTTACCTTTATAGGGGCAGACTTAGATACAAGACGCATGATAGTAAAACTGCCTCAAGACAGGGTGTCAAGCATTCGTCAGCAAGTTTCATCTCTCATAAAGAAGACGAAAGTTCAGGCAAGAGAAGTTTTACAAGTCTTGGGCTCAATGGCTGCTGCAATTACACTAGTTCCTTTGGCAAGCTTCCACATGCGGATTCTGCAGTGGCTTCTTTTCACTCCGTGATCTTTCCAGGATTTACCAATGTCACACATGATCTTGATCGTGGAAACTTGCAAAAAGGACTTAGTATTGTTGCTCATCTCCCCCCAGGTGATTCTGGGCAGACCCTTTCTAGACCCCCATCCTGTAGCCACAGTGATCACGAACACCTCCCAGATTGGGGGAGGGGCATTATCTAGGACAGACTGCCCAAGGAATGTGGCAACCTTACGAGTACCATTTGCACATCAATGTTCTAGAGATGAGAGCGGTGCTTCTGGCATTGCAAGCACTTCAAGACTCTACCTACCGGGACCATTGCAAGTCAGACAGACAATATGTCAGTGATGTAGTACATCAACAAGCAGGGCGGAACCAGATCTTACCACTTGTCAGGATGCGCTTCGAGTATGGCAATGGGCGATGTCTTCCCAACGTTTTCTGATTGCGATGCACATTCCCAGAAAATCCATCGTATTAGCAGACAGGCTCAGCTGGGCTATCCTCATGCTTCACGAGTGGTCCCTGAAGCAAGAAGTTGCAGACTTCATTTTTCACAAATGCGGCCAGCCATGCTGCAATCTTTTTGCCACTCCCCTCAACAACTAAATGCAGCAGCTACTTCCCCCTAGTCCTCCCTCCGGGACAGTCACCCAGGGATGCACTTAGGCACGATTGGCCTCCGGGACTACTCTGTCTTTCCCTCTAATTCCAAATGTACTTCAGAAAGTAAAGTCACTGGGTTGCAGACTTGTCCTCGTGCTCCTTACTGACCTCATCAGATATGGTTCCTGTTCCTTCGCCATCATCTTCAACTGGAGCCTTGGATACTGAACCCAGTTTTGGACTTCCTGATGCATCAGCCGGGCTTGCTTCATCCTTCCCTCTAAACTCTCGAGCTGACTGCTTGGTTCCTCCACTTCCGGTCTTAGCCAGGCTCCCACACATTTCCCCGGCTATACAGCACATCCTAGTGTCTTCTCACAAGCTCACTACAGGAGGATTTACACTAGCAAATGGAAGAGGTTTTCTTATTGGGCAAAGATTAATGACATTGATTCCTTCACTGCTCCTGTTCACAAGATTCATGATTTTCTGGCCAAAACTTTCGAAAGAGGGGCAGCTGCGGCTACTATTAGGGTCCAACTAGCTGCCATCTCCAATTTTCATTTAGGATACTTGGGTTCTAACATCATGTTCCATAAGTTGTGCAGAGCATTCGTACAAGGTACAACCATTTTACGGTCCCCTGTAAGAAAAACCCCCACCAGACGTAAATTTGGTTTTAGCTTCTATGGATGTTCTTCGTGTTTCACTGTTGCAGTCATTACACTTGGGTTATCCTGCTGGCAGGCTACCCTCAGTCGGCCTGAATTCCAAAGTCTAGGTCTGGCGTCGGCTGCTGTCACCTCCTCCCTGACGTCAGTGCGCCAGGGGTATAAAAGATGCAGCAGACGCCATAGTCTTTCTTGCCGCTCTGTGCCCAAAGCATAAGCAGTTCGCAAGTGCCGGTCGGCCATCTTCTGAGATTTTCGTGTTCGAATTTCAGATCCGAAGTCTTCATTAAAAGCTAAGTACCCCGTTGGGGAAACTTTTTTCTTGCTCCAGACCGATGTCAGAAAAAGTTAATAATTGTATTTCTTGTGGGAAGGAAATACCTTATAAGGACTTTCATTCTTACTGTATTCCTTGCCTAGGCCCTAACCACGATATTGCTAGTTGTCGGTTTTGTGCTAGATTTAACCAACGCACTATTAAGCGTCGGTACGATTTTGCATTACACTATTTTGGCAGAAGATTTAATTATACGATGTCGTCGGATAGCCATCCGACTACTGGAATTCACAAGAAACGCAAAGAAAAAGGCAGGCATCCGAGGCCCAAAACCGACGACGAGGCTTCTTCTAAGCCAGTCGTCAGTTCGCCGTTTCTCAGTGAGGCGCCTTCGCAACCCCTGACACCCGCTACTTTAGACCCACAGGCCGCTACCGACTCCCACGTGAAGTCGACTAGGCTGCTGGAAGCTCAAAGTGTTGGACTTTCGGAGACTATTCCCTCAGATGGGTCCGGAGCCGCTGAGCAGGCATCGGCTTCTGAGGGTGTTTTCAGACCTACTCCATTATACATTAAATCAACTTCAGCCTCAAAGGCAAAGACTAAAGCACCTTTAAAGACAAAGAAACAAGTACAACAGCCTCATGGACAGGCCTCCATACCCAAAAAACAGATGCTCAAAATGGCTGAATACTTAATTACTTTGATCGGGGGTTCCCATCCCCCACCTGATAAAAGGCCTAGGCAAGAGACAGAATATGAATCTTCAGATCAGGTTTCCATTTCATCTCATTCCTCTTCTGATCAGGAATACTCTCTTCCTCCCTATGAGGATTCTGATGCTGAAGAATCTATCCCTTCAGCCTCTCCTCCTGAGGATTACTCTCTTGGGGAAACCTTGCATACCATGAGGGAGCATTTTCACTGGGAGAGCCAAGATTTCTCAGAATCTAAGAAAAGGCTTAGAGACTTCCTTTTACTACCTCAACACAGGCCCCTAGCTGTTCCACCTGTGTTAGACATTGTAGATTATGTATTTTCAGAGACCAGTCTGACCCCTGACTCCTTACCTCCAGCTCCTGTTAAGCCGAACAGGTACTACAGGGTTCCTGACTCTCATAAATTCATTTTCAAAAACCCTGCTGCTGACCCAGAAACAATCTCTCAGGGTCCCAAAGGGGTCAAGACTTTCACTGCTAAAAAACCTACCCCCTCAGACAGGGATTCTAGGGCATTGGACAGATGGGGAAAAAAGATTTACACTTCTGCTACCTTGGCTATAAGGGCTTTTAATTGTCAGTTTCATATGCTCAAATATCAGCAATATATTATGTCATTGCTTAAACAGAAAATGTTGATAAATTCTGAATGTGCAGAAAACAAAGAAATGCAGGATTTACTGCATGCAGCTGAACAAGTTGGAAAGCATACTTTGCAATGTGGTTTTGATTCTTTGGAGGCCTCCTGCAGGGCCGCTGTTATGGGTTCTGTCATCAGGGGGCATGCTTGGTTAAAGGAACATATTCTGCCTGATCATGTCAAAGCAAAATTATTAGATGCTCCGTTACAGCATGATACCTTGTTTGGTGTTAAAGCAGAAGAGGTGTTAAAGAAAATGGAGGACAAAGCTAAATCTATGCAAACTGTTAAGGATTTCTTACAGGTACAGCCTCCTAGATTTACAGGTACAGCTTCCTAGATTTAGCAGACACTGGCCTACAAAGAATTGGCCCTTTCCAGTGTCAGACAGACCACAAAGTGGCAGATCCCAGCCCCAAGGTTCGTACAGGTCTAAACAATGGGGTGCTTCTACCTCCAAACGTGGAGAAGACAAATCACAGCCATATAGGAAATGGTCCCAATGACTTCCCCCTGCCTGCACCAAGCACTTATCTTCTGGCAGAACCTTTAGATGGAAAACTAGCACTTTTTATCTCAAAATTGGCACATAATAACCCAGGACAAATGGGTCCTAGACATAGTGTCACAAGGCTATAAGTTTCACTTCCATACCCTACCAAGGACAAACGGTTGGCCAGACCTACCAAAACATCAGTGGGCAGAGGCACAAAAGCAAGTCTCATCCCTCATGGACATGAGGGCCATTCAACAAGTACCAGAGCAAGAGCAGGGACAAGGATTTTATTCAAGACTTTTCTTGGTCCCAAGAAAGGACAAGACCTGAAGACCAATACTGGACCTATCTATTCTAAACACATTTCTGGATATACCAAAATTCAAAATGTCGGCTCTACAGCAACTTCTGCCCATGCTGGGCAAGAAGGCTTGGCTTGTGATTTTAGACCTAAAAGAGGCATACCTGCATGTCCCAATCAGACCAACATGCAGAAGATACCTCAGATTCAAAGCTGGCTCAATACACTACCAATTTTCTGCACTACCCTTTGGCTTATCTACTGCGCCCAGGGTCTTCACAAAGTGCCTGGCAGCAGTAATTGCATTCTGCAGACAAAGAGGAATACAAATATATCCTTACTTGGATGACTGCCTCATTCAAGCAGAGAAACAAGGACATTCTACTACAGCATCTGGCATTTGTAAAGAGATTTCTAACAGGCCTAGACTACACAGTCAACAAGAAGAAATCAAAACTAGCACCCTCTCAAGAGATAATATTCCTGGGTGCAAGCTTAAATACAACTGCCCAGATGGCGTATCTCCCGTCAGACAAACAAAGACAACTGACTACCTATTTCAACCTGTTGGCAACAAAGGCCCAGTTATCTGCAAGAAAAAGTCTGCAGGCTTTGGGTTTCATGGCATCATGCATTCTACTAATTCCATGTGCGAGACTGCATATGAGGAAACTTCAATGGTACCTAAAAAGTGTTTGGATTCAACATTGCCACAGTCTGAAAACAATAATTACCCTTATTCCCTGCCTGCAACAGGAGTTTCGATGGTGGGCGAAGGCTTTTAACCAGAACAAGGGGCAGCCATTCACTTTACCCCCAGCCAGGCAAACATTAACAATGGATGCATTAGATTATGCCTGGGGGGGCCCACATGGCAGGAAGGTGCATTCAAGACACATGGTCCACAAACCAAATGCATCTACATATCAATCAAAAAGAGATGCTAGCTGTTCAGAATGCCCTGACAGCCTTCAAGGACCTACTTCATCCGGGACAACTACTGATAAAAACAGACAACACCACGGTCATGTGATATCTAAACAAGCAGGGAGGCACTCATTCTTACCCCCTTTGCAGACTAGCCATGACTTTGTGGGACACAGCATTGACTTACCAAGTACATCTGCAGGCACAATTCCTGCCAGGAAAGATAAATACTCCGGCAGACGAACTAAGCAGAAACCTCATGGATCCCCACGAGTGGAAATTGGATCCACAAGTCTTCAGTATGATAACAAGGAAATGGGGATGCCCAGAGATAGATCTATTTGCCTCTCCTCACAACTACCAACTAAAAAGATTCTGCACATGGACTTATCACAGACAAGCATGGAAAGTGAATGCCCTATCTTTCAGCTGGAAAAGCTTAGCAGTATATGCCTTTCCTCTGCTGCCTCTCCTCCCCAAGATACTCCTAAAGGTCAGACAAGAGAAGCCAAAGATGATACTGATTGCCCCAGACTGGCCCCGCCAGTACTGGTATCCAATTCTAAGGAACTTGTCTCAATGCCCGGCTTGGACCTTGCCTCAAATACCTCATCTACTATCCCATCAAAACAATCAAATCCTGCACAGCCCGCTAACAACCTTAAATCTGTCAGCATGGCGGTTAATGTAGTCATACAAAACACGCCTCTCACTAAAGCTGTGATGGATGTCATTTTGGAGGCCAGAAGGCCTAGTACCAGAAAATCTTACGCTGGAAAATGGAAGAGATTCTGTGCTTGGAACCAGGCACAAGGAATTGCCACAGCTGTACGAAATATTCCTCAGATTTTGCAATACTAACTGAGATGTTGGACAAAGGCCTATCCTTTTCATCAATTAAAATTCATGCCTGTGCCATTTCGGTTCATTACAATACAGAGCCACCAATCTTTTCTCATCCTTTAAGGCAGTACCTCAGAGGAGCCAAAAACTTAAGGCCTCCAAGGAGATCACCAATACCTGCATGGGACCTCAATTATGTCTTGGAAAAACTCACCCTGCCTCCTTTTGAGCCAGCAGCTACAGCTGATATGAAGTTTTTATCTTGGAAAACAGCTCTGCTCCTAGCAATAACTTCTGCAAGATGAGTCTCAGAGCTACAGGCACTCATGGCTGTGGAACCTTTTATCATTTTTTATCCAGACAGGGTTTCTCTGAGGACAAACCTAGCATTTATGCCTAAGGTGTAGTGTCCATTGTGTCCCTTAACCAAGCTATTCATCTGCCTACTTTTTATCCAAACCCACAGAATAAGTGGGAGAGAATTCTGCATTCTTTGGACATGCACAGACAACTATGCTTCTACTTGAACAGAACCAAAGCTTTCAGAAAGACGGAACAACTACTGCTAGGATCACAAGGAAAGGCCATCTCAAAGCAGACTATTTCTAAGTGGATAGGCCACTGCATTCATTTCTGCTATTCACAACATGGCAAGCCAGTGCCTAAGGGCATTAGGCCACATTCAGCCAGAGCAGCAGCCTTCCTCAGGGGAGTACCAACCAAAGACATTTTAGAGGCTGCTACCTGGAGTTCAGTGCACACCTTTACAAAGCACTATCATTTACCACTCTACTCTAAATCCAGGGCAGGCTTTGCCACTGCAGTTCTGCAGTGCCTCATAGCCGCTCCTAATGCTATATTTAGCTCCAGCCTCCCAACCATAGCTTTGGGATTCAACACAAGTGTAGTGACTGCAACAGTGAAACACGAAGAACATAGTACAGTTGTGTACACTTACCATAAATGTAGATGTTCGAGTGTATTCACTGTTGCAGTCCAGTTACCCACCCACCATACCCCATTTGTTTGCTGGAACTTATCTGAACTTCTCTAATCTATACAACCTATATGGTGTATTTGCTGGTAGATGAAGGTACAATATATTTTGGTGCATGCATGTTTTATTGGCATATTTTTTAGCCTATCCTTTTGGGGGCACCTGACATCTGGGGCAAGAAAAACTGAAGAAAACGCCGGACCTAGACTTTGGAATTCAGGCCGACTGAGGGTAGCCTGCCAGCAGGATAACCCAAGTGTAATGACTGCAACAGTGAATACATTTGAACATCTGCATTTATGGTAAGTGTACACAACTGTACTATCTTCCACCTTTTGAACCAGCAGCATCTTGTCCCCTGAAATTTCTATCTTTAAAAACCCTCCTCTTGGTTGTTATAACCTCAGCTAGACAGGTTTCTGAATTACATGCTTTGTCTGTTTGCCCGCCATATCTCATTTTTCACAAAGAGAGAGTCCCTCTTAGGACCAGTCCTTCCTTCTTGCCAAAGGTATGTTCAGGGTATAACTTAAAACAGTCCATCGAGCTTCCTGTGTTCTTCCCCAATTACAGCAACAAGGCAGAGTATAGACTCCAATTGAATGTTCATAGACAGTTACATTTTTATTTACATAAGACCAAAGACCTTAGAAAATCAGACCAATTGTTTGTATTCTTTGCTGACAATAAACAAGGTTCTCCAGTTTGAAAAGTGACCTTATCAAAATGGCTGTCGGACACAATCAATTATGCATACGATTTGCATAAAAAGACGCTTCTAGGGAGGGCCAGAGGACATTCAACCAGGACCTTAGCCACCTCTGTTGCCTTCCAAGCTAAATTGCATTTAGATTCAATCTCTGCAGCAGCAACATGGCCAAATTCTCATACCTTTATCACTCATTAAAAGTGGATGTGGTCTCCCGGAATAAGGCATCCTTTGGTTTCACGGTCCTGAAGAGTTTGTTCCAGTGAGCCACCCAAGAACCAGGTGCTGGGGATGTGGTCCCGACCAGCAAGAATGAAGGCGAGATGGGACAACATAACACAAAGAAGTTATGTACCTACCATAATGTTCCATGTTTGTTGTCCTTCCTTCTTGCGTCCCCTCCTCTTTCCCCTTTCCTGGAAGTTTGAGAGAAGTTCCTTTATTGGTTACACTTGCTGAGTTTCCTGCTGACATACCAGGTTAGTTAACCATGACTTGTTTCTTCTCTTTCCCTCCTATCTTAAATATATAAGAGGTTAGTAAAATTTGTTTTTTTTTTTTTTTTTTTTTTTTTACTATGTATGTCTAGTGTGGGCTGTTACAAACGAGATCTGGGTAGCTACCACTAGGCATGTTGGGATAGGGGTTAGCCTCAAGCCAGTAAAGGCTCTCGAGTTATAGTAAATCAGCCGAGTGCTGCAAACTCAACCAGCAAGAAGGAAGGTGAGATGAAGGACAGCAATAATGGAACATTATGGTAGGTACATAACTTCTTTTTTTTTTCTAGAGTATCCCAAAACACTGTGTTTTGCAAATTAATTTAAAGGTCTGTCAAGGATTTATATTGTTTTGTCATGATATTGTCAGTATTTATATGGATCTGTATGTCAGTATTGTTAATTGTCTTTGGCCCGGTTCATGGCTGTAATGGGTGCTTGGACGAGTTCACTTACCCAGATGGATGGATGGACTGATGGCTAAATGAAGGAGGGTGGGTGTCACTGTACTTGTACCCCTTTCTGAAACTGTGCTGTTGGTTGGGGAGTAGGCCATAGGAATTGAGGAGTGTAAAAGATGGCCTTGAGTTTCCTAATATTCTTGACATGTTTGTCATAGAGGAGAGAGCTGGATCAGTAGAAGGAAATAAATGCCGTATGTGATGGACAGGTTAATAATGTGCCAGAGAGCTGCAGCTGGAAAAAGTCACTCTTCTGCAGGAATCGGAGTGAGACTGTCTGCTCAGGTGCTGCTGTAGTTCAGTAGCTGCTTTACCCATGTATTTGCTTCCCAAGCAGAGACCTTTAGGAAAAGGAGGAGGAGAGAGTACTTTAAGTAGGTCACAGATAGGGGGTTGTGATTTATTGTATTTATTTACTTCTGTTTGGTAACCCAATAAGGGAACCGATCAACAGATCCTTTTCAGTCATGAACCAGGTCCCAAGGGCAACAGAACTGTAGTAGCACAGTACTTGTGTAAAATGGTAACAGACTGGCATGCACATAGTAATTAACATAGTAAGTAGTTATGATCAATTTCAGTATTTGAATCAACAACAGTAGTTCTACCTGAAGTGCAACAGTTCATCACAGTCACTGAATGGAGCAGAGCACTGTGGATTTTTGTGTTTAACAATTATCTTTAATGCATGTGCAGGTAGTTTCTATGAATTGGTGTTCTTAGGCATGCATAGAATGTTGCTTTTTGACTTCTGCTAGCAAGTGGTTCCAAGTATCGGGCTAAATTTGAGAGCGCCTTTTCTCCAGTAGGTGTTTGGAGAAGTTTGGCTGAGCAAGCATTATTACTTCCTCAGAGTTCTCTCTAAGGGGCTGTGTTTGCTATCTAATAATGAGTTTTAGTTTAAGAGAAGGGACAGTGCCTTTGTGTGAGTATTTTGTAAAGGAGGAAGCAAAGTAAAAACACAGTTCTTTTTGTCACAAAATGAGATGTTGCCAGCCCAGCTATCTGGATTTTTGTAAATAATTATATGTAATTTGTGAATATGAACATGATTCATATAAGATACTTGTTTTACAAATGTATTAGAACTGTATGTCAGTTGTATATCAAACTGCTGGTACAGATGCATGTGTTGAAAAGGTTTTCACAAGGTGCTTAAAATGTAACAACTCTGTAACCTACTGAAATAGAACAGAAATGTACCTGCACTATTGTAACTGTTTAGATATATCTAGTTTTACAGTGGAAACTGGACTGCAGAAGGCTAACTTCAGAAAAAAATAGCTGAACTTAAATTACTTTGGTCAGGCCATAAAAAGATATATTTCAGTTTCAGTGCAGCAAGAGAGAGAGTATCTAAAACTGAGGAGTTTTCTGTATGGTCTTGGAAGTGTTTTATTGTTTTATGACTCACACCATTTATCAAAGATCTGAGGAAAAGCCCTTGCCTCTGTATTTTCACAGGTGGATGCTAAATACTGCTAGCTTTCAACAGTGGAAGTCCTACCTGGGATATAGTCAGATGACAAGAAATGATGTCATTCTGCAAGCTATCCCAGGAGTAATATTTGAGAGATTAATTTAAGAATTCCATGAGAGAGACAGCATTCTCTGTTATGTGTTGGACTTGACAACATCAAGATCCATTCACCACATACTTGCCTTCCTCTGAAGTAAGTTATTAGGGTATAGTAATTCTCTTAGATACAGTCAGGAATATAGCAAAGCCTACTTTATATGCTTTTCTTTATTTATTTCAGACTGTCCTGCAATGTTTTAAATATTTCCTGTGAGTTTGAACTCTGATAAAAAGCTTAGCAGTATAATTTAAATGTATACTTAGTATTTTCTTGTTCTTTTATTTATTATTAAATATATTTCAACCTTTCATTGTGGCTGATCTGTCTAGATATATTTAAGTTCAGAGAGTACTTGCATATTTATTTGGTGACACCAGGTAGGCCGCTCCTAATAGCCTTGCTTTTGGTCAAACTACCATTTGTATTAATAGTATCATTAAACAGTAAGATTGGACACCCACTGTTAAGGGGCTTAAAGTAGGTGATAAGGATCTGGCTGATGGCAGTGACCTTATAGTCTTGGTGAAAGAGGGCGTAGCTAGTAAACTTTGCCAGCCTTTCCCGGGGGTGGGTGGGTGTGTGTGTGTGTGTGTGTGTGTGTGTGTGTGTAGATATATAGATATATAGATATATAGATATATATATATATATATATATATATATATATGTGTGTGTGTGTGTGTGTAAATCAAATCTCAAAGGGGGTGTATATCAGCAACTTGGGCAGGGATATGAAGCAGTGGTTAAACAGAGAGGGTGCTGCAGGTCTTGGCTTGGCCACTCAGCTGAGATCTTAACTTTATAGCTGTGCTAGTGGGGAGTCTTATTGGGGATCTGGAGAAAGAGGGAGAAACCAGCCCCAGATCGACTGTGCTGTCTATGTGCTCTTAAGGGAAATTGCACGTGATGCAGAGAGCTGCATCTGTTAATACTGCGTGTGTACTTGTCATCCTTCAAGTGTACGTCCCCCACTGGTGCCAGTGGTGAGGATTGAGGCTCCTTGATTACTGGTTATGTGGTGGGATGTCACACTTTTTTATTTATTGGTAACCATCTGTTTTTCAAGAGGCCATAGTGATGGGTACGGTTATATGATTGTAAGCCGTATCTGCATATACATAATATATTATGATGTACAATGATTGTGTGATAGACTAGAGGAGGGGGAACTGAAGGGGTTCCTGAGTCAATGCACGAAGATCATCGATGTTGAA
Source organism: Protopterus annectens (assembly GCF_019279795.1). Taxonomy (NCBI): domain Eukaryota; kingdom Metazoa; phylum Chordata; order Ceratodontiformes; family Protopteridae; genus Protopterus; species Protopterus annectens. Next base: position 1,355,863,446 of record NC_056745.1, read on the forward strand.
CTGGGAGGGTGGTGATTAGGTCATCATATCCAGCTTTAAAGTGACTGCATTTTCTTTTGTTCTGTCTAGTAGGTTGTTGACTTCAGAATTATTTTGAGTTAAAAAAAAAAAAAAAAAGTTTTTAAACAAAAAGAGTTCTGAGTGGTCATGTTAGTTGTACTGCTGTCATGTTTGGAAACATTTGAAGTGTTAGTTTCTTTTTCCAGCAGAAAGTCTTAGTATTACAACATTTTGCCCAGCTTCTGTGTAAGGTTTGTACTTTGAATTCCCACCAAGAGCTTTCTTATTTTGGATAGCTTTTCTTGATTACTATTAGGCCAGGTGCAGGATTATATTTTTTCACTATAGTCATAAGTGCAAAGTGCTTGTTGTAAAGCAACAGGAAAACATTGTGGAGGAATTTTAGTTGTTTTGCAGTCATCCTGAGGTATTTAAACAGGCCGTAGTCAGTTGAGGTTTGTTTGTACAAGAGTGAGTGCTTCCGTTCACATTTTAAAAGCTCTAAAATTGTTGATCAGTAATTGGAATTCAGGTATCTTGGTGAAAATGTTTGTTGTGATTGTATGTGGTCATTGAAGAAGGGAGGTGAATTGCAAGGGAGAGAGAATCTGTGAGGGGAGTTTGCTAATGACCATCTGTGAGTATGTAGTATTTGCTGGTGTAGGAGGAGATGAGTTGTCATGGATAGTTATGGCATGTCTTCCATTGGACTTGTGCGTCTGAGTTCTGATGAAACTTGGCATGACTGGATACTGTGATTTTATTTAATTTGTGTAGAGATTCCGTTAGACTTACGACAGCTTCCATGGATATGAGTGATTAGGTGTTGATAAAAGTTATGCTCTGTTTTGGTTAGAGGTTGACAGGTATGAGCAAATAAGCTAAATGGCTTCATCATCAGATTTATTTGTAGATTGTGAAATAAGTTAAGCAGGTATGTGGTTGCTTCTAATAACTCTACACTTCCATTTCTTTTGTCAGGTCTCTGGCTAGGGAAAGGGGTTAATGTAAGGGGGTAAGCAGGGTCATCCTGCCTTTTAACCAAGATTAAAATGTGGCTGTGATGTCAGGATGGCGTCTTTGTTTTAACTGCTCTGTTTTTTATTTATTAATCCTGTTTTTAATAACATCATAGTTGGTTTCATCTTATCAGGTAATGGTCTGGGTAGTTTATATTTCACTTATGCATAATTTTCCGTTTATTTGCAGTTAGATTTTGTGTTGCAATCATTTGTGTTGCATAAATTTTAAAGTATGCTATTAATCCGTTAACTTTATTTTACGTAACCTATTTTATCAGTATATTTTACTTGCATAAATACCTTTTTGAACAGTCTCATCTGTATCATTTTTGTTAAAAGTTATTGTGTTGTAACATGGATACTGTTTTGATACAGTCTTTAGTTGTAAGCACTCCAACAGTTATTTGGAATAAAAGACATATAATCTGCATTGTAAAGAGAGTTACACAAATTGACATAGTGTGTCTGAAGACTCGCTGCGAAATGCTTCAGTCAGAATTGAGAATGTTAGATGAGTTGCTACGTCCAGTGCTTACTTTCTGGTGCTCCTCCATTGCAGCCATCTGCTTCTGCCCAGTGGTCATTGGTGCATACCTTCATGGATATTACATTTTGACCTGGAGTCTATCAGAACTATGCCTTCTGAGCCTCCTTGCTTTGTCTGCCGTCTGATTCCTCCAACTCTGGTTTAGTGCTTGTAGTTCAGCCCACTTATCGAACCCGTGATGGAAAGTCCCATATGTTGGGTATAGCAACTATAATCCTACAGCATGAATTGATAATCTTCATGGGGACCCTCCTTGATTAGTTTTTTTAAAAAAAGCACCCTACCATTCCCTTGAATATGGTATTATATATTGGCATTCCCTTGAAGCAGAACAAGTATGGAATTGTGTATTGCCTTTGACAGTGTCAGTGCCAGATCTTCATTGTACTTTTTTCATTTGTAGGAATCTTTCTATGAGTTAGGGGAGGATTGATGCATTCTGGGGCTAAGGGTTCTTGGGCAGTTGCTGAACTACATCATGGCATGTGTATGCAATGAAAATGAGACGCACTCCCCCTTCTTAGTAAAAGATTGTCCATTGACAATAACACATTTGGATTGGTGGTTCATAAACCCAACCACAGGACCACCCGTCTAGGAGAGTCATCTCTTAGATCAACTGATACAGTAGGAACTCTGTCCTTTATTATTTTGGTGGTATCTGGTCAGTGCCTCAGTATGTTGAATGGATTGCACTTATTAATCGGCTTCATCATTAGTATCAGTTGAGTAGAACACTTTCAAATGGAGAGAAATCTGGCATTTACGTCAACACTTCAACGTACTTCTGAGTACCGCTGGAAGGGAAAACATTGCACGACAACAACCTTGTGTAGACTTGTGGAAAAAAGCCCTATATAAAATGAGAGAGCAACAGGACACATTAGGCTATTGTGTGAAAGAACGTTTTAGTGCTTGTAGTGCCCCTTTACAACAGTTTTGCCTTCCTTCTGGTCTTATACTGTACAACACATTTCTAACCTTCAACCTTTTCTGATTCACTTACTTCAGCATTGAGCAGTTTAGGGCAGACCCTAGAAGGTTAGATCATATTCAACCAGGAACTAATATCTCGGGTTTCTCCTTGAGTATATTGTTAGTGAACAGCACAATGTGTTCATCAGCATTCCAGTGGGTAATACAGTGAACAGCACAATGTGTTCATCAGCATTCCAGTGGGTGATACCCTGTCCATTCCACTTCTTAGGACTGTCATGTTTAAAATCCTTGGATTTCTAAATTTGGAGGATCTGGATGGATTTTCAGGGGCTCTTTGAAGAATTGAATCAGATGGTGGTTAGCTTTGGTCAGCTACATTTCAGATTTGATGTTATTGCAAGTAAAGAGGAAGCTATACAATTCAAGCTTGTTGCTGCATAAGCTAGAAGAATTCTGTGAGCACACTGATCTCATTCATTGTCCTAGTTGGTGAAATCTCTCAGGATAATCATCTTTGCTATTATGGCACTGATCTGATGAGGATCTAAGAAGTTCTTCAGAAAAGCCATCTGCCTGTCTGTGTGTGTTGAACAGTAAATGAATATTGCACTTTTTACTTCCTTTGCTGAAGTATAGTCTAATGACATTGTGTTCTCACCTGTTAATGACTTTCTTTTCCCAGTTTTAAAAGTAATTGCTACAAGTAAAATCCCATCCAAGAGCATTGTATCTGTGTGTGTGTGTGTGTGTGTGTCCATGCAGTATGAAGGCTTCCGGATGAGGATCACAGCTGTCATCTACTCACATGTCTAGTAAAAGCCATGAGTGCCTGTTGCAGTAACACTTAAATAGAATGTTATTTCTTACTGCCACATTGCTGTGTAGTCTTATTAGACATGACTCTAGTCATCTAAAGAGTGATAGCTCCAGGAAAGAAAACATCAGGTAATCTCCAAGCTTTTAATAAAGTTTTTTCCCCAGGGTTAGATGATTGGTTTTCTTTAAATGTAGCCTATTGAAGGGTATTCATTTAAAATATATGCTGCTGCACTATGTTAATAAATGTACAGTGCTAATCCTGTTACTAGTGAATTAGAGTAATGAAAGCAAGTTCTGATTTGTTTACCTACAGTGAACTTGGTGCTGTAGGGAGGGGGCTCTCCGTAGGTACAGTTTACAAAAGGTTTCTTGTGGTGATGACCTTTTTAATATAAAGACTAATGATCTTTACAGGTTGTAACTCTCTAAGTCGCTTACATTTATTTTTTTACAGACCAATACATTCAGCTAGTTTTCATAATTTTTCTGAAGTACCCATCAGAAATGCTGTGTGTTAGCAACATCGAGAGGTTTCTGCATTGCAGATTAAAGGGGTGTTTATATTCTGTTTTGATGCATCTGCATGTTATCTCAGGTCAGCTATTTTTCATCTGTTTTTTTTTTCTGAAAATCCTATCAGATTTGGTTTGGTCTAGCAAGGCAAGTCATAGTTTCTGTACTGCAATGCTTATGTTCTGTTTTGATGCGTCTAGAGGTTAGCTCAGGTCAGCTCTTTTTCAGAATTAACGTCATTGCAGGTAGAAGAAGCTGTACAATTCACACAGAATTTGTGGAAATAGTCTACCCACTTACATTGACTGCCACCTTGAGATATGTTTAGAGGTTGCAGAGTACAGCAAGTGTGGGTACTCAGGATTTCCACATGAAATGTTTCTGTAAACTGCAGTACATGTATTTCACTCAGACAGCATTTTAATTGTGTCTGTATTTGTTTTATACTGCAGTTAATGGCAGAAGGTAGTCACAGAGGAATGTTCTTTTTTTCACCTTTGTGCAGTCACTTGGATTTGTATTGTACAAACCCTTATTTTAAGTCAATAACAGTTAAAGCTGTCAAGAGGCAGACTGTTTCCTGATGCAGTTAACTGCACTGCATAGCATTCTTTGTCTATAAATGTAAGTAACTGTATGATTAAACCTTGAAGTCCGTTAATTGCTATAAATTTGCAACAGTGTTTTTGTAATTAGATTATCATCCCCCCCCCCAAAAAAAAAAAGACATTGTGCTAACAGGGCATTTTGCTTGCCCCATGGATGTTAAGGTGATTAAAGATACTTCTGTGCAATTGTGAAGAATAAACTAGAGATAGGGAGAGGCCAGCAGGTGGTGACTCTGTTCAGAGACCTCAGTCTTCCACAGAGAGACTTGAATTACTCAACTTTGAAGAGTTTGAACACAATGCATTGATTTAAATCAGTTAAGGAAGAATTATCAGTCTTATTTTGTGTAAGGGGAACACAGGTGAGGAGTCTGTAGGCTGAAATGTGGTGGCTAATAGAAACCACACAGCAGTATGATTGACATTAGCTATGGAGAAGGGGGAATCAGGAGGGCCACAGACATTGTGGTTTGGAACTGTAAGAGAGCAAACTTTGATAGAATATGGTGTTTTATGAAAAGAGGCCTGGGAAGGTAGTAGGAAAGCAAAAGAGTGGAGGACCCTTGGAAAACTCTAAAGTGGACTATTTGGGAAACAATGTGGAAAAAGAATAAAAATGATGCCAAAGTGAAAAGAAGGAAAAAGGTTACTAAAGGAATTAAGGCAGTCATAAAGGAAAAGGGGCCAATAGTACAGGGACTGGTTTTGCAAGAGGGAGAATAATTGGAAAGGATAGATGAAGGATATAAATAAGTTAACTGGGTGTTTAAGAGGACAAAAGGCAAAAGTGGAGAAAAAATGTAGTGGCGGACAATGGAGGAAATTATTTTTTTTTTTTAGATATGTAGGGGAAAGAAAGAAGTCTGACAAAGGAGACTGGGGACTTAATTTGGGAGGCTGAAAACTAGGTGGCAGTTCTAAACAAATATTGTTGTCAGTTCGTGTCAGTAGTTAACAAACACTCAGAACAGAGAATACCTGTCTGATAAGACAGGATGGGTAGCAGAGGAAGAAAAGACATCTGGAGAGGTACCTTGGGGGAGATTGAGAGGGCTATGAAAGGATGATGGTACATGTACCCACCTAATGGGATCTGTTGAACAGTGCCTTAGGGAGTGCATGGTTCCATGAGACTGCATGCAAGTAGTAATCATTCTTCAGTGGCAGAACAAGGAATATCGCAAGAAATTGTTAATCATTTAACAACCCCTCTACTCACCATACATCTCTACTACTCATTATCTAACACTTTTTTACTCCTCTTTCTTTACCTCACTTACAGCTCCACCTCCCTCCCCTCATACCAAAACAGACACCTCTACTCTCCAGCTCTTCCACTGTCCTCCCATTACTCTTATTCCCACATTTATATTGACATCAGCCCTCAACATTATAACAACTCAACCTCTCTTCTCATGCATACACACCCACTATCCTAATTCCTCTGTCCATGTATCAAAAACTGATTAACAAACTTGGACATCATCTGTTATACTGTATAACACAAATTAAACTCCTAGCTGACATCCATCCCAACCATGGTTGCAGTAGTAATTGCTCATCCTTCCTACTATCTTCCCCACTTATCACCCCAACAAAAGCTATTTAGTCTTGTACACATTCCCTCCCCTACCCCCTCTTCCAGAAATGTCTAATACTGATCTGCTGTTTACCAGTTTCAGCCTCCATAGCATCATAATAAAAGCTAGTGAATTCTATGCTACCCTAGCCATCTACTCACCAGACATAGCTGTGATAACTGAAACCTGGTTAAAGCCCCACATTAATGACAAAGAAGTCAACAAAACTAAACTGTGCTCCTCGTGATCTACCCAACTCCAAAATCCTAACTACACGCCTCAAAATCAACCCAAACAAAACAATAATTATTATCACCACCTATCTCCCTCCTGGCAATAACCTTCCCACCATTGAAAATGTACTTTCTTGGGCATATACCAATTTCAGTCAAGAAACTGTAATTCTTGGAGATTTCACCCTTGATTGTCACTCCTGCTCATCCAATTCCCCCTTCAACTTCCTAAACCTCTTCAGCTTCACCCAATCCGTAACCTGTCCAACTCGCATTGACAAACATTCCAGAAAGCATTCAACATTAGACTGGATATTGACTAACAAACCCAACCTAAGTTACCTAGCTGGTTGCCTTCCAGACTCCCTCAGCAACCATTATCGGACCTTTCTATACAGAAAATGTGTGCATTCCTATATTTCCATAAGAACATCACTTACAAACACATCCACACAAAGAAAAACTTCTCCTCCTCTACTTTTAATCTGCTGCTTCAACAAAGTGACTGAACACCACTTAAAAACCTCCAACTAGACAAGGCTGTTCAATATTTCAGTGATATCTTCCTTAAAATACTTAATAACCTAGCACCCACTAGGAAAGTGCATGCAAAAGCTAAGCACCTACCTTGGCTAACAACTGTCACCAAACTGCTCCTTAAACACTTTTAACAAATCAACAACTACGGAAACAAGCTAAGAAACAAATCAAAAATGACAAAATTACTTCCAAGCCTGTCAACAGAAACATCTAAACAACCTCCAAAAATTCTGGCAAAGCATTAACCATCTCCTCAGCCCCACCCATTCCCCAACCCATGCATCTGTCACCTCAAACAGCATTGATCCTATTGCTACTCAAGTCAACTCTCACTTTATAAATACAATAACTTCTCTAATAGGTACCCAGCCTATTCAGCCACTTATTCTTCCCACTCCTGCTCCCAACATTTCCAACCCTTTCACTTTCACCTCCATTCAAACTAGTCACATAAAAACTCTCCTAACCAAGCTAAAACCCTGCTGTCTTGCAGTTGACCAACTTCCTAATGAATTTGTAAAAATTGCCACCCCTTCTATAGCCTACTCTATAGCTGTCTTAATTAATCATTCTTTTGCAGAAAAATAAGTTCCACTTCCCTGGAAAATGTCTCGCATCATTCCCCTTCACAAAGGCAGACCCTCTAAAAAACTATCTAACTTTCATCTCATAGCCATCCTTTCACCTCTTACAAAAATCTTAGAAAAATGCATCTACACCCAACTACTTAACCACTTCCTTAGTCGCAACCTGTTATTCAGTTCTCAACATGGCTTTAGACCTAAACACAGTACTAGCACTGCCCTAATAACTTTCACCAACACCATTCATCATCTCTTAAATGAAGGCCAGCTTGTCTCTTCTGTCATTCTTGATATGTCCAAACCACCAACTATTACTCAATGAGCTCTCATCTATGGCCTCAGTTCATCATCCCTGTCCGGATTCCATAGCTATCTTTCCAATCGTCAGCAGGCTACTAAATAGGAGAACAAGCTTTCCCCCTACTCACTATCTTTGTTGGTGTATGCAAAGGTTCTATACTCGGTCCGCTCCTCTTTAGCATATTTACAAGCAATCTCAGCTCTGCAACTAATGTAGCCTCCAATTTCCAGGACGCTAATGATGCTCACTCATCTGCTCAGCCCTCTTACCCAAGAACTCCAAATAAAAATGCAAACTTCATTTCCTGACATAGAAAAACACCTCTCTGAACATCAACTCATACTAAACCCTAACAAAACTAAGATAATTGTCTTCAGAAACAAAAAGTCGAGACCACACCAGTCCCCTCTCTCACTCCTTGCCACAAATGGTACAATGATAGAACCCACAAACCAGACTAAACTTCTAGGTGTCACAGTAGATGAAAGTCTAATATTTGTTAAACATATTTCTGTGACTGTCAAAAAAGTTCACATCAAACTTGGCACCCTCTATAGGGCAAAACCATTCCTAATGCAAAGCGCCAGGCTGGCCACTGCTAGGTCTCACCTGCTTTCTAAACTTCTCTATGTGTCTCATATATTCACAAACCTGCACACGACTGACCTCATTAACCTAGAATCCTGTTGCAACAAAATTGTCAAATTTGCCAGTAATCATCCACATCGGGCTCACCACTGCACTACTCTCTCCCAGCTAAACTGGCTTGAACTCCCTAACTTCCTATTCCTCAATCAACTCACCATGGCCCACAAAATAGTCCACCAACCTAGCAAATGCCCTGCTCTTTCAGACCTAGTCCAACCTAGTATTAATCTCAGGTCCCTCAGATCGTCTGACAAACTAATGCTAAAGGTTATTCACTCCCACAACTATCATGGTGACTCCATCTGTTCCAGAACACTGTTCCTCAATCCATCACAAAAAATCGTAGCAATCGTGAGTTCATACAACTCTCAAAAAAACTACCTAGCTAGTCATTGGCTTTGCTCCTGCCATACCCCAGGCTAATTTCGTCTTAACCCCTTACTTCACTGTTATCCTGCTGCCTCTAGCCTTCCTACTTTCCCCTTTATCCCTCCTACTTTCCTACTTCCCCCTTCATCCCTATGCTGAACTGCATATATCCTTATAAACCTCATTCTGCTGCACTGTTCCACATGGTCTCATAATAACCATTGTACATAGCTTTACATATACTGCAATGGCATTGATGTCTGTCAGTTCATCTCTGTATGTATTTTTCCACACTGACATTTGATTTTTGATAATTTGTGTTTGATTTTAATTTTAAATATAATTGATAGTATTGATACTGCTCTGGAGCTTTTCTCCCTGGGCCTCTGCTGAAAACCGGCTTCTGGCCCAATTAGGCATTACCCGGTTAACAAATGTAATAAATAAATCAATGTAGCGACTTTACTAGTAGGCAGAATGATAGAATTGGGTATGAAGTAGAGACTTGCAAGATTCTTGGAGCAGGGAGAATGCTGCTTGGCAAATAGTAGTATGGATTCACTGCAGGTAGATTCTTTGACTAACTTGATCCAGTTCTCTGAGATTGTAAGGAAGCGAGCAGAGGTAGGCCTCTGGATGAAATTTTAGTACACACCTCAAAAAACTCAAAATAAATAAAATAAAGTAAGTAACCACAAACCAGTGACGCAATAAAAATCAAGATAAATTTTTATTAACTCTAACGTCTCTGCTATAGTGCCTTTAAGGAGAATACACATCGAATAAAACACTCAACATAAATACTACCTCCAATTATCCAATTTAAGCTAAATTTAAAAAAGTCACATTCTACTTAAAGGAGAAACCTCTAATTAAGTTCAGAATTCATACCCTTGGGTATTAAAGTATCAAATTTAAGAATATAGATAGCGTCTTTATATAAAAGTCTGTCCCTAAAACAAGTATCAGTAGAAAGGCATTCCATTTTTTCCACTTTTTCTAAAATAGTCCCCCTGTAAACCCACAGATGAGCCCTGATGTAGTTGGAAGTGAGCTGCCACAGAACTAGTGTCTTTAAAATTTTCTGTATCTATCATATGTTCTAGTATACAACGACCCCCCATTAATATTACAAAACGTGCACGCTGATTGGTCAGCGTGCACGTTGTAAATCAGAGTTATAGTAATGGGAAAAGGTTCGGTTGCCAGAACTTTTTCCATTAGTATAACTTTTTTTTTTTTTCCCCAGCAATGGAGAACGCAAGATCTCCGTTGCTGTTTAGACACTGTCTCGCTGTGTTAGAGGAGTTTAACGTAGCGAGACAACTTTAAAAAAAGTAACGGAGATCTTCCTATCTCCATTGCTTTTTTTAAAGGTGTCTCACTATGTTAAACTCCTCTAACATAGCGAGGCACTTTGTAAAAAGCAACGGAGATCTTGCTTTCTCCGTTGCTTTTTTCAAAACTGTCTCGCTATGTTAAATGGGTTTAACATAGCGAGACAGCTTTAAAAAAGCAATGGAGATTCTCCGTTGCTTTTTTTAAAGCTGTCTCGCTATGTTAAACTCCTTTAACACAGCGAGACAGTTTGTCAAAAGCAACGGAGATCTTGCTTTCTCAGTTGCTTTTGCCCACAGCTCTGATGTACTACATAAGCATACGCATGCGCAGTACATCAGAACTGCTGCAGAATACCAGACAGCTGCGGAAGCGCAGCAAGGAGGCATTATACAATGCCATTATTTAAGAAAAATAATTTTTTTTTTTTTCTTAAATAATGTCGTATAATAGCAATAACCCACTTCTGGGTGTGGGTAATGCTGGATTTACTCACGGTTGTCTTTGTTTGGCCACTCGGGCTTCACCCTTGTGACCAAACCACACCAACCGTGGGTAAATCCAGCATTACCCACACCCAGGCATGGGTTATTGCTATAATAACCTCACTTTAAAGGCCCTTTTAGACTGACCAATGTAAAACTTATTACATGGACATTTAAGGGCATAAGTTATACCAACAGTATCACATCTAAAGAAACCTTTCACTACATATCTTTGTCCATTAATATTTCCAAAGGTACTAACAATGTATTTGCATGCCTTACATTTGCCACATACGAGAGTACCAGGATGCAATCTCATATTATATAAACTAACAGGAGGCATTATAAACTTCCCTTTAACTAATTTTTTTAAACTCTTCCCTACCCTGAAAGAAAATTTTAGCCTCTCAGGTAACCATAACTGGGAATCTCTATCAGTTTGCATATACTGCCAATAATATTTCACCAAGCCCATTAGAATTTCACTAAAACAACTATATATAGTTACAAAATAAGTAGTCTGGCTGCCATTCAATGTAGGGCCAGCTCTATTACATCTAAAATAGTATTCCCTCTCTCTGTTTTGTACCCTGGTAATAGCTCTGTTAATAACAGAGCTATTATATCTCCTAGACTCAAACATAGAACAAGATGTCAAAATCTCATGTTGGAGTTCTAAGGGGTCATTACACAACCTACTAATCTGCACCATTTCCCCATAGGGAAGGGCTTCAGTTGTGTGGGGGAAGTGATAGCTTGAAGCTTTTAAATATTGATTACTTCCATCAAATTTCTATGTACTTTAGAATGTAGTTCATTTGTTCCAGAAATATCCTGTTCAGCATCCAAAAAGGAAACTATTTTGCCTCTTTGTATATCATCAAAAGATAAATTAAATCTGTTGGACTGTATATGCTCTATAAATTCATCCACCCTTTCTTCTCCCCCCAACACAAAAAAGTCAAGTCATCAATAAATCGAGCATAATACTTGACATAATGAATATAAAATGAGGACCTATACATATGCTCATGTTTAAACAACCCCGTACTGAGGTTGGCATATGAGGGAGCAAATGCTGCCCCCATAGCCGTGCCTCGTTTCTGCTGGTAAATTTCCCCATTAAACTCAAAAAAAAAAAAAAAAAAAGTTTTCAAGGCAAAATTATAGTAAATGTATAATATATTCTGTGGCAGGAAACTCGCCCAAGAAAAACCTGACAGCTTCAATACCAAAAGCATGAGTAATATTTGTATATAAACTCTGGACATCCAATACATATTCATATTATAGTTTACCTTAGTAATTTTGCTAAGAAAATCAAAAACATCTTTGATATACGCAGGTAACATCATAACCTTTGGTAGTAAAAGTTGATGCAATAAACATCCAGTGTTATGAGCAAAATGCTTTAGACCAGATACTATAGGGCGTCCAGGTGGATTAAATAAACTTTTGTGTATTTTTGGTAGACTGTAGAAACAAGCTTTATCCACATCATCAACATTAAACTTCTTTTTTGCATCATCTATTGAGCTGTAACCCAGTCTAACACCCTTTCCAATCAAATCTACATACTCATTAATAGCTGATTCATAGGCAGAAAATGATACCTTCTGATAAACATTCATATCGTTAAGATGTTTATAACACATATCCAAGTATTGGGTTACATCCATAATAACAAGTTTGTTACCCTTATCAGAAGGTTTAAAAATAAGGCCCCTATTCTTGCTCAAAGCTATTAAAGCAGACCCCACTCCTCTTTAGTTAAATTATATACAATATTATTAGGGCTCTTGAAAAATTTATGAATTTCCTGTTCTGAAAAATTCAACATTTTATACAGTTGTAACACTTTTTCATTATTAAAAATAGGAACAAACCTACTTTTTGCTGAAATCGTACTAGTATCAAACAAATAGTAAGCATTAGGTGTTTGATCTGATACACACGAATAAAAAACATCATCTGAAACAGAATTAATTACATCTAAATCATTATCTACAGAAGCTGCCTCACCATCAAACACCACTTTAAGCTGTAATTTTCGAACATACCTAAAAATATCACATTTAATTTCATGTAAAAGTGGTAACTGTAGGAATAAACTTTAGTCCGCACTATAAGACAAACTTTTCACAATCATTAAGTACATATCCAGACAAATTGGCAATATATGTATCACAATTACCATTTACCCATTTTATGTTGTGGGAACTATTGGGGTTGTTGCTGCCAGTGTCCATTATGTTGTCCTTCTCGTTGGGGTGTTCTTCTCTGTGGGCCCCCTCAAATCGAGGATTTGTTCCATTCCGAAACATTTGTTTATATTGATCCCCATTCTGGGGCTGTGGAAGTGGCGGAAAATCATTTTTATTTACACCATTATATAGTCCTCTTCCCCAGATGAAACAAAATCAGTAGATACATGTGCTGAGGAAAACGATTGTTCAGCTTGTCTATTCCCCTGTTTAAATGAAACACGCCATGTAGTTTTCTTCCAGTAAGTCCTAGACAAGAAGGGCGTACCATTTTCATAGTCGCGGGTGTCCCGTGTAAGTTTATTTAATTTCCTTTCCATAATCTCCCTTTCATGGTTCTGAACTAGTTTTAGGAATGAGATTATTACATGTAGAACTGATTTCAGTTTGCAGCTTCTGTTGTTTTACCCTGTCCCATTCAATTAATATCAAAACCCACTCTAGAGTGCATTTGTGTGCCACACACGCCCACCTTTTGTGAAAATCAACATCTTTCTCATCATTCATTACAAAATGAGTGGCGGGATCTTTATAAGTCCTCAACCCACGGGGGGGTAATGTCAAGTTCCACATATTTATTTAAGCTATGAAGATTAAGAAACACAGAGGTTTCTTTAAATAAAGGTTTTTCTAATATATCACACAGTACCTTTGTTTCAGGATTCAAGGAAGCATCAAACCTTCTGCCAACATTGGAAAAAGGGTCTGGAAGGCAATGATTACGGACGGATTCCCACTTCAACCACATATTCGATACCTCTTCAGGTCCACCACCAGATCCAATAACAGCCTCCGAAGATTGCACACTGCCATTAGCTTGCCGCAAATAATTGTCCATAGGACGTTGCTGCGAATCCGGCTGATTACCACAATTTACCCTTGGAATATCCAAATTGGGGATCACTGGCCATAACAAATGATAGTACACAACTCAAAAAACTCAAAATAATTAAAATAAGCAACCACAAACCAGTGACCCAATAAAAATCAAGATAGATTTTATTAACTCTGATGTCTCGGCTATAGTGACTTCAAGGAGAATACACACCAAATAAAACAAACACTCATCATAAATACTACTACCGCCAATTATCCAGTTTAAACTCAATTAAAAAAAATCACATTCTAGTTAAAGGAGAAACCTCCAATTAAGTTCAGAATTCATATCCTTAGGTATTAAAGTATCAAATTTAAGAATATAGATAGCTTCTTTATATAAAAGTCTGTCCCTAAAACAAGTATCAGTAGAAACACTTTCCATTTTTTCCACTTTTTCTAAAATAGTCCCCTGTAAACCCACAGATGAGCTCTGATGTATGTGGTGGAAGTGAGCTGCTACAGAACTAGTGTCTTTAAAAATTGCTATATCTCTCATATGTTCTAATAATCTCACTTTAAAGGCCCTTTTAGACTGACTAATGTAAAACTTATTTCATGGACATTTAAGGGCATAAATTATGCCAAGTGTCACATCTAAAGAAACCTTTCACTACAAATCTTTGTCCGTTAATATTTTCAAAGGTACTAACAATCTGGATGAAATTTGCCTGGAGTTTAGCAAAGAGTTTGAATTTATCCCATACCTCAGTTTTCTCAGAGGAAGGTAACATATTTTATAGACAGGTAGTGACGGTGTTGTATAACAAGGAGCAGATGGTGTAGAAGTGAAGTGCAGTGTCCAGCAGAAGTCAATTTTGAACCTAGCTCTGATGCTCATCGTGTTTCACTGTTGCAGTCATTACAACTGGGTTATCCGCCAGCAGGCTACCCGCAGTCGGCCCGAGTTCCAACGTCTTGGTCCGGCGTCATTTGCTGTTGCCTCTTCCCTGACGTCAGTGCGCCAGGGGTATAAAAGATGCAACCAATGCCATTTTCTTCAGTTTTTTCTTGCCCCAGATGTCAGGTGCCCCCAGATAGGAAGGCTGGAAAAATAAAATGATGCCAAAAAGCATGACTGTACTAATATAAACATTTCCTTCATCTACAAGCAAATACACCACATAGGTTGTATAGAGTTGAGAAGTACAGAGAAGTCCCAGCTATGAAAAGGGGGGAGGTGGGTGGGTAACCTGGACTGCAACAGTGAATACACTCGCACATCTACATTTATGGTAGGTACACAACTGTACTATGTTCATCGTGTTTCACTGTTGCAGTTATTACACTTGGGTTGAATCCCAAAGTTGAGGTTGGGCGGCTGGGTCTAGATTGGATTTGAAGAGGCTACCAGGCCCTGCAGAACTGCAGTGGCAAAGCCTGCTCTGGATTTAGAGTACAGAGGCAAGTGGTAGTGCTTGGTGAATGTGTGCACTGAGCTCCAGGTTGCAGCTTCTAAAATGTCTTTGGTTGGTACTCCTCTGAGAAAGGCTGCTGAAGTGGCTGCTGCTCTGGTAGAATGTGGCCTAATGCCCTTAGGCACTGATTTGCCATGTTGTGCATAACAGAAGCGGATGCAGTGTCCTATCCATTTTGAAATTGTCTGCTTTGTGATAGGTTTTCCTTGTGATCCTGCAGCATAGGCTACAAACAGTTGCTCAGTTTTTCCTGAAAGCTTTTGTTTTGTCCAAGTAGAATCGTAGCTGTCTGTGTATATCCAAAGCGTGCAGAAGTCTCTCCCCTTTACTCTGGGGATTTGGGTAGAAAGTTGGTAAATGAATGGTTTGGTTCAGGGCCACATTGGAAACTACTTTAGGCATGAATGTTGGGTTTGTCCTGAGAGAAATCCTGTCCTGGTGAAAAATTATGAAAGGTTCCACAGCCATTAATGCCTCTAACTCTGATACTCTTCTTGCTGAAGTTATTGCTAAGAGCAGAGCAGTTTTCCATGATAAGAATTTTATATCAGCTGTGCTTGCTGGTTCAAAAGGAAGCAGTGTGAGTTTTTCTAAAACAAAATTGAGATCCCAAGTTGATACTGGTGCTCTCCTTGGGAGTCTTATGTTTTTTGCCCCTCTGAGGTACTGTCTTAGTAGAGGATGTGAAAAAATAGGAGGTTCCCTTTGCCTTTTGTTTCTTATTTCTTTGACTACTACTTGTTGAATATTCATTCACGTTTGGATATGTTTTTCAGGTGGCATGCAATGTCTTGAGACGACGACTGTGCCCCCAGGTGACAGCTTTATCTTAAAATGTCATCTGGAGTGTTTGTTTTATTTAGGTAAAGACCATGGTGTTTTAGGCTGTGAACACCATAAAACCTTTATTAAGCCACTTCTTAGAATAGTTAAGCATCTTAGGGCTTTAGCCATTCTTGTGACAAGACGAATAAACCCCCTATTACACACCCTATGACCTCAAATCTGGTACAAGCTTGGTTGCTTGTAGGAGGCTGCCAAGGAGCAGCTGAAATGAGCTGCTGCTGTTGGCTTGCCCTTTCCAGGGGAATGGAGGTGGCAGTGGCTGGCCACTAGGGACACTTGGTGGGAGCATTGGATGTTACCAGTTGGAGCTTGAGCCAGCCAAGCTTCACCATCATTGTGCTTAGCACCAAGAAAGCAGAGTAGAATCCAGCATGTGGAGGCATGTTTCCCCTCTGGGAACAGCATTAACCATCTCAGGTGAGCTGCCAAAGGGGGAGAGGGTGCCCCCCATGTGGAAAAGGAAGGCTGCCTTAGAGGGCCAGCAAGCTGCACCTTTCCCTACCACCCAATTCTTACCGTAAAATGGAAAGACTTACAGGATTCCCAAATGGAAATGGTATAGCTGTCGCCCAGCTTGGGAATGCGAAACTCCTGTGTCCCTGGAACAAAGGGCCAGTTGAGTTTTGGTGATGGAGCCATCAGGCAAGATAATGGGAGGTAAAAAATAAATAAATAAAACCTTTGTTAAACCACTCTAAAGAATGGTTAAGTATCTTACGACTTTCGCCTTCCTGTGATTTTTTTTTAGATCATAGGAAGGCATCTCTTCAGAAAGTGCTTCAGCTGCAGAAAGTAGAGATTGTTAAAAAACTTAGTGATGGAAGAAGTCTCTTGGTGCTTCAGAAGGCTGGTTGCCCCCTTCAGCCACTGTGCAGGGTTACATTTGTGTGTGTGTGTGTGTGTGTGTGTGTGTGTGTGTGTGTGTGTGTGTGTGTGTGTGTGTGTGTGTGTGTGTGTGTGTAGGTTTTTTTTATTTCAATTTAGTAAAAGTGCTACAGTTTATTGGACATGTTCACAATGCTTTCATCAGATTTGAGAAAATAGAAGATATGTCTGTGGAGGATCAAAAGGGACTTTAGGGCACTTTCATGGATGTGAAACGGCCATGTGGTGAGTAAGACCATCTACAATCAGTAGCCTGGCTTTGGAATACTGATTTAGATAGTGGTCTGGAAACTGTATGTCACAAATGGAAGTGGTCTCAGCTTTATTGAATTGTTTTGTGAAGCAACTTGAGATATCTGTTGACTCAGAGAAATTTTGAAAGAATAATACAACTAACTTACTAAATAATACAACTAACTAACAACTAACTAATTTTCACACTGAGCTTATCGAAGGAAGGACACTGAAGAAACTCGGAGCTATAATATATAACATTAAGTATCCTGTTAGCCATCAGGCATTTCAGTGAGAGAGAATTGTTTGAAGTCATTGGCTGACTGAGGTCACCTGGACTACAGCTTAGACTAAGCACCTCACTGGTTCTTTTGAGATTTCTTTCTTAAAAGCTGTCTCAGGTTTCAACTTTCTGTTATCTAAGAAGTTCAGTTGTGAGTGTTCTGCCATTTCACACTGAGCTTATCGAAGGAAGGACACTGAGGAAACTCAGAGCTATAATATATAACATTAAGTATCCTGTTTTTTTGTTTATTTTGTTCTTTATTTCTTTGTTATTTATAGCACTTTGTGTACTGTGTATTTTTCTAGCTAGTTTCACTGTGTGTGAGGTATTAACTGGAAATTGTCCACATTTTTATTAAGCATCTGTTGGGTTGTTTGTTTCTGGTAACTTGTTGCAGTTAAACTCTTTTTTCTAGAGGCTCCTTTAGCTGTTTAAAACTTTCATTTAAAGGCTCACTGCTGCTTTTCAGCTGTGAGAAACATTTCTGCAGTTTGTTTCCCACCCTCTCTCCCTGTTGGTATAGTGTTTTTATAGTTGGTGGCTTTGCAGTTGCCCGCCCCTAGTGTAAATTTGATCTGGGACCCTCCTCCCAGTCTAGTGTCATTACCTCATTCTACCCAGTACAGGGAGAACATTTGAGAAGGCCAATCAGCTTAGTTTCTGCTACTCCTTTCTCTCTTTCCTTTCTCTCTTTCCACTTAAATTTTTTTTATCTGCTTTTACTGTATTTGTGTTTCTTCCTACTTTATTTTGCTTTTGCGTCATCTTAAAAGTACTCAGTTGTATTTATTACTGCTTGGTGTAACTCATTCTAAGCCTTTTA
This sequence comes from Protopterus annectens, assembly GCF_019279795.1. Classification (NCBI taxonomy): domain Eukaryota; kingdom Metazoa; phylum Chordata; order Ceratodontiformes; family Protopteridae; genus Protopterus; species Protopterus annectens. The sequence continues at coordinate 1,355,881,604 of NC_056745.1, forward strand.
GTTTAAGCACTTGGGCTTCAGACCAGTTGTTTTACACTAAGAAGGTTTGTGGTCTGCACTGTAGTGGCAGAACAGGTAGCTTACATCCTTCTAAGTTGGGAACTGCTGATTGAGGGCTCAGTGTCTGTTATTCTAAAAGTGTATTAATTCTGGTTTAAGCACTTGGGCATCAGGCCAGTTATTTTACATTAAGAGGGTTCGTGGTCTACACTCTTGTGGGAGGAGAGGCTGGACTCTGCCCTTCTGATCTAGGAATTTCTGGTTAAAGGCTTATAGTGCCTGCATATTTGAACTGCTTCTTACTGAAATTGCTACACCTTGTTTGCTGTAGCATAGACTAGATCCAGGCCTGCTGAATCTAGCTTTGTTTGTATGCTTGTTGTTTGTTTGCTTGTTATTTCCCTGAAATGCTAATTCCACCTAAAACGCGGCCTTTCAGCGCTTCTGTGGATCCCTAGTGATATCTGCATTGCTTACTGTACTTATTTCCTTGTTTCACTTGAAAGAAAGTTACTGTTTGTCATTTTTGCATTTAAGTTACCTGTAACACATTGCATTTAAGTTACCTGGCACTTGCTCACTAAGTCAGCACTAAAAAATTAAAAGCACTACACCCTCACAAACTCCCCTTGAGTACCTTGTTCCCCATTGGCCCTTTTTTCCAATTATAAAGGAATTCCCAATACTATTCTAGCATGTCCAAGTGTCAGTTGTCAGTCTCCTCTCCGGTCCAGCTGGTGAATCTGGGAATCTTGAGGCAATGTTACAACTGCCTCATGTACACAGACAACCCTCTCCTCCTCCCAACAAATTCCAACACATGAGAGATGCAACCATATAGCCAAACTGGAGGCTAAGCTCTCTCAACTCTGTACTGGCGTAACCAGTCAGGAGGAGAAGGAAACCACACTCACTACAATTCCAGTCTCACATAGACCTACCATGACAGTAAACCAAACACATAAACACATAAACACACAAAAACATACTCAGAGGCTCTAAATAAAAATCTGCCTAAGCAGAAGAGACCTCCAAAGCAGACATCCAAGCAACCGCTACCCCAAAACAAAACACGTGCAACACATAGCTCACAAAGCCAGTGTGCCGAACAGTCACAGCCCTTAAGGCTAAACAACACACCTGATACACTTGTAATAGGTGACTCTATCGTCCGGCACACTGACGTCCCGCTCACCAGGCTGAACAAGGAGAAGGTCACGGTGAGCTGCCTGTCGGGCGCTAGGATCCGCCACATAACACAAGCACTCAGGTCACTCCAAGGCAAGTACAAATATGACTCAGTCATTGTCCATGCTGGTGTGAATGACCTGAGAGGTACCTCCCTGGACTACATGAAAAGAGACATAGAGGAGCTCTCTGAGCATGTAGCCCAGGCTGGTATGACCCTGACCTTGAGTAGCATCTTACCCTCACCAAGAATGATGCCACAATATGAAGACAAGATGATCAATTTCAACAATTGGCTTGAGTATTGGTGTCATTCAAAGGGGATCCAATGCCTGTCAGCCTGGGATGACATGCTCGACAAGCCACGATGCTTCGCTAGGGACGGCTTGCACCTGTCACCCCTGGGCTTTCGGATATTGGCAAAGGCTCTTGCTAACCCCATAGTGCCTTTTTTAGGCAAGGCTGAAAAGACAAACCCACCTCCATAGGTATCACAAGGGATAAGAAACTAAGAGTAATGCTGCTCAACGCCAGAAGTCTAAACTTCAAGATGCACGCACTCAAAACTCTCCTTAGCATGGAGAACATCAATATCTGTGCAGTAACAGAAACCTGGTTCAAGGCTCCCAAGAGCACCCCAGCACTACCAGGTTATACCTCATACCATGCTTTTTGGCCCCAAAACTTGAACCGAACCACAAAAGGAGGGGGAGTATCAATATTCGTCAAAGATACCCACACCTCCAGGTTGGTGGCACAGCACGAAGCATCAGAGACTATCCTTGTGCAACTAACAGTGGGTAAAACTGCCTTCCAGTTTATAGCCTGCTACAGACCACCCTCCCAAACCCAGGAACCCCACTCGGCCTTCCTGAGAACACTGGGAAATATGAAGGTCTCTCCAAACACCATTATATTGGGCGACTTCAACTACCCAAACATAGACTGGGAGCATTACTCTAGCTCCAACACCCTAGCCCAAAGGTTCCTAGAATTTATAAACTCAAATGCTATGGAACAACTTGTTACCACTCCCACAAGAGGGGAACACATACTGGACCTGATCATCACCAACATGGGGACTCTATGCTCCAGACCAGAAGTGTATCCCTCACTGGTAAGATCAGACCATAAACTAATCTCACTGGATATTCACATCCCAACCCCACCCCCTGCCCAGAAACCACAGTGAAAAACTTCTCTAAAGCAAATTTCACACTCCTCAAAACTGAGGTGGAATCCTTCAAAGCCCCCGGGCCTGTGGAAAATACGGCCCAGACCGCAGAATCCTTTATAAACGCATTCTATGAACACCTTCAGGAATGCATGGATCATGCAATCCCAAATAAAACCAAGACCCAATCCTCCAAAGGCAGACGTCCAGTCTGGTGGACCCTAGCCATAAACAAACTATGCAATAGAAGGAGGAAGCTACTTACATGATAGAGCAAAATCCGAAAAAGGGAAGGCATCTCTGATCAGTATTAGCAAAAAACTACGGGCACTCATAAAATCGTCTAAGGCCAGCTTCGAGAGAAAAATTGCACAGGACACGAAGGATAATCACAAGGCTTTCTTTAGTTATGTTAGGAACCTGGGTGGGAATTCCCAGATATGCTCAGAATTAGTCAAAATGACAAAAAATACACCAAACCCACAGACATTGCCAACATCCTAGCTGACAGGTTCAGCGCAAACTTCTCCCCCCCTCCCCACCAAAAGGGCGAATATCTATCCCAGCAGAGTGCTGCCCCTCTGACATCTCAGATGCTCAGGTAAGAGCCGCCCTCTCCAAAGCAAGAAACACAGCATCAATGGGACCAGACGGTGTCCCGGGCTGCGTCCTACATGAACTCCAAGAAGAGCTAAACCCAAACATAAAACTACTGTTCAATCTCAGCCTTACTACAGGATATGTGCCCAAAGAGTGGCGTACAGCAACAGTGGTCCCCTCTCCACAAAGGTGGTGCCTCAACGGATCCTGGAAACTATCGCCCCATACGCCTGACTAGCTTGGTCTGCAAAGCTATGGAAAGGATCATCATGGACCTCATAAATAAAGATATTGGAGACCTACAGACACTGGATCCTACCCAGTTCGGCTTTAAGGGCAGATCCTGCCTCTTAAACCTGGTCGATTTCTTTGAAACAGTCACCAAGGCCATTGACGAGAGGAAGGTGGTCCACACAGCCTACCTGGACCTCGCAAAAGCCTTCGATACAATACCCCACTCGGGCATTATAGATAAGCTCACCAGCTTAAATATAAACCCCTATGTCACTAGATGGGTTGCAAACTGGCTCAAGGACAGAACCCACATTGTTAGAATTGCTGGAGCCATGTCAGACTCCAAACCAGTTACAAGTGGCGTCCCACAAGGCTCAGTCCTGGGACCTCTCTTGTTCGGTATATATTTCTCGGAGGTACAGGCAGACACAGAAGGACTGTTGCTGACCAAGTTCGCAGATGACTGCAAACTGGGTGCCATAATCGACTCTCCAGCCGACACAAGCATCCTCCAAAAGGGCCTCATAGAAACAGACAACTGGTGCCAGAGCCATGGCCTCAAGCTAAGCCAAAAGTGTATAGTCATCCCCTTTGGCAAAAACAAAGTGCCCACAAATTACCACATAGGCGGTAATCCATTAAGTACAGAAGAAGCAATTAGGGACCTGGGGACCCAAGTTGATAGCAATCTCTCATTTGACAACCACGTGGCAAAAGTGGTTAGAAAAACATTTTATATAGCCCACTTAATCATGAAGGGATTCACATCTATATCAGGGGAGGTCATCGTGCCTCTTTACTCATCCCTCATCAGGCCCACAATTGAGTACAATGCCCCTTTTGGGATGTACCTTACCAGACACCTGCAGCAACTGGAAAGACCCCAAAAGTACCTCACCAAGAGGATCAAAGGGCTCAAACAGATGCCAAATGCTGCCCTGTTAAAGAAACTCCAGCTCTACTCAGTGGCATACCGCCTGCTCAGAGGCGATCTGTGCCTGACGTATAAAGCCATGTTCAACCCGGAATTAATGGACATGCTGCACCTCAGAAAATCCAAATCCCATCGAGCTACTGGCTCGAGACTTGAACCTCGGCACTGAAATAAATAGGACATGCTGGAGGGACAGATTCATAACCCAGAGGCTCCCTTCACTCTGGAATAAAATCCCAGTCCAGGTTAGGCAGAGTCCCTCATTGACTCTCTTCAAGAGGAATCTTGATGAGTGGATGGGAGATCGTAGGTTTACCCCGGGTATCACTTCTGTGTCACTGTTAGGCAGAGGCACAGTATACTAACCTCGAAAAAGGACATAGCAAAATTAATTTAAAATGGGTGGCGAAAGCCAAACACACTCTGGCTAGGGCAGATAGCCTAGTATGAACCTATGAACTTTTGTTACTGCAACAGAGGTGATGGTTGTAAGGAGTAGTCTGTGAAGATGGAGCCAAATCATATACTTTGAGCAGACATTTGTGACTGGAAGCTAAAGCATGGAGGTGTACGTTTGCTGCTCATTGGTAATTTGAAAAGTGAAGAAGATTTTGGCTGTTTGGAATCTGTGAAAATTAAGATAGTCATTTGGACATATTTTTAAAGAGGTCAGTAGGCATTGATAAGGCATATAGATTGCAGCGTGTGATCAAATGGGTCTATGTTATATACTCGAACATTTAAAAGTTTGAATCACTAAAGAACAAACTTTAGTGATCGAACTTTTAAAATTTCGAATATATATAAAAATTAAAAAGAAAAGAAAAAAAAGAAAAACTAAAGGATTTAAGCAGGGAGGCAAGCCCCCTGTACCCCCCACTATTTAAATATACCAATTCCAAGATCGCACTACAGTGTAGAAAATGGGAAATTCTCCGTTTCCGCACTGTAGCATACTGAAGTGTGATATCGGAGTTGGTATATTTAAGTAGTGGGGGGTGTGGTGGCCACAGGGCAGCTTGACCCCCTGCTTAAACCCTTTACGTTTTCTTTTCTTTTTTTTTTTAATATTGTTTTTATAGATATTCGAACTTTTAAAAGTTTGATCACTAAAGTTTGTTCTTTAGTGATTCAAACTTTTAAACTTTCAAATGTCTAATATAGACCTGATCAAACAGTAGTGTTTTGGGTTCATTTTGTCATCTGGTATGTAAAAAGGCAGCTGTTCTTCAGCTTACACTGTGGGTGATAGGTTCATAGGTTCATACTAGGCTATCTGCCCTAGGGCATTTATAAGCCTAGCCAGAGTGTGTTTGGCTTTCGCCACCCATTTTAAATGAATTTTGCTATGCCCTTTTTCGAGGTTAGTATACTGTGCCTCTGTCTAACAGTGACACAGAAGTGATACCTGGGGTAAACCTACGATCTCCCATCCACTCATCAAGATTCCTTTTGAAGAGAGTCACTGAGGGACTCTGCCTAACCTGGACTGGGATTTTATTCCAGAGTGAAGGGAGCCTCTGGGTTATGAATCTGTCCCTCGAGCATGTCCTATTTATTTCAGTGTGAGGTTCAAGTCTCTCGAGCGCATAGCTCGATGGGATTTGGATTTTCTGAGGTGCAGCATGCCCATTAATTCCGGGTTGGACATGGCTTTATACGTCAGGCACAGATCGCCTCTGAGCAGGCGGTATGCCACTGAGTAGAGCTGGAGTTTCTTTAACCGGGTAGCATATGGCATCTGTTTGAGCCCTTTGATCCTCTTGGTGAGGTACTTTTGGGGTCTTTCCAGTTGCTGCAGGTGTCTGGTAAGGTACATCCCAAAAGGGGCATTGTACTCAGTTATGGGCCTGATCAGGGATGAGTAAAGAGGCACGATGACCTCCCCTGATCTAGATGTGAATCCCTTCATGATTAGGTGGGCTATATAAAATTTTTTTCTAACCACTTTGGCCACGTGGTTGTCAAATGCGAGATTGCTATCAACTTGGGTCCCCAGGTCCCTAATTACTACTACCGTACTTAATGGATTACCACCTATGTGGTAATTTGTGGGCACTTTGTTTTTGCCAAAGGGGATGACTATACACTTTTTGGCGTTTAGCTTGAGGCCATGGCTCTGTCACCAGTTGTCTGTTTCTATGAGGCCCTTTTGTAGGATGCTTTTGTCGGCTGGAGAGTCTATTATGGCGCCCAGTTTGCAGTCATCTGCGAACTTGGTCAGCCACAGTCCTTCCGTGTTAGCCTGTACCTCCGAGAAATATATACCGAACAAGAGAGGTCCCAGGACTGAGCCTTGTGGGACACCACTTGTAACTGGTTTGGTGTCTGACATGGCTGCAGCAATTCTAACAATGTGGGTTCTGTCCTTGAGCCAGTTTGCAACCCATCTAGTGACATAGGGGTTTATGTTTAAGCTGGTGAGCTTATCTATAATGCCCGAGTGGGGTATTGTATCGAAGGCTTTTGCAAGGTCCAGGTAGGCTGTGTGGACCACCTTCCCCTCGTCAATGGCCTTGGTGACTGTTTCAAAAGAAATCGACCAGGTTTAAGAGGCAGGATCTGCCCTTAACAAAGCTGAACTGGGTAGGATCCAGTGTCTGTAGGTCCCCAATATCTTTATTTATGAGGTCCATGATGATCCTTTCCATAGCTTTGCAGACCAAGCTAGTCAAGCTTATGGGGCGATAGTTTCCAGGATCCGTTGATGCACCACCTTTGTGGAGAGGGACCACTGTTGCTGTACGCCACTCTTTGGGTACATATCCTGTAGTAAGGCTGAGATTGAACAGTAGTTTTATGTTTGGGTTTAGTTCTTCTTGGAGTTCATGTAGGGCGCAGCCCGGGACACCGTCTGGTCCCATTGATGCTGTGTTTTTGCTTTGGAGAGGGCTCTTACCCGAGCATCTGAGATGTCAGGGGGGCAGCACTCTGCTGGGATAGATATTTGCCCTTTTGGTGGGGAAGGGGGGGAGAAGTTTGCGCTGAACCTGTCAGCTAGGATGTTGGCAATGTCTGTGGGTTCTGTGTATTTTTTGTCATTTTGGACTAATTCTGAGCATATCTGGGAATTCCCACCCAGGTTCCTATCATAACTAAAGAAAGCCTTGTGATTATCCTTAGTGTCCTGTGCAATTTTTCTCTCGAAGCTGGCCTGAGACGATTTTATGAGTGCCCATAGTTTTTTGCTAATACTGATCAGAGATGCCTTCCCTTTTTGGGATTTTGCTCTATCATGTAGTAGCTTCCTCCTTCTATTGTATAGTTTGTTTATGGCTGGGATCCACCAGACAGGACGCCTAACTTTGGAGGATTGGGTCTTGGTTTTATTTGGGATTGCATGATCCATGCATTCCTGAAGGTGTTCATAGAATGCGTTTATAATGGATTCTGCGGTCTGGGCCGTATTTTCTACAGGCCCAGGGGCTTTGAAGGATTCCACCTCGGTTTTGAGGAGAGTGAAATTTGCTTTAGAGAAGTTTTTCACTGTGGTTTTCTGGGCAGGGGCTGGGGTCGGGATGTGAATATCTAGTGAGATCAGTTTATGGTCTGATCTTGCCTGTGAGGGATACACTTCTGGTCTGGAGCATAGAGTCCCCATGTTGGTGATGATCAGGTCCAGTATGTTTTCCCCTCTTGTGGGAGTGGCAACAAGTTGTTCCATAGCATTTGAGTTTATAAATTCTAGGCTAGGGTGCTGGAGCTAGAGTAATGCTCCCAGTGTATGTTAGGGTAGTTGAAGTCGCCCAATATAATGGTGTTTGGAGAGACCTTCATATTTTCCAGTGTTCTCAGGAAGGCCGAGTGGGGTTCCTGGGTTTGGGAGGGTGGTCTGTAGCAGGCTATAAACTGGAAGGCAGTTTTACCCTCTGTTAGTTGCATATGGTTAGTCTCTGATGCTTCGTGCTGTGCCACCAACCTGGAGGTGTGGGTATCTTTGACGAATATTGATACTCCCCCTCCTTTTGTGGTTCGGTTCAAGTTTTGGGGCCGAAAAACATAGTATGAGGTATAACCTTTTAGTGCTGGGGTGCTCTCGGGAGCCTTGAACCAGGTTTCTGTTACTGCACAGATATCGATGTTCTCCATGCTAAGGAGAGTTTCGAGTGCGTGCATCTTGAGGTTTAGACTTCTGGCGTTGAGTAGCATTACTCTTAGTTTCTTATCCCTTGTGATACCTATGGAAGTGGGTTTGTCTTTTGAGCCTTGCCTAAAAAAGGCACTATGGGGGTGGCAAGAGCCTTTGCCAATATCCGAAAGCCCAGGGGTGACAGGTGCAAGCCGTCCCTAGCGAAGCATCGTGGCTCATCGAGCATGTCATCCCAGGCAGACAGGCATTGGATCCGCTTTGAATGACACCAATACTTAAGCCAATTGTTGAAATTGATCATCTTGTCTTCATATTGTGGCATCATTCTTGGTGAGGGTAAGATGCTACTCAAGGTCAGGGTCATACCGGCCTGGGCTACATGCTCAGAGAACTCCTCTATGTCTCTTTTCATGTAGTCCAGGGAGGTACGTCTCGGGTCATTCACACCAGCATGGACAATGACTGAGCCATATTTGTACTTGCCTTGGAGTGGCCTGAGTGCTTGTGTTATGTGGCGGATCCTAGCGCCCGACAGGCAGCTCATCGTGACCTTCTCCTTGTTCAGCCTGGTGAGTGGGACGTCAGTGTGCCTGACGATAGAGTCACCTATTACAAGTGTATCAGGTGTGTTGTTTAGCCTTAAGGGCTGTGACTGTTTGGCACACTGGCTTTGTGAGCTATGTGTTGCACGTGTTTTGTTTTGGGGTAGCGGTTGCTTGGGTGTCTGCTTTGGAGGTCTCTGCTGCTTAGGCAGATTTATATTTAGAGCCTCCGAGTATGCTTTTGTGTGTTTGTGTTTGGTTTGCTGTCGTGGTAGGTCTATGTGAGACTGGAATTGTAGTGAGTGTGGTTTCCTTCTCCTCCTGACTGGTTACGCCAGTACTGAGTTGAGAGAGCTTAGCCTCCAGTTTGGCTATATGGTTGCATCTCTCACATGTGTTGGAATTTGTTGGGAGGAGGAGAGGGTTGTCTGTGTACATGAGGCAGTTGTAACATTGCCTCAAGATTCCCAGATTCACCAGCTGGACCGGAGAGGTGATTGACTACTGACCTTTGGGCATGCTAGAATAGTATTGGGAATTCCTTTATAATTGAAAAAAAGGGCCAATGGGGAACAAAGTACTCAAGGGGAGTTTGTGAGGGTGTAGTGCTTTTAATTTTTTAGTGCTGACTTATATAATTGCTTTATTGATCAAGTGCCAGGCTTTAGAGTGGGAATGGGGTGTTTATTATGAGAACTAGATCAGTTCTAAGGGAAAAAGTGAAGAGCAGACTTTGTGGAGCCGAGAATGGTTTAAACCCAATTAAGCGGCGCTACCCGATGCTGCGCTATGCGCAAAATCGCTCAAAGCAGCGCTAAAGCGGGTTTTATACAGGGGGACTTGAAAGAGCTAGAAATTGGCCCAAAATGGCCAATAGACTACCAGATTCTTGTGCTGAGAACACTCCTCCAGGGATAGATAGGCTGCTCGAAGCTCCCCACTGCCACTGGTGAACAAAGAAGCCTCCCTTTATCCAAGAAAGGAAATGGGCAACACATGAACTTTCTAAAAGTCCAGAATACAGCAAAGCCTGTATTTGGACTACTCTAGGTCAGGAAAGACGGGAAACGAGGATTTTTTTTTTTTTTTTTTTTTTTTTTTTGCAATCAAACAGCAGGAAAATGCAATAAATATGTAACACAGGCTAGCGCACTTGAGTGTGTAGCCTCAACAGGTAAAAGCAACAAACAGGACAAACTTTAAAAGTGCAGGTGCAAAAACAACTTTAAACAGTTTAAAATAGTTCAATAAGCAGAAATACTTGCAGTTTAGCTAGATCGGACAGTCGCCCAGGTAGTAGCAGGAAAACAAACACTTTTATCAGGTTAGCAGTCGCTCTTTTAGCCTCTCTGCTGCTAGCACCACTCTGCAGGACCACAAGGAGCTTGGCTGAGTAGTAACAAGCACAAAAACCGTGCCAAAGTGGGTTTTATACAGGGGGACTTGAAAGAGCTGAAAATTGGCCCAAAACGGCCAATAGACTACCAGATTCTTGTGCTGGGAACACTCCTCCAGGGATAGATAGGCTGCTCCAAGCTCCCCACTGCCACTGGTGAACAAAGAAGCCTCCCTTTATCCAAGAAAGGAAATGGGCAACACAGGAACTTTCCAAAAGTCCAGAATACAGCAAAGCCTGTATTTGGACTACTCTAGGTCAGGAAAGATGGGAAACGAGGATAATTTTTTTTTCTTTTTTGCAACAAACAGCAGAAAAATGCAATAAATATGTAACACAGGCTAGCGCACTTGAGTGTGTAGCCTCAAAAGGTAAATGCAACAAACAGGACAAACTTTAAATTACAAGCGCGCTAAAGCTGGCTTTAAAGCAGGGGGTTAGAAAGAGATAGGAAATGGCCCAAAACGGCCAATAAGCTACAGGTCACTGGGCTGGAACCACTCCTCAAGGGACTGATAGGCTGCTCAGAGCTCCCCACTCTCACTGGTGAACAAAGAAGCTTCCTCCTATCCAAATAAGGATATGGGCAACACAGGAACTATGAGACAGCCCAGAGATCAGCAATACCTGAAGACTGGACTATTCTAGTTCAGTAAAGGCGGGAAACAAGGATTTTTTTTTTTTTTTTTTTTTTTGTTACAAAGTAGCAGAAATTAGGTACAGAAACACAGTAAATGCTTTAATTCGGCTTGCACACTTGAGTGTGTAGCCTACCAGTTAAACTAAGCAAAAACAAACTTTAAAAGTGCAAAAACCTCAGAAATACAGGCAGGAATGCAATAAAACAACTTTGCAGAGCTTATTTAGTTAAAGAAACAGAGAAATATATATATACAGAAAAGGAACTTGGAATTTGATTCCACATAGACACCCTTTTTCTGAGGACGTGCTGAGGGTCTTGAAGGAGGCCAGGAAGCCCACTACTAGGAAATCCTACTTATCCAAATGGAAGATGTTTTCTGTTGTCTTTCTTGTAACCTGGACCCACTTACTGTGGATGGTCCTTTGGTTCTCTGTTATTTGTGACAGTTGCTCAATGCTGGTTTGGCCTATTCTTCTGTTAACGCACTTACCAGTTATCTCTGTTTGTGTGCCTTCATCTCCTCCTTTAGCTTCTAGTTTTGAGGCTAAACAGTTCCTTAAAGGCTTCCTTCAAATTAGACCACACAGGAAGCCTGTTCCTCCTCTCTGAGATCTTAATTTTGTTTTGGAGAAGTTGACTCAGGCTCCCTTTAAGCCTGCTGCTTCAGCTTCCTTGCAGCATTGTTCTTGGAAGACTTCTTTTGTTGGCCCTTACTTCTGCCACACTGTTGTCTAAGCTTCAAGCCCTTATGGCTTGTCCTCCTTTTTGGTATTTTATAAGGCTAGGGTGTCTTTGCGTAGTAATCCTTCTTTTGTACCCAAGGTGGTTAATGAGTTGTCAATCTATTTATTTGCCTACTTTTTTCCCTTCTCCGCAATCTGCCAGTGAGAGGGTGCTGCATACTTTGGATATACATAGACAACTCAGATTTTATTTGGCTGAGACTAAGTCTAATAGAAAATGTGATCAGTTGTTTGTTTCTTTTCATCCTAGATTTCTAGGTTTAGCTGTATCCAAGCAAAACCCGCGGTGGTGGTGCTGCAGTAGCTTTGTCGCCTCACAGTAAGACGCTGTCCAGTTCGATTCTCAGCTAGTGCGTCTTCTGCGTGGAGACATGCGTGAATGGGCGTACCTTTGTTGAAGGTTGTGCGTCAGGACTGGTAACTCGGCATGTAAAAAACAACTACCAATCATTAGCGGACCGGAGTTCTGCTGTGGCGACCCCTAACCAGGAAAAGCCAAAAGACACAAACAAGCTGTATCCAAGCTAACTGTTTCTTCTTGGATCTCAAAGGCTATTTCTTTTTGTTATACCTTTCATGGTAAGAGCCTTCCTTCTGTAAAGGTTCATTCTACTAGAGCTATAGCTGCTTCTGGTGCTTTTTCGAGGGGTTAGATACTAATACTGTTCTTGAAGCAGCTACCTGGACTTCTGTGCATACTTTTATCAAGCACTACAAGTTGAATGCAATCACCAGAGCTAGAGCTGGTTTTGCTAAAGTCACTCTTCATGGCTTCCTAGAAGGCTGTACTGATCTTTCTACCTGCCATATTTCTTCTTGAGCTTTGGCACTCTCCCAAGTGTAAGGAATATGGTTTACTATCAAAATGCCGAAAAACAAGTGAATTTCCTATCAAAATTCTGAATATAATATAGAAAGTTTGAAAGAACTTGTGTGCAGAATGTTGAGTGCTATTCCCGAAAATTACTTTTCGACATTAATGTCGAACATCACAGATATAACAGGAAACTTCCACCGTATGTTTATCCCATGTGCATCTGTTTTATTTCTTTTTCATTTATGTATTTCCCAAACACCTCGTAATGTACGTAGACAGCATATAAGAACCATCCAATGTCCACCTATGTGTATCTGCTTTATTTCTTTTTCATGTATGTGTATCCCAAACACCTCATAATATACATAAACAGCATATAAGAACCATCCAATGTTCTGCTGTGTATGCACCACGGAAGAATATCTTTAAACAAAGTGAACATAACATAATTATCGTAATATACCGATACATCCAGGTAATGACATTTAGGCAGTTGTTTGCAATCCAGAAAACAGTTGTCCACTATGAGGAAGTTATACATGTAGTAATGAACTCTGCATCAACTCAGAATGAGTAGTGCTGTGCCACAAGTTGGACACACCCTCTCACACTGAACTGATCCCTTTTAAACAACAAACGCAAAAATGTAGCCTCTCTGTCTAACCGACACTTTCGGAGATGCAGGCAAGCAGCTTAGCACCCTATGTTTTAGCAGCATGATTTTGTTCCAGTTGGATTGCATGCAAAATATCTGTTAAATATAAATGTTTCTATCCAAGCAAACTGCACAACCACCTGTGCCAGATTTCCACACTATTTTGACTTCTAGGGTATTCTAACATACATGTTTCATACTAGTTCCAGAAATTCAGTTCAAACAAAAGGATTTTTTCAGACTTGGCATTACGAATGCTGTAAGGCCAAGGTCCCCCTGTAAGATAATTATGCTTAAAAAACTCACACAATGGTTTCCCTATTGCTGGCATGTCTTGTTCAATTTGACAAAGTAGGCAAAACATCATTCGGGTGTAGAAATGCCAGAGCTGCAATTTGCTTACATAACATTGCAAAATGAACATCCGTACCAAATTGACTGACAAGGTGAAATTTTTGTATTGCCGCCAAATAATTTGGCATAGATGAAACTTCGCTTTGCACATAGGAAAATGTTTACTTGTACTGTTGACTGCTCCCTTTTCAAAGTCACACAACACCATTTTAGGTTGCAATGTTTACGAAAACTATGTACAGAGATGTATGATAGAGGTCCAAAAATAGTTGTAATTACATTCTGTTTTAGAATTCAGTATACCATACACTACAGGTATGAATTTACCATCTGTCCCACCTTGTAAACAGCAGTGCACTATGTAAACTTGTTTACATTCATTGGTACTTATCGGGAATGTGCCATCAACAATTATAAAATCAGATCCACTCATTTCCAAGTTGGATTGCATGGTCAGTATTACAGCATGTGGAGAACTTGTGCTAGAGCTACTATGATGTATAATGAAAGTTCCGTTTTTAATAGGTAACATTTCTGGGCATATGTCAGTTACAGTATGTACGCGCCTCAAGTGCATTTTTACCTTTACGTCTTACTCATTGAACTGTTTGTTTTAAAGCATCTGTGTTAGGCAAACTATTAACTACTTCTGTTGACATACCCGCTAAAACCTCGGATAAGATTTTGCATGGATCTTCCAAAGTGCTTTCAGCCCTCCTTTTAATAGCGGTGCAAACCTTCACACTTTAAACCATCAGGACCATGAAAATGCTCATTAATCTTACTAACTTTTCACCAGCTGTTAAAGTTTCACTAATGCACCACCCTTTACATTTATCTTACATCTTTCTTATACAACACCAGTAATTACATACAGTTTATTCTTCTCAAGGTAGTACTAATATCCATCAACCAACAGCATTTTCTTGTCTTTTTGCATTAGGATTGTTTGATAGCAATTATCAAATGTACCAGGCAAGTACTCACTGGTCTCGGCGCGACTCATTTTGTATGCCAAAACCTAAGACTAATGCACAAATGCACAGGTTCATAGGTAGGTACTAGGCCATTGGCCCTAGGGCCTATATAAGCCTACCCAAAAAGGTACCCTGGCTTTCACCACCCAAGAAAATTATTTTTTTGTGCCCCTGTCGAGCAGAGCTGTAGAGGTGAACCCCGGGGTGAATTTCCTATTTCCCATCCAATCATCAGGGTTTTTCTTGAAGATTGCTAATGAAGAGCTTTGTTTGATATAGATAGGAGTATGGGAAGTCTCTGGGACAGGAATCTGTCCCTCCAGCATGTTCTGTTTATTGTGGTGACAAGGTTTAGGTCCCTAGAGAATGTAGCTCGGAGGGATTGGGATTTCTTTAAGTGGAGCATGTCCAACAGCTCTGGGTTTGACATAGCTTTGTATGTTAGGCAGAGATCCTCTGAGTAGGCAGTATGCAATGGAGTAAAGCTGGAGTTTTTTGAGACTGTCTGCGTAGGGCATCTGTTTGAGGCTGGTAATCCTCTTTGTGAGGTATTTCTGCGGCCTTTCCAGTTATTGTAGATGTCTTGTGAGGTACATACCAAAGGGGTGCTGTGTACTCTAATGGGTCTAATGAGTGACGAGTAGAGGAGAACAATTACCTCTTTTTTCCTGGATGAGAAAACTTTTGTGATGAGGTGTGCCACGTAGAAGGATTTCCTGACTACTGTGGCGATGTGATTATCAAAGGAGAGACTACTGTCCACCTGTGTCCCAAGGTTTCTTATCGCACTTTCGGTGTTAAGTAGACTATCACCTATGTGGTAGCTCATGGGTACAGAGTTTTTACCAAAGGGGATGACAATACACTTTTTTGCATTGAGCTTGAGGCCATGGCTTTGACACCAGGCATCTGTTTCAGTGAGGCCCTTTTGTAGGATGTCCATATCACTAAGAGTTTTGATTATGGCTCCTAGTTTGCAGTAATCTGCAATCTTCTTTAGCCAAAGACCTTCTATGTTAGCCTGTACTTCAGAAAAGTAGATAAGGAGAGGACCCAGGACTGAACCCTGTGGTACTCCACTTGTCACTGGTCTGACGTCTGATTTGGAGTCTGCTACTTTCGCAGTGTGGTTCTGTCAGCGAGCCAGTTGGTAACCCATCTTGTGACATAGTGAGTTTATCTATAATTCCAGAGTGGGGGATGGTGTTAAAAACCTTGGCGAGATCTAGATAGGCTGTGTGAACCACCTTATCCTCGTCTACGGCTTTGGTGACTGCTTCAAAGAAGTCTGTCAAGTTTAGGAGACATGATCTGCCTTTTACAAACCCGAACTGGGTGGGGTCCAGAGTTTGGAGATTGCCAGTGTCTATGTTTATAAGTTCCATGATGATACTTTCCATGGCCTTACAGACCAGGCTCATTAGGCTAATGGGGTGGTAGTTCCTGGGGTTCGTGGTGGCTCCCCCTTTGTGGAGTGGGTTAACCGTCGCTGTGCATCATTCAGTAGGCACAAAGCCTGAGGTTGAGGGTATGATTGAACATGGTGCTTAGGTGGGGTGCCAGCTCATTCTGTAGTTCATGTAGAATGCAGCCTGGGATGTTGCCAGGTCCCGTGGATGCTGTGTTCTTGGCTTTGGAGAGTGTGGTTTTTACCTGTGCAGCCGTGATTACAGGAACTTTGCATTCTTCCGGTATAGAGATGGGCCCTTTAGGGGGTGAGAAGGGGGTAAAGTTAGCACTGAACCTATCTGCCAGGATGTTGGCAATATCAGTTGGTTCTGTATATTTAGTGTCATTGTGCTGTAACTCGGAGCAGATCTGAGTGTTGCCATTGAGATTCTTGACATAGCTATAGAATGCTTTGTGGTTGTCTTTAGAATCAGTGGCGATTTTGTTTTCGTAACTAGCTTTGGAGGATTTTATGAGGGATCTCAGCTTTTTACTGAAGCTAACCAGGGAGTTCCTCCAATCATGGGATTTTACTCTTTTTTGCAGCATTGCATTCCCACATTAGGAGAGGTGATTTTAATAATGTTATTGAGATGTGCGAGTTAAAATGGATTGTTTCTTTGCGAGCATTTGAATATCCAGGACTTAGTGGTGTACCTCTTAAACCAGCCTTACTGAGTAGGCGGTGATATGGGTTACATCAGTCTGGTCTTTTTAATTTGTTTTAGCTGATTGGTTGTGTTACCTTTGAAATATCTCTGTGTTTTAATATGTTTTTGTATTTTGGTCTGATGAAGCACTAACCCCGCGAAAGCACTAACCTTCCTCATTAAACCAGTTCTTTATTTATTTTTTGGTGTTCAAGAGAAGTTTATCTTGCTTGGACTGCTTGGTCCGTGTTGTTTGACTCTCATTTATTTTTCTTAGTTTTTCTTAGTTTGGCTGTTCTGTTTGTGAGTCTCCTTTAGCAGTGTGGTCAGCTTATTTTTCTCTATTTATTCAGTTGTTGTTAGGCTACCCACTGCATATGGCTGAATCTCTTGAAGCGAATGCTAGAGGGATTTAATCATCTGCTGTTGTTGTGACTAGTCAAATGAACAATATGCTTGAAGTTTCTAATCGTTTCCATAGGCTTGTCAGCAGTCAACCTAATCCCCTATTGAGGCTTGTATTATCGGCACAGGGAACTGTGGAAACCATTGACTCTGATGGTATGTGTGCTTTTCTTGAGACTTTTAAAGAACTGGAGAACTTAATGTAAAAACTAAAAAGGCTTGAATGGCAAAGATTTCATTTTGAGGCATGCCTTGAGTACATGGGAGTACCTAGGGGGCTGCGGATCTTAAAAATGCCCACTCAAGCATCTAGTGAGCTTGATTTATTAAAATGCTGGCAGCAACTGAATCTTTACCTAAGTTTAATTATCTAAGGCTGTTCATAGAGTATTACACGCCTGTCGAGATGTCTCTCCATGTGGAGATAGAATGTCTTTTGGATGTACTGAAAACTAGTTTTTCAACTGATGAGTACACCCTTAAATTGGACAATCTTTTTGCAGAGATCTCAGCTTATGAGTGCAGGCTGAGACAACAAAAGCAGAAAAAACTACTTGGAGACCATATGGACTTCACTAGGGGGCATATCTTTGTATGGCCGAAGAGCAAGTTTCATCACTCCAGGGATAAGCCCCAGTCCTAGAGTGCACATGATGACACTGCCTCTACTTCCCATGTGATAGACAATATAACCAGAAAAAGCCCTAGCATTCTGTCTACTCCGGCAGTTTCCGCGACTGTTTCATCAAATCTGAACAGAAAGGAATACACGGAAGTACTGAATGTGTCGGTGCTTGCCACGCCCGCACCTGCTGATATCAGAGCTGCTTCTACTGAGCTTCCGAACCAGTTGGAAGCTACACTTTCGAATGCGGCAGCTTCTAGTGTGAATAGTGCTACTAAAGAAGATCGCCTTACACTATGGGCTTGTAGCAAGGTTAGAGAACCTTTCAGCTTTAAGGGATGTGATTTTTCTTCAAACCCTTTTATGGCCCTTCCTCTACTCACCAAATTGTATACGCTGAACAAGAGAGGGCGATCATTGTCGAGGGACAGGAGGAAAAGGAAGGCCTCCAGAGACAAGCGTTCAACGAGAAAAAGTACCTATATACCTCGTCCGAACAAGGATTAGTATACAATTTATCTAATTTTTCACTCACTTCCACACAGTTAGCGGTCCTTAACAGAGGCCTGAGCTTCTTTCCTAACAGTAAGTCTAACATTACTGATGTTATTGTTGACATTAGACTGTTTGTTTGCAAAATGATGCTTGAAATGCTATTTGGAACACGGAATACATCTGTTTCTGGTAATATTTTATGTAAACCAAGTACCTGCTGTCCACCCCTCAATGCAACTGTGGGATCCTTTTTGAATATATGTGAAAGGGACATTTTTGAATCATCTGGTAGTGTTAAGCAGTGTTTCTGTAATTTTAAGTCCTGAGGAAACTATTGCTTTACAACAATTGCAGGCTGAAGAGTCTATTAGTATCAGACCGGCTGACAAGGGAGGTGCCGTTGTGGTACTCAATAAAACTGATTATTTGGCTGGTATCTCAGCTATGCTGTGGATGACTGTTTTACTTTACAGCAAGATTAGTGGAAGAGAGGTAGACAAATGTGTTAACAATGTTAAATCTCTATGGCCTTCTCATGTGTGGTTTAATTGACCAGGACATTTATGATTTTTTGACTGTTGAATATCCTTCTGTTCCTGTTGTTCACGGATTGCCTAAGATTCATAAGGACAACATTAATCCCCCACTGCATCCCATTGTTTCGAGATGTGGTTGGGGAACTGAGCCTTTATCCAGATTTATTGAAATGCAGCTTAAAGCAGTACTTATTGAATCTCCTGCAATTCTGAAGGATACTGAACATTTTCTATCTGGTTTATTTAGTTCTCTTGTTGGTGTTTCCTTTTCGCTGGCTGATATTTTTCTTGTAACTTTGGATGTTAAACCACTTTTCACCGTTATCCCCAAATCAAGCAAGAGTTGATGCTGTGAGACTTTTTCTATCCCACCATGGTCAATTCATGCATGTCATGGTGACTGTTGTTTGTACTTTATTAGATTTAATTCTGAATAACAATGTGTTTTTGTTTGAGAACCAACATTACCTCCAACTACTAGGCATGGCTATGGGTACCCCTTGTGCCAACAGCTATGCTAATCTGGTTATGGCACAGTGGAAGGCGGACTACGTACATAGCAGTAATATGTTTGGTCATCATGTAAAATATTATGCCAGATTTGTAGATTACATTTTTTTCTTATAGGAGGGTGATGTGGAGCAACCTTTAGAGTTTGTTGGGTATCTTGAAAGTGCCTCAGATTTCCTTAGGTTTACTGTTAAAGAAATAATTAAGAATTCTGATGGTACTTTAGGGACACAACTGTATAGGAAACCCTGCTGGAGGAATGGGCTTTTGCATCTTACCAACATGCATCCCCCACATATTTTCTCTAACATACTTAATAGTCATTGCTTAAGGGCCTCTAGGTTATGTACCAATGACCTTGTGTTTAAGCAAACTGTACATAGATTGAGTGATGGCTTCTCTGAGAGAGATTACTTACAGATGCACATAACTAATGCTAGGAATACTACTCTGCAATGACGACAAGGCAGAGGGACTTCATATTTTTCCTCTAATAGAAGAATTGTGAACAGTGACCGAAGGTCCGGAAAAGCCCTACACCCTAGGGTTTTTCTTAGATATTCTAGTGATTTACAGCATTACTGCAATATTATAAGGAAGAATTGGCCTGTTCTTTTAGCTGATCAAAAGTTGAGACAAATAGTGGGTGAGTACCCCTCCTTCACTTATAGAAATAATATGTCTATTAAAAGACTTTTGTGCTATGGACCAAGACCCCCACCTCCTATACCCACCGGGAAGGTTGGTACGCTTCCTTGCCATAGTTGTAAAGTATGCTCTTCCATATCCAATGAACTCTGTTTTATACATCCCATTACAGGATGTACCTTCACACCCAGATTTTTGGCGACCTGCAGGAGCAGCAGTTTGGTATATTTGGCCATCTGCTGCCCCTGTGATAGTTTTTATTTGGGTAAAACTACACAGCAGTTTAGAGAAAGGATACTTGAGTACCTAGACAACATATGTAACCATGTAACATCCAAAGTTCTAGCTAATCATGCTTTATTGTTTTCAGGACACAATACCTTCAAATTTAGGGTTTTACAACTTTTGCATTCTCACATTAGGAGAGGTGATTTTAATAATGTTATTGAAATGTGCGAGTTAAAATAGATTGTTTCTTTGCGAGCATTTGAATATCCAGGACTTAACAGTGGTGTACCTCTAAGACCAGCCCTACTGAGTAGGCGGTGATATGGGTTACATCACTCTGGTCTTTTTTAATTGGTTTTAGCTGATTGGTGTGTTACCTTGGAAACTGACAAATGTGGGATTACAAAGCAATAATTATATTTGTGAAACGAAAATCTGAAAATATTGGACTTTTTTTAGACTTTGTTAAACTTGTAGGGGACTTTAAAGCATATGCCCTACTTCATGTCATTAATGTTAGGAAAAATACTGAGGAGAGTGGAAGAGAAGGGAGAAAGTTAACTGTAAGTAAAACAATTTTTTTTAATGGTACTGTTGTAATAGTGCATGATTTTCTTTGCATGCTATGAAGTAAAATTTTCTCAACTCTTAAATGTAATGGGGAAACTTGTGTAACTAGGTACTCCTTTTTCCCCCTCCCTTCTTCTCCCTTTCTCCTTGTTTGGTTTAAGAAATGGAGGCACTGCAATACTGAAAAAAAAACTGGTTAAAAGAGCATGACAAAAGAAAAAAATGTGTTTGGGGGGGGGGTACAGAAAGGAAAATGTTACAAAGGATGTTAGATTTTTAAAGAAATTAAATATTTAGCATTAAAGATGCAAATTCAATACTGGGAGTTCGGAGTGAATATACTATTATTCCCCAGTATACAAAAACTGGGCTAGGCTAGACAGAATTTACATTTCACAGGAATATGTGCATTTAATTGAAGGTCTTGCTATGCACCCAATAACTATTTCAGATCATGCACCAATAATAACATAAGGCAATGAAATAAGAATGAGAGACTGAAACTTTCCCACCTGTCTGTTAAAAAGCGAAGAATTTAAGGAATGCGTAGTGGAAATTATTCAGGAGCTATTAGATAATATAGAAATTTCTTCTGAAAATGTAGATAGCGAGTGGAATAAAGTGGAGTTTAAAAATAGGGTGTAAATAAAAGAGAGGGTGTGATATAGTTAAGAAGTAACCAGAATTATTTAGAGGGACTGACAGATGCTGAAGTTTTGCAAAATAGGAGGAATCACAAAGAACAAGAAGAAGAGCAGCTGCAGAATGCTAAGCAGAGAATAAAGGATTGCCTTGATAATATGCATGAGTTTTTTTTTTTGATGATAACTCTAGAGCACAAAACCTTTTAGCACAACAACTCAGGCAACTGAAAGTAGAAGGGGCTGTCACCAAGCTTAGGTAGTCTGTAACAAAGAAGATAACAGGAATTCTCTAGAAGTATTAGAACTATTTTGAAAATTCTATTAAAATCTGTATAAAGCAGAGAAATATGGAAATCAAGAAAAGGTACACATGGAAATGTTTATGGAAGAATTAAATATGCCTTGGTTAGAGGTAGATGAGGCGCAATTTCTAAAGGTTAGAATAGGAGGAGATGAAATAAAAATTGTGATATGTATCCAATCTACAGAAAAATCCCCAGGAATAGATTTCTTGTGGAAATTTGGAAGCTAGTAGAGGAAAAATCGGTAAAGATCTGAAAGGTTTTGTTTAGCAGTATTTGAAGAAGAGTAGTAGTACCAACATCCGGAAAGAATGCGGTGGTAGCTGTAATACCTAAAGAGGGTAAAGATCTGTCAGATCCAGCTCATACAAGCCCATTTCATTACTAAACCATGATTATAAGGTGTTAATGTCTATAATGGCTAAAAGAATGGCAAAAGTGTTACCAAAATTGATGTGGATCAGTGTGGTTTTCTGGAGGGGAGGCAAAAATTTAACAACATTAACAGAATATTGATGATCCAGATGGAAGCAGAATGTAAGAAAATAGTTGTTGGTGGGCCTTAATGCTGAGAAAGCATTTGACTGAGTAAGCTGGGACTTTATGGGCAAGGCAATGGAAGCATTTGCATTCCCTGTTAAAATTATAAGGTTGATTTAGGAGGATATGTGAGGGATCTGAGGTGAAAAGTAAAGTGCATGGCATCCTCTCTGATAATTTCTGCTTGAGCAGAGGAACCAGGCAGCAGGGGTATCTTCTCTCCCCTTTGTTTGCATTATATTTAGAACCATTGGCAAAAAAAATAAGGGACTTAGAAATTCAAGGCTGTAATTGGTATGGTAGTCAAGAAAAACTGGCTCTATTTGCAGAGGATATTATTTTATACCTGACAAAACCAGAAAGGGACATTACAGTATTGTGGAACATTTTGAGAAAGTTTCATATCTTTTTAGGATACAAAATTAAAACAAAGGCATTAGTAGTAAATTGTGTTACCCACACACAAATTGGTTCAGCAATTTCCATATTTATGAGGATGTGATAAAATTAAGTATTTTATTTATTTAATATTTGTTTTACTGGGAAAGTCCAACTGGGACAGAGCCCATTTTCAGCGGAGCTCCAGGGCTAAACGCTCCAGATGCATGTCTTAGGAGTATTTAAGCTTTACGAGTATGGATTAAAAATTATTCCAGTGTGGCAGCTAAAGATGTGGGAAGAGACTAAAACAAAACATAATACAGAAACTGAGAAAATGGAAGCACTGTTATATGGATAGCTATAGGAAGATAAAGCAGTTGAAATGTTTTTAGTCCCTTCAATTTTAAGTGCAGATCAGGCATATTTTTATTAACCAGAGGAGAAGTTGTGGGTAGCAATTAATAAAGAGCTGAAGGATTTTATCTAAGAGTGAGGAAGACCGCAAGAGTCAAGTGGGATAAAGCTGATTCTTCCAATAGAACAAGGCAGACTGGGATTACCCAGTATGAAAGAATATTTCAGAGCAACACAGTTAAGGCTCCTATACATAGCACAAGCAGAAAACTATAATTAAAGGTGAAAAGGGATGATGCTGAAACAGAGGGGAAACTCAAGAAACAAGGAGTGACTGGGATTTTGGATGCATTCCTTTAAGGAGAATGACAATAATCATATACAATATTATAGTCATAAAGTAGCAGAAAGTATTCTAAAAACTAAGCCAACATGGGAATGGAGAAAGGAGATTCTGCTGGTAGGGATGACTGCAGTTATGGATACAGACAGTAGGCAAGAAGGGGCCAGAGAAGGAAACTGGCCAAGGAACCAAGGTATTGGAAGCTAATAAATAGAGATGAAAGGTAATAGAATGGGAAGGTGCCAATAATTTATTTGGACTGCAGATTAGAGATTGTCTTCCCTATCAAGGATTGATGTCGGAGTATAAGCAAAGAGAAAGAAATATGGGGGGTCTTAAATGAAAGACCAGGGCTGGCAGAGTTTTTTGCAGAATCTAGAACAGAAGCTGCTATTAAGAAAGGAATAATTAATAGAGCATATCAAATATTGCATGATAACTGTAAGAATCAATTAGAGGATGTTAGAAAGGATTGGGATGAGAGAATGGTTAAGCAATTTGCAAAGAAACAATGGGGGAATACATGTCTGTCTCTGAAATATGCAACAAAGTCTAGAAGATATAGGTTCTTTGCTTGGAAGTGTTTACGTAGGTATTTTTGTTCCCAAAGTTGACTCCAAAGAAGTTTTCCTAAGGTAGGCAGGAAATGTTGGGAGTGTGATAGGGAAGAAAGAGGCAACTGGGAACAAATTTTTAGGAGTGTAATCAGTTGGCAGACTTTAAAGATTCCCTGCAGACTGCTGTGTCAGAGATGCTGGCTGAGCATATTGGTTTAACTAAGAAAATGATTTTTTGAGCTATGATACAGAATCAGAATTGCCTATGCATAGTAGGTCTTGCTGCGTCTAATTATGGTGGCTGCCAAAAAAGCAATTACTAGAAAATGGAAATCAAAGTCCAGACCAGCCTTACTAGAAGTAGTGAATATAGTAACTGAGATAAAACAACTGGAATTGGGATCTCTAGAAAAGGTTAAGAGGAAATTACATAGGAAAAATGGGAATTGTGAGAACAATACATGCAGGAAGAGGTTTAAAAGAAGGCAGGATTTAAGTGAGCTATGTAATGTTTGACTGACGGTGACTGAATAGATTATAGATGATGTATATTGTTTGCAACTACAATTGTGTCAGCATGGTTTCTAATGTATAATGTTTGCAACTGAAATTGTCAGTAAGCCTGTCTCATGTGATAAATTAGTAAAGATGTTTCTTAAAAAAAAAAAAATCATTTGTTCCATATGACTTTCTTTTGTTGCCTTTTTGTTCTTTTGCCATGACTTTTCTAAAACTGTCAGCTTCAATTCCATTGTAGTTTCTACATCATCAGAAGGCAAGTTATTGGTCTATAGTTTTTAGGATAACTTGTATTGTTTTTCCTGTTACCTAGGTTGGTGTCTGTTCAGGGTGTGCATATAAATAGATCTGAAGTTGCCAATCTTCATTTTATCCTTGAGTCATGGGTGTGGTTCCAAGCATTGGAACCGTCTCTGCCGTTTCCACAGCTCTCCCAGGCCAAAAACTCTCGAGCTTCAACCCAATTCACAATGCACCTCTCCTAGTTATTTCTTTCTGAACAGACGTGTTCGCCTTCACTCTTGAGCAAATTTATTTGTTATTCTTTACTTATCTTTCCACTGAGTGTAGTCAAGCTTATTTTTGCTTTTTCACCTACCGTTTTACCTGTGTAAGTCGTTATTCCATTGTTGGCATTTTCTCTCCTTTTCCATATACTTTGTGTACTTCTGCCCTACCGTTGTTGGTAGATTTCTTCCCCTTCCGTACACTTTGGTGTACTCTCTCCTTCTTCCTCTTTAGCCTTAAAAAAAACCACCACTACTCTTATCTTGTCTTTAGTTTGCCTTTGAATCTTTATGAGTTTGTGTTGTGGGAGTGTCTTTTTTTCATTACTGTGGATGACAAACCTAAAGGTCCCCTCAGACTTTAAGAAATGTCAACAGTGTGGACACAAAATTCCTTCTTCAGATGCACACGCTTTGTGTGTCTACTGTTTGGGACAACACCTGCAGGAGGACTGTGGTATTTATCATAGCTTCAGTTGCTGAGCCTTAGTAGAAAGAAAAAAATAAGCAGATATTTAAAGGTTTAATTCCTACGGCCATCCCATCGACGAGGCTATCACTGCTGGTAAAAGTAAAACTGATATTTTGTCTCCTTCCTCCTCTTCTCCTTCCCCTGGGAAGGCCAAGAAGAGAAGCATGCCTGTGGCTTCTGCAGTAATGGCCGTTAAGAAAGTGAAACTGTTGGTGCCAAAAAGTTCCTCGGCTGCAACGAATATTGATACTGTGGTGTCTGCACTGACACCCTCCATTGCATCCAAACCTTCGATGCCGAGGGCTTCGCAGATTCAAATTGGTGGCTCGGTTCCACAAATCCAAACTCTGAGTACTGTTTTAGTGACAGCTGATTTGATGCTGAATATTTCTACATGGCAAGGACCTAGATGTCAGTATTCCCCATCTATCGAGCCCTTTGCTGGGGAATTACCAGTGGTCATTTTACATAGACCCTAGTCTCCTTCTGTGTCTTCTATCCATTCCACCAAAAGCCTGACAGAGACTGGTGAAGATTTTATAGGCAAGGAGAATTTTACTTGCTCCTTCGGCTTCGGCCCCTTCGGATGCCGAACATTTCACTCCGTTGACGACTACTCCTCTAACCTCCTCCGAGGCCTTGGAGATTTCAGCTTTGAGTTGTCCAGCATCCGCTGCATTGATTCTGACAGTCACTGTTACTTCGGCACCGATTCAAGTTCTGAGTTCTTCAGCTGTGTCATATCCGGAGACCTCCTGGAGCTGTAGCTGCCTTGTCATCCCAGAGGGCAGGAGTCAACTCCTCTTTTTTCAGAGCCATTCTTGCGCTTTAGGGCTTCGGCTAGTGTTAGCTCAGCACTGGCTTCTGTCTTGGGGGTTGTCTCGTTGGAGCAGGGAGTGACCATCGTTCGAGGCAGTCTGTCTCTGTTCCGGGCTCCCTTCTGTCTTTGGCAGGGTCAGCCATCAAGGCCATGAAGAGAGCCTTGACTCCCTCAACCTCTCAGCTGACCTCTTCTTCCTCAAAGCATTTTGCTCCTCCTAGTCCAGTTCGCCAGCCAGCTCCTCCACTGAAACAGCGAGTGCTAAAATCCTCAGGACACTCTGATTCAGATTCCGTCTTCTTCAGATACTTCTCCAGACCACCCTCCTGACTAGGTCCCTCTGAAGAAAAAGTGCAAGAGAAAGCACTTAGATTCCCTGCAGGAATCCGTCATGGAAGATACTGATTTTGATGATGAGGAACCCCAGATCTCCTCCTGATGATGCCTCCTTTGGAGGTGATTGGAAGTCCCAAAACCCTACCCCTGAAGAATCGGTATACCTGCAGGCTTTTCACTCTCACCCATCAACCTCTTGGGTGACTCTGCCCACTGATGAACTTATTCATTTGATTGCTCAGCAGGTATGGAAGTCACCTGACTCCGAGTCTCTTCCCGGGAGACTATATAAAATTTTATCCTGTCCAGAAGATAAACGATTTTGGGCAAATGGTCTAGCAAGTAGATGCCATGGTCATAGTGCTGGCCACAAAAAAGGAACTCCTTTTTTAGGGAAAGTTCCTCTATCCATCCACCCAACAGAGAGTCCCGGATAATGGATAGGTTTGGCAAGCGGATATATGCCTCATCAATCTTTGCATTATGGTCTTTGAATTTGTTTGGCACATTTCACTAGGATTCAAAGGGATCTGATCAAGGAGCTGTCGGATACCCTGGCAGGAGCTCCCTCTGATGAGGTATAAGATAAAGTTGCCTCTCAGCTACCATGGTGTCTGTTTCTAATGCGTCCATGAGGTTCATTGCACATGCAGCCGAAGGGACTACTAGAGCAAGTGGGTTCAAGCATAGCCCTAAGGAGACATGCTTGGATGCGACTTTGTGATTTTGCGGAGACATTTAAGTCTTCATTTGTCAATGCTCCCTTTGACTGATCATCCTTATTTGGCCCAACCATTGGAGAAACATTATCCAGATATGAGAAAGGTGGAAAGACCCTTTCTGTTGTGGGTGTATATTTTTCCTTTCCCCAAAGACCTTTTTCCAGTAATCAGAGTGTGTAGAAAAATGTGGTTCAAAAATATAGAAGTCCTTTTCAAGATGCGTGGTAAAAGTTCCTCCAGGGGCAAAGGGGTGAGGGTGGGAGGGTGGCCTAATGGTTAAGGTGTTTGCCTTGCAAACACAAGGTGCAGGGTTTGAGTCTCACAAGGGATATTTGGCTAGGCTTAAAATGGCTCACAAGGGTAGTTAGCCTAGTACTAACCTATGAACCTATTTAATGGAAGATGCCAGAGGTTGCAGCAAAACAAGGATTTCAGAGATACTTTTTCTTGGAAACCCTATCAGTGTTTCTGAATGGAGGTCAGATTGCCTTCCTCTGGAGGCAGTCAGGGGATTCTTATCCCTGCACCTAAACGCCTAGCTAGAAATCACATCAGACACATGGATACGGAGGATTATATCCAGAGGCTATGTCATACCCTTTTCTTTCCCCCCTCTCTTTCCCAGAAGAATCCCTGATGTTCCACCCAGCCAGAGGGAACAACCAGCAGTCCTAGAGATCCAAAGACTGATAGAAAAAAGGAGTCATCAAAGAAGTCCCACAAAACCATTTAGAGTCTGGAATGTATTCAAGATTCTTTTTAGTGCCAGAAAAGACAGGGGACTGGAGACCAATTTTGGATCTCAGCTTGTTGAACAAATCCATTCGACAAACAAAATTCCAGATGTCCACAGTACAATCCATTCTCCCCTTTCTGGAAAAAGATGACTGGATGTGCTAGATAGACCTTTATGATGCGTATTGCCACATTAAAATGGACAAGACATTCCAGGAGGTTCCTCTGCTTCAGGGTGGGAGCCAGTCACTATCAGTTCAGAGTTCTGCCCTTTGGTCCTACCACAGCCCCCAGGGTGTTCACCAAAAGCATGGTGGTAGTAGCAGCTCACTTGAGACTGCAAGGATTCCAGGTGTTTCAGTATTTGGACGACTGGCTCATTACTGCTGCAACCAGGTGTCTGTTGATTATAGAGAGAGGTTACGTCCTAGAGACTTGTTCCAATCTAGGAATTGCAGTGAATTACAGAAAATCTCAACTGACTCCACCTCAAAACTTAGAGTTCATAGGAGCAAAACTAAATACAAGAACGTTCATAGCCTGCCTTCCACCAGTGAGATTGCAAAAAATCAGGGAACAAGTTTGAAAGATTCAGCACAAAAAGAAAGTACTGACCCGTCTAGTTTTACAAACCCTGAGTTCTGTGGTAGTAACAATAACTCTAGTCCCTTGGCACAATTTCATATGTAAATTCTTCATTGGCTACTTGCAGCTCAGTGGTCTATACTCCAGCCTATGTCAGATCAGATTTTAATTACCAGACTTTGCAGAAAAGATCTGGCTTGGTGGATGCACTTGGACATTCTTCTAGGTGACCCCTTTCTTCCACAACAGCCCACAGACGCTTCCCACATGGGGGGGGGGGCATTGTCTGGGCAGGACCGTCCAGGGTAGTTGGTCTTCTGTCAAGACCAGTTTGCATATCAACATCCTAGAAATAAGAGCAGTGTTCTTAGTGTTGCATGCCTTTTAATCTGTTCTCTCTCTTGGGACTGTTGCGATCCAAACAGACATGTATGTAGTTTGATCCATCAACAAACAAGGAGAACCAAATCTTACCATCTGTATTAAGAAGCATTCAGAGTGTGGCGGTGGGCGATTTCTTCCAACCAATTTCTGATAGCAACACATATTCCAGGGAGATCCAGTGTGATAACAGACAAACTGAACAGGTCAATTCTTATACCTCACGAGTGGTCCCTCCGTCCAAGAGTGGTGGAAAATGGGGCCAGCCTTGCTACAACCTCTTCACCTCGCCCTTGAACCAGTGCAGCAGAAACTTCGCCCTAATCCCCCAACCAGGGGACTTACCCAGGAATGCTATTTTACACAGCTGGCCCTCCAGCACACCCCCCCCCATGTTTGGCTACTTTTTTGTATAGCAGATATGGTTTCACCAGGCCTCCTGTCATAACATCTGTTTAGCTCTAATCTGCAGACTCAACCTGAGGTAACTAGGAGAGAGGCATTGTGGGTAGGGTTGAAACAGTTTTTGGCTTGCATGAGCTGTGGAAACAGCTGAGACAGTTCCCCTGCTTGGAACTAAACCTATGGGTCAAGGATAAATCAAGATGGACAACTCAGATGGAACGTTATGGTGAGTACATAATCTTCGTGTAAAGATGTTAATACTTTTAGCCAGAAGTTTAGGTACTGTATCTGGGCTTGCGGTTTTCCAGTTAGCCTTTCTTAACTTTGATTCAATTTCTTTGGCCATTACTTCATCCCATTTCATATCCTGTACATTTGAAATTCTTATTCTTTCTTTTACTACTTATGTCTATTCAGCGTCTTTATAGATATTTCTCCAAAATGCATTTATTTCTTCTTTTTTTGGTGGTGATAATTTCCTTTTGCCTTGTTCCCCCAATTCCCTGTAAAACTTTTTGGGTCATCAATAAATTACTTGTTTTGTACTTTTTTTTCTGCCTGTGCTGATATTTTTAGTTAATTATTTGTGATAGTGAAGCACTGATACTTTGCATTGCTTTTATCACGTCTACTATTCCTTTAGATCATTTTCTTCTAAACTGAGGGCGCATTTTTTTGTCCTCCGTTTCCCACAGACATTCTAAAGAAAGTTGCAGAATATCTTCCTGTGTCACATTCCCTTCAGTTTATCTTGTGTCATCTGCTCTTTCATATGGGAATTCACTGGCCACAGTTTCCTGTTCCTTCCCTTGCTATGCCACTCCAACTGAGCTTTTGTACTGGCTTCCTGTGGAAGGCTTCAAAGTATTTTCATATGTTTCCATGTTTCAACTTAATTTTGGGGATCCATTGCTCTACCCTGCTGTGGTGTTATCAGAGTTATTCTACACTAAATCCTTCACTTCACAGGTAATCTATAACCTCAGTTTTTTTTTTTTTTTTTAACTTTTCCATTACTAATTCATAGGTTCATAGGTAGGTACTAGGCTATCAGCCCTAGGGCCCATACAAGCCTAGCCAAAAAATGTACCCTGGCTCCTCTCTGTTTTCTTATTTTTTGTATTGTAAAATTTTCATATCTGGATGCCTTTGTCTGTATTTCTCTTCTAATATCTTTGGTGCTGCTCTTTTTGTATTGATTAGTTTTGCTTTCTCCTTTGCATAACATATTTAATCTCGTTTTCCTTCCCATGTCCATGTTTCTTGTTAGGAGGTCGTCTGCTCCTCCTGTTTCTCCTTACTTGGGGAACTCGTTATTCTATCATGCTGTAATATAACCTGTGTTAGATTTCTCTACACTAAATCTTTCACTTCGCAGGTATTCCATAACTACTTCTATTTTTCTACTGTTTTATTAATCTTCTGTTCTATGTTCCCTCTGTGATTATATTTTATGTATTGTGAAATTTTCCATATCTGGATGCCTTTGCCTGCATTTCTTTTTGAATTTCTTTGAGGCTGCTTTTTTCTACCGATTAATTTGGCTTTCTCCTTTTCATAAGTATTGCACCATATCAGATCTCTTTCCCATGTCCGTATTTCTTTTTTATACCTCTCAAAAATCTGTACAGTTTGTTCTTTATGTTTTCGCAAAGGGCTCAAGGTTTCTTGGTCTATATAATGTTTTCATAAACCTGTTGTATTAATGAACACAAATTTGTATTGAAGCTTTTGACAGTTTTTCTTTTGCAAGTATTTTTCTTTTCGCTAATTTCTCTCTCAATCTTTTTGTATATCTTCTGTCAAGAAATTTTGAGCTTCTTGCATAATAGTAACAATACATAACCTCTTTCTTATCCTCAGTAGCCCATTCTATCATCTTTATGGCTCATTTTTGCACTATCAGTTTTTGTTGTTTTTTTTTGGACTACTTCATTCTATAACACAGAGGCCATCCTCCCCCTGATCCTGGCATAACTCCATTGTAGGAATAGTTCCGTGTCTTGAGGATTCTTCACTGTCATTTTTCCAGTCCTGGCACCAGTCTGCCTACCAGGATTGGGTACTTTTTTATCCTGGGTCTTGTGCACCCAGCTGTCTTATTTGTTAACATACTTCTGTTGTTGCCATATGCTGTATGCTATATAAAACACTGTCTGTATATCCGTGTCATCCCTAGTGACATTTTGTGAAAAACGGGGAATGCCATGTGAAAGTACTCACCGAGACTTAAATATGAGTTCAGTTCCAGCAGCACTACTCTTTCTTGCTTGCTGATTTATCTCTCCATTGGGATCCCTTGTTGGAAGTATCCGATGATATGGCAGATGATGTGCCTGGTTTCTGCAGGTCATGCAGGAGGGATTCCAGTGAGTGTGGTTCCAGAACATTTTCAGCAGTGGCTTCAGTCTTGGTCCTTCCACATTATAGTTTCTTTGCAGTGTCCGAGTTGCTGTACAACTGGTTGGCCAATTTTATTGCACAGCCCAAACTATTATAGGATATATTATGCTTAACTGCATGGAACAACTCATAGGCTTCTGCAATGATCTTAAGTTCTGGTCCATCAGGGTTTGTGATGTTCTTCGTGTTTCACTGTTGCAGTCATCACACTTGGGTTATCTGCCTGCAGGTAGCCCTCAGTCAGCCCGAATACCAGAGACTTAGTATTTCTGTGTCAGTTGCTGTCGCTCCAGGACTGATGTCAGGTCGTCAGGGGTATAAAAACAGGCAGCCGATGCCATTACATCAGTCTTTCATGCCGAAGAACCCATAGCAGAAGCAGTTCACACGAGTGCCCGTCGGCCGCTACTTGAGTTTTTCGTTTACGAATTGAATCATCCTGAAGTCTTCTAAAGCTAAGTATCCCATTGGGGACCCTTTTTTCTTGCTCTAACCGATGTCAGAAAAAGTTAACAATTGTCTTGCCTGTGGAAAGCAAATACCACACCGAGATGTTCATTCTTACTGCATCACTTGTTTAGGCCCAGACCACGACGTACCTCGCTGTCGGTTTTGTGCCTTGTTCAATGCCTGAACCATCCTTTGTTGGGCCCTTTTTGTCGCTAAATACTTTCGTTCTCGATCTCTGTGTGCTGAAATAGCTTCAGTAAGCCATCCGACTACCGATATTCCAAAAAAAAGTAAGGATAAAGACAGAGACAGACTGCACAGGTCTAAAGCTGACAGCAGCGCTTCCGTTAAGCTAGTCCGCCGGTACTCAGTGAGGTGCTTTCGCAGCCTCTGATGCCCGCTTTAATGGATTCGCAGGCCTCTACCGAGACCCGTTCGGAGTCCGGTATGCCACGAGACTCTTCTTTCACTATGGTACCTGAGGATGTCTCTACCTTGGATGGGTCCGGAGCCACTGAGGAAGTACTTTGCATCACCAATGTTCGACACAAACTGACAACTTCTTTCACATCAGTTCTGTCTAAAACTACCGAGTTTCTAAGGCCAAGAGAACACGCTACGCCTGGAAAACCGAAGACCCAAGTGCATGCACTTGCTCCCTTGCCACAACATCAAATGCTTAAAAATGGCAGAAGACCGTATTGTGCTGATTAGGGGAAGCCAGCCTTTCCCTGCTAAGAGAAAGAGACCAGTTCCCAGCAGCCTCAACAGACCAAGAGTCTGACCACTCTGAGGTATCTGATTATGAAGACATGCCCTTATCTGCTTATGAGGGTTCAGATGCAGAGGAATCCATTCCCTCTGCCTCCCCTCCAGATGACTTTTCTTTTGGTGAAACCCTACATACTTTAAGAGAGCATTTCCATTGGGAATGCCAAGACTATCCTCAATCCAAAAAGAGACTCAGCGAATTTCTAGATTTGCCACAACATAGGCCTTTAGCAATACCCCCAGTCCTGGATGTTGTGGATGATGTCTTTATGGAATCATGTTTAACTTCTGATACTTTATCCCCTGCTTCTAGGAAACCAGACAGGTACTACAGAGTACCTGTCTCTCAAATTCCTTTTTAAAAATCATACTGCTGACCCAGAGGTCATCTCCCAGGGGCCTAAAGGTATCAAAGCAACTACAACTAAGAATCCCACCCCTTCGGACAGGGATTCCAGAGCTTTGGACATATGGGGTAAGAAGGTATATACCCCTGCAACTCTCGCCATTAGGGCTTTGAATTGTCAGTTTCACATGCTGAAGTACCAACAACATATTATGGAACTTATTAAGCATAAAAATGGCTACCTTTACAGACTGTGCAGAAAATAAAGAATTGCAAGAACTTGTGCATTCTACAAGCAAAGTCAGCAAGTATACATTGCAGTGTGGCTTTGATGCCCTAGAAGCATCTTGCAGGGCAGCAGTCACTGGTTCTGTACTGAGAAGGCATGCTTAGCTTAAGGAGCAGACCTTGCAAGACCATGTCAAATCAAAGTTACTAGACGCTCCTTTGAACAAGGACGATCTGTTTGGCACCAAAGCAGAAGAGGTTCTTAAAATGATGGAAGAAAAAGCTAAATTTATGCAAACAGTCAAAGAATTTTTGCAAGTACAGCCTCTTGGATTCAGTAGGCATTGCCCCTCGAAACATTGGTCCTTTCCAGCCCCCTCAAGGCCATCTCAAACTAGACCCAGGGGAAACAGAACCCCCGGACTGCAGTCTCAGGGTATGCAGATATCTAAGCAGTGGAGTGCCTCCACCTCTAAAGCAGGGAGTGCTAAGTCACCCCTTACGGAAAGAATTCCCAATGACTTCTCTACTCCACTCTCCACCTCTGCCCCAACTGCTTGTGCCCCCAGGAGGAAAACTTGCCCTTCATGCAAAAAAATGGATTTCCATCACCAAAGACTGATTGGTCCTCAGCATTGTATCCCAGGGGTACAAATTCTACTTCCATTCACTGCCTACCCCAAAAGGGTTCCCAGACCTCCCTCCAAACCAGTGGGCACGGCACAAAACCAAGTTCAATCCCTGCTATATGTAAGGGCGATTCAACCTGTTCCTGTGGAACAGATAGGTCAAGGATTCTATTCCAGACTTTTCCTGGTACCCAGAAAGGAGGGCACTTGGCACCCATAGATCTTTCAATTCTCAACCCCTTCTTGGTTGTACCAAAATTCAAACTGCTCACCCTGCAGCAGCTTCTAACTGTGCTAGCCAAAGATGCCTGGTTAGCCACCTAGACTTAAAAGAAGCTTATCTGCACGTCCCTATAAGGGAGTCTTGCAGGAAATACCTATGCTTCAGGACAGGATCTATGCATTATCAGTTCTCTGCACTTCCCTTTGGCTTATCCACTGCTCCCAGAGTATTCACAAAATGCCTGGCCCCAGCCATTGCTTATTGCAGACAGAGACGTATTCAAATTTACCCGTAGTTGGACGACTGCCTGATTCAGGCAGACAGGAATTGATGTTGCAGCACCTGACATTTGTAAAATACCTTCTAACCTCCCTGGGGTACACCATCAATGAAAAGAAATCAAAACTAGTCCCCAGTCAAAAGATTGTATTCCTGGGGGCAAGCTTGGATACAGCATCCCAGATGGCATTCCTCACTCCAGAAAAACAAGCCTATCTGACAGACTGTTTTACTGAAATGGCCACCAGAACCCAGCTATCCACAAAGAAAATCCTGCAGGCCCTAGGGTTCATGGCCTCATGCATTCTTCTAATTCCATATGTCAGGCTGCATATGAGGAAACTTCATTGGTACTTAAAAAGTCTTTGGTGCCAACATTCTCAGAACCTGGAAACAGTCATTCTTATCATACCCTGTCTAAGGACAGAGTTTCTTTTGTGGGCAGCAGCATGCAACCACAACAAGGGACTGCCCTTTACTCAACCCCACTTTGCCCAGACCCTAACCACAGATGCATCAGACTATGCCTGGGGGGCACACATGGACGGCAAGTGCATTCAGGGCCACTGGAGCCCAAGTCAAATTAATCCACACATCAACCAAAAAGAGATGCCAGCTGTCAGCAAGCTTTGACAGCTTTCAGATCCTTTCTCTCACCAGGACACCTGCTAATAAAAACAGACAACGCCACAGTTATGTGGTACATCAACAAGCAGGGGAGAACCCACTCTTACCCACTCTGCAGGCTAGCCATGGCTGTGTGGAACACGGCCTTAGACACCCAGATCGATCTGCAAGCTCAATTCCTGCCAGACTAAACTTGCTGGCAGACGACTTCAGCAGAAATCTCCTAAACCCACACGAGTGGCAATTAGAGCCCAGCACCTTCAACCTTGTGATCCACCTCTGGGGTCCCCCATTGCTGAATTTCTTAGCCTCTCCCTGCAATCACCAGCTCAGCAAATTCTGCACCAGGACACCACAGCAGAGCCTGAAAAGTGGATGCCCTATCCTTCCAGTGGGTAAACCTCTCATTCTATGCCTTTCCCTCTCTGCCCCTTCTCCCAAGAGTATTACTCAAGGTTAGACAAGACAGACCAAGTACTGGTACCCATTCCTGAGCAGCCTGTCACCGGTGCCACCCTGGCACCTACACCAGAACCCAACCCTGCGCTCTCAGCAGGGGGGGGTGCAGATCTTGCATCCGCAACTGCAAACCCTAAATCTTACAGCTGGCTTATTCCTTGAAATCTCCCCCAGTAACCAGCCTAAGCAAGCAGGTGCTGGACGTAATTCTTGAGGCCAGAAGACCCAGTATACGGAAATCCTGTGCTGATAAGTGGAAAAGGTACTGCTCTTGGATTCAGTCTAAAGGAGAGGACACAACTCTGCCCTCCCTGCCTCTAATCCTGGATTACTTAGCAGATGTGCTCCGCAGAGGCCTATCCTTCTCATACATTAAGATCCATGCCTCTGCCATTTTGGCTCATTACAACTCTGAGCCGCCTCTCTTCTCTCACCCTCGTATCAAACAGTTCCTGAGAAGGGCAGACAACTTAAGGCCACCATGGAGAGCACCCACCCCTGCTTGGGACCTTCACTTTGTACTGGAAAAGCTCATGCTACCCCCATTTGAGCCTGCAGCGCCAGCAGAGTTAAAATTCCTCTCTTGGAAAACGGCCTTACTTCTGGCTTCACTTCAGCTAGAAGTGTCTTGAGCTACAAGCACTTATGGCTGTGGAACCCTTCATTATTTTCCATGCAGACGGGGTTTCCCTCAGGACTAAGCCCTCCTTTATGGCTAAAGTGGTGTCCAATGTGGCTCTCAACCAATCTATCCATTTGCCAACCTTCTTCCCTAATCCTCAAAATAAAGGGGAAAGGATCCTGCACTCCTTGGCCATGCACAGACAGCTCAGATTCTACCTGGATAGGACTAAGCCCTTCAAGAAATCTAACCACCTACTAGTCAGCTTTGCACCAGGGGCAGAGGGGAAAGGCTATTTCAAAGCAAACAATTTCTAAATGGATAACACACTGCATCCATTTCTGCTACAAGCACCATGGGAAACCAACCCCTCTAGGGGTCAGAACACATTCCACTAGGGCAGCTTCTACCTCTACAGCATTCTTCAGGGGAGTCCCTACCAGGGACATCCTGGAAGCTGCTACCTGGAGTTCTGTGCATACCTTCATCAAGCATCATCACCTGCCTATCTTTTCCAAATCCAGGGCGGGTTTTGCAATAGCAGTCCTGCAAGGCATACTAGCCAGCCCCAACTCTTCTTGACTGCCTCCACCCTTCAGCTTTTGGAATCTACCCAAATGTGATGACTATAACAGTGAAACACGAAGAACATAGTACAGTTGTGTACACTTGCCATTAATGTAGATGTTCGAGTGTATTTACTGTTGCAGTCCTGGTTTTCCTCCCTCCAGCCCCCTTGTCTCTCTGTCTCCTCTCTGTGTTTAATGCTCACCCCCTTCAGGGGTATTGGTATTTACTTTTTACTGGGGGTGTTTTTCACCACCATAACTTAGCTCCCTATTTGGGGGCTCCTGACATTTGGGGCAAGAAAAACTGATGTAATGGCATTGGTTGCCTGTTTTTATATCCCTGCTGATCTGACGTCAGTCCTGGA
This sequence comes from Protopterus annectens, assembly GCF_019279795.1. Taxonomy (NCBI): domain Eukaryota; kingdom Metazoa; phylum Chordata; order Ceratodontiformes; family Protopteridae; genus Protopterus; species Protopterus annectens. The sequence goes on from NC_056745.1 coordinate 1,355,918,640, forward strand.
GAGACAGCAACCGACACAGAAATACTAAGTCTCTGGTATTCGGGCCGACTGAGGGCTTACCTGCAGGCAGATAACCCAAGTGCGATGACTGCAACAGTGAATACACTCGAACATCTACATTTATGGTAAGTGTACACAACTGTACTTTCCTTGCCCACTTTGCCATCAGGTCACTTGATTTTGCTTGTAGAGCAGCAGTCTTATGTTGGTCAGCTGCCTCATGTCGTATGACATTGTTTCTTCCACCATGGGTGACCAGGAATTCTGTTTTGTTGTACTTACAGAATCCTTTTAGGTCATTGCATTTTGTGATCCTGTCTAGTTTCATTTTCCAAACATCCTGCCACTTGCACAGTCTCTTATTGGCAGCAGACGTGATGAAGCTGCAGCTTTTTTTATTCTTGAATATGTACTTACCTGATATACAACACATTTAGCAGAACTGTGTTAGTGGGATGCAGTAACGTAGCAAAATTCACATTTGATAGGACTGGCATGAAAAAAACACTGGAATTCAAAAGAACTGGCCTGAAACACTGACACATGAAAGAACTAGTATGAAAAAGCACCGACATTTGAAAGAACTGGTTTAAAAAACATGGCATCTGAAAACTGGCCTAAATTCTCAGAATCTAAAACATGAAATCACTTGTAAAGTTGTTCGGTGATGTAGATTTATTGAAGACCTGAGGAATGGAAGAGAAGATAATTTTTAATTTTACAAACTATTTAAAAAGATAGAATGGTATGTGTAATAGCTGAGCTAAGTATTGGGGGGTGGTATTGCAGCCATTAAAACTTTGACATTATACACAGCTGTTAGGCATAACTCTCAGCCTGTTCGAGCAGAAATCTGGGCAAAACCAGAAATAATGTGGGGGGGGGGGGGCAAAGGCCCGAAATCGGGGACAGATTTTAATTATTGCTCTTATAAGCTCACATTTTGCATTAGCATGCATTTTTGACAGATATAAAGTCTGAAGCTCATTCTTAAACGTCTGACATTAGTGACTTCAAACACAAATGATTTGCCATTAAACCAAAAAAATGATTGGGACCAGACCAAAAACGAGGCAAAAATCTGGACATTCTTCAAAAATCAGAACACTTGAGAGGTACAGTATTAAAACAAAAAAACTACAGATTTAGCTTGTTGCCCACAGCCCCCTCCACATCTAATTAGGCTGGAAAAATAAACATTTTTAAAGTAGTACCATTATAATAATGATTTACCTTGAACAAAGAAGTGATAGACACCAGGACAGCCATAATACAATCTGTTTTCACCATACATAAACCACTACGGTTCTCTTCTGAAGATGGCATTAAAAACGAATGAAGTGTATACACTCATTTCCACCTGTAAAATAAACTGTCCTTACACATGCACAGTGATGACTACTAGTAGAATGCCAAATGCATTGTTTGCCTCTGAAAATGCCCCCACCCCCCCACCCAAAAGGAAAATTAAAGTTACACCCACATTTTCATTTTTAAAAGTATTTCTTGCAAGTCATCACTATACATATACTGTAAAATAAATTGCATTGCATAGCAGACCCCACAGATCCCATTTACCTCTGGACACAGCAGAAACCTATAGCAATAATTTAGCCAGCACAATGAAGAAAGAAAAGGCCCAACAGCAGTACAGCCATATTTGCACTATACTTATAGCAGTACATTTAAAATTATTGAAGACAGCATTAAAAAAACTTAAATGTACACATTTTTACCCATAAAAGCAAACTGTCCTGAAACAGCAGTGAAATGCATTAGCAGAATGCCAAATGCACTGTTTACCTCTGAACATTACACCCTGATTCAAATAATGTACAGTGCACCCCATTTATCTCTGAACATTAAAAAAAATAAAAATGTTTCCACTTTTTAAAAAGTTAGAGCTATAAACTACTACTTGTATTTGCCACTACAAAGTTCTTGCTGGGGTGGCTGGCTTCCCTGCTGGAGTGGCTGGCTGGCTTCCCTGCTGGAGTGTCTAGCTGCCTGGCTGGCTTCCCTGCTGGAGTGTCTAGCTGGCTGGCTGTTTTCCCTGCTGGAGTGTCTAGCTGGCTGGCTGTTTTCCCTGCTGGAGTGGCTAGCTGGCTGGCTGTTTTCCCTGCTGGAGTGGCTAGCTGGCTGGCTGTTTTCCCTGCTGGAGTGGCTAGCTGGCTGGCTGTTTTCCCTGCTGGAGTGGCTAGCTGGCTGGCTGCATTCCCTGGCAGAGTGGCTAGCTGGCAGGCTTCCATGCTGAAGTAGCTAGTTGGCTGGCTTCCTGAAGTGGGGAAAAAAAGCAAATCGCAAAGTTCTTTAGATCAGCATTTGTAGAAGTGCTAAAAAAAAACCTGCTGTATAGCAGCAGGCTTTATAAGGCTCTTCCTGCCACAGTCCCCACCCCCTTCATGAGTTGAAGCTAATTGCTGCATGAGTTAAAACAGGGAATAGTTCTGCTTGCATGTCCAAGTTAGTAATGTAACCAAATCGCTGTGGAAAAGCTGGAAGTAATTGCAGTCTGAAAAGTGACATTTTTGAAGTCCCACTGCTTTATACAGCAGGCTATGAGATTATTCAGTTCAACCTTGAGTGTCCCATTGGTAACAGGATGAATGATGACACTAACATACATTGTCTGTTCTTTTTTATGTTTGTTCCCCTCCCAGATGTGAAAAACAGTGTTCATACTTTCAGAAAACATTAACATTTTATGTAAAGAATTCATTAGTATTTGGCCTTGAAGAAACCTGTGTTCTGGATTTTTATTACTCTATTATCAGCTTGTCTCCTTGGAAATGTAAGAGAAAAGAATATAATCCTTAGCTGCAGGCTTCTAAAGACAAGCAGAAACATTGCTGAAGGAATTCTATTCAGTGTTTTTATGTGCTTATTTCCACTTAAAGCTAGTTATTAGATTGTCAGGGGTCTTAATCCAGACCTTCACCTATACAAAAATAAGAGAAAACATATCAGCTCTACATATATTATGATCTATCTACTTTTACACCCCATTCCCCAACTCAAGATTACACCCTGTTAACTTAAGCATGCTTTTGTCTCCTTTTTTCTTCTTTTACATTTCTTAATTCTAAAAGGAGAGAGAGAGAGAGAGAGAGAGAAAGAAAAGCATCTGCTTACTTTAGTATCTATTCCTTACAAGAAAAAGTAAAATGCTTTACTATAAAATATATAATTCATCTCGTGAAAAGTTTCATAGGAAAACTGTTAAGAGCAGAAATTGTTTTACTTACAGATATCTTTCATTTATCTTCCCCTGTTATCAGTGTTCTTCCAAACATTAATAACATGAAGTGAGGCAAGTGCCCTTAAGGTTCCCCACAAGTTTAACAAAGTTAAAAGTCCACTCTTTCCACTTTTTCTTGCTTTAGTCTCACATTTATTCACTAATTTCCATGCTGCTGGTCATCTTCCTGTTCATCTCCATCCACCAGCTCCAGATTCTGGTTTATTCCAAGGTACTCCCGATTTTTGTCAACTCCTGTGTTTTTCTTTGTCTCTGAAGCATTTTCCTTTGGAACAGTAGAAAAGGTTTCACTGACAAAGTGTCTGAGTGGTTTATTATCAGAATAATGAGTTCTTTTAAGCTTGATGGCTCACTTTTTGTGGGACAAACTTTTGTAATTTCTCCTTAACTTATTCTACATCAAAGTATGACTTTGATCCTCCAGGAAGAAATATTTTGAGACACAGCTGGATAATAGCAGCTTGAATCTCACACCTTCCTCTCCACATTCCCTGACTGCTGGAATACATATGTTTCTCTTTTGCCTGGTGTACAGTGAATAATCCTTTTCCACAAGCACTTTACTGTGTCCAACTTTTATAACTGCCTTTTTGCCAGTTTTGTTAGGATCAACTATTTCTGCTGGTAGGTTTGCGTCTTTAATACAGGTCTTGGCTGCTTTCTCATGGCCAGTTTTGGAGCATACACATGGTGTGCCTTCTCAATTAATAGTTCCTGCTGTGGAATACCAGTCCAGTTGTAGATTTATGCCTTCATAAAATTAATATAGTCTGCTCCTTCTAGTTTCTCTGAAGTTTCATCTCTTACCTCCATACCACTCTTCAAGAAGCATATAAAAATTTCCTGAAAAAGCAATGGCTTTGTCCATGCACTAATCCCAACTAGCATACTTTCTTCTTACTATGTTTATTATCTTTGTTTACTTGCCTCTCTACTTCCTGTATTGGCATCTCTTTAAACTAACCCTGAGTCCAAACCTGTGTAGTCTTCCACACTCCTTGTTCAGTACCCACTCTTATCTGTTTCTTTCTTTTCTCACCTTTCAGAGTGTATTAATTAGAGAGAAACAAAAAACAATTCTTATTTGCATCCATACTTGGGTCAAAACTTGCCACTTCTTATATCTGTTGCTTATATAAATAGTTTTTTTAATCTAGTTTATATAGTTGATCTAGTTCATAGTGTATCTAATTCATAGTGTATTTTTATATGTAAATAGTTGATCTAGTTCAGAGTATATTTCTTAAGCATTTTCCTTCTTACATAGGCCATTGTTTTTTAAACAGTTTGTATTTTTTATGTCTGTACGATATTGTTGCCTTTTTATTTCCATATTTGGAGCTTAACTCCCTGGGCATCTGCTGAAAATGGACATGTATCCAGTTGGACTAGCCCAGTCAACAAATGTAAAATAAAATAAAAATAAATAATAATAATACAAATAATATATTTTCCCTACATCTATCCTCCAGTTCTACCTGTTTTTTTTTTTTTTTTTTTTTTTTTTTTTTACATTTCATCTTAAGTCTCATTCTCAGCCAGCCTTTTCTTCATTTCAGCCTTTGATTTTTGCAGTTTTATCATCTCATCTGAATATCATTTTAAAGCTTCTTCCATTGTTTCCAGCCTTTTGTTGAGTTGATATACTCTTTCATTTATTTTAATCAGCTGTGAGCACATTCGACTTATTTTTCTTTTGGATTACTGGAAGCAATGTCTTGCATCTCAGTTAGGGTTACCACCTGTCCTACTTTGCAAGGGACAAGTCTCTCTTTGGGCAGTTGTGTCCTGCAAAAAAATTGTAAAAATGGCAAATGTCCTGAGATTTTAGGACAAAATCATTTCCTGTATTTTATGTAATAGTTGCATAAAACAGTTATTCTGTATCTGAAACACCTAAATATTATAAGAAATAGAATAAACAACTAAAATGCTACAAGAACAAAAAAGTGAAGTTCTGTCCTTTGTACTGGCCGTGGGTATGTTTTGGGCTGAACAATCTGACATTTGTACCAAAAATGTCCCACTTTGGGCATTTGAAAAGGTGGCAACCCCAATCATAGTTGGAACTTGAACTGCTTTTTGCTGAACAGCTGCAGGATTTTTCCCAGTCAGTGTTTTCTCTTCACCTTTTCTAGCTGATTTTTTTCAGGCTCTCTTAGTTTCTTCTTTCATGGCATCCAGGCAGTGTACTTACTAGCCAGTAACCAAGTTCCTGTCCCTTCTCTTTCAGTTTCCTTTGAACTGCTAATCAGTATGCAGTGATCTAGCATGAATAGTTGTGACATAAAAATGTTTACCTGGCAAAATTGCCTCTTTTTGCTGTGGAGCAGGCAGTCCCCCATTTTCAAGAGTCATCTTTTTTCCTTTGCAGTTATCCTGAATAAAGACATATGTGGACTAAAATTATTTGGGCACAATTTAAAGTACCATCTGCTCCTCAATTCCAAGATCCATTTTGAAAGTATTCTTCATTTTAGTAAAGTGATTTATCCACTGCTGAACTGCTCACGCAGCAGAATGCTTAAATAATAGACACACTCCTGGTGAATTTTAACAGACGTCCAGCCTTTGAGCTGCTTTTTTATTGAGTAGTCAGTTGTCTGTCATTGAAAATGTACAGCAGCCACATGTCAAAGCAAGATAAAACAGTTGCCTAAGTATGTTTTTTTCGCTTTAAATGCAACCAAACATTTTAATTTCTTGATCTTCCAAGCTAACCCTAAAAGTATCCCTAAGCACAGTAATTGAGTTTCAAAATGGTGTCTTGGGGCTCACAGTTAACCCCTGCAAATTTTTTTTGAAACTTTTTCTAGTGTCTTGCTGCATTTTGTTCACAGTTGTAATAAATGTAGTTGTGTGGTGGCTTAACTGCGTTATGGAAGATTAAATTGTTTCTTAGAAATTGTATGGTTGCAAAAACACAGCAAGTTGGGTGAAGTCAGCGTTCCTTTACCATTTACTGTAAGACAATATGGACAGATAAGTGGTAGAAGGTAGTGCTAGCTGCAAGATTATTCCAGTAATAATATGCATTTTTACAGTTTCCCTTGAGATTATTCCCATCAACAGCTCAATGCCCTTTGTATGGAGGTTGTTTCCTCTTCCCTAAATGACAGAAAATATTTCCACAGAACATGAATGTTCACTGTGTGCATGTCCATGCCTCTTCCTAGTGTGGCTGTAGGAAATGTGTCCACAGAGCACACACTTTCACTGCTCCATAGAGCTTCTATGAAACCAGTTGCTCCATTTCATGACCCCATGTAGCTTTGTTTTAGGAAGCAAACAGGCTTCAGTTTTCCATGCCCTTACATTTCTTTTATTTTCTATGTTGAAAATAGAAAATAGCATTTGTACAAGAATATGCACTTTAAATATCAGCTCCTAGCAAACTGGTCTTCAAAATTCATTACCCCCATATTGCTTGCCTTTAAAAGTTAGTTAGCTCTTTCAAATGACATTGTACTGCAGAAAGAGTTTTAAGTCCATATGACTGTCCTCATCACATCACATTCCTTGTCACTAGCATACACCCCCACCACCCCCACACACACACACACATCTTAAGTATGTGTTCTTTAGCCATAATGTTGCACAATTTAATTAAAATGGGTTTATTTCCTTGAGGACTTCTGCATTTAAGTCTGAAATGGAGCACTGGTATACCCTCTATCTTTGACCTCTGGCACTGTTAATTTTTGTTATTAATGATTTCCTGTTTTTCAGGATTCTGCATATGCAGAACTTAGGTCACCTGGATCATTTTGCAATTGTGTCACAAATCATTTCTTGATAGATCTGGATTATTTATTTATTTATTTTATTACTTTTGTTAACCTGGTAATGTCCAACTGGACCAAGAGCCGTTTTCAGCGGAGGCCCAGGGAGAAAATGTCCAAAACAGTGAGAAGAACTAACAATAATAATTATAAACAAAACAAGTAGTACAAATTCAAATAACAGTTTGCACCAACAAATAAAAACAGTTATAAACAAACAAATACAAAATATAAATTCAAGTAACAGTGTGCACATATGTCATGATCACCATTACCAGTGCATGTACACTTATGAGCAAAGGTTCATATGAACTCATGTACAAACACTGCGGCAGTATGAAGTTGTTACATATCAGCAATTTAGCAAAGAGGTGGAGGGGAAAGTGGGAGGCTAGAAGCAGCAGGATAAGGGTAGAGTTAGGATGAGACATATAGTAAGTGATCTAGGAGGAATTTGCCTGGAGTGTGGCAGGAGCAAATCCAGTGACTAGTTGGGTAGTTTTTTAGGAGGAGTTTGAACTCATGATAGTGAGGATTTTTTTGTGATGGGCTGAGGAAGAGTGTTCCGAAATTTGGCAGTTTTATAAGAATAGAGGGAAGTCTGCATGATAGTTGTGGGGTAACCTTTACGATTAGCTTGTCAAAGGATCTGAGTGACATGCTAGTTTGGACTAGGTTTCTAAGAACAAGCCAGTTACTGAATTGATGAACTATTTTGTGGGCCATGGTAAGGTGATTGAGAGAGAAAAAGTTAAGGAGTTCTAGCCGGTTGAGCTGAGGGAGACCAGTGCAATGGTGAGTCTTGTGTGGGTGATTAGTGGCAAACTTGGCAATTTTGCTCTAAAAGGATTCTAGGTTATTGAGGTCAGTCTTATGCAAGTTTGTGAATGTATGAGATCCATAGAGGAGGGTAGAAAGCAGGTGTGACAGAGGAGTGGCCAGCCTGGTACTTTGATTAAGGTACGGTTTGGCCCAGTAGAGGGTGCCAAGTTTGATGTGAACTTTTTTGATTGTCAGAGAAATGCATTTATCAAATTTTAGGTTCTCATCTATTGTAACACCTGGAAGTTTAGTTTGGTTTGTGGGTACTATCTTGGTTCCATTTGAAGAGAGGATTGTGAGATGGGACTGGCATAAATTGGATTTTTTTATCGAAGACTGTTATCTTAGTTTTGTTAGGGTATGAGTTGATGTTCAGCGAGGTATTTTTCTGTGTCTTGAAAAGAAGTCTGCATTTTTGTTTGAAGTTCCTGGGGTGAGTGGGCTGACCAGATAAGTGTGGAATCATCAGCATACTGGACCATGTATGCTTGTTGAGTTGCAGAGCTGAGTTTGTTTGTAAATATGCTAAAAAGGAGAGGACCAGGTATGATCAGGGTTTAATCCGGGAATGCTCTTGTTTGGCATCTACTTCTCTGAAGTACAGGCCAACACTAAGAGACTCTGGCTAACAAAGTTCGCAGATGACTGCAAACTGGAAGCCATTCTTGAATCCCCAAATTATGTGGATATTCTACAAAAGGGCTTTACAGAAACAGATGCTTGGTGCCAGAGCCAGGGGCTCAACCTCAGTGCCAAGAAATGTGTAGTTATCCCCTTTGGGAAAAAAACATGTACTTGTGAATTACCACATAGGTGGCAGTACACTAAATACCGAAAGTGTGATAAGAGACTTAGGGACACAGGTGGACAGTGGTCTCACCTTTGATAACTACATCACCAAAACAGTCAGGAAATCCTTCTATGTGGCACACCTCATCACGAAGAGCTTTTCATCCAGAAAAAAGGAGGTTATTGTCCCACTGTGCTCATCCCTCATTAGACCCATTATAGAATACAAGGCCCCTTTTGGTATGTACCTCTCAAGACATCTGCAACAACTAGAAAGGCCGCAGAAATACCTCACTAAAAGAATCTCAGGCCTAAAGCAGATGCCCTATGCTGACAGTCTAAAAAAACTCCACCTATACTCTGTCGTATATCATCTACTCAGAGGCGATCTCTGCTGAACATATAAGGCCATGTCAAACCCAGAGCTGTTGGATATGCTACACTTAAAGAAATCTCAATCCCTCAGAGATGCATGCTCCAGGGATCTAAACTTTGTCATCACAATGAACAAAACTTGCTGGAGGGATAGGTTCCTGACCCAGAGACTCCCCAGACTCTGGAATAGACTGCCCATGCATGTCAAGCAGAGCACCTCTTTGGTCCTCTTCAAAAAGAAACTTGATGATTGGATGGGAGATAGGAAATTCACCCCGGGATCACTTCAGTCGCTCTGCTAGACAGGGGTCCAGGGAAGTAAATACTGTGGGAAGAAATAGCCAGGGAATTGTTATGGCTAGGCTTGTATAGGCCCTAGGGCCGATAGCCTAGTACCAACCTATGAACCTTGGAGTACACCAACCCAGATGGGGAGTTCGGGGGGAAAGACTGCTCTCCCATTTAGTAGCCTGCTGTCAATTAGAAAGAGCTATGGAACCAGGTCAAGGATGCTGAGCTGAGGCCATAAGATGAGAGTTTTGGTAGTGGCAGTTGGTGGGAAATGGTGTCATAAGCTTTGGACATGTCGAGAAAGATTGAAGAGACAAGCTGGTCTTCATTTAAGAGATGATAAATGATGTTAGTGAAAGTTACTAGGGCAGTGCTAGTACTATGTTTAGGTCTAAAGCCATGTTATGATCTAGATGATAGATTGTGAGTGAGGAAGTGGTTAAGGAGTTGGTTGTGGATGCATTTTTCTAATATTTTTGCAAGGGGGAAAGGGTGGCAATGGGACGGAAGTTTGTTGATTCCTTAGAGGGTCCTCCTTTGTGGAGGGGAATGATGTGTGATATTTTCCAGAGAAGTATGACATATTTTTCTGCAATGGACTGGTTAATCAAGATACATATTGGGTAGGCAATAGAAGGAGCAGCAGTTTTTAGAAATTCATTAGGAAGTTGGTTAGCTGCGAGACAGCAGGGTTTTAGCTTGGTTAGGAGAGTTTTATTTAAGTAGTTTGAAAGTAAAAGTGAGGGGGTTGGGGTTATCTGGAGTAGGAGTGGAAAGAGTAAGTGGTCTGGCTACCTGGCAGGGAGGTTATAGTATTTATAAAGTGAGAGTTGATTTGAGTTGCATTAGGGTCAGAGTTGTTTGAGGTGACTGGGGCAGGAGTTGGGGTATGACTGGGGCTGAGGAGATAGTTAATACTTTGCCATAATTTTTGGGATTGTTTAAGTGTTTCTGTTGACAAGTTTGGAAGTAAGTTTTTGTCTTTTTTTGATTTTTTTTCATAACTAGATTCCGTAGCTGTTGATATGTTAAGAGATTTGCTTTGTCTTTGATGGTATGGCAAGCTGACCATGCTTTATCTCTGTGTTAAAGTAGTAGCTTGGTGTCATTGGATAGCCAAGGTAGGTGCTTGGCTTTTGAGTGCACTTTTCCTAGAGGGAGTGAGATTATTAAGGATTTTAAGGAAGGTACTGTTAAAATATTGGACAAGCCAGGTCTAGATGTAGATTTTTAAGTGGTGTTCAGTCACATTGTTGGAGTAGTTATTTAAAAGTAGGGGGGGGGAAGATTTACTTATTACAGATGTATTTGTAAGTGATGCTGCTTTGAGTATGGACACACTTTCTCTATAGAAAGGTTAGAGTATGGTCACTGAGGGAGTCTGGAAGGGAACTGACTAGGTAAAGTAGGTTGTGTTTGTTAGTCAATATCCAGTCTTACGTTGACTGCTTTTTAAAATGTCTGTACGAGTTGGACAGGTTATAATTTGGGTGAAGTTGAAGAGGATTAGGAAGTTTGAGGGGTATTGGATGAGCAGGAGTGCCAATCAAGGTTGAAATCACCAAGGATTATAGTTTCTTGGTTGAAATTGTTAGATTCCCAAGAAAGTAGACTTTCAATGGTGGGAAGATTATTGCCTGGAGGGAGATGGGTGGTGATTATTATTTTGTCTGGGTTGACTTCGAGGCGAGTAGTTAGGATTTCAGAGTTGGGTAAGTCAGGAGGAGCACAGTTTAGTTGTTCAACTTTGAGGATGTCTTTAAACATAATCGCCACTCCACCACCTCTTTTGTGTAATCTGTTTAGTCTAATGATGTTATAGCCAGTTGTAATAACTTCTTTGTCTTTAATGTGGGACTTTAACCAGGTTTAAGTTATCACAGCTATGTCAGGTGAGTAGGTGGCTAGGGCAGCGTGAAATTCACTAGTTTTTACTTATGATGCTACCAGGATTTAAATTGTTAAAGAGCAGGTCAGTATTAGAGGTTTTTGGAAGAGGGGGGAGATAGGGATGGGAATGTGTAATAGACTGAACAGAATTTGTTGGGACGGCAGGGGGAATACTGCGGGCAGGGTGAGAAGTTTTGCGCGTGTGTGTGTGTGTGTGTGTTTGAAAGGTATGAGAAGAGAGGCTGAGGTTAGTATAAGTATAGGATTGGAAGGAATGAGTGGACAGTGGAAATGTCTAATTTAGTATGAGTGGAGGGAGAGGGAGCTATAGGTGAGGTAAAGAAAGTGGAGTAAAAGAGTATTAGCTAATAAGGAGTAGTAGAGGTGCATGGTTAGTATAGAGGTGGGGTAATTGAGCAAAGTAGGTGTAGGAGAGGGGAAGGGTAGAGTTAGCTGGTAGAGAGTAGCAACTGGAATATATAGTGGAGAGGGTGGGGTGAAGTAGGGTTGATAATTGAGAAGATGTGTGTGTATAGGCTGAGGTGAGTAAAGGATGTGGTTTGGATAGGTATAAATTTAAGGAATGTGGGAGTGTATGGGAATTGGGGGTAGGGTAGGGGAGTGGAGTGAGGCTGAGCATGGCGGGATTAACCTTGAGGCAGCCAGTGAAGTAACCAGAAAAAACAATCAGCCAGCAAGTATGCCTCAGGGCAGTGGCACATTTGAAAGTGCACTATTACCTTAGGTAAAAGCTTTATACATGCAAGACAATAGACTGTGTCCTAAAGTAATATAGTAGTGACTAAACTGAGTGAGATTTTCAGTTCGCAGTTTCACCTAGTAATTAAAATAGAGGGAAAATTTCAGGGAGAGGGAGAGGGAACAGCAGTCCTGAAGAGGCCGAGTTAGTGTGCACTGTTTGTAACAGTACAAGTTATTGTAGTTAATGACACCTGCCTAGCAACACTAGTATATTAAAGACAGTAGACTGATGCCCCACGAGTGACTAATAGGTTCAGTTCTTGTCACAAGGGTTTTGCAGTTAGGAGGATGAGCCATTTGGGCTGTAGTTGGCTGCGTACATTGGGAAGTTGAAGAGATTAAACTGTAGGTGAAAAAGAAGGTTAAGACGTGATTATTTCGAGGGAGAAAGAGGTGGATGCCCTAGAGTCTGTAAGACAGAGTTTCAGAGCTGTAACACGTATATAAGAGGATGGAAGACAAAGAGCTCAGAAAGCAAGGGAAGAAGTGGGAGGACGAAAAGGCAAATGAGAGAAACTCAGTGCAAAGGGATCCAGAGAAACACAGCAGTAGGAGGAAGTAGAGAGAGAAACAAAGGAATGCACTACAAAAATACACAGTTACAAAAGTGCACTTAATTTTCATGAGTTGCAGCCAGCATATTTAGACAGTTAAAATACGACACAGGAGGAGTATCAAAACATCATTTTACAGGCTAAGCTTGCAGTTCAAAACAATGAATTTAAAAAACAAAATTGAGTTTCAGAGCTTGCAGTTGTGAAACTCGGCACAGTTGCAGTAGCTGTCACTTGACAGAATGCACAACTACAGAATGACTAAAGAAAAACAGCAAATTTAAAACTTGAAGTATGGGTTACAGAAAACAGCTGCATTACATGAGAGCAGTTTCTTCCCATCCAACGGGTTGTGTATGTTACACTCCCCTACTTATAATCAACTCTCAAGTAACTGGATGGTTGCTTGTTAACCAGGTAAGTAGGTTAGTTCTTGGGACCATTTTCATCCACAAAGTAGGTTGTGGAGAATGGAAATTTCTAGCACGCTTGGGAATACCTTCTTGGCAGCTGAAAGCAGATGTGCTACTTTTGTCTTTCATTCAGCTGTCAGATTCGTAATTCTAGACCACTTTTTTATGAACCATTTCATTTCTTGATCTATTGTCTGGTTTCTCTGCTAATCTTGAACAGTTTTGTTCTTAGTCCTGTATCACACAGTAAGGATTCCCTGCAAAGGAATTTCAAGCTATAATTTGAAATATGACTGGTCCTGCTGTTGAAGCAATCCACAGTTACATGTGTAACTTATGACTGGGTTTCATAGCTTTACTGTGTTAATTTTGTCCTTGTATAATGTGTTAATTATTGGACCCCACTAAAAATAAGTTCTAATTTCATTTTTCTGCATAAATGTTCTCTGAATAACATGACTGTCTAAATCGAGAAAACAAACACGAGTCACTGTACGAATGTTAGAACTCCAAAAGCTATGGAGCAATCCAGAGAAAGCACTTTGCTTAAAGTCTGTGAAAACCTCTGCAGTTAACATATTTGTTCTGTAGCTTTCTACTCTCTTCCATCTCCCTGGACAACAGTGTTCTCAAAATACATGCATTATCACCATGTGATCTCCATGTTTACTTAGTCTGTTTCTCTCTTTCTAGGTCATGATACAAAGGCTGGTAAATTGTCCTTGGCACCCTGTCAGGCAGCTTGGCAGGAGACCTGAGAGTATTTGCCATCTTAAAGGCCATTATGATGATCTGTTAGCAGTCATTGCTCTGCTTTCCTGTAAAGATTTGAGCTACAGCAACATCTAGTGGAAAATTTCAGTTGGAGTCAGGTTATGATCATATTTGCACTAAATTCATTCCTTGGGCAGGCATTGCTTTAATCCAGACGTGATAGTAGAAATTCATAAAAAAAAAGATTTTTTTCATTCTGTGTTGAGAGAAATACAACATGCAGAGATGCAGTACTGGCTTTTTTTTCCAGTCACGTGGAACTTTCACATGTTCGATCTTATGGTCTCGACCACAAGAAATTCAAACTTGTGAAAGTTCGAAATTTAGAAGCAGATCCATAGATATATATATATATATATATATATATATATATATATATATTATATATATTTTATATATATATATATATATATATATATATATATATATATATATATACACACACACACACACACACACACACACACACACATACAGACGTGCGTACATGAGTATGTACATACACATAGTTGCATGTGTAAATATGTATGCAGTTGTCTTTAACTTGTATTGTTGCTGAAAAGGGTCCCTATTCCTGGAAATGTAACTTGGTTAACATACAAAATAGTCTGACCTGTTTGTTAAGTAGTATCTTTCAGGTGCCCTCCTTTGTCCATCCCTTTAGCCCACCACTTATCCCCAAGCCTTCTTGAAGGATTCTGTTAGTTTATAGTCTACTACCTGTCATGGCAGCTTTTCATTTATCCCCTGTGCTGTACATGAAAATTTCCAGAAAAAAGCACTTTATAATAAATGGGTTTAGGTTTTGATTGTACTTTTAATCTGGTTAACGTGCTTCCTTTTTTGTTTTTCATCTTGCCATCACACTGTCTCCTAGTGTTTTGTACAGTAATGCTGTATCACTCCTTTCTTGCTTGCCTTGAAATGAGAATAGATTTAGCTACCATAAGTGTTCCTTGTATGGTCCTTTCTTAGTGTCCTGCATGTATAAGTTGACCCTGTTCTTATTGCTTGTTATGATGGTTGATTTAATGATGCCAAAGAACAGTGGTCCCAGGACTGACTCGTGAGAAACCTCACTGACTACTACTGTCTCACCAGTGAGAGGATCCTGTTTACTGCTGTTAACTTCCACGACTCTTCCACCCAGTTAATTGTCTTCTTTCCTATTCCTACTCCACTTATTTTACATAATTTCCTGTTAGGTGCTGGGTCAAGGTGTATGGCATCATGTGGGTTTCCTTTGTCAAATTATAATGTTACCCAACCATAACAGTGAATTACCAAAAAAAAAAAAAAAAAAAACAGATGTATAGGAAAACCCAGAACTTATTTAATAGTCATAAAATAAAAACAATAAAATAAATATCCAGTAGGCGCGTTCGTCTCTAACCAACAGTTTCACGTTTGATTGAATAACAGTGAATTAGGCTGAGCTAATGTGATCTTGTTCTACACCATTGGTAATTTTTCTACAGTTGTTTTCCAGGAAACCAGCTAATGTTCCTATCAGTATCTCTTCCATGACCTGGTGTACTGCTTATTCCATGGTTATAGACCATTACCTTCCTGAGTCATTTCTAGCCCACCCCCTTGTAGAATGGCACCACCATTGTATCCCTCCTATCCTGCAATTGTTTGAGCCTTGCTGCTACTGGTAACAGTATGATAAGTTCTGTTAGCAAACTGTCCCGTATGGTTTCTAACATTGCCATTTCACCCAGGTTGTTGTTGAAAAAGGTCATTAGGACCAGTGCATTTTCCTAATTAACAAACATATAAATAATTAAATATACCTTCTGGTTCTTTAAAATCAGGGTTGAAAGCGTTCAGGACTCTGTGCCTAATTGATCAAGTTTTTGTCCTACAGCATTCTTTAGCATGTTACTGTTAGATATCGTCCTTCCTAATGCAATTTCTTCATTTTCTTGTCGTGAAGATAAAAACAAAGAATTCTTTGACATTTTTTGGATTTTCCCTATGCTTCCTGAACAATATTTTCAGCTGTTTCCCCTATGTTTCTAAAAAATATATTTTTCTTTGCTTTGTTTCTTCTGATAAATATGTCACTTTTTACGTTTTACTATTATACATTTTTCCTAACACCTTTGTGCTCCAACTTGTGAAAAGCATTTCTTCTGCTTGGACTTCATTTTTAACCTTCTTGGTGATTAACACTGGTCCTTTTCATCTCCTTATCTTATTCTTTTTTCGTAGTCCCTTTTTCCTGTCGCTGTTTGCATGTTCCTGTTTATATTTATCCATAAGAAGGTCTCCTTATTTAATGTATTTGTTTCCCTTTAATCCCACTTTTTGCCTTTGTTGTTGTCACCCTCATCAATGGTGAACTAGACCTTTCTATTATTGTACCATTCCTTGTACTTCACCAGCTGCATGAGTCCAACTTGGTCTAGTGCTGCCACTTTTCTTGCTCTTTCTCCCTTGTTTAGATGCAGGAAAGCACCAGTTTCTTGCACCCAAGTATGCCACTGTATTATCTGGTTAAATTGAGTGTTTTCTGTTATTTCAGTCTGTCGTAGCCTTAAATACAGCAGACCTGTAGCGCAGCACATACTTTTGTCAGTCAGTTCTACAAAGGTTTTATGCATTTTGTCTGCATGTAAAGAACCCCTTCACCTTGGCACGTAAATTTTATTTTTGATAAAGTAGCCTGTCCAGCAGTTTAATTGGCTGATATGGTGGACCTGAAGTTAATTATGAATGATGACAATTACTTCTACCCATTTTCCCATTTATATATATATATATATATATATTTTTTTTTTTTTTAAGGGAACACTGCTTGGTCCAGGAGTCCATCAAGAGCAACCCATCTTTCCTTCTGATCATGTTTTCAGAATTACCCGTAAAACAGTTCAGCTATGTGTTTTCTTTTTAGTGATAGAATACAAGAGAAAGATTACCGTCCGTACTTTGTGTGGACAATTAGTTCAGGTTTTACCTGACTAGGGTACAGTTCAAGAAGATGGACTTGCTATCTGTATCCTTTGCTCCGAGTAAAAAGGACTTGATGGTTGCTGTATGGATTACTGACTACAACATTTTTGATGTCAGGCAGCAGAACATTAGTGCTGACAGATGCCACTGTTCTGGGGGGGGTGCACATATGGTAGCATTCAGTGCCTGTTGCATAATTGTGTGCTTTCACTGGATGCTGTTGCATAGAACATACTTCCTGGATGTCTGGCCGTATTTACAGCATGGTATTTTCGTACTGCCATCTGAGGCCTTTCTTTGTAAGATGTTCATCGTGTTACACTGCTGCAGTCATTACACTTGGGTTATCCTGCCGTCAGGCGGTTCCCCAGTCGGCCTGAGTTCCAAAGTCTTGGTCCGGCGTCTGTTGCTGTCGCCTCCTTCCTGACGTCAGTGCGACAGGGGTATATAAGATGCAGCCAACGCCATTTTCTTCAGTCTTTCTTGCCGCGCGGTGCCCGAAGCAAAAGCAGTTCGCAAGTGCAGGTCGGCCGACTCCTGAGATTTTCATTCCGAATCCAGAACCGAAGTCTTCTACAAAGCTAAGTACCCCATTGGGGAAACTTTTTCTTGCCTCAGACCGATGTCAGTAAAAGTTAATAACTGTATTTCTTGTGGGAAGCAAATACCTCATACGGATTTCCATTCCTATTGTAGCCCATGCCTAGCCCCAGACCACGACGTCACTGGTTGTCGGTTTTGTGCTAGGTTTAATAAGCGCACTATTAAACGTCGGTTTGATTTTGCCCGACATTATTTTGGCAGAAAATTCAATTACACCATGCCGTCGGAACTTCCGACGACCGGAATAAATAAAAAGCGCAAAGACAAGGACAGGCATCCGAGGCCCAAAAGTGACGACGAGGCCTCTTCTAGGCTGGTTGCCGGTTCTCCGGTTTTCAGCGAGGCGCCTTTGCAGCCCCTGACGACCACTTCTGCAGAACCACAGGCTGCCTCCGACTCCCACGTGGAGCTGGCTGGGCCTTCGGGCGCTCAGTTTTTTCAGCCTACCAAAACTAACCCTTCAGAGGGAACCGAAGTAGCTGAGCAATCCACAGCTTCAGAGGGTGTTTTCAGACCTACTCAGTTAAGCATCAAATCCTCTAAGTCTAAGCCACCCTTAAAAACAAAGAAGCAAATACAGCATTCTCCAGGACAGGCCTCCATACCTAAGAAACAAATGCTCAAAATGGCCAAAGACCCCATCCCCCTCCTGATAAAAGGCCCAGACGGGATGCAGACTATGACTCATCCGACCAGGTGTCCATTTCTTCAGATTCATCCTCAGACCTAGGATATTCTTTACCCCTTATGAGGATTCTAATGCTGAGGAATCAATTCCATCAGCCTCTCTACCTGAGGACTATTCCATTGGGGAAACCTTACATACCCTGAGGGAGTATTTCCATTAGGAAGGCCAGGATTGCACAGAATCCAAGAAAAGGCTCAGACTTCCTTTTATTACCGCAACACAGACCCCTTGCTATTTGGATATTGTGGATGATGTGTATACTGAATCCAGCTTAAATCCTAACTAATTACCCCCAGCCCCAGTTAAACCTGACAGATATTACAGAGTCCCTGACTCACACAAATTTCTGTATAAAAGCCCTGTTGCTGACCCTGAAACTATTTCTCAGGGACCCAAAGGGATTAAGGCCTCATCAGCAAAAAACCCAGTTCCCTCTGACAGAAATTCCAGAGCATTAGACAGATGGGGAAAGAAAGTATATACGTCTGCAACTTTAGCAGTGAGAGCTTTAAATTGCCAGTTTCACATGCTAAAATATCAGCAATTTTTGATGTCTCAGTTGAAACAAAAAATGCTTCCAGATTCAGATCCTCCTAATTTTAAAGAAATGTAGGATTTATTGCATGCAGCTGAACAAGTGGGAAAACATACTTTGCAATGTGGTTTAGATTCTTTAGAGGCCTCCTGTAGAGCAGCAGTTACAGGCTCTGTCATTATAAGGCATGCTTGGTTAAAAGAACATACGTTGCCAGATCATGTTAAAACAAAATTATTGGATGCACCTTTGCAGCAGAATGTGTTATTTGGAGTTAAAGCAGAAGAGGTATTAAAGAAGATGAAGGGTAAGGCAAAATCTATGCAAACGGTGAAGGATTTTTTACAGGTTCAGCCTCCTCGATTTAGCAGAAATTGGCCAACAAAGAATTGGTCCTTTCCAGTTACAGACAGACCTCAAAGGGGCAGATACAGACGTCCAAGAGGTAGAGGTCAACCACAAGGTCCTTACAGGCCTCGACAATGGGGTGCACCAGGCCAGAAGGAAGGGGAAGACAGGCCCCAACCATATAAAAAGCAGCCTCAATGACTTCCCACTACAGCTGCCAAACAGCTCTCTCTTGGCAGCCCCCTTAGGAGGAAAACTGGCACTTTTCTATCACAATTGGCATTGGATCACCAAAGACAAATGGGTTCTCAACATTGTATCTCAAGGTTACAGGTTCCACTTTCACACTCTGCCAAGGTTAAAAGGAATGCCAAATCTGCCACCAAATCAATGGGCAGAGGCTCAAAAACAAATTACAGCACTCATGGACATGAGAGCTATTCAAAAGGTACCACCACAGGAGCAAGGACAAGGATTTTACTCAAGACTTTCTGGTTCCCAGAAAGGACAAAGCCTGGAGCCCCATTCTGGATCTTTCTTCTCTAAACACTTACCTGGATGTTCCGAAATTCAAAATGTTGACACTACAGCAGCTTCTTCCCATGCTGGGCAAGAAAGCTTGGCTCGTGACCTTGGACCTCAAGGAGGCATACCTGTATGTCCTTATCAGATAAAACTGCAGAAGATACCTCAGATTCATAGCTGGTTCAATGCACTATCAATTCTCTGCACTGCCCTTTGGCTTATCTACTGCGCCCAGGGTCTTCACAAAGTGCCTGGCACAAGTAATTGCATTTTGCAGACAGAAAGGAATTCAAATTTATCTGTACCTGGACGACTGCCTGATTCAAGAAGAGAGCAAGGACATTCTTCTAAAGCATCTGGCATTCGTAAAAAAGTTAAGTTGCCTGGGGTACACTAAACGAAAAGAAATCAAAACTAGTGCCCTCACAAGAGATAATATTCCTGGGTGCCAGCTTGAACACAACGGTCCAGATGACTTCTCACACCAGACAAGCAAGGACAACTGACTCAATACTTTCAATTGATGGCAACAAAGTCCCAACTCCCTGCAAGAAAAATTCTGCAGGCCTTGGGTTACATGGCTTCTTGCATACTACTAATTCCATATGCCAGACTGCATATGAGGAAACTACAATGGTACCTAAAGAGTGTACGGTGTCAACACTGTCAAAGTTTGGAAACAGTTGTACCACTAATTCCTTGCCTTCAACAGGAGTTTTGATGGTGGGCTCAAGCTTGTCACCTCAACAAGGGACAGCCTTTCACTCAACCCACAGCCAGGCAACCACTGACAACAGATGTATCGGATTATGCCTGGGGAGCACACATGGCAGGAAAATGTATTCAGGGCGAGTGGCCCGCAGAACAAAGGCATCTTCACATCAATCAAAAAGAGATGCTAGCTGTACAAAATGCCCTTATAGTTTTCAAAGACCTGCTGCATCCAGGACAACTATTACTAAAGACAGACAACACCACAGTTATGTGGTACATAAACAAGCAAGGGGGCACACACTCCTACCCCCTCTGCAGACAAGCCATGACCTTGTGGAACACAGCTGTAGACTACCAAGTTTATCTGCAAGCACAATTCCTGCCAGGAGAGAAAAACATGCTGGCAGACTTAAGCAGAAACATCATGGATCCCCACGAATGGGAATTAAATCCACAAATATTCAGAATGATAACACAGAAATGGTGGAGCCCGGACATAGATCTGTTTGCATCCCCAATGAATTGCCAGCTACAGAAATTCTGCACAAGGAGTTACCATCCACAAGCATGGAAAGTGGATGCCCTCTCATTCAGCAGGAAAAACCTACAAGTATACGCTTTCCCTCCTCTACCTCTCCTTCCAAAGGTACTCATAAAAGCCAGGCAAGAAGAGCCAAAGATGATCCTGATTGCACCAGACTGGCCACGCCTACTCAATCTTAAAGAACTTAGCACAAGAACCACCCTGGAGTTTGCCTCAAATCCCACATCGGCTGACACAGCACAACAGTCAGATATTTCACAGTCAGCTAAAGACCTTAAACCTGGCTGCATGGAAAATTCCTTAGTCAAGCAAGCAATGCCTCTCTCCAAAGTTGTTATGGATGTCATTCTGGAGGCCAGAAGGCCTAGTACCAGGAAAGCCTACTCGGATAAATGGAAGAGATTCTGTGCCTGGAACCAGGCTCACAGCCTTGACCCTCTTATCCCAAACATTCCTCAGATACTTCAGTATTTAACTGAGATGCTGGACAAGGGCCTCTCCTTCTCATCCATCAAGATCCATGCCTCTGCCATTTCTGCTCATTACAACACGGATCCACCATTTTTTTCTAATCCTTTGCTCAAACAGTACCTCAGAGGGGCTAAAAACATAAGACCGCCCCATAGAGCACCTACCCCAACTTGGGACCTCAACTTTGTTTTGGAAAAATTAACTTTACCTCCTTTTGAGCCAGCTAACACAGCAGAATTAAAATACATCTCTTGGAAAACTGCTCTGCTACTGGCAATAACATCAGCACGAAGAGTTTCAGAATTACAGGCACTAATGGCAGTGGAACCTTTCCTCATTTTCCACCAGGACAGGGTGTCTTTAAGAACTAACACTACGTTTATGCCAAAGGTGGTATCAAGTGTGGCTCAACCAAACTATTCACTTGCCAACTTTCTATCCAAAACAACAAAGGGGAGAGACTACTACTTTCTTTGGACATTCACAGGCAGCTACGCTTCTACTTGGACAAAACCAAAGCTTTCAGAAAATCTTAGCAATTATTAGTAGCTTATGCTGCAGGAGCACAGGGAAAAGCCATTTCAAAACAGGCCATCTCAAAATGGATAGGACATTGTATACGTTTCTGCTATACTCACCATGGGAAACCTGTACCTAGCAGCATTAGATCTCACTCCACCAGGGCAACAGCCACTTTAACTGCCTACCTCAGAGGAGTACCTACCAAGGATATTTTGGAAGCAGCAACATGGATTTCTGTGCATATTTTCACCAAGCATTACCATTTGCCTTTATACTCCAAATCCAGAGCTGGCTTCACCACTGCTGTGCTGCAGGGCCTTATAGCCACCCCTAATGCCTTATAGAACCAGCCTCCCTACCTCAGCTTTGGGATTCCACCCAAGTGTAATGACTGCAGCAGTGTAACACGATGAACATAGTACAGTTTTGTAGCTACCATAAATGTAGATGTTCGAGTGTAAACACTGCTGCAGTCCAGGTTACCCTCCCTCCTTCCCCTCTTACGTGCTGGTACGTACCTATGCCTTCGACCCTTTACTACTTATGGGGAGTATTTGCTGGTAACTGAAAGTTGTTGTTTGCTTTTCTTATGTATGTTTTATTAGCAATTTGAATTGCCTACCTATTTGGGGGCACCTGACATCTGGGGCAAGAAAAACTGAAGAAAATGGCGTCGGCTGCATCTTATATATACCCCTGTCTCACTGACGTCCGGGAGGAGGCGACAGCAACCGATGCCGGACCAAGACTTTGGAACTCAGGCCGACTGGGGAACCGCCTCACGGCAGGATAACCCAAGTGTAATGACTGCAGCAGTGTTTACACTCGAACATCTACATTTATGGTAGGTACAAAACTGTACTTTTTTCTGGCTCCTGCCTCTGTGGAAGGACTTTTAATACTTTTAAGATGCTTCTTCTGAATCAGTGTAGTGCAGAAGGCCTCTCATGATAAGATTAGTTGATCGTTAAGAGTGCATTCTACAGACTGTACTTATTACGCATCCTCACTTCCTATAAGCTGAGCACTCCATCCACGAATACATACGGACACTGTGTTAAGTTTAAGGAGTTCATTTTTGTAGCTAATGCTTCAGGTAGCTGGTAGACTGTGCAAGAACCTTGTTCAAAAGAAGGCCCCTTGAAGTGGAATTACCAGTCGTTATCCCAGCATCAGTTTATATGGTGAGTACTAATGCATCTTTTGTTTCTTTGTGGCTCACAGGTATCAAGGCATACAGTTTTGTGTTCGTTGTTGGACCTACATTACTCTATTTATACATTTATGTTGGAATTCGTACATCATCCCAAAGTTATCATAAACCAGCAACTTCGATAATGAACTGTATGGTGTCAGAGCGGTTTGAAGCTGATGCATATAGATGGAAAAACTTTGAGAGAAGCAAGCCCATATTCATAGCCACCAATATGAAGTGAAGTAGTGTATGACTGTTTAGATTTACTTGAACAAACTGTAGTACAATAAGAGCAAAATAGTAATAATGAAAATGTCTAAACCTTCAATCGAGAAATCCAATCCAAAATTCAACGCAGTCACATACTAGTAATACTCTCATGCCACTTGCAACTAAGTAAAAATAGCAGAATTTTCTTACACACTGCTTTCCTCTAAATCATCATTCTTCTGTTAATGATGTCAGATGTTTGTCTACCCTCCACAAAAACCACAATCGATCCACATCTGTCAATTTTTGGCAACAGCTTTGTTCTTAGGTAGTATAGACATTGTTTTTGTAAGTGAAAACAGCAAAGAAACACCAATACATAAAGGCAAAAACATATACAGTTTATTGGTAAGCAATTTCACTCCTGAGACTGGGAGCTTCATCATATTTGCTGATATTTCATTTTCTTCTGGATCACCATTTACTCACTGTGGAAGCAGTAGCTTATATATATATGTGTGTATATATATATATATATATATATATATATATATATATATATATATATATATATAGATATATATATATAGATATATAGATATATATAGATATAGATATAGATATATATAGATATATATGTATGTATGTGTCTGTGTGTGTATATATATAAATATATATATATATATATATATATATATATATATATATAGATAGATAGATATAGATATATATATATACATATATGTATATATATATATATATATATATATATATATATATATATATATATATATATAAAAAGTGTACACACCCCTGTTAAAATGCCAGTTTTTTGTGATATAAAAAATGAGAACACAATAAATCGTTTCAAAACTTTTCCACCTTTAATGTGACCTATAACCTGTACAATTCAATTGAAAAACAAACCTGTTAGGGGAAAAATATAAAAAATAAATGTAGAATAAGCTAGTTGCATAAGTGTGCACACCCTTAAACTAATACTTTGCTGAAACACCTTTTGATTTAATTGCAACATTCACTCTTCTTGGGTACACACCTGCCATCAATTAGAGAGACTGATTAACCCCAAATAAAGTTCAGCTGTCCTAATAGGATTTTCCTGACATTTACTCAATTGCCTGCTACAGCAAAAGCCATGGTTCGCGGAGAGCTTACAAAGCATCAAAGGGATCTCAGTGTTGAAAGGTATCAGTCAGGAGAAGGGTACAAAAAAATGTCCACAGCATTGTATATACCATGGAATACAGTGAAGGCAGTCATCATAAAGTGTAGAAAATATGGGACAACAGTGACGTTCCAAAGAACTGGACAGCCCTCCAAAACTGATGAAAAAATGAGACGAAAACTGGTCTGGGAGGCTGCCAAGAAACCTACAGTAACACTGAAAGAGCTACAGGAATTTCTGGCAAGTATTGGTTGTGTACTGCATGTGACAACAATCTCCCGTATTCTCCATATGTCTGGGCTCTGGGGTAGGGTTGCAAGACGGAAGCCTTTTCTTACACAGAAAAACATCCAGGCCCTGCTAAAATTTCCAAAACAGTACATTGTCTCCCAAAAGCATGTGGGAAAATGTGTTATGGTCTGATGAGACCAAGGTTGAACTTTTTGGCCACAATTCCAAAAGGTACATTTGGTGCAAAAAAAACACACTTCACATCACCAAAAGAACACCATCCCCACAGTGAAGCATGGTGGTGGCAGTATCATGCTTTGGGGTTGCTTTTCTTCAGTTGGAACTGAGGCTTTAGTCAAGGTGGAGGGAATTATGAACAGTTCCAAATAACAGTCACTTTTGGCCCAAAACCTTCAGACGTCTGCTAGAAAGCTGAAGGTGACTAGGAATTTCACCTTTCAACACGACAATGACCCCAGCATACATCCAAATCAACAAAAGAATGGCTTAACCAGAATAAATTAAAGTTTTGGAGTGGCCCAGCCAGAGCCCAGACCTAAATCTAATAGAAAATCTGTGGGGTGACCTGAAGAGGGGCTGTGCACAAGAGATGCCCTCACAATCTGACAGATTTGGTGCACTTTTGCAAGGAAGAGTGGGCAAATAATGCCAAGTCAAGATGTACCATGCTGATAGACTCCTACCCAAGAAGACTGAATGTTGTAATTAAATCAAAAGGTGCTTCAACAAAGTATTAGTTTAAGGGTGTGCACACTTATGCAGCCAGCTTACTGTACGTTTTTTTTCTTCCCCTAACAGATCTGTTTGTTTTTCAATTGAATTGTACAGGTTATAGGTCACATTAAAGGTGGGAAAAGTTTTGAAATGATTTATTGTGGTCTCTTTTTTTTTATATCACAAAAAACTGGCATTTTAACAGGGGTGTGTAAACTTTTTATATTGACTGTGTGTGTGTAATATATATATATATATATATATATAAAAAATAATGTAGTTTGGCTGTGGAGAATTTGCAATCCTGGTGGTTTACTTTTAACTTCTAATCTTAGTGTACCTTGTACATTTTATTCAGACAATGTTCAGATCTCTCATAATTGCTTACTCCTGCAGATTGCTAGTCTCCAAGTAAAAGCAGTTGATAATGGGGGAAAAACTGCTAGTAACTTTGCAGATATGTAAAAGAATGCTTGTAAATTTTACTCGGAACACACCCTGTTCAGATATGTCGTTAAGTCTGTAAGTGAAAACAATTGCTCATCTCCCAGTGGACACCTTTGATAATGGAAAAATAGTGAATGACTTTATAAATGCAAGAAATAGCTATCATTTTTCATTTATTTCAACATTTTATCTTATTTTTCATAACTATTGGCTTAGACTATAGGCAAAAGTTATTTAAGCAAGGATATGGTAGTTGGTGCAGAGACATAAGGCTGTGAGCTGTAGTTTCTGCAGTACAGGGTTTTATTCTGTCAGCCTTTATTTGCCTGCTGTGTGACCTTGAACAAATACTTAACCAGACATTGTTCCCAGATTGCTCCTGAAAAGGGGTTCGGTATCCAGGTGGCCTACCCTGGTTAATAAGTGAGTTTTGTTATTGTTGTTAATAATAATAGTAATAATAATGTTGATGGTATTGATATTCTCCTTTGTAAAAGTGGTTAATTTTCTTAATTCTACATGTAATATGATGAATACATTTGAGTACACCACCCATCAACCCAGTACCGTAACATTATATTAACTTTAACTTCCTTTATCCACACTTTCATACCTTGTTACAGTTCAAATCTTGGATACCTTACAACTGAGAAGAAGTACTTTCTTGCTTTAATATTTTTAAGAAAAGATAATTGACTTGGCTTCCATTATCAAGAGGTACAATATGTAGCATCCTAGGAGAGAGGATGGTAGACAGTCCTCACTGCTTTGTCAGGGATAGTCTTGGGAGAGGCGATGGTAGACCGTCTTCATTGCTTTGCCAGGGATGGTCTTGGGAGAGGGGATGGAAGACCGTCCTCACTGCTTTGTCAGGGATAGTCTTGGGAGAGGCAATGGTAGACAGTCTTCATTGCTTTGCCAGGGATGGTCTTGGGAGAGGGGATGGAAGACGGTCCTCACGGCTTTGCCAGGGATAGTCTGCACCTCTCTTCAGAAGGCTTCTCTGTGTTGGCTATAACCTTGTCAATCTCATTATTGAATTTTTTAGGCAGTGTCAGTCTTCTAAAGCATCCAGCATTAAATAGAATCAGAACAACATTAAGGTATTGCTACCCAGCACTAGGAGTCTTAACAAAAAAATTCCACACCCTGCAAGCACTCCTTACCCTGGAAAACATTTACATCATCACAGAAACCTGGTTCAAGGCTAGTGAAAGCACTCCCATAAGTGTGCCTATCACTCATACCGGTCCACAGTATTAGGCAAAGGCACAGTTGTCTATATTAAAAAAAAAAATCTCACCTCCAGACTTGTTAGACAAGACGAGAGACTTGAACTCCTTCATGTCCAATGTACTTTGAAGAAAAAAAAAACCCTTATCACGTCATAGCTAACTACAGGACCTCTTCTATGTCCCCTATTGGGCCCATACCTCCTACCCTAACCAGTATAGTATCCCTATGTATTATGCCAACCACCATTATCCTAGGAAACTAAATATCTCTCCCTAAACTGGGAGACTTGAATATCCTCAAACATGTATGCCCAGAGATTTCTGGACTTCATCAGTACAGACTACACCCCAACCAGGGGCAACAAAATCCTGGAATTGATTTGTACCAGTATGGGGCAGCTCTGCATCCCCCTGTTTTAACCTCCTTCCTGATAAAGTTGGACTACAGGTCAGTTATAGTCACCCTGCAGCTTTTTTCAATACATCAGTATTCAGAGACTATGCAAAGTTAATCAGCTAAAACTGAGTGACGACCTGGTTAAATTCAAAATCCCCTTTCACCTTGGTGATTGCAACATCACCAAATTCAAAAATAAACCCATGTCATGAAACCCCAATATAAACTGGTTCTGTCTGTTCATCCTTCCTCCCACAATGGACATAGAGTTGGGGTGTCATTTCAACAGTTGTAGTCATCTAGAGCCAAAAATAACACAGCTGAGGCGCTAGCCATGCTGCAGCTGTTCTTCCACAACACACACACACATACACAGATGCACACTCACTCGCATATAAAAGAAAAAAAGTTCATTGCACTCAAAAATAAATTTAACTCACAAGCGGCCATAAAGACTCTTGCTAAACTAAACAAAAAACTCCAGAGCCAAATCAAATCAGCCAAAACCAGATATGAGGCAAAAATAACCACAAAGTTGAAGGTTAACGACAAAGCCTTCTTTAACTTTGTTAGAAATCTCAGGAAGAGTGCCCAGCATTGTGCAGAGTTAATAGAAAATTTGATATCACATTCATGGACCCAGAGGATGTATGAGGTCCACTAGCGGACAAATTCAGCTCTAACTTCACCCCTCCCCCTTCAGTATTCTCAGAACAAATACAGTCATCTACACCCCTAATAAATCTCCCAAGAAAAAGCAGTTGAGACACTATTTAAGGCCAAAAACATTGTATGTATAGAACAGGATAATATACTAGGGCACCTACTGGTTAGACCAGAACATGACTCGTCATCCCCCCTACAGAAGCTCTTCCATATTAGACACAAAAGAGGCTTTGTATTGGATAAATGCAGAGCAACAACAGTCATTCCCTTGCACAAAGGTGAGGCCTCAGTGGATTTGCGTAATTATAGACTTATAAGACTTAACAGTCTCATCTGTAAGGCTATGTAAAGGATCGTTATTGAACTAATAAATAAGGGTATTGGTAACCTGCAGACTATCGACCTAACTCAATTCAGATTCATCAAGGGCAGGTCCTGCTTACTTAATCTTCAAAAAAAAGTCACTGATGCAATGGATATGTGCATGTTAGCGTACATTGAGTATCTGGACCTCCCAAAGGTTTTTAACACCATCCCACACTGAAGTATCATCTGTAAATTCTCCCAGCTAAATGTTAGACCCCCGTGAAACTTATTGGGTAGCAAATTGGACACAAATAGAACCCAGGAAGGTAAAGGTGAGTGGCCATACCTTTTCCTAAAGACCTGTCACCAGCTGAGCTGAGTTCCTCAGGGTTCAGTCCGTGGGCCACTCCTCTTTGGCATTTACTTCTTGGAGGTCAGAGCTAATGTTAAGGTGGTGTAGCCGACTACATTTGCAGATGACTACATACTTGATGCTGTCATAAACTCCTCAGTGGACATCAGGATTACAAGAGGGCCTCTTTCAAACAGTTAGTTGGTGTCAAAACCATGGGCTAAAACTAAATGCCAAGAAATGTATAATTGTATCTTTCATTAAGCATGACTCCCCTTTCAGCTGTCACATTGGCAACACTCCCTGAAAACTGATACTGTAATTAGAAATTTGGTGACCTGTGTCACAATGAACTGTCCTTTTGATCACCACATATGCACTATGGTAAGGAAGTCCATTTTCATTGTACAGTTTATGCCTAAAGGTATACATCCGGATCCAGGGACGTAATTGTTCCACTGTACTCTGTGCTCGTTAGGGCAACCATGGAGTATAATGCCTCTTTCAGGTATGTACCTGTCCAAACACTTGTAACAAGTGGAATGACCAGAATAATTTCTCACCAAGAGTCAAGGACCCCAAGTCATAAAAATTAAGCAGATCAATTCAAAGCCTTGTTCTCTTCATACAGGCTGTTGAGAGGCAACCTCTACCTTTTGTAGTGGAGCCTTAGCAGATCTTATTCTATTAGATTTACTATACATATGCTTGTCCCTTGGTGTCATAAACTCCTGCTCAGAAGACCTCTGTCTCTTTTTCAAAATTAACAGAATATACTTGGAAGGGATAGATGTATGATGGAGAATACTGCTTCTGTAGAACAGTCTACTTAGCTTACTCTATCCAAACATAATTGGATGAAGGGATGGTAACTGCAAATTCATCTCTGGTTTAAAACCACTGGGTCTTGTGGGTAGGGGGAATATGTAATTACCCAAAAATGTTTTTATTTGTGTTTGGATATTCCTATTGCAAAATATAAGGGTTAATTATCATGGGAATGCAAGGTTAGGCTTCTTAAGATCCTCACAGTAAATACCTATGAATATATATACAACAGCCACTAATAAAAACTCCACCACCTTACATTTAAAATACCCTCAATGCACACTTTACAACATTTCTTTACAATATAACATGCAGTTTACATTATGGCATTTATATACGAATGTTAGTAAGAACAAACAATTTTAAATGGTTATTACTTCAATGGCCTTCTAAAATGTTGTGACATAAAGGGGGGTATATCTTCTTACACAAGTCAATAAAATTCCTGTCTTTTCAGCCACTTTGTCTTGCAAAGCCACATTTCACATGCCTTTTACTGTATCTAATGTGACTGATGCTTTATTTTATCCTATTTATTCACTGATTTTACAATGTTGCTCTTCTTCTTCGTGATAATTTCCAACTTCTAACATTTGTCTGTGGTTCATATCTGAGGTATTCCTGATTTTTCTAGTCTGTTCTGTGTTTTTCTGTAGCTCAAGCATTTTCATTTGGAGCAGTGGAAAAGGTTTTATTGGCAAGGTTTCTCTGTATTGTTTTTGATATTGTCAGAAGAGTTAGAAGTGGAGACCCCTTCTACTTGCTGTCGCATACTTTTTTTTATTTCCTCCTTAGCCTGTTCCATATCCAAAAATATCTTTGATCCTGCAGAAAAAATACTCTGAAGACAACCCTTTCAACGTTCATCGATTGCTGAGAAAAACTGGCTTCTCGCTGTTTGGTGTACAGCAAGTAATAATCTTCCACAAACACATGCTGTCCCCCATTTCCCTTCTGTCACAGTTTTGGCAGGAGCACTTCTTTGTTTTGGTATGATTATATGTGGTTGGGTCTGCTTTCTCGTAGCCAGATTTAGAGCATACACATGCTATTCTCTCTCAATTTACAAGTCCTCCTTTGGCACATAAATTTGTTTGCTTATTTGAGTTTTTTAAAATTAATGTAGTCTGTTCTCTCCAGTTTCTGTGGTATAGCAGACACTCTATGGGTTTCTCTGCATACTCTTCTTTTTCTCTCGCTATTTTTTTAATTAATGTAGTCTGTTCTCTCCAGTTTCTGTGGTATAGCAGACACTCTATGGGTTTCTCTGCATACTCTTCTTTTTCTCTCGCTATTTTTTTAAACAGCTCATTTTGAAACACCTCATACCCAGCCAACATTTTCTTTATTTCATCCTCTGAATTTTGCGGGGGTTTTTTTTCTTCTATTTTTCCATGTTTTATTTGACTTTATGTATTCCTTCAGTGCTTCACTTACACCTGAGTGCATATTTTCCCTCTAAATTGCTGAAAGCCATATCCTGTACCAAAGCTGGAACTTGTTTTTTGCTGAACAGCTGTGAGAGTCTTCACAGCCAGAGTTGTTTTCCCTTTTTCTAGCTGATTTTCTTACTTTCTCCAAATTTCTTTTCTGGCATCCAGACAGCATAATTGCTAGCCAGTAACTGCCTTTGCCCTAAACTGATGGCTTTTACTGGCTTTTTCACAGTTTTGGTTTTCATACTGGGATAGTACTTAATCTGAAGAACAGTGTACAACCTTCTTGGAAGTCCAGGAGCTGTAATGTTAAAGTTAACACGTAGAAACATAATATGCACATGGACCACAGACACCTAAGAGTGTATAATAAAATGTGCTGTATAAATCAGAAAAAAAAATGTGAGGTACTTGAGTTTAGTCCTTTCAGATCACTTGAAATTTGTTAGGTAGTGTATTTTGTGATGAGTTTGAGTACTAGGAAAAGTTATTCACCAGTGGTAAAATGGACACACACTGTGTTAAAAAAAACAAGGGCATGTATTTGTCAGCGCTAACACAAAAAACTTAAAATGAAGAATTGTGACCAGTGTAATCCACAATCCAGGAATTTATTACAGGTTTAGCACTTTTGTCCAATAAAATAAAAAGACTTGTCTTATTACATCATCTGAGAATATATATAACAAGCCAAAATCACATGACAAACTAATAAATCAAATGACATCACATAAAACCACGAGTAATGTTATGTAAATATACATAAAAAATAAAACATTTTGGAGATTCTTAAGTTACTTTTAAAAAATATTTTTATACCATGATTTTAACCATAATATATTAACAGGTTGTCCAGTCTTAGCTTCAGAACATTACTAATTGAAATCTGGCTTAAAAGCCTCTACATCCAGTTAAGAAGAAAATGGACAATTTAAGTGGTTGTACATTGTAAGATTATAAACCTTTTAAAATGCTGATCAGGTGCAGGAGAACTGTACCTTCAGAGAAGAAAATGCTGTAAGTTATTTGAGTTTGGGTTAAAGTTGGAATGGGTAAATAAAGTAAACCTGTGATAACCAACTTAATAACACAGGTGTTAATGCTGCAGAAGATATTATGAACCGTGACGTGATCATATGCTTCAGAACATTGCAGAAATGGCATTGCTTTTTCTGCTGCTGCTTTTATTCGCGAAACCAATGATATCTAACATTGAGATAATTTAATCTGATATTGCTAATCCTCATTCATTCCTTACATATGGGTATCGGTTCCAACCTCGGAACTGAGCCAGCCATTTTCCAAGCTCGTGTCAGCTTTAAACTCTCGAGCTAAACTCTTACCCACAATCTCCCTCTCCCTGTTACCTCAGATTTTGTTTGCCGCGTTGCCATTCGGTCGTGTCAAGCTGCTTCTCTTGAGCTAAGTACAGTTGTTTGTTTAATAACCATTTATTTTACTTTTCTGCCAGAAAAGTTTCTATTTCATTGTCTTTTACCCTATCGCATCTAGCGATCATACTTTCTTTAGATTTTTCTCCTTTTTTCCCTATCTTTTTACCGCGAGGTAAATTCCCCTTACCATCATTGGTAATTCTTACCTTTTTTCTCATACGTTAGGGTATTCCTTTGTACCATTGCTGGTACCCTTTTCTGCTTTCTATTTTAGCTATTATGACAGATAAGAAAGGTAGTGTGGGGTTTAAACGGTGTTCTGATTGTGGGCACAAACTACCTACTTCTGATGCACACTCTTTGTGCGTTTATTGTTTGGGGGCGTCCCACTTGTCTTTTGATCCGCCCTGTAATGTTTGTGAGAATTTTTCAAATAGAATCTTGTTGGAAAGGAAAAAGGGACTTCTTAAATCTCCCTTTTCAGAGGCTATTTCTGGGTTGGAGGCCTCAACCCCTTCTAGAGCCCATAAGAAAATCTTGGATGTTCCTACCAAGGCTAAATCTTTGCCTTCGTCCCTGGCTGGGGACTCCCACCAACCAAAACCTAAAAAGGCTAAAGTTTCTGCTCTGGAGCTCACTCAGTCAGCCCCAGTGCTTTCGGTGCCTAGACCTTCGGCACCGAGGCCTTTGGCTCCATTAGTGATCTCGGCTCCATCTTCTCCTGCAGCCTTTACTATATTGGCACCGAGGGGCTCCTCGGTTCAGACTATTATCACTGTATCGGCACCGATCGTTCAGTCGGCGCAGACCTTGACCACGTTGGCTTCGAGATCTTCCTCGGAATCGACACCCTTATTATTGACTACAGTTTTGTCAGTTCCATCTTCGGCACCGACAACCACTTCGGCACCAATCCCTGTGTCAGTGCAGACCATAACCTCGGCACCAATGACTTCTTCGGTGCAGACTCCCGTAGTCCAGTCTCTCTCGGCACTATTGTTCTCGGTGCAGACTTGTGAGATGGGCAAAGAGTTTGCCTCTTCTGTGGACAGGCCTGTTTCTCCCTCAGTCTCTGTGAGGTCCACTAGAAGCCTTTCCGAACACGATGTGTTGCGTCTTGCGGATCAGGTACTCTTGGCCAGAGGTATCCCACCCCCCAGGAACTATCCTTCCCTGGGAGGTGATCACCCATCTCCAAAGACCCCTTCTTATTCTCCTCCTTCATTGCCTTTGAAGTCAATGGATATAGCACAGTCTTCCCCATCTGTGGTTCCCTTTATGGATCTCACTAAGGAACTGCAGTTGCCTTCATGGCAGGAAAGTTTTGCTATGACCCAGGATGTCAGTTGTGACACGCATAGTTTGCTGCTCCACAGCCATCCAGGGACTTCGGGTCGGCAGGCTGAGCCACTTAGGGGAAGGGTGACCCCTGTCCTAGACATTCACTCCTCTTCAGGTGGACCAGCCTTCCAACTGATGAAGAAGGCTTTCGCTGCTGCTGGCAGTACTGGACTGTCAATCCCTCCGCCCTCCTCTGGTACACTGGTTTCACAAGTCGCACCGGGTGCAAGGGCCTCAGGACATATTCCCCACAGGAAACCCCTTTTCCACTGTCTTCCCCAGCTTCTGTCACTGAGGAAGTTCACCGGAAAAGTTTGTGTAAGAGGAAGCACATGGACTCCACAGAGGAGTCCCTCACTGAAGAGACAGATTTTGATGAGGGGGAAGGATCCCCTCGGTCACCCTCTGAGGTATCCTTTTGTGATATCCTCGAAATCCTGAAACAGAGAGGTGACTGGCAGTCCTCTAATCCGACCTCTCAGGAATCTGTGTTCCTGCAGGCCTTTTGTGCCCGGCCCCCTACCTCCTGGGTTACTCCACCTGCTGATGAACTTGTCCGGCTTATCATGCAGCGTGCTTGGAAGGCACCTGACACCGTCAAAGTTATTCCCCGGAGGCCAGATAAGATTTTGTCCCCTCCTGCTACGGATCCCCATTGGTCAAAAGGTCTTCCTGTGGATGCTCTGGTGGTGGCAACTGCAACAAAAAAGGATCTGGCGGAAGACGAAAGCCAGACTGTCAATCTGCCTAACAAAGAGTCCCAGGCCCTGGACAGAATAGGGAAGCGCACCTTTGCATCAGCGACCTTTACTATCAGGTCCCTGAAATATATGGCACACTTCACCAGGCTTCAAAGGGATCTGATTTCTGAGCTCTCTGAAACCTTGGTTGGTGCCGTGTCTGATGAGGTCCGTGACAAAGTGGCCTCTCAGTTGGCTACCATTGAGTCAATATCTAATTCCTCTATGTGACTGATATCTCATGCATCAGAAGGAGCAGCTAGAGCAGCGGGTTCAGCTGCGGTCTTAAGACGACACACATGGATGCGCTTGCGCAATTTCGCTGAACCCTTTAAGGCTTTTTTTCTTAATGCTCCCATTGAGCCCTCCTCATTTGGACCCAATGCACACTGGCCAGATGTGAACAGGACGGTAAGACCCTTTCTGCCGTAGGTGTCCGTTATTCTTCCCATCAATGTGCTTTCTCCCAAAACCAAAAGAGTGGGAAGATATAGTTCAAGAAATCTCGGGGTCCTTTCTGTGACGCACATGCCGAGTTCTCCCCTAGAGGCAGAGAGGGAAACTCTCATGGAAGACGCTCCTTTCGAGGCAGAAGGGGTCTGCGTAACCAGGGTTCCAGGGATTCTTTCCCTGGCCAATCCTACCAGCGCTCCTGAAGAGCGGCCCAACTCCTTTCCTCTGGAGATGGTTGGGGGACGTTTCCTCCTTGTACCCTTCTGCCTGGCTAACCATCACCACTGATTCTTGGGTACAAAGGATTATAACCAGAGATTATCATATCCCCTTAGATCTTTGTCCCGTCCCTTCAAAAAACCTTCCACGACGTTCCACCCAGTCAAAGGGAAGAAGCAGCATTAGAAATAGAAAAGCTGCTAAGAAAGAGAGTCATCCAAATAGTCCCTCCAGACCAGATAGCATCCGGATTCTACTCAAGACTATTTTTGATGCCAAAGAAAACCGGGGACTGTAGACCAATTTTGGATCTCAGTGTATTGGACAAGTTTGTGAGAGTACAAAAATTCCGGATGGTCATAATACAGTCTATCCTCCCGCTTTTGGAAAAAGACGATTGGATGTGGTCGATAGATCTTCAAGATGCGTACTACCACATAAAAGTGGACAGGCCATCAAGAAGATTTCTGCGCTTCTGTGCAGGAGCCAGTCACTACCAGTTCAGTGTACTGCCCTTCGGACTCTCTACAGTCCCCAGAGTGTTCACAAAGTGCATGGCAGTTATCACAGCTCACTTGCAACTTCAAGGATTCCAGGTGTTTCCAAACCTAGACGACTGGCTCATTTCCGCCCCCACAAGACATCTATTGGAAGAAACCCTGGCATACTCTCTCCTCACTGCACAAAGGCTAGGCATAACTATAAACTGGCAAAAATCCAATCTCACCCCTTCTCAGTCGACAGAATTTATAGGGGTTATCTTGGCCACAAAGAACTGCAGAGCTGCCATTCCAGAGCACAGAATTTTAAGGATAAAGCAACAACTGATTCCAATCCTTTCAAGGGAGAAATCCATGGCTCACTCGGTTCTACAGCTGCTGGGTTCCATGGCAGCTTCCATCACCATTGTCCCCTTGGCCAGGTTTCACATGAGGCTTCTACAGTGGCTACTGCTCACCCAATGGTATCCCATTCAGCCATGATTCAAGTAACCCACAGGTGCAAACAGGATTTAAATTGGTGGATGACACACAATCTGTCACAATGGTCTCGCCCTTTTTTCCCCCAGCAACCCAAGGCCACATTGACCACAGACACCTCCCTGATGGCGTGGGGGAGGTTATGTCAGGGACAGACAGTCCAAGGCACTTGGGCCGAACTGGAGGCCCATCTGGATATAAATGTTCTAGAGCTGAGGGTGGTGCTTCTGGCATTGGAAGCATTCCATCCCCTGCTGCCATCTGGGAAAAATTGCGATTCAGTCAGACAACATGGCGGTGGTCTGGTACATCATCAAACAAGGTGGAACCAAATCTTACCCCCTTTGTCGAGAGGCCATGAGTATATGGCAATGGGTGATTGCTACCAACCATTTTCTTCTAGCAACGCACATTCCTGAGAGTTCCAACGTGATAGCAGACAGACTCAGCAGGTGCATTCTTCAACCTCATAAGTGGTCCCTGAATCCCTTGATAGCGGCAGAGGTCTTCCACTGCTGGGGCCATCCTTACTGCGACCTCTTTGCATCCCCGACCAACTACAAATGCAGCAACTACTTCACCCTGATTCCCCCTCCGGGACAGTCAAAGTTCACGATTGGCCCTCGGGTCTTCTTTACGCATTACCACCCTTTCCCCTCATTCCCCAGTTTCTGAATAAAGCCCGTCGGTTGAAGAGCAAGGTGATCCTCATAGCTCCATCTTGGCCTTGACAGATTTGGTTCCCCTTCCTTTGGCCTCACCTACTAGATCGACCATGGATTCTCCATCCAACCCCGGAGTTGATCTCACATCCACAGAACCCATCCCAACTTGAACAGCCTGAAGCTCACAGCTTGGGTACTCCAATTCCCTTGATTGCCAGGCAGAATGATCTTTCTTTACCAGTACGTGACATTCTCATTGCATCTCACAAGTCTTCCACTAGAATTACTTATCTGAGCAAGTGGAAAAGATTTACTTGTTGGCTGAGAGGTTAACGGGTAGATCCCTTCTCAGCACCAGTGTCTATAATACTAGACTATCTGGCAGACCTTTTCCAATCGGGTCTATCGGCCACTACCATTAGAGTTCATTTGGCTGCAATTTCTAATTTTTATGAGGGTGTCCAAGATTCCTCTCATGTCCCACAAATTGTGCAAGACCTTCATAAAAAGTGTGTCATCTGAAGCCACTTTTTAGAGAACCTATTCAACCATGGGATTTATCATTAGTTCTACAAGCTCTGACAATGCCACCTTTCGAACCAGCCTCTTCTTGCGACCTCAAGCATTTGTCATGGAAAACCTTGTTTTGGTCGCCATTACTTCTGCCAGATGTATTTCTGAGCTTCAAGCTTTATGTATCAAGAGTCCATACTTGATTTTTCATAGAGATAGAGTGTCTCTGAGAACTAATCCATCATTTCTGACAAAAGTGATCTCTGAAATGTCCATTAATCAAACCACTGAAATGCCAGTTTTCTTTCCCAATCATTCAAACAGAGGAGAGTATTGCCTACATGCCCTAGATATCTACAGGCAAATCCATTTTTACTTAAACAGGACTAGGTCCTTTAGTAAATCTGACCAGTTATTTTTGGCCTTTTCTGGACCTAGATTAAGATCTGCTGTTGCTAAGGTCACATTAGCTAGATGGTTGAAGGACTGTGTGACCTTCATTTATACACAATGTAATATCTTGTTGCCTACTACCATGAAAGCTCACTCAACAAGGTTGGTGGCAACTTCTGCTGCCTTCCATGCCAGAGCTTCTTTACATGACATCTGTACAGCTGCAACTTGGGCTACGCCTCATACCTTCATCAATCATTACAAATTGGATTTGGCCTCCAGGGGAAGAGCATCTTTCGGTTCTGTGGTGCTCAGGAATGTCCTTCCATGAGAGCCTCACAGGAATAGAGGTAGCTGGGGACTCTGTCCCATATGTAAGGAATGAACGAGGATTAACAATATCAGATAAAGAAGTTATGTCTTACCATAATGTTCCATCTGCATTGTTGATCCTCGTTCAGTCATTACGACCCTCCCTCCTTCCCCCTCCTGTGGTTTCTAGTGGATCTCACCATCCAGTCCTCTTAGATTATTTGACCAGAGGTAGCCTCTACCTTCTTTGACTTGCAAATTCAATCTGAGGTAACAGGGAGAGGGGGATTGTGGGTAAGAGTTTAGCTTGAGAGTTTAAAGCTGACGCGAGCTTGGAAAATGGCCGGCTCGGTTCCGAGGTCGGAACCGATACCAATACATAATGACTGAATGAGGATCAACAATACAGATGGAACGTTATGGTAAGACGTAACTTCTTTTTATTGAAGGTCACTGATGGGAGTTTTTCTGTGTGCCATTTGTAAAATATAACTATAATTTCTAAAGTTAACTGCTGCTGTCTTAACCTCCACACAAGTTGCAGCTCTCCGTTTCAAATGCTACCCAATAAACCAAGTTTTGCATGTTATAAAAATATTCTACCTTGATTCGTGGTTATTCAGAAGCATGCATTTACTTTTTATCTTTTATTAATTTACACAGTGAAATTAACCCCATCTTGGCACTTCCTCAAAAAAAAAAAATTATCAAGTTATTCCTGCAAAGACTTTTTTTTTTTTTTTTTTTTTTATTACTTCTGCCTTTTTGGTTTGATTAAGTGGACTAACCATAACTTTTGCTTTTTGATCCACAGTGCCCATGACAGGCTTTACTCAAAGAGCTACCATTGATCCTGAACTAAATGAAATCCATGTTTTATCTGGTTTAAGTAAGGACAAAGAGAAAAGAGAAGAAAATGTGAGGAACTCATTTTGGATTTACGACATTGTGAGGAACAGCTGGTAAGAATATGAATGTTTTGTTTGCTGCTATGTGAGGAATAAAGGATGGTTTTGTTACGTAGTAGGGAGAACAAGGTTAAAAATGGCTTGTAAGGACCTTCCAGATGAGTATCATAAGAAATGTCTTTTGCTTCACAGTAGTAAACAGTGTTGTTTTTTATGATATTTAGTATAAGAGCAGTGTGCCCCAAATCAGTAGCTTTAAACAACTGGACTTCCAGGTTAGAACAGTGCTGGTGACGTATCCTCAGCTGCAGTGATGCTTAGTGCTGCCATCTTTGTTCATCATGTACTTATGACTATGCCCTAAAGTTAAAAGTGCTACATACCTAAAGTAAAAATGCTTTATTTAAAAATGATATAGTTGCAGCACTTATCGTTTGTATAATCAGATGAAAATGTAAAGTACTGTAATGCTTAAAACAGAATCATTTGTAGAATTTCTGCAAGGATCATGAAAATAAGTACCCTTCATTTCTCATTTTCCTTTCTCTGATATTATATCTATCTGTATGTGAGGAATTTAACTCTGTAAACTGTAAGTTGAGTACTCCATAAGATCATAGGAAGTTACTAGGCTATCGGCCGTGAGGCCCTTATAAGTCTAGCCAAGAGTTTAGCCCATGTTTAGACAAATCAGCACCCGAAATGGACTTATTTCCTCCCAGTCACAAACTGGACAACAAGGATAAACATGAATGTATGTGTGTATATCTATACATATATATGTATGTATATGTATGTATATATATATATATATATATATATATATATATATATATATATATATACACACACACACACGTGTGTGTGTGTGTGTGTATGTCTGTGTGTATATGGGTCTACTTCTGTTCATCGAAAAACTATTTTTTAGAGAACAGAAAGCCAAACCCACTTTAGCAAAAGTGTACTTAAAGGAAAATGCACTTTCGCGAACTTTAGAGAAAGTGCATTTAAACGCAGTGTGTTACAACTCGTTCACCAAATCGGGGGGGGCACTAAAAACAAATTTTTGCACGGTGGCAAGCTCCCCTGCACCCACCCATGTGGGGGGGTGCCTCCAGCACCCCCGCTACTTATATATACTAATTCTGAGATCGCACTACAGAGGGGAAAAGTATATATCCTTATCTCCACTGTACAATGCTTCAGTAAACTGGTGTTCATGAAAGTGCACTTGCGTTTAAATGCACTTTCTCTAAAGTGGGTTCGGCTTTCTGTTTTTCAAAAGAGTGTGTTTTCGATAAACAGAAGTAGCCGTGTGTGTGTGTGAAAGGTGATTTTATTCTTGTTTTGGTGTCTGTGTTCAGTAATGCAGTCTCAGTCCTCTGAGGTTCGTTCTTGTGGGTGTTTGACTAACTTGTATATCTGTGTCTCGCAAACACAAAACAAAAAAAGATTGTAAAATACATCAGCCACACACAGGGTTAAAAGCAGCAACAATGTTATCGTTTGCAAGGAGCAAGCTAACTCATATGCACCCCTGCTACTTAAATATGCGATTTCCAAGATTGCACGACAGTGGAAATTGGAGGCAAACCTCCTTACCCCACTGTTGTGCGATCTTGACGTAAAACACAGCACGAGTTTTAACACACTGCTCAATTAAAAACAACTTTGATTAAAAAAAAATAAATTCTGTATGCTGTAACAACATAATATGTAATATGTATAGTGTCTGACACTATGCTGAATTAGATATTTGAAACTGTAATACCGAATAAAAAATGTTGAAATATCAAAATGCTGAAAGATGAAAATGTTTAACTTCCTGTAAGTGTCGGACAGTTGGCACAGAGGATTAAAGTGCCAGTGTTTGATTGCCTCAGCTTTCATTGCCTAACTCTGACTCTGAGCAAGTCATTTAACTAGGTAGTGCTCTTTTGGGGGTAGGGTTTAAATCAAGATAAGTGTTCTGCTCTGGTAAATAAATGTAATTAAAGTTAAAATAACTACAGCAGTGTAAATGTAGAAGTCTAGACCCGCCCCTCTGAAAGGCCTAAGTTAACACTTGTTTTGTGTTATGCTTATTGGGAGTCTGACCTTTTCAACTTTCAACATTTGGATATTTCCTCATTTTTTTATTCAGTATTATGGTTTCATTACATCTATTTTTAGTACATTTATATGTATGATGCAGTAATAAATGTGTGTGTGTGTGTTTATATATATATATATATATATATATATATATATATATATATATATATATATATATATATATATGCACCCAGTGTCTGTTTTTGTCCGAGTCAACTATCGGTTGTCTGATCAGAGTTGGTCTAAGGTTGGATCCAGTTGGAAGTTTCTCATTTCCAGGGCTCTGACTTCTCCCTTACCCATAATTCCCTTCATTCCACCTCAGTGTCGCTCCTCATTCTGCCAAGAGATTTTTTTCTTCAGCTTAAGGGTAGAATTAGATTAGATAGTTTGATAGCTATTACAGGTTATAAAGTGTTGTGTGTGCATTTTTTTTTTTTTGCATTTTATTCAATTATCGGTGCGCAGTGGTGCAGAGGTTAACATTGTTGCCTCACAGCAAGAGGTACTCCAGTTTGATTCTCAGTTGGGGGTGCCTTTTGTGCGGAGTCAGAGAATCAGACATCAAGGGAGGATTGAGCTTATTTTCTACACAAATTCTCAGTACCATGCCTTCCTTTTTAAATCAGGTCCCATGTGTGAGATGCAGTTGTCTTTACCACCACCACCCCCCGCCAAGTCATCTTTGAAGTTTGACTCCAAATATTCACACAACATTACACAGCAGATTGGCAGAGCTGATGCACAACCCTTGCAACCCACTGTCTTAGCTGTTCCCTAATTAACCACTGAAAAGGAGAGGCGAGTCTCTACAGTCTGAATCTTTTGAATTAGATCTCAGGGATAAGGATTTAGCCTAGTCTTTGCAAATTTCCTCCCCTCTGGGTTGGTGTGATACAGACAACCAAAACACTGCCTTATTGAACTCTCCTCTTGAGGGTGCCTTCTTTAGCAGTACTTTGAATTTAATGATGGAGCATTTCAAATGGGAGAACCAAGGAAACCTCTGTTTCAAAAAAGGAATATATTGTGGGAGTGGGCATAGAAGGACATAAAATGCCTGCGGTGCTGCACATTCATCTCACATTTGAGGATGCATTTGACTTGACTTCCTTAAATGCAGGTTCTCTGTTACCTAGTCCAAAACTGCTGATAGATATTACAAAGTCCAGGAAGCCCTGTGATAAACCTGACCGTAGTCTGCCTGGAGGATTTAAACTGGGTTCAGTATTGAAAATGCCTTCTCATGACAAGAAAAGAAAAATCCTAGACTTTGAAGGAAAGTGTATTCAGCTCTGCTGGCATTTCATGTGATAATTTTTGAAATGAAGATGTGATCCTAGCTGTCCATAATAAAAATTTTAAAGGTAACTAGGTCTACCCAGTTAGCCTTTGGGGTGGGCAAATGCTTACAGTGAATTAGATACCACCAGTAGTCCCTAGGCTGTTGCAGAGGATATATGCTTGGATTAGGCTGCAGCTGTTACCGGAAGATGTTAGGGGAAATTGCTTGATTTGCCACTGCATAGTGAAATTGTGGCTGAGCCTTACTGCTAGGAAGGATTCAGACACTTGCAGAGGAAAGATAAAACTATGTAATCAGTAAAACGTTATTTCAGCTATCCGTTCCATTGTTGGACCTCTTTTCCCCAAAAGAAAATCTCCAGCTCAAAATCCT
This sequence comes from Protopterus annectens, assembly GCF_019279795.1. Taxonomy (NCBI): domain Eukaryota; kingdom Metazoa; phylum Chordata; order Ceratodontiformes; family Protopteridae; genus Protopterus; species Protopterus annectens. Next base: position 1,355,961,173 of record NC_056745.1, read on the forward strand.
TTGCTTCTGGTTCCACAGTCCTGAGGCCTGGACAGCAGACACCTTCAGCCAGTTTTCATGAGGCATTTGTTTGAATGCCTTATCTCCTTCGTTCCTTATCTCAAACATGCTTTAAAAGGAAAAGATAGATCTAATTCATCTTCTACTGGTTGCCTGTTTCTGTCATTGTTAATCTTGGTACTCCCACTTTGCTCCATTGATCCCAGGAAGAACTTCTGATCTTATCCTAGTACAGCCCACATTTTTTACTTTGTAAAAATGAACTGTGCTGCACCCAGCTAAGAGCCATAAAGAAGACATTGGTGGATCCTGTTATGATTCCTTTTAAGGAGAGGCTTTCAGTCAAAGCTGTGCAGATATTGCAAGATGCTAGAAGTCCCAGTACAAAGAAGTTAAAAGTGAAGATTTTCTGTGTAGTGCATTTCCAAAGATATTTCTCCAATGTGTTGGCCAGAACTGCTAGCCAAAGGTCTGTTTTAAACCTCCAGGAAAGTTGACATGTCAGCAGGTCATTGAGCTTGCAAGTGGACCCACCATTAACCTTTCAGTCCTTAGTTATGTAGTTTCTAAAGGAGGCATGCCTGAAAAGCTCCCTTGGAAATAAGTTCCTCCCCTTTGTGACCTGAACTGTCTGATCCAGAGGTTAAAGCTGGCTTCTCTGATCTTCGTGCTTCAGTACCCTTCATGCTTCCTATGTTGAAAAATAATCTGTCTGATGGCAGTCACATCAGCCAGAAGGGTCTCAGAGCTCTAGATCTTAATTTACAAGGAACATTATACAGTTTTACACAGGGACACGGTCACTCTTTAAACAAAGCCATTTTTCATACCAGAAGTTATTTCCAAAGTAGTATTGAGCCAAGCCACCTAACTGCCACCTTCTTCCCTTATCTACAAAATAAAGATGGAAGACTCCTGTGTGCAGTAGTAGTTCACCACCAACTCAGCTACGTTATATTTATGACCAGGGAGTTCAGGCAGAATGACCAGTTCTGTTTTGTTCATGCCAGGAAAATTTCCTGAACCAGCCTGCAAACAAAGTTCAGATGGTTGGCTAAGTGTTTCTTTTTCTGTTTTTGTACAAGTAATGAAGGTTATTGCATTATGTATTGCTACGTAAGTTGATTGGTGTAATGTTTAAGAAAGTTTTTAAACTGGAAAAGTAAGTGTCTGCCTGTGAAATTATCTCATTTATGCTTTTTTTTTGTTTGGCATGTTGCATTGTGATGACATTAAGCTTCACTTTTATCAGTGCTTGTTTAGTTCTTACTTTAAAATATTGTGGCATACTAGCCTGTAATTAGACCATCATTGGGAGAAGTTTTCTCTGTCTGCAGGTAAATTAACTTATCTGTACTAGTTGCAGGTGTTGCAGCGGTAATGGTGGTCATGAGGAAGTGAAGTACAGCAGTAAAGCTTGATGACCATCTATTGGGCCTAGTGATTTATTTCCATGCAGAGTGGCAGCCAGCTGCTACTTGCACATCTGGCCAGTTCCTCCATATCCCTGCTGTCTAGAGCAAGTTAATCCACTGTAATTGTTTTGCCTCTCACTGATCATCTGTTTTTGCAGTGATCTAGCCCCCCTGGCTCTTCTAGGGTCATAAGTACTGTTTGTATGCATGGCTGAGTGGCATTGTGTGTTAAAGTCCCGAGTACGGCTCAGAGGACCTAAGGTATGAGTAATAGCTCCAATGCTAGAAGAGCTGGTAGGGGAATGGTGAGAATGTGTTGTTTCTGCAGCTGGCCAGTCCTATGGGAAGGACAGGTGTGTTCCTGTAGGCCAACTTCTCTCATACATGCGGAGATTTGCACGATAGTACTGGCCATTAAACAGGGGGCATGAGCTTGGTGTTCCCAAGCAGTGACAGTGGCCTTCATGAGGCATATGCGTTTGGGAGTATGCACACAAATCACAAAGAAGGCCTAGAACACCTCATGATGTCACTGTGAAAACATCAGCCAACTGCAGGTGGACATAGGGCTTAATAGAAACCCCCATAGCTGATCCATTGTGTGATGACTGCAGAGAAGTAGATAATCATATATTAGATAATCATAGCTATGTGAGCGTATAACCTGCCAAGGATATAACAGACGGCAAGCTTCCAAACCTTCAGGGCACATTCCATGCGCCCCAACCTTTAGTCATCTCAAGCTGAGCTGACTAAAAAGACAGGTTTGGGTGCTAATCCCTTCAGAGCTTTCTTGCCATTGAAAAGGGTGCTCTTCTGCTGGTTTTTGAGGATTGACAGTCGACTTGTGCTGTTCCTTTGCTGGGCATATAAGTTCCCTTTGGTAAACTTTCCATATTTAAAACTAGTTGTACTTTCCTGTGTAGGAAACTTGCTTTTAGGCTAGGAGTTTCTGTTTTTTGACTGTCACGCGATGTAACTGTACATTAAAACAGGAGTACAACTTTTTCCTGTCAGTTTAAAAGTTGTTTAAAGTAGTTGAAAACCCTTTTTATGTGGAGAAATTGTGTTTATTTTAATTTGTGGGGCGGGCAAAGTGTGTTTTTTTAAGTGACTTTTAAAAGCGTTAAATGTTTGCAGACCTATGTTTACCTGAGAAAGAGACACCATTTTTGGCTTGACTGTGTAGGAATCTGCCAGTCCCACAGTCTGTCCAGCTACAAAAAAAGAAAATGTTAAGCAAACATCCTTTGCTATCACAACAGGATAGCAGTTTGCCTCAGACAGAGATGGGTGACTCTACTATGGGCAAATCTGGTTCCTTAGACAGCTCATATTTTTACCCCAGATCCCTCTGGTATAGCACCTACAGCCACTCTGGGCCTGTGGTTAGCCACATCCTCTGCGGCTATTGGGGTTCCTACAGTTGGTAAGGGAGAGAGACACTTGCCATTTGTGGGAGAAGAAATGGAGAAGATTTCCCTGTTTGTTCAAAATATGCCCATCCCTGGGGTAGCTGCTGCCAGTAATAACACCGTTGGCCTCTCTTTTTCATGTCAAAAAGAAACAGAAAACTAAATGCATATCTGCTCCTCCTCAAATTTCCTTAGCCAAGAATAGTTCATCTTGTCTGGCTCTAGATTTTATTCTGGTTATTGATCCTTCATATGAGGTGGTTTCTGTTAGAAGAGAGAGAGAGATGCATCTTTTCCTGAAGTGATTCAAGATTCAGAATCTGAACAAGAAGATGAAGAGACAGATATAGGATTTTCTCCTCAGATTTCTGAATCAGACTCAAAGGAGAGTTTAGTGTTTGATTCTCCCTGTGGGGTTTCTCTTTCTCCAAGACTATTAGAATGTACCAGTGTTTTCAGTGGGAGAGAACTGAGGTTCCTCAGTCCCTCAGAAAATACTATAAAATGTTACAGAAGTAATTTCCAGAATCTGTACCCATTCCTCCAGTTCTGTCAGGTTTGGAAAATGTGTGCGTCACTCCCTGTGCCTTTCCCAATAGCCTACCACCCTTAAAAAGGCACCTAGAATGTATAAAGTTCCTCAGTCTTTTAAGTTTTAATACACTCATCCCAGATGTGACCCAGGAGCTTTAACTAATCCTACAGCTGTTAAACATTTGGTTAATTCCAATTCTGCTCTTTCTGACAAGGATGGATATGTTATTGATAAGTGTGGGGAAAAAAGTGCAGTCTTCTGCAGCTTTGATTTTCAGGAATTTGAATTGGCAGTGACATATGTTAGTTTATTCTAAGTAATTGTGAAGATATGATATATTCTTTGTCTACTGTTTCTTCTTGTGAGGAAAATCTATTTTAATTTAGTTTCTTACATTGTACAGTCAATACTCATTGTTTACAGTATGGGTATGACTCCGTTGATACTACAAACAGGGCTATGGACTCTGGTACCGTCTTGAGAAGGTTCTCAGAACCTACCAGATGATGTGAAAAATAAGATTTTAAATTCTCCTTTGGATACAGATTTAGTTGTTGGTTACTTTGCTGCAGAGGTTATCAAAAAGTGTGAAAAAATGGTAAGATGCTACAGTCAAGCACCAAGATTCTTCAGCCCTCCTTTTCCAAATTTTCTAAGGGATTCTGCAACTCTTCATCCAATTTCAGCAAAAAATAAACAGTCTAAATGAAATGCAGGTAAACAGATGTTTAAGAAGGACAAGGGGGTTCCAAAAACTATTCCTGACCCCTTAAACCAAGGACAGTCCAGCAAATCAGAGTAACTATTTTAGAGACTGTCTCTCTCCCTCCATCCTGGCAGTCCCTTTTCCCCCTTTCAGAAAGTCTGAACAGTTTCAGCGAAATGGGTTCTGAAGTTCATTCATCAAGGTTTACAGAGGGCAGTGGGAGGAAATCACACTTCTAGGTGGTAATTCCTCACCCACCAGAACAGACTCCTCTGTTTTGCCTTGTCCTTCAACGCATGTTGTCTCATGGATTGATAGAACCGGTTCCTCCTTCCCAGCTTGGGAAAGGTTTTTATTCGAGTACTTTTAGTGCCAAAGAAAGAAGATACTTGGAGCCCAGTTTTGGACCTTTCTTTCCTAAACTTTTGTGATTCTCCCCAAGTTTAAAGTGCTGTCACTTCACAACCTGTTTACCTCTTTCTCGTCATTTAAGTTTCCTGGTAATATTAGATTTAAAAGATGCTTAGCACATCCTTATTCAGCCAGACTTTAGGCATTTCTTAATGTTTTGTATGTCTGGATCACATGATCAGTTCTCTGGCCTACCGTTTTGATTATTGGCTCCACCAAGAGTGTTCACAAAGTGTCTAGCTTCAGTCCTACCTCATTGCAGGCTGCAGTGTAGCCACATTTCTCAGTAGTTAGATGACTTGCTTGCCTTTGCAGAATCTTTTTTTTAAAGTGTCAGGAATCTCTCACTTGGGAGAGATATTTCTTACACAAGCTGGGATTCCAAGAGAATGTTCAAAAGTCATTTTTGACTCTTTCATACAAGACTGTGTTCCTGAGATGTCAACTAGACCCCTCAGTTCAAAGAGATTTTCTTCCACAGGAAAAATAGATCAATATCTATGCTTCTTCCTGACATTGTCCACTCAGACTTTGTTCACTGCAAGGAATACCTCAGAAGTTTGGGGTCTCATGGCATCTGTGATTCTAATGAAACCCCTGGCAAAAATCCATATGGGAAAGATATGTTGCTGTTTAAAGTTTCTTTGTTCCCAGCACCAACATCCTTTGTCATTTAAAATCCCAGTGCTGGGTTTGCCAGAAGAGAAATCACTTTGTAGAGAGAGCAAATTTCCCTAAAGTTGTGTCTCCCATTCTCCCTCCTAGCTCGAAAAGTGGTCAGTCACTACAGCTAACTTGAAAATTGATGGGGAGCAGTTTCTAGAGGGATAAAAATGCAAGGTGTTTGGGACACAAAGGACAGACACAAGCATGTAAATGTAAAAGAAATGCTTTCCCCGCTCAAAGCAGTCAACTTTCTGAATCATCTTTGGTGCCTTTGACCTTTTCAAATTGTTACAGGCAGTAATACAGTTATGTGGTGCATCAGCAGGCAAGGAGGAACCAGGTCGTGCCCCCCACTTTGCAGACTAGCCCTATTAGCGTGGGATATTGCTTCATAGCAGTCTCACTCCACAGCCATCATGCATTCAGTCAGAGCAAACTTGTTGGGGCAAACCTGCTCATATGGAAACTAGATCGGGGGGGGGTCAGGATTTGCTCCATCTGTGGAAAGTTCCTCAAGTAGACCTATTTGTCCCCTCTCTGAACAATCAGCTTGCAAGATTCTTCTCCAGGACTCCATGCAAGAAGGCTTGAAAGTCAGATGCCTTTTCCATTCCTTGGACAAGAATATTCCTGTAGGTTTTTCTACCCTTTCCACTATCCAGGGTACTTCTGAAGCTAGCAAAGGAATCCCCAATAATCGTTGCAGTGGCTCCCTTCTGGCCCAGGCAGCAGTGGTTCTTCCTTCTTTTGGCAATGGCCGTAGGCAGTTACCACAAGCTTCCTTACAGATCGGATCTATTCACACAAGATTGGGTGTTTGATACATTGCAACCCCAGTCAACTTCAAATGACAGTCTGGATAATAAAGTCTTAATTCCCTTTAGGCACCTTTTTACTGAGGACATTCAGTCAGTGCTAATGGAGGCAAGAAAGTCTGCTACTAGAAAATCATGTACTATCAACTTGGAAGGGTTTTCTTGTTAGCACCAACCAAATAATCAGCAATCGTCCAAGGCTAGTGTTTCGCTGGTTTTACAATGTTTGTGTAAGCTATTATCCTATGACCTTTCTTACCCCTTCCATCAATGTTCATTTATTGGCCAATTCAGCATGTCTGCCCATAAATCCTTCTCTTTCAATGCATTCTCATGTGAAAATGATTTTGAAGAGGGTTTTGCATGAGAGACATGCAAGAAAACCAGTGGACCTTCCTTGGGGTCTTAATTTTGTGCACTGATTTCATTTCTAGATATAGCTAACAAAGTTTAGGGACTCGGGGCACATCGTATCAGCCCTTTTTTTTTAGAGCTGTCAAAATCATTTGATACCATCTCTCTCACTCTCACTCTCCTTTTATCTCAGCTGTCCCATACAGGGTTATCTCCCCATGTCATCAACTGGTTCCACAGCTACCTCCTAACAGAGAACATGCTGTTGGGTGGCACAACTCCATTTCCCTCTTCCTTCTCAACCCTACAGGAGTCCCTCAAGATTCCTTCTTAGGTCCTCTGCTTTTTAATATTTTCATCAATCTCCATTTGGCCATCCCACGCAGCTCCCTCGTCCAATATGCAGATGACCCAACCATAGTCTGCTCTGCACCCAATGAAACTCTCCTTTATGAAAACACTCAAGCAGCCTTTTCCTCTGTGGAGCATGGCTCTACACCAACCATTTTTCTCTCAACCCTAAAAAAACTAAACTTAGGATTTTCAAACACAAGAAACAATACTATATAAATAAACCCAACCTCAGCATTTACTCACTCTTAAAAAAAATTAAACTAGTAGCCCACAACAAATTGCTTGGAATAATAATAGATGAAAACCTCAAATTTGATTTGCATATACAAAACAGCATCTCCAAGACCCACAAGAAACTAGGGTTGCTCTATAGGAGTAGTAAGTTCCTCTCCCCTATCTAAACTAACTCTACCACAAGCATACCTGCTCCCTTCTCTAACCTACGACGCTCCACTGTTCACCAGTCTCCAGTCATCCATGCAGTAAAAATTAGAAATGTGCTATAACAGCATTGCTAAATTTGCTACACACACCCGCCACTCTACTCATCACCGCATTGCTCTAAAAAAGTTACAATGGCTTAAGTTTCCCCATTACTTACTATCCCTCCAGCTTAATACCACTCAGACTCTTTCATAAACCACAACTCTGCCCGGAGTTAAACTCACTATTCACCCTCTATAATCCTACTAGATCACTACGATCCGAACAGCAGCAGCTTCAAGTCCATAAACCCAGGTTATCCGTAGGACAGCTACTTTACTCATGGACCATGGTCAAAAAATGGAATTCCCTGCCTACAGCCATCCGCTCACTACATAATCCTTGCAACTTTAAAACTGCCCTTCATAACAACTTCCTCTCCAATTGCATATGTAACAGCTCTGTTTCCTCTTCTGCCATTACTTAACTTGTTCTACTGAACTTTCTTTTTCTATGCCCAGCCTATATTCTTTTTTTCTCATCTTCTGCACTAATTTAATCCTATCAGCTTCCACAGTCCCTCCTTAAAGCTACCTCTGCTCTCCCCTCGTATCTGTCCTAGTCTACTACTACCTTCTATGTACTCTTCAGTAACATTTAGCACATTCATTTTATAATCCATTTGTTCCTGTATCTGACTATGCCTTATGGATATTGCTCAAACCAATATTCCATTGCTGTAAATAATTGTACCTACTGTCCAGTAATTATAATCCTTTTGCACCTGTTTGTTTACTCTGTATAAATTTCATGCAAATGTATTATATGCAACTGTTGTATATTGTCTTAAAATCTATTATGTTTTTACTTATGTACACCTTGGAACGTTTCCCCTGGGTCTCCACTGAAAATGGGCGCTCCATGGCCCAGTGGACTTTCCCAGTAATCAAATGCCAATAAATAAATACAATTTGAACGAGCTAATCTGACTTGAGGTTCTTAACATGGAAAACTGTTTTACCGATTGCTCTGACCTCTGCAAGAGGAGTATCTGAATTGAAAACTCTTATGGTGAGATAACTATATCTCATTTTCCAGAGATATAGGGTTTCTTTGAGTACTAATCCTTTTTTATGCCTAAAGTGGTATCCAAATTTACTTTAAGCCAAACTATCCATCCCCAAGTTTTCTTTCTTGAATCTAAAAATGAGGAGGAAAGGATACTTCATACCTTGTTTGTCTGCAGAAAACTCTTGTATTATCTTGGCAAAACTAAATCATTCATATCTTCAAATCAGTTAATTTCTTGTAAAGGTAAGAAGGGAGGACAGCTTCTGTCAAAACAGACTATTCCCAAATGATTGTTTCAGGCTATTTCCTTTTGTTATGCTAACTACAACAAAACTGTTCGAAACAGGGTCAAGTTTGACTCTGCCAGGGCCTTTGTTTCATCTATGGCGTTTGGAAAAGTTGGACTCTAGAAACCGCAACTTGGTCCTTTGTACATAGGTTTGGAAGTCATTACAAGCTTGATTCCTTCTCTAGGTCTTGATCAGAGTTTGCCAAGACTATTCTGCAAGGGCTTCTGGATCTTTCCTATTCCCAAATGTAGGAAATAAATTCTCCTCACCACTACTAAAGACACCGAGGGTAGACAAATGAACAAGGAAAAAAAAACCTTGGGTGTCGTCCACAGCTTCAGGCTTCAGACTGTTAAGACACAATTGTTAATCGCTTAAAAAGTGAAGCTGACGGGATGTAAACTTCACTAAAATATAATGAACTGAAAATAGTTAAGTATCCAAGCAGTTGTCATCCACAGCTTTAAACTTCTGGCTGTTAAAACTCACTTTATTGAAAGCTTAAAAAGTGAAGCTGACAAAATGCAAACTTCACTAAGTACTGAGATAATTAGCCTAGTAAGAAACATCCACAACTTCAGGCTTCAAGTTGTTAAAGCACAATTAATCGCTGCTTTGTAAGCAAAGCTGACAAAAACATATACTTCACTGGAGTGTAAAAAGCTGATGAAATTGTCCAAACGATGAGCGCTTTCGGCAGATGCCTTCTTCAGATCGTATAAAAGTATAGTTGGTCTTCCTGTTTATAAAGGAAACACAATCAAGAGCTGGTAGCTAATTGTCTTAGGTGTTCTTAAAGGCACAGGACAAAAATAAATGCTCAAAGTGGCGATTTGTATCCTGTAATATAGTTCAATGCTCGAATATCTACTACCTCATCAACTTCTCCTCCCCCTTCGACCTCGTCCACAGGAGAGGAGGTTCCCACTGTCAGTACTGATATTGCCACCAGGGATCTGGGAGGTACTGGTGCTAACGATACCGATGATAGTAGCAATTCCAACACCACCATTAATTGTGCTACTAGACCTAAAGAAGCGACGACGCACCTACCAGTAAACTGGCCTTTGCCGTTTTTTGTGAGGGAGAATTCATACAGGCCACAGAGGGCCTTGAGAGTCAAGAGCATAAGCGGAAGAAGTTTGTGGACTAAATATTAGGGGTAATGACTTAGTAGTTAACTTATCCAAAATTACACTGGATCCTGATGTTATCAGCCTGTTAAACAAGGGGCTGAGTTTTAGTCCAGCTGTTTCTTCTGATGTGAATGAATTCATGATGGATGTTAGGTTGTTCTGCAGGAATGTGTCCCTGAAATGTATTTTTGAAGAAGGTTCTACGAAAGAACAGCAGATCTATAAGAAATTGAGTTTATTTACTCCAGTTAATCCTCCTCAAGTAGAACTTTTTATGAAATTGTGTGAGGATGAGATAAATAAGGTGAGAGGTACAACAGATAAAATTAAGAATTGTTTTTATAATTTAAACAGGAAAGAAAAAGAGGCTCTCCAACAGTTGAGAAGGACAGATAGCTTGGTGATCAAACCAGCAGATAAAGGTGGCTGCATAGTAGTGATGGATGCAGACTGGTATCGTAATAAAGTTTCATTGATGTTGGATGACAACATGACATCGCAAATTGAGTAAAAAAGAAGTAAATCAGAGAATTGAACGCATCAGAGGGAGCACCTATGATCTATTGATGGAAAGAAGGATCAGTCAAGATTTATATGAATTTTTTTGAAACACCTCATCCTATGTTTCCCAGCATTGGTGGATTACCTAAGATACATAAAGATCTTTTGGACCCTCCCTTACGTCCCATTGTCTCTGGGAGAATGGATCACTGAATCCATATCCATGTATGTTGAAAATGAACTTAAGAAAGCTTTGCCTTATGCTACTACTGTCTTAAAGGATACAGTCAGCTTCTTGAAAGACTTGTTCTCCACTGTTAAGTCTCTGGATGGTTTTGATAACCTTCTACTTGTAACAATGGACATAACCAGTCTCTTTACTGTGATCCCCCATGAGTATGGCCTGAGGGCCTTACATGACTTTTTGATTAGGCATAATTTATTTATTTATTTATTTATTTATTTAATTATTTAACATTTGTTGACCGGGAATGTCCGACTAGGTTCCACAGATCCTGTTTTCAGCGGAGGCCCGGGGAGAAATGCTCCAAATGCATGTCTTTGGAATGTGGGAGGAAACCGGAGTACCCGGAGGAAACCCACGCGAACACAGGGAGAACATGCAAACTCCACACAGAAGGCACCCCAGCCGAGAATCGAACCGGAGAACCTCTTGCTGTGAGGCGACTACGTTAACCACTGCACCACTGTGCCGCCCAATTTAACAACGGAACCTCTTTGTTCTCTGCTGGAATTAGTCCTTGAGAATAACATCTTTATGTATGGAGATAACTTTTATTTGCAAACCTGGGGTGTGGCCATGGGAACTCCATGTGGCAATAGTTATTCAAACGTGGTCTTGGCTGAGTGTGGAAATATCTGGAAGAATGAACTTGTCTATTATGGGCAATTTGTGGATGATGTTTTTTGTTTATGGAAAGGAGGTATTGATCAATTAGGTCTTTTTGTCAGCTTTATTAACAACAGCACTGACTTCCTTGAGTTCAAAATGAAACACTCATCCTCAGTCATAGATTTCTTGGATGTCAGGATACGTTTACATCCAACTCAAGGTCTCTCTACTGGGGTGCATAGGAAAGAGACCTGGCAAAACCATTTTTTACACGGGCAGAGTATGCATCCAAGACATTTTTGAAAACATCTTTGACAACCAAATCTTAAGAGTCTCAAGACTATGTACTGAAGAGGAGGAATTCTTGGAAGAGCAATCCAATCTACGTAGATTTTTGAAGGACAGGGCTTACCAGGAAAATAACTTTCCACCAGTTTCACAGGTGCAAGCCTATAGAAAGCAAAGAAAGCAACCTTATTACTCAGAGATGTCTGAACAAGCTTCACGAAGACGGTCTAATGACACAACACCTCAACAACTTAGATGTATGCTTACCTATAGTTCAGACAATCGACAGGTCTGTGAAGTGATCAGGAAATTTTGGCCGATCCTGACAGCGGATGATAAAATAAAGAACATTGTTGGAGAGAGACCTAGGTTTCTCTATAAGAATAAAAAGAATATCGAGAGATTACTATGCCATAAAGATGGCTTTAAACGTGGTGGTCCACTATCAGACCGCAAAGGTACTTTTAAATGTTGCAGATGTAAAGCTTGTCCTTACTTGGATACTAGCAATACTTTTTTCCACCCAGTATCTGGACAAAACTTTCATTTCGATGTTTATGCTGATTGTACTACTAGCCATATTATCTATTTGGCTACCTGTCGCAAGTGCCAAGCTTTTTATCTTGGTAAAAACCGACCAACAACTAAAGGATCGTATTCTACGACATGTCCGAGACATTGACCAGAAAGTTCCACATAATGACTTAGCAGCACACCTATTGATCCATCCTACGCATAATTTCTTGTTTAAAGCTGTGGAAGTGGTCACCCAAAACATCAGGGAAGGAGATGTCCATAACAGGACAGAATTGAGAGAGATCTTTTGGATCAATAATTTTAGAGCCAATCGACCCCCAGGTCTTAATCCAATAGTACCTCTCAGACCTTTTCTAAAATCTAGAAGAAACCTAAAAAATACTAATACATGATTCTAGCATTGAACTATATTATAGAAGACAAATCTCCACTTTGAGCATTTATTTTTGTCCTGTGCCTTTAAGAACACCTAAGACAATTAGTTACCAGCTCTTGATTGTGTTTCCTTTATAAACAGGAAGAGACAACTATACCTTTATACGATCTGAAGAAGGCATCTGCCGAAAGCGCTTATCATTTGAACAATTTCATCAGCTTTTTACACTCCAGTGAAGTATATGTTTTTGTCAGCTTTGCTTACAAAGCATCTATTAATTGTGCTTTAACAACTTGAAGCCTGAAGTTGTGGATGTTTCTTACTAGGCTAATTATCTCAGTACTTTAGTCAAGTTTGCATTTTGTCAGCTTCACTTTTTAAGCTTTCAATAAAGTGAGTTTTAACAGCCAGAAGTTTGAAGTTGTGAGTGACAACTGCTTGGATACTTAACTATTTTCAGTTCATTATATTTTAGTGAAGTTTACATCCTGTCAGCTTCACTTTTTAAGCGATTAACAATTGTGTCTTAACAGTCTGAAGCCTGAAGCTTTGGACGACACCCAAAGTTTTTTTTCTTTACTCCCAAATGTAGTAATCTCAGGTGATTTACCCATATAGCTAAGGCTACTGCATCAGTGGTCAGTATGATGAACATAGTACAGTTGTTTTCCTGTCAGGGATGGATATCAAAGTATAGGCAAAGAGAAAGGGATAGGGGAATCCTAAGTGAAAGACCTGCTGTGGTAGAGTTTTTTGTTGAATCTAGAACAGAAGCTGCTGTTAAAAAACGATAATTATTACAGCATATAAAATGTTGCACAATAACTGTAGGAATCAATCAAAGGAGGTTAGGAAAGATTGGGAAGAGAGATTTGATGAGCAATTCACAAGGAAACAATGGGAAGACATGTATAGCTCTCAAATATGCAGTGAAGTCTAGAAGGTGTAAGATTTTTGCTTGAAAGTATTTGCATATTTTTATACCCCAGGCAGATTCCAGGGATGTTTTCCTCAAGTAGATTGCAAATGTTGGGGTGGTGATGAGGAAGAAAGAGATAAATGAGAACATATGCTTTGGGAGTGTAATGAGTTGGCAGACTTTAAATGTTACTTACGCTGTCAGAATGTGGAAGGTGCTCTGAAGCTTTGGAAGCTGGCTGCCTGTTATATCCTTGGCATGATGCAATTCTTATAGCTAAGGCTACTGCAGCAGTGGTCTTTCTAACTTGTACTTCCATGCAAACATTCTTAACTTGGGGACAGTAAGGATCTATCTTGGAACATTGACTGTACTGGGAGGGGGTAAAAACAGACATTCTGGACATTAGTACTTGATTGGCTTTATTTGGCATCCAGTAGACAGTTGGTCACTGGCAAAAAGACAGATATCTGTATAACTTTCTAGATGATGACCCCTATGGTTAGTTGTTGCTTGAGTGCAAGTAGGACCCCCTCTGCATGTGAGAGAGAAAGAGCTCAAGATGTAGGTGAGGAATCTGCAAAAAATTGTTTTCCATTAGCTAATGCTTTCAGTGGGGGGTCATGATGGCTGTAGCTGATGCAGCTGGCCATGAGAAGTATTTACATTGCATTCTGAGTGAAATGTTCAAAGATTCCTTTAAGCAACTGTTATTCTTCATTGGACAGGAGCTATCTGCAGGTGGAAGCAGTTAATCTTGAAAAAGTTCTGAGCACTCTGCTGATAGATATGCAAAATTTGAAGATAAAGCGGCAAGCAGTTCATTGAATAAGTCTGATGTTGGAGAAATGAATAAAAAATAGTAGCTTCCCCAGTAGCCTTCATACTTTAACGCAGTTAATAGAACAGTGCACAGTTTATTTTTTTTAAGTAGCTAGTGCTCTTTTTAGGACTAAAAGTTAATGTTTTCTGAAAGCATGCAAGCTGTTTTTTTATAAGTGTGGGAGGGGAATTGAAATAAGCAAAGAACAGAGTGCAGTCAGTGTAAGTGGGAACACAGGCTGTAAAATGCACATTGGCACAGGTAATTTTAATTTTAGAGTAGATAATGTTTGTGGGTGCAGCCATCTATGTGGCGCAGTTGCCCCATCCAAAGGGTTAATCTTCATTTGTCTAAAATGTACGTAGTTTTGTTTGTTCTAAGTTAATAGGGGCGTCTGAAAATGTGTGTTTTGTGTTTTTATTAAAGCAATAAGTCTTGAAAATGTAACATGTTCAAATGGAGATGAGGAGAAACAGCTGTATAAAAGATGAGCCTTCCAAACAGTGTATGCATGTAATACAAAAATTGAAAAAACTCATTCAAAAGAACTGTCACGTATAATGGGTGATAGCAGTAGCTTTCTGTCATAATATCGTGGAATGTAAATGGCCTTACTGATACAGACGTAATGGAAGGAGTATTGAATTATATTTAGAAATGTAAGGTGCAAATAGCTGTGGTGCATTAGGCACTTTTGGATCGAAATGAGCATGTGAATTTGAGAAAGAAAAGATTTTCAGGATTGATATTCAGCAGCATATCAGAGATGAAGGAACTGGGATTATAATACTGATTGCTAGGGGGACGCCAGTAGTTATAGAAAAGAGAAAAGTGACAGTAATTGTAAATTTGTGATAGGAAGGGGCTATTGGCAAGGGAGGTGGATTACCCTTGGCTATATTTATTTTACACCAAAAAACTATTATGGAGCTTAAGAAAACTTTGGTAGAAATCAGCATTCAGCATGGACTATTATTTATAAGTGGGGACTAGAACTTGATTTGCAATAGTGGAGATGTGTCCGGGACCTAGAAGGGATAATAAAATAGAAGTGTAGCTATGTGACGACCTGCATGAAAATATTTGGTATAGAAGATGTGAATTCAGTAGTAGGAACTCGCAAAATGTACATATTATTCCCAAGGTACAATGACTGGGCTAGTCTGGATAGAAATTATATTTCACATGAATATGTACATTTAATTGAAAGCTTTGACGCTTATCCAATAACTGTTTCAGATCTTGCACCAGTAACAAGCAAAATAAAAATGGAGCATAATGAAGTAAAGATTTAACCCTGGCAATTTCCTACTTACCTGTTAAAAAGAGAGGAATTCAAGGAATGTATAGTGGAAGTTATAATAAAAATTCTTAGGGAAGGCAGGCATAAATTTCTTCAGAAGGCATAGCTAATGAGTAGGATAAAATGTAAATAGTTTTAAAATACAGCAGAAATAAAAGACAAGAATATATGATTAAGAAATAATATGAATTATTTAGAGGGGCTGACAAAGGTTAAAATATTGCAGAATATGAAGAATCTCCTTGAACAAGAGGAGGAGCAACTGTGGAGTGCCAATAGGAAAATAAGGGAGTATTTGGATAATATGCATGAGTGTTGGAATATTGTGGTTCAGTAACTATTTTGATAACACTAGTGCACAAAAACTTTTAGAAAAAAGACTTTGGCAACAGAAAACAGAAAGGTTTTGTCGTCAAACGTAAGGAACCTATGACAGGAAAAATAACCTGAGATCCTGTAAAGGTATTGGAGACATTTTGGAAATTTAATGAACATTTGTATAAAGCAGAGGAATGTAGAAACCAAGAAAAACGCAAATGGAACTACTTATGGACTACTTAATGCCAAGATTAGAGGAGGATGAGGTTCAACAACTAATAGTTGATAATGCTAAGGTAAGAGGAGGATGAGGTTCAACAACTAATAGTTGATAGGTGGAGATGAGACAAGAATGGTGATGTATAAGCAATCTACAGGGAAATCTCCAGGAACAGATGATATTGCTGTAGAGGTCTAGAAGTTATGAAGGAAGGAAGTGATAAAGATTTGGAAAGTTTTGCTTAATTGTATTTTAAAAGGAGGGGAAGTACCAGCATCGTAGAAGAAATCTCTGTTTGCTGTATTAGCCACAGATGGTAAAGACCCATCAGATCCAGCTTCATACAATCCCATTTCAGTTTTAAACCATGTTTTTAAAGTGTTTGTCTATACTAGCAAAGAAAATGGCAAAAGTGTTTCCAAAATTGATAGATATGGATCAGTGTGGTTTGTGGAGGGTAGGCAAATATTTGACACAATTAACAGAACGATGATCCATCGAGAAGCAGAATGGAAGAAAATACTCCAGTTTTTGTTGGGTCTTGACAAACAGAAAGCATTTGATAGAGTAAGTTCAGATTTTATGAGTTCGACAATGGAAGCATTTGCATCCCCTGATACAATAATAGAGTTAATTAGGAGCGTATGTGAAGGATCAAAGGCAATAGTTAAGGTGGAAGGGTTCCTCTCTGATCTGTGTTTGGAGAGAAGAACCGGGCAGGATGTAGTCTTAACCCTTTATTTGCTTTATATTTTGAGCATTGCCTTAGAAAATAAGGGACTAGGAAATTCAAGGATATAATTGGTATGATAATCAAGAAAACTTGATATTACTTTGTACTTGATAAATCCCAAAAAGGACATTTTTGGTGCTATAGAACATTTGAGGCAGTTTAATGTCTTTTTTTTGGATATAATTGGTGAAGTTAAAGGCTACAGCAGTAAATCATGTACCCGCGGTTGAATTGGCTCAGTAATAACTGTGTTTATGGGCACACAATTAGATGAAATATGCACGTGTAAGGATTAAAAATGAATGTTATGCAACTAAGGTTGAGAGAGAAGAGACTAAAACGATAATACAAAAATGAGAAACTGAAGCTCCTGTTTATGGATAGTAAGATACAAGTAATGAAAATGTTTTTAGTCCCTTTAGTTTTATATAAATATCATGCAATTTTTTTTTATCAACCAAAGGAGAAGCTGTGAATAGTAATTAATGAGTTAATGCAGAGTTGAAGGAATGTATTTGGAGGGGAGGTGGGCAAGAGTTAAGTGGGATAAGTTGATCTTCCCCATATGACATCTTGATGTAGGATTACCTGATTTGTATGAATATTTTAGACTTGCACAGTTAAAGCTTATATATGTAACACAAGCATAATGTTATAATCAAATTGGAAAGGGATGATGAAGCAAGTGAGGGTTGGAGGATTAAGCATAGTGTAGGATTTTTGGATGCCGATCCTTAAGAAGAATGACCATCATAAAGAATGTTGTATTCATAAAGTTGCAGAAGGTGTTCTAAGAACTTAGCCTCCACTGGCATGTAGAAAGCAGATTTTGCCATTAAATGGGCAAGAAGGGGCTGGAATTTACTGATGAAAACTGGCAAAGGAACCAAAAGAGAGGAAATAGAGTGAGATATGGCCAAGCAGAAGTTTGAGTTGCAGGTTACAGATTGCCTTCCCTACCAGGGATCGATATCAGAATACAGGCATAGAGAAAGGAATAGAGGAGTCCTAAGTGAAAGACCCGCTGTAGTAGAGGTTTTAGTCAAGTCTAGAGCAGAAGTTGCTTTTAAAATGGGACAGATGTCCTTATCACTGTTGCAGTATTATTTATTCTTGGAATATTCTGCCAAGGATAGTCTAACATCCAGACAGTATACCAATGCCTTTACAACTACCAGGCATCATACATCAAGATATATGTCCTACATGCAAGGCATATAAGGTACGTATGTGATGTACAGAAGCCTAATCCTCAGAACTTCTTTGCCACCTGTCCAAACACTACCCTTCAATTCGGTCTATTCACTTACCAAGCCTTCTAAAGAGAAGTGCCCCATTGGGGTTCCTTCCTTTTTGTTTTTTTCCTCCTTGTAATTTTACATGTCATCCAGGAAGGGAACATGTGACTGTGAGAGGCAGATGCCCCTATAGAGATGGACAGAAGTCCCTTTTTCATTTGGGTGGTATGCATGACCCTACTCCATATGGTATCTGTCAGGTGTTTCTCCCTAAGTCACTTTGCAGCAGTCTATCATTCCTTTCTACTTTTTTGGAAAAAACAGTGTCTGAAACTTTTGACTCTGGGTACCATGGCCAAATCCACTACAAGGCCTGATGTTCAACTGCCACTTAAGAAGAAAAAATAAAAAAGCATGTACTGATCCTGCTGCTGTTTAGCCTCCACCAGATGCTTCCCTTGGGTTGAATGAAGAACCAGAGGACTGTCCAGTGCCGATGCAGTTCCTTCTGCCACAACCTAGTTGGAGGCATACACGGAGCCCTGTACTTCCACATCTGCCTAAACTATGCACATGTCTGATACATGTTTAGAGGGACAACCACGACTGATTAAGTATAAAGGACTTAGGGGGATTACCCATATTTTAGTTAGCAAGGAGGTTCCTGGTATCCTCATAGAATCTAGGCAGGGGTCTGAAAGTCCAAGATTTGTTAAAGCAAATGTTCTTTAAAAAAAGAAACAGGAAATTAAACATGTGACTCCTGTAACTAAAGAACCCTCCACAAGGGTTGTCTGTCCCTCCTTCTGGTCCCTGGTCTTCCACCCCTTCTAATAGACCTAAGGATTCTGATTCTTATGAAGAGTTGAATTTTGGTGAGGAATCCATAACATATTCCTCCCAGATCCATTCACTTCTTGTCCTGGGGGCAGATTACAAAGATTGTCCAATGACTCTCCTTTTAAAGAATCTTCTGTGGGGATATAGTGGTCCGTATGATAGAACACTTTTAGTGGGACTGTTCCCAGGTTTCTGAGGTTGAAAAGGGATATTATGAACTCTTGCAAGTAGACTCGCCCAGATCTTCTGTAGTCCCTCCTGTTTTAGCTGTCTTGTATCCCATTAATTGCACCTTCTCAGGCCTCTGACTGTCAACCTCCACCCCCTAAGAAGTCAAGCAGATATTATAAAGTCTCTGAGAATTGTAAATACTTGTGTACAATTCCTTCCCCTGATCCTACTGTTTTTTTCCATATCCACAGATAAGCCATCCAAACTGTGATGGTCTTCCAAGTTTTTATCTTCTGACAAGGACAGCCATGCTATGCAGAGGTATGGCAAAAAAATGTATTCTTCTACTGCTTTGGCTTCTAGGGCCATTAGTTATCAGACCCACATGACTTGATATGTCCTGGGTCTTCTCAACCAGCTTGAGGCAGATTTGACTCGTATGCTTGATTCTGACAGTAAGACTTTTGCTCTCTCTCTTCTAAGTTCTGCCTCTCGGGTAGCTTACCAGTCCATTAAACACAGCTATGATTCAGTTAATGCATGTTCTAGAGCAACTACATCTGGTTCTGTCATGAGGAGATATTATTGGTTGTGCCTTTAAACCTTGCCTGAGGATGTTAAGGCTAAACTTTTAGATTCTCCCTTAGACAACCAGAATCTTTTTGGCACTGCTGCTGCAGAATTATTTAAAACCATTGAGGACAAGGGTATGGTTATGCAAAACCTGAAGCACATTTTGGTTTCCTGGTACTTGAGTTCAAGAGGAACTATACAACAAAATCTTCTTCCTTTGACAGTAAGCAACCTAGCAAACCTTCTTATAGGAGCAAGAGGGCTATTAAGTGGATTTTCCTATTCTAATCCACTCAGAATTCTAGAGGCCAAAGACCTTATTTTCTTGACAAATTTGCCTCTATGTGGTGTCCAGCCTCCTCTTCCCCTTAGCCAAATTCCTCTGTCCCTCAGGCTATCCCTTTCTTTTCATGTTTGGCAACATAACTGCAGATGTCTGAGTTCTCTCCATCGTCCAAAACTGTTATTTTATGGTTTGAAAGTCCCTGCTAACATTGTCTGTCCTTCCTCAGCCTCCTCCTTGCTATCTTCTTCACTTTTCTTTAGTTTTGTGGGATCTGGTAGAACCGGAAACCATCAAACCAGTTCTCTTGTCTCAGCAGGAAAATTCCAGAATGATTCTGGTTCCCAGAAAGGAGGGGTCGTGGTGGCCCGTCCTAGACCTTTCTTTTCTCAACAACTTTCTCAAGGTTATTTCCTTCAGGTTTGCATGGTTCCCTCTGTTGATTCCTCAAGCTTTTCTGATATCGCTGGATTTCAGGGACACTTACCTCCATATTCATGTTTACCTTCTCTTCAGGAAGATTTTGCTTTTGTTTCTTCCTCTCATTATCAGTTCTCTGTTTTGCTGTTTAGTTTTTCTGCATTTCCAAGGGTGTTTTCCAAGTGTCTGGCTCCTGAGGTGACCTTCTAAAGTCTTCAGGGAATTCAAATATTCCTTTATTTAGATAAAATTCTAATTTAAGCCCCTCTCAGCAGCTCCTGCTTTAAAATCTGTGCTTCTGTGCAATGTGAGGTTCACTCTAAATCTCAAAAGGTCTGTGTTTGACTCCCTGTAAGGACCAGGTGTTTTGGGGTTGCAAGATTCAGACCATCCCAGTGTTAGCTTGCCCTTCTGCCTCCCAAGGGTCCTCTCTTTGCTCATTTCCGGTCTCCTCTTCCTATTCCAGTCCTTCCTGCAAGGGAAATCCTGCAGTGCATGGCCTCTTCCATTCCCGCTATTCCTTTGGCCAAACTCCATGGGATGAAATTTCAGCAGTATCTCAAGACTGTTTGGCTCCAGCACTGCCACCCTCTGGAGTATCCGGCCCCTCTCTTATCTTGTCGCAAGCTCTGGCTTCTCTGGTGGATTCATCAGATTTCCCTAAATCCATGTCTGCCTTTTCAGGTTCTTCTCCCTGCTCAGGAGCTGTACATGGATGCTTCTGATCACAGTTTTTGAGGATCCTCCAGCAACCTGAAAGCTCAGGGTCTTTGGTCTCCAACAGCTGACAGACAATATCAACATAGAGATGAAGGCTGTACTCCTAACTCTCCAGGCTTTTCACTCCTTTTGGGTTCCAGGTCCTCTGAAATTTTTATAGACAATGCCACAGTCATGTGGTACATCAACAAGCAAGGGGCACACAAAATTACCTTTTTTGCAGGCTGACTTTTCAGACTTGGGATTTTGTAGTCTATCATCACCTGGTTCTTCAGATAGTTTATTTCCTGTCAGACCAAAATCTACTGGCAGACATGTCAAGCAGATTCAGGACAAACCCTCACAAGTTGATGCTTCATAGGGAAGTGTTTCTGGACATTGTACATTGGTGGGGGTACTGCTCATGTAGATCTTTTTGCCTCCCCTCTGAACAGACAACTTTCTCAGTTCTGTCCCAGAGCCAAGTCCTCTGGATTGGAAAGTGGATGCCATGTCTTTTTCTTGGAAGGGGGTGTTTCTGTATTCCTGTCCTCCTCTTCCTGTACTACCACAGGTCCTGGGCAAGATCTTGTGTGAGACACAGTAAATCTTGCTGTTGACTCCTTTTTGGCCCACACAACATTGGTTCCCCCCTTATATTTCACCTGGCCAGGGGTAATCATCACAAGTTACCTCACAAGATGGATCTTCCTACAAAAACAAGAGATGTCTCATTTACCCTTAACTTTTCCACACTTCAAGTGACACTTTGGTGATAGTGTTTTGATTCATTTCAGGCACCAGTTTTCTGAGGATGTGCTTCGGGTTTTTCAGGAAGCCAGGAAACCCACTACTGGACAATCCTATGTGACTAATGGAAGACATTTTCTAATTGGTGCCTTAAGCAGACCTGAACCCTTTTTCTGTTGGAGGCCCAATGGTCTTTTCTTATTTATGTGATTTGCTCATTTGTGGTTTGGCATGTTAACTCACTCAAGCCTAAAACACCGTTTTTGCATACTTTAGCTCACACCCATACCTCTTTATGGTGTCCAGAACCGAGTGGCATACCAGCTAATAGGTGGTATTAGAAAGGGCAAGGAAAAGATACTGAGCTTGTTAATCTAGGATGCCCTGCAGTGGAAAAAATTAATCTTTGTTTGCCATTTATAATAATGTCTTCATATTTTCATGACCGTGAGACTTGCACTTTATTGAGGTGTGTGGTGTGAAACACCAATGTGGGAGAAAGGACGCTTAATTGAAAATGCTGGTTTATCACATTATACTGGAAATAGTGTGAGTTTGTTAGTAATTATGAAAATAAGCAGTATTTCCGTATGTACTTCAAACAACTAGCGATGTACAAACTGTTGCTCGACATTAGGTGAAACCTTAGATGATGTTGAAGAGAATTGTCTTTAATATTTGCATTGTTAGGGTGCCATTTTGAGAGATCGCCAGTATTATTTGTATTGGTAATTATACAATTAAACATATGCTTTCATATTTCTATAAATATCTCAAACTTGCACTTGTAGAGGAATTTCTTGTCATATGAAAGCTTATATCTGGCTAACAAAAATGTTCTAACAATATGTCTTGGTTGTATAGTTTTCAAGATATGACAATTTGTGAAAGTTTAGAAAAATATAATTTGGGGGTTGTCTGCATTATAATATATTACAGTATGGTAAAGACTATGAATGCATTGGCAATTGTTACAGTAAAGAATACTTCTTACTGATAACACTTATAGTTTTGATAGTTTTTACTGTTACAAAACATTTAGATTTGCTTAGCTTATGCTTTTTCAGTTTATTTTTCAGAAAATGCTCAGGAATGCAACGTGTGTGAATGCTGCTATAGAGGTATGATATTCCACACCACTTAGGTCTTTATGACTTAAAGTTCAAACTTTGTCAGCCATTTCTGCATGCCTGCCTCTAAATCTGCCTTTGGCTTCTAAACGGCATCTGTCATGTCAAGCCTCCAAGAAAGCCTATTCCTCCTCCTTGGGACTTTAATGGTGTTCTTGAAAAATTGATGGTCTCCTTTTGAGCTTGCTTTTTCCTCTTCCCTGCAGCATTGTACTTGTAAGAGCCACTGGCAATACAGTCTTCTATCTGCCAAGAGGGTTTATGAACTTCAAGCACTCATGGCAGTTCCTCTGTTTTTTTGGTTTTATGCCCAAGTTGGTTAATTATTTGTCCTTGAATCAGCCCATTCATCTTCCTTCTGTTTTTTCCCTTCTCCACAGACGTCTAATGAGAGGGTCTTTCACACCTTGGATTTACATAGCTCAGATATTACTTGGATAAGGCAAAATATATTAACAAATCTGAGCAACTTTGTTTCCCTTCACACTAGGAAATTGGGTTTGACAGTGTCTAAGTAACCTATCTCCTCTTGGATTTGTATGCAATTTCGTCTTGATATTCTTTTCAAGGCAAGCAGGTAGGCTCTTCTGTTCATGCTCAATCTACTGGAGCAGTGGCCTCCTCTGGTGCTTGTTTCAAGAGTCTGGATACTAGATCCATCTTCGAAGCTGCTACTTTGTCTTCTGTTCACATCTTTACAAAACATTACAAGTTGGATGTCATTTCCAGGACTACGCCAGGATTTGCCATGGCCATCCTTCATGGATTTGTGGAGGGCTGCTTTTTGCCTTCCTCATCTCATACATTCCAGTAGCTTTT
This sequence comes from Protopterus annectens, assembly GCF_019279795.1. Lineage (NCBI taxonomy): Eukaryota > Metazoa > Chordata > Ceratodontiformes > Protopteridae > Protopterus > Protopterus annectens. The sequence goes on from NC_056745.1 coordinate 1,355,984,558, forward strand.
GTACTCTCTGAAGAGTAAAGAATACTGCAACAGTAATAAGCCAGGACATAGTACACTTGTGTACGATCTTACCATAACAGTAGATATCCTACTTCTCACTGTCACAGGATTTTGTCCCTCCCATCTGCCTCCTATTTCTGTTTGCTTTCTTTCTGGTCTAGGGGTTTTTCTTCCCTCCCACCTTCCTTCCTTCCTTCCTTTTCTCATCTGTATTCCGTTCCTGAATGTGGATGTTGCTTTTTCCGCAGTTGTTCTGGTTCTCCTGGGGGCACTTCAGTTCTGAGGTTTACGCATCCCGTATGTCATATATGTACCTTACGCCTCTCACATAGGACATATATCTGATGTACGATGCCTGGAAGGTATAAAGGATTTGGTGTACTGGCCAGTCGTTCGGCTATCTTTTGTAGGATGATATTAGAGTAAAATACTGAAAGTAATCCAACAGTGAGGAGGACATCTGCTTTTATGGTAAAATCTTGCACAGCTATACTGTAGTAGGTCATATAAAATATTGCATGATAACTTTAAGAATTGATCAGAAGATATTAGAAAAGATTAGGAAGCGGGACTGGTAAAGCAGTTTATAAAGGAACAATGGAATGACATATCTATGGCTTCCAAGTACGCAACAAAATCTAGGTTTAGCGTTTTTGTTTGGAAGTGTTGTAGGTATTTTTACACCCTAAGCAGACATCAGAGTTTGTTCTCTTGGAGACTGCAAATACTGGTGGTGTGATGGGAAAGAGAGAGAGAGAACTGGGAAAATGTTTTTGGGGGAGTGCTATGAGGCTGACAAATTTAAGAACTTCCCTATAGAGTACTCTGTCAGAAATAATGGGGGAGCTGAGTCTTTTGAGCTGGGACACAGGGTTTGAATTGCCTAGACATACTGATGCATTATTAAATTTAATGCTGTTGGCTGCAAAAAAGGCATTTACTCGAAAATGGAAACCAAAATCTAAATCAGTTGAAAACGAAGTATTGAAAATTTGTAAAGAGGTAAAAGATCTGGAAGAGGGAACATTAGAAAATGGAAGGAGGCAATTACATAGAAATGGAATTTGTGGGAGCAGTACATGCAGAGTAGTATTCAGAAAGAGGGGGAGTGAGATTTAGGGGAGGTCAGGAATTGAGCAATTTATGTAATGGAGTGAATGATAGCTGTTATAAAGAAAGAAAAACATGTGCAACCTATAATGCGTGACAGAATGTTAATATGATTTGTTTACTGTTCTCTTAATGTGTGTGTGCTTGTTTCTTAAGTGACAGCTTAATAAAGTTGTTTTAAAAAATCTATGTGAGGAAGGTTTGATAGCTGACAAACACTGGAGGGAACTGGGAGAGATGAAAGAAAAAAAAAGATGGTTGTCAGCTCATCATTCTCCACCCCCACCCCACCCCCCCAGCTCTGACTGGCCGACATTAACCAGCACTAAAATAAAATAGACACCCTTTCCTTACATCAGTGAACTGGCATCATGCACTGTTTTTTAAAGCTGCAGGTACGACTGAATAAAACTTTATTTTCAAGGAAGCAGTGCTTTTTAACAGTGTGCTTACTCTGATATTTTTTTGTGTGTCTGTTAATAGGTCCTGTGTATACAAGAATGACCAGTCTTTGAATGAAAACCCTAGCAAAAGCCTTCAGGAGGAGGAACCATGTCCAAGATTTGCACATCAATTAGTATATGATGAACTACACAAGGTACAAAAATATTAAAGCTTTGTCATTTATGTTTCATTGTTAATTAGTTGTGCTCACCATCCCTTGCACATACCCAGTTTGTCAGCACAGATTCTACATTTCACATGGCAAATTACTTTTATGTTTGTTTTACTTGTATATCCATTTGTCCAGGTGATTGAACTCGACAGACCACTTTAGCCTTGACCCAGGCTGCATAAGTAGTATGTAAAAGGATAAATAATGAGTTTTATTTATTAAGTACGTAGGGTTACCATAATTGTTTGTATGTAAAAGAGGACGAAAAATTATGTGCTGCTACCAGTTAGGGTTGAAGAACAACAAAAAAAGTCTGTGTTTGGGGATTTTTGATTGGCCCATATGCCGGTATACGAGCCAATCAAAACCTCGAACAGTGGACCCTCTTCTGTTCAATGCGGAACATCAAACAGTTCTGCATTGAACAGAGCTCCACTTTTTGATTGGCTCGTATACCGGTATATGAGCCAGTCAAAACCACGCACAGCGGACCCTCTTCTGTTCAATGCGGAACATCAAGCAGTTCCGCATTGAACAGAGCTCTGCTTTTTGATTGGCTCGTATACCGGTATACGAGCCAATCAAAAACGCGCACGGCGGACCCTCTTCTGTTCAGTGCGGAACATCAAGCTTTTCTGCATTGAACAGAGCTCCGCTTTTTGATTGGCTTGTATACCGGTATATGAGCCAATCAAAAAAAAAAAAACAAAGCGGAGAAAAGACTCCGAAATAGGGATGTCTGTTTTTTGAAAATTCTGCGATTTGTCCAGGTTTTAAAACCCGGACAAATCACAGAATTTTCAAAAACCACCCGGACAGGAGCCCAAAAAAGAGGACGTGTCCGGGGAAACCTAGACATATGGTAACCGTAGGTGGATGGTCTTTTTCAAACTCTGCCCAGGAAGATTGCCTGATTAAGTGACACTCAGATCTCACTAGGCAAGTGGAGGCTGAAGAATTTCAAACCTAGACTATAAGATGAAGCTAATTAAAAGATTATAGCCTTAGCCCTCTGTGCTGATTGGCAGACAGTAATTCAAGATAGTTGATGTTTGTTAGAATCAGATAGAGGCCTTTGACTCCTGATTGTTGACATTTGTTGGAATGTTTGAACATTTTTAAATTCTAGTTTTTCACAGGTTTCCCACTTAGCAGTATGATTTTTGTAACCATTTTAATTTTCTTCCTGTGGGTCATTGTTAGTCAGCTTGAAGGATCTCTGCCACAGGCAGAGTTTGGATATTCCAGCCAGTCTTCCAGAGCTGAACTGCTTTCCCTCATTGGCAGGGCTGACACCTTCCCTCACATACCTGTAATCTCTCTCTGTAAAGGTTGTTTCAGCCCCTGCCATCTTTATCTTTCTGCATTTGATGTGCATGTTGATTGAAAAGGTGAATTTCAGCAGTCTGTTGTCACGCTAGGCCTGTGCTTCCTGTTTGGGCTGACAAGATCCCCATTAGGGACTGCTTTTGACCTTTTTATTGAAGAATTACTGTTAGTCTTTTGTATTGTTTATTGTGCAGTTAACCAACATATACTGGGCTGAATGGTATGTCCACCCAGAGAAAGATGTCTGTGTGCACCTATACAAGACACTTAACCTTACAAGGATTTTCTTGCTCACTGTGTTATACTGCTTTGGGCACAACCTTGATGTGGGCACCTCTAGTGTTGTCAGGTTAATAAGAAAGGAGGTTAGCCCTTCAATTTTACCAGGACAAAAAGAGGCTTTTAACTGTCACTAGACAAGCCACCATATCTGCTGAACAGCAGCATCAGACTTCTAGATCTGCCCATCACCACTACCACCGGAAAATAAATATTTATAGATCGATATATTGAGAAACAGAAGAGAGGTGGAGCCAAAGGAGGTGAAGTTTTGATATATATTAAAGACACACACACCTCCAGACTGGTCAAACAGTATGACGCACAGGAGACACTCCAGATGCAGTTATCCGTTGACAAGAGCCCTATTCAAATTATAGCTAGGTACAGGCCCCCAAATTTGACTCAAGATGCGCACTCTACCTATCTGGACCACTTCAAATCTGTCAAGATTCAACCCTTTACCCTGATCGTGGGTGACTTTAATTACCCAACCATAGATTGGAAAAACTACTCGTGCCAGAACACAAATGCCCAGAGATTCCTCAATTTTATCAAGGCAAATGCCTTGGAACAGCTAACCGATACCCCCATGAGAGGTGATAATATCTTGGACTTGGTATTAACCAACATGAGTAACCACTGCAGCACCCCTACAGTATCATCCTTCCTGGTAAGATCCGACCATAAAGCAGTCACTTACGAAGTCACCGTCTCCCCTGACCCCCCCCCCTCTAGCTAGGGTCAAAGAAAAAAACTTCTCCAAAGCTGATTATAACCTCATGAAGGCTTTTATAAACAGCTTCACAACCCCCTCCCCCACTATAGGAACTGGCACCAATGTCCAAATGTACACCAAAGTATTATACGAGCATTTGTATAGATGCATGGAATCAGGAATACCTGATGGAACAAAATCATCCTCCACAAGGAAGAGTAAACCTGTCTGGTGGACATCTGCAATAAATAAAGTATATAACCAAAGGAAAAAATTGCTGTCCAGGACCAAGAAGGAGCAGGTGTCCAATTGGAAGCAATCTCTCCTTGGCCTGAACAAGCAAATAAGAGCACCAGTGAAATCCTCTAAAGCCAACTTTGAGCCCAAATTGGCCACATGTAGTAGAGACAGTCATAAGGCCTTCTTCACATATGTCCGCAGTCTCAAAGGAAGCACCCAGATCTGTTCAGAACTGGTGGTCAAATACACCACATACACAAATGCTGTAGATATAGCCAATCTACTGGCTGACAGATTCAGTGAAAACTTCTCCCCTCTGCCCCCCCCCATCAGTAAATCAGGACATCCCCAGTACCTGCCCTCCACCCCTTATCTCTAGGGAACAGGTCATCACTGCCCTCTCAAAGGCAAAAAATACAGCCTCCATGGGACCCGATAACACCCCAGGCTGCATCCTACATAAACTCAGGCATGAACTTGCAGCACCATTAGGCACCCTATTCAACCAAAGCCCGAGTACTGGCTTTGTCCCAGCCGAGTGGAGGACAGGCACTGTCATCCCTTTAACACAAAGGTGGAGCATCCACCAATCCAGGAAATTATAGACCCATCAGCCTAACAAGCCTGATCTGCAAAGCCATGGAACAGATTATTATGGACCTCATTAACAGGGACATTGGCAACCTCCAAACACTCGATCCCACACAGTTTGGCTTTGTCAAAGGGAGGTCATGTCTGTTAAATCTGGTCAACTTCTTTGAGACAGTCACCAAAGTCATGGACGAAGGGAAGATGGTGCACACCACCCACCTTGACCTGGCCAAAGCCTTCAACACTGTTCCCCCACTCTGGCATAGTACATAAACTCTCGCAATTAGGCATCAATCCATATGGTACCAGATGGGTAGCAAACTGGCTCACTGATAGAACCCACCTAATTAAAATAAGGGAAGCCACCTCAAGCAGTAGGCCCGTAATGAGCAGCGTACCCCAGGGATCAGTCTTGGGGCTTCTGTTATTCGGGATCTACTTCTGTGAGGTGCAGGCCAAAACCAGTGGGCTATGGCTGACCAAGTTTGCAAATGACTGCAAGCTGGGCACAGTCATCAATTCCCTAACTGATGTGGATGTCCTCACCCAAACAAATGACTGGTGCCTGAAACATGGCCTCAAGTTGAATGCCAAAAAATGCATCATCATCTCCTTTGGGGAGAGTGACGTCCCCACATATTGTCACATTAATAACAGCTTTCTAAGTGCAGAATCAGTAGTGAGTGATTTGGGCACCTAGGTTGAAAGTAACCTGACATTTGACCACCATGTTTCTTCCATTTTACGGAAAGCTTTCTACATGGCCCACCTCATAAGTAAGGGTATCTCATCCAGGGACAAAGAGGTCATAAGATCCCTGTATTCTTCCCTTATAAGGCCAATTATTGAGTACAACACCCCCTTCGGCATGTAACTTGCAAAGCACATGCAGCAGCTGTAGAGACCACAGAGGTTCCTCACCAGAAGAATCCAGGGACTCAAGCACCTACCCTACACAGATAGGCTAAAGCCGTGTGCCTCTACTCAGTTTCATACAGACTCCTCAGAGGTGACCTCTGTCTGGCATACAAAGCAATCTGAAACCACACCTTGATGGGACTGCTGCATATCAGCAAGTTGAGCTCCACTGGAGCAAACCCATACGTGTGACCTCAACCTGGTCTGTGGTATCAATAGGACTTGTTGGTGGGGCAGATTTGTGTCCCAGAGACTCCCCCATCTGTGGAATAGACTTCCTCTCCACTTCAAGCAGAGTACCTCATTATCCTTTTTTAAGTGCAGCCTGGATAACTGGATGGGAAACAGGAAATACACTCCTGAGATTCCACCTGTGTCCCTGCTGGACAGGAGCTCTGGGTGCTGACTTATCTAAACATGGGCTAAATTCTTGGATAGGCTTATATAAGGGCATCAGGGCCAATAGCCTACTAACCTATTATGATCCTATAAGAGGGCCCACAAAGGCAAGGTTCAGGAGACCATTGTGCTGCTAGGTTTGTCCAATCTTCTTAGGTTTGATGGAGTTGGCTCTGTGGAGATACTTTTGCTAGTCCCCTGACTTGACACTTGTGTTAGTACTGAAGTATCTGTCATTTCATCTTTGGAGACCATAATGCTTTCAGCTCATCCCATGTACTCTGACTGATGAAGCAAGTCAGTTGCTGGGTTTCAGGGATCTGAACTTGAAGTATGTGCTATGGTTATGGAAATAGAGGGCAGTATTCCCACACTAGTAATAAAAGAAGATGCCCACAGCTTTGAGGTGCAGCAAAGAGATGTCCCACCCCTCATGAGTGCATAAAATTTACTGTGGTAGGCTGTTCATTTAAGACTTGTATATAGTCTGCAGATGTCCACCATTTTCATCCCCTGCTTTGTGACAGGCCCTTCCCAAGCTCCCCCCACAAGATTAATTTAGACTAGCACAGGCATTCCTACATTTTATTCAGAGTCTGCAATTAAAATCCAGACCACAAAATTGCATCTGGAGTCCTATAAAAAATAGTGAGTTGAACCCTCAGTCTCAAGAGGATTTCCTGCTTTTCATTTTCAGAGGATTAGGATGAATTGAACAACCAAGTTCTAGCTTTCCTCACCCTTTAGGTGTGATGCAGACAATGAAGGCACCTTCTCCTCTGGTCCCCCTGGAGGATTTCTTATTTAGAGAGATATTAGCAAAAGATCGTATTAAATGGCAAAACAAAGTAGTGGCATCATCCCAGGAAAGCTATATAGACCTTCTAAGACTGAACTCTTCTACGCCACTGACTATTCATCAGGCATTGTAAGCCCTGCAAGGATGCCTTTGAAGCTGCATCCTTGGATCCAGCTTCTCATCCTCCTGCTCCTCATGGGCCCAGCTATTTTTGTATATTCACGGAATGTGATCATTTCCATTATAAAAATTCATAAAGGTGCTTGATGAGTCCTATTGCAAAACTCTCTTCTTAATAACTGGAGGAATAAGATCCTTATCCACTTAGGGAAGAGAGTGTATATGTTGAATAAACTAGCCTACAGAGCACTGAAGTGTCAGACCCACATAATCAGGGTAAAGCACTAAAGCGAAGATAAAAGGAGCCACAAGTGAAACTGCGAAGGGTAAAGTTATGGATAAGGTCCACAGCACCATGGAATTGAAGAGGCATGCTGCTGATGCACCCTCTAGGACTGCTCTGACAGAGTCTGTTATGTAGGCTCTGCCTGAAGATGTCAAGTCACATCTTTTCAGTGTTTGTCTTTGGGGCCCCATCTCAAGAAGTTTTGAATAAGCTGGAAATGAATGAGAAGACTGTAGAATCAGTGTGGCAACTATTCCTCCCCCTATTCCCAAGTACAGTTGGAATTTTCTTACTAAACAATTGCCTTACTACCTATGTCAAGGGAAGTGGAAATGGCCAAAATGAGAAAAACTGCCAGTGAGAGAGAGTGAGGGAGGAAAAGTCAGGCTAATTAAAAAGAGAGAGATCTGGGGGCACTCAAGGCCAAAGCCACCCTAAAGAGTGACATTAACTGCATATCACTTCTTCTCCCTATCCAGAAACTTCACCATTGTCTTCCATACCCCATCTGCTTGCCCCACAGAAGTTGAGGTTCTGTCTGACACTGCCAGAATCTAAAATGTTCCTTTCCAAAAGTTTTTTCAAATTATGTATCTCAAAATGTAATATAGAACTATTTTCACTAATGATAATTACTTTTTAACTTTTATTTCTCCTCTTAAGCAGTATTTTCTTCAAACTGTCACTGTTGCTATGCTACCATTTTTAACACATCCTCTGGCCATTACTTAAAATCCTCAAAATATTGCCATTTGAATTCATCAGAGTCCTGTATGTTTTTGTACTGGAGCCAGGGTCTTTTTTTTTTGCATATTTATGGCTGGATTTTCCAACCATGCTTCTGTTTTTCTTGGGTTATTTTTACCACTGCCAATTTTCTTTCACGACATATAGGTTCTGACCTTGATTTCCGTTTCCATGATTGCTTTCTTATCTGCTGTCAGGATTAAACTCAACTCATTTTTGGTACTTAGTTTGACTAGAACATTTTCTTTTGTTAACTAAAATTGCCCCCCCCCCCCCAAATCAAGTAATTTGTAATGTATTTTTAAACTGTGGTCCTAATTCCCTATTCTTTATCCCCCCACATACATTTCCAACATTTGAGTATTTGACTGGGGAAATGTGTTCTGCAACCTGCTCCATATATAAAACGTCTGTGCAAAAATTCCAAAGCAAAGATGCTGAATTTTTCTCGATTTTGTAAAATATTTTATTGTCAGACAAGACATACTTCAGGACACATATCCCTGTGCATATGCACTGATAATCTTCTCTCCCATTTTTTCCCTTTCTTGAATTGCCTTAATATATATTTACTGTTTAAACTTTTCAATCTAGTTTTATTTGTTTCTGGATTCTAAAAAATCTTTGTTAATGCTTTTAGATTTGAGATCCCTTTTCTTTTTGCTGTGACCTAGATTAACTTTGTACATCCATGTACAACAATCTGTTCTCTGTGCATAATCCCAAGTAATTTGATCTTTTCCCTATTATAAATTCCTAAAACTTCATTTCACTATTATGCCTTCCCTTCACGTCTTTAGCACCTAATCAGACTCCTCTTATTTGAGTTCCTTGCCTTTTTGATATTAACACTGTCTTCCATCCACTCAATTTCTTCTCCCAAATAAATGTTTAATAAATTTTACTTGGTAAAGTTTTACTGTCATCTCTGTCTTGTATATCAGCCAAAAAGTTAATTGTTTGGAGCCTTAAGGTGTTGTCTCTTACTTAAAAGCCATTTCCTTCCATTTAGCCCTATATTCGTTAAGCTACAGTAAGTAAAGCTACTTATAATGAATTGCCTTATAATACTTGTGAAGATCTGGCATCCCTAATACTCCAGAGTGGATTGGTTTCACTATTTTTTCTTAGTAAACTCTAGTTCTTTTATTATCCCATGCAAACTCCTGTAGCTGCTTTTTGATTACCTCCAAATATTTTCCCATAGACTATCCAGAAGTGCGTGCCCTAAACACAATGTTAGAGGGACTGAGAATATTTACACTCCTGGAGCCTAGGCCATCACCATCAATGTCCATTTTTTTAATATGCCTAGAAATTTTGCTTTAACATCCTCTTCCCAGGATTTCTTAACAGCTTGATATACATACTGTACCAGTCAGTTATGCTCCCAAGTACCTTATCTTAGTATGGTCCCATGAAAAAGGATAAGATTATACCAAAATATTTATAAGGTGATAATTCAGTGTAGGGGCTTATTCTTTGTTTTACTCGCTTTGTAAGCAAACTCTGGAAACTCTGAGATTCATTCAGAATGTAAAAGTGAGCAGAGACCTTTTATTCAAGTGTTAGTGAGTAAATTAAAACATAATCAGCAAAGAGTGCAATTCTGATTTGCAGTTCAGGCAGTGTCTCCCTATGTCTGGAGAGTCTAATCTGAAAAAACAGGTGACTCCAAATAGAGGTCAAACAGCTATGGGAACAGTCTGCACCTCCAATGTGCTCATCTTTCCACCCAAAAGGTTTGTGACAGCTTCCCTCTAGCTTTACCTGTGCTGAAGAGCCTTCCAAATGCAAATTGACCCCAACCAGGTTAGTGGTGATCTTAGGGAACCGTGCTAGTTACCACAAGGAAACAAATGCTTCTGCCTCAGGACAAAATAGAATTTCTTGTTGCATTCTAATGGAACACAGTTAATGAAGGACTCTTTCTCAACCCAAGAATTCCTGAGAATTCTGTGCTGTGTGGTGTGTGTTGTGGTAATGCTACCCATAGCAAGATTACATATGAGGAAGCTACATTTGTTCTGAAGAACATGTGATAGCAGAGCAGTCGTTAAGGACACCTGTCCCAATCCTGCCTTGCACAATAAAGGACTCTTCCAGCTCAGAGTGATCAAGGGTTGCCTTTCAGGCAGCCTGTTCCTTTCCAAGCTTTTTTTACGGACACCTCACCCACAACTTTGGAGGGGGTTTAAACAAAGGGGTCCTTACAGTTCAGAGCACTTGGAGCTCTAAGGAAAAGAGGAGGCTTATAAATCTGAAGAAAATTACCCGTGATCCTAGCCCTCAAAGCTTTCAAGCAAGGTTGGAAATAAAGTGCTTTGCATCTGATTACAAATGATGCCATAGTCCTGGAACAAGTGGGCACTCATTGGTAATCCTCCCTGTAGGTTTATCATACAGGCTTAGGAAGAAACCTGAAGGCCACTTACTTTGCATCTGAAGAAAATAACCTAGCGGACCAATAAAATAGATGGGTGCTATATAAGGGCACCTTTCAAGCCTTTATTAACAGGATAAGTTTATGAGAGGTAGGTATCTTTGTCTGAGCTGCAGACTGCAGAAATTCTTCTTCAGAACATTAAACAGTCATGGGCAGTGGATGTCTTCTCCCAGAACTAGACAGGCCTGTTTTAATATGCGTTCTTTCCTGTACTGTCTCTGCCAAGGTAATTCAGAAGGTAAAGGAGAAGGGATCAGCAAATAGGAAGGCAGCATTGGCTTTCCCTTTTATGAAAAACGGCAGAGGAAGAAACATTCCTACTTCCCCATTATGTGAATCTCTCAATGCAGTTCAAAGCATCCTTGGTGTACCCAGACCAATCCACACTCAGACTAACACTGTGGAATATATGATCTTAGTACCCTTGGGCACATTTCCAAAAAGGACTTACTTAATGTAATGAGATAATGTGGGAGGACAAGGGCAAGTACATGGAAATCCCACCTAGCCAAATGGAAGAGATTTTCTGTGCTGTGCCAAGGGAGGGACTGAGGTCCAAAAACTGACTTGAATTATTTCTGGTTCTACAATATCCAAGTTGTTTTCTTCTCTGCTCGTGTATGTCTTTGCTAAGGAGTGTCTGTAAACCATGTCAACCTGCTTATCTGTGGAGTCCCTTTTAACATCTGTCTCTCCAGTGAAACATTTTCTTAAAGGCATCCTGCTTTCTGGGTTTCCCTAGGAAAATGTTCACACCAGCCTAGGATCTGAATTTCATCTTAGAGAAAGTAACCCAGCCTCCTTCCTTCCAAGCCAGCAGATGCAGTACCCTTCAGGTGGCTTGCACATATACTTCTCTTATACCATCATGCTATTGTGTGGTTAGGGTTAGCATATGCCATGTGGAGGAAAGATCCTGAGCTTTGGCAGGCTAGTCAGACAGACGAGGCTTTTGCGAAGAAAGTCCCAGTTGTAGGACATGCTACAACATACTGCAACAGTGTTCTTATGAAGAACATCTTGATAATAACCCTGATATGTCAAAGAACACTTTAACTGACTTTTCCCCAAACGATTACTTTAAATAAGCAAACAGTAAACCTGCAAAAACTGTTAAAAATCTGTGATGCAAAAGAGTCAAAACTCTACAGTCTGTGTGTGTGTGTGTGTGTATATATATATATATATATATATATATATATTTCCTAAAATGTCAGCTCCCCTGATTTCTAAGCCTCTGGCCTGTATCTTTAGCCTTTCCCTAAAAGCAGCTTTCGTCACATCCTATTTTAAGCATGCATTTACTACCCTTTGTAAAAAGTAGCACTTGCCCCCACTTCCCATTTTCTACTCTCTGAATTTGAAATCTCATTCAGTTGTAGCATGAAGCCTTGTGCTTCTGAGAGAGTTCTAGTCTTCCAATTTTTTTTTTAGTTATTGCTTTCTTTCTTAGTATTACCAATCTCATTAAGGCTTTCTTTTGATTTTTCATATTGAAGCCCCAGTCATAGCTACTCATAAATATACTCTCTGACAGCTCAGATCAGCAGTTAAATGTCTCCTTGAGCATCTTTTTATAAACCATGCTATAAAACATCAAGTTCCAAGCATGCCCAGAATATATGATCGCAGTTTCTGATTTCCACTTGGTATCTCCAGCTGGTATTAACTACTGTTGGAAACATTTTCTGGAGTCTACATGGGTGTAGCAATACTTAATGATTGCCAAGCAAATATTGTAAAGTTTCTTGGTTTTTTTTTAGCTTGTTAAGAACTAAAATATATTCACACATTCAGTATTTTTTATCAGTTTCACTGTTTTTTCTTGTTAAATCGTGTCTACTGTGCTCTCAAGCTTTTTGGTTGAGCCTTCTAGTGTCTTGGATTCAGTTAATTCTTCTTCTTTCGGCATTTTCCCGGTTAGGGGTCGCCACAGCAGATCACCTGTCCGCTCATGATTGGCAGTGGAGTTTTACGGTGTCGAGTTGCCAGCCCAGCGCCCAACCTTCCACAGAAGGCACACACTTGCACGCACTCACACCTAGGGCCAATTTAGAGTGTCCAATCCACCTACAGCATGTCTTTGGGATGTGGGAGGAAACCGGAGCACCCGGAGGAAACACACGCAACCACAGGGAGGACATGCAGACTCCGCACAGAAGGCACCCCAGCCTAGGATCAAACCAGAGAACCTCTTGCTGTGAGGCGACAACGCTAACCACTGCACCACCGTGGTCACCCGTCTTGGATTCAGTTAATAGTTTAGCTAATTCTTATGAACCCTTAACCACTTTCTATCAGTAATAAAATATCATTTTCCTTTGTCATATTCTACCTTTGCCTCTTCTCTGGTTAATTGAGTTCCTCCTGTCCCAATTTGCTCCCAGTATACAAGATGTCTCTCTTTCTTTTGAATTCTAATGTTGCACTGTTACCTAATTTCTGAGTTTTTATAAATCTTTTAGTACAGTCTCCTGCTTCCATTCAAGTTCCTTATCTGAAAGTATTCCATTGTCTGTTGCTCCAAGCCTGCTTCTCCATTGCTTGATATGCTTATTCATGCTAGGTGTGTCCCTGAAATGCTGAATGGTATTCCCAAAAAGCATCTGTACCAGAATTAGAAGTGATTCTTCGATTTTGGACATATATATCCATCCACAGCACATTTTTCCCATTTTTTCACATGGGGTCAGGGTGTCACTTCAACAGTGACAATCTAGAGGCAAGGTTTATTTATTTGTGTATATATATATATATATATATATATATATATATATGTAGGGTCTATGTTATAAAGTCGAAGCTTTAGGTATTCAAATACCTAAAGCTTGACACCTAAACAGCGAAAGCTGTAAACATCGAATGGCCCCTTCCACGAATTCTTTCATAGGGAAAGAATCCGCTTGGCTGGAGGAAAAAAAAAATTCAAACCCTAATCAAGTGGGGGGCTTTGCCAACCACACCCATCCCTGTGGGGGGCTGTGCCCCGCACGCATACCCCATAATTAAATGTACCAACTTCAGGATCGCTCTACAGTGGAGAAAAGGGCAGATTTCCAATAACGGCCAAGCAAATTCCTTCCCTACGAAAGAATTCACGGAGGTGGCCATTCGATATTTACAGCTTTTGCTGTTTAGGTGTCGATCTTTAGGTATTCGATTACCTGAAGTTTTTATAGACTCATATATACATATACATATATATATATATATATATATATATATATATATATATATATATATATAGATATAGATATATATATATATATATATATATATATATATATATATATATATATATATATACAGATATATAGATATATAGATATATCTATATATGTATAGATATATAGATTTATAGATAGATATATGTATGTGTGTGTGTATGTATGTATATATGTATATGTATATATATATATATATATATATATATATATATATATATATATATATAATATGTGTGTATATACATATGGAAAATCTGGAAGAGGGATAATACCATCCAAGCCAAACAACACTACCAACAGCTTAGGAATCATGCCAAAATACAAACTAAGTTTGATAAACAGAACTACTTTCTTACTGTGCAATCAAAACACTCAAAAAAAATCCTCAAAAGTTCTGGCAAGCTATCAACTCCCTAATTAAACCAGGCAAAACTACTACTCCAGCTCCCAACAATACCATTGACAACATGGACATAGCCTCTCAATTTAGTCACCGCTTTGCAGAATCCCTAATGGCACTATCCAACCAGTTGTCCAAAAACAACCCTCCACATATCCCAGCTAAGTGTCTAGATGACACCCCCCCCCTTACTCTCGCCTGTTCCCACCTCTAAAATTAAAAAACTACTTATGAAATTAAAACCTATTGCCCTTGCAGCTGATAAATCTATCTGCCAGCTTCCTAAAACTAGCTGCAAAGTCATTATCCTGCCCTGTTTCTGTCCTCATAAACCGCTCCATAAAAGAATCCTACATCCCTCAACTGTGGAAAGTAACTTTACATTATTCCTCTTCATAAAGGTGGTAATTCCTTTGACTTCTCTAATTACCGTCCTAAAGCTATTCTGTCTACCTTTCCAAGCTGCTAGAGAAGTGTATTCACTGTCAAGTCATGTATTTCCTGAACACACACAATCTCCTCTCCACCACACAACACGGGTTCCGGCCACACCACAGTACAACTACCGCTCTTCTCTCATTTACCAGTCTAGTAAACCAACATGGAAATGACTATAACTATACATCTGCTATATTTTTGGATCTATCCAAAGCATTTGATCTGGTTTCACACCCCCTACTGTTAGATTCACTAGCATCCCTGTCCTTTGCTCCTTCTGCTACTGACTGGTTCAAGAACTTTCTAGCTGATGATGCCCCTTGCCATTGGACAGATTGTTGCCTATCTCCTCTACTCTCAACCTTCATAGGTGTACCACAAGGCTCAGTACTGGACCCACTTCTCTTTTCTATCTACACTAACAATCTCCATACCTCCACCCAGCATATCACACTCGTACAGTATGCAGATGATTCGACTTTAATCTGCTTAGCACCCTCCCTTTACATTCTTCAACAACAGACCCAGGAATCCTTTAGCTCTGTGGAAAGTTGGATAACAAATATCCAACTCATCCTTAACCCTAATAAAACTCAATTGCTTTTGTTTACCCCCAACAAATCAAAGTCTGCTCCTCTTTCCTTTTCTATTACTTCCAAAAATGGTACTATAATTTCTCCGTCTGTCCATACCAAACTCCTCGGTGGTGAGATTGATAAAAACCTTCAGTTTGATGTCCCTATCTCAAACCATCAAAAAGGCTGACATAAAATGGGCTCATTATACACATACAAAAACTTCCTCCCAGATCAGGCACAGATCACTCTAGCCCAAGCTCATCTTTTGTCCACACTAATGTGTGCTGAACCAATTCTTACCTGTATCAGAAAACTTGACCTTGACAAACTTGAGTCTTGCTATAATCCTGTTGCTAAATTTGCCAACAACGCCACCTTCAGATCCCATCATTGTTTAACTCTAAGGGATTTAAAATTGTTAGAATTTCCTCAACTACTAAATTACCACCAAATGGTTACTGCCTGTAACATTCTGAAGTATCCTGACAAAATCCATCACTAAGTCGACTACTTGCCTACTTTGCAACAATCGTACACTCTGCTATAGTGACAAATCATTTTTATGCATCTGTAGGGCTGACAACACTGCTGAAAAAGCACTATTCTCCCACACTGTTGCTAAAAACTGAAACAACCTCCCTCCATCATTGACCTCTATCCCCACCACCTCCCACTTCAAAAACTCTTTAAAATCACATCTCATAAGCACCTGGCTTTGCCCATGCATAACCTAAAAACACTGCTTATGCTCTGTGTAAAGTTGAAAGGCTTTTTACTTACCTAATGTATATGCTACAGTTGTTTACTTCCAATATTTTCTTTATCCCTTTAATATAGGTACTTCTTTTTGTCATGATGTATGTCATGACTCTCATTGCTAAATGTATTTAGTCTGTTTAACTGTTGAGTTGTATCCTGTGTTTTATATTTCTGTCTTAATAGCTGGATTTTTGCTGTGTGTTATCAGTTTTTACTACTATGTATTAAATTCTAGTATTTCTATTAGTATATGTGGAGCTTTTCTCCCCGGGCCTCCACTGTAAATGGACCAGGTCCAGTCAGACTGTCCCAGTTCACAACTGCAAAATAAATAAATAAATATATATGTATGTGTATATATATATATATATATGTATGTGTGCGTATATATATATATATATATATATATATATATATATATATATATATGTGTGTGTATGTATATATCTGTGTATATATATATATATATATATATATATATATGTGTGTGTGTGTGTGTGTATATGTGTATATATATATATATATATATATATATATATATATATATATATATATATATATGTATGTATGTATTTTTTTTTTGAAATTATTATTGTTGTTCCTGACATTACATGAGATAGAGCCATTTTACTTGTGTGACCTTGTGGTAACCATTCAAACGCGACATTATTAACCCTCCATTTCAACTGGACTCAAGTGTT